>NC_089873.1:133850000-134450000 GCF_040182565.1 Anser cygnoides
GGTCTCAAGAATTTGGAAGCATACGGCTGAAAGGAAACATTAACATTTCATCCCTGGACTGCACAACCTCTCAGCAAATAATGACAGTATGGGCTTTTGTGGTCAGCATGCAGGCAGGGAACTCCTACTCATCAGAGAGACCAACAAGTTATTGCCCGGTTGTAGTCAGCTAGAGCTATACCAGAACCAAGGGGCGATGCTGTATTTTACTGCCCCTGCTGCACGCTGCTGTGCATGGAGTCGACCAGAGAAGGCAGGAGCCATAACGCTGGCCATGCCTCCCAACACTTGCGCAAGGCAGACACAGTGCCTCACAAAGTGTGTCTGGAAGGTGACGGGGATTAGGGAAAGGCATCAGCAGAAGCAAACTGATTTCTCATATGAAAAACATGCTACTGGCAAAACACCTCTGCTTGATTTTTGAGATTCTTCTGTCTCCAAATTATTAAGCAGCTGCCACAGTGCTCCCCAAAAGACTCCCGAAGATGTTCAGAGGAAAAGGTGGGAACCACTGCGTCTTTTGAATAGACAAGGAAGGCTCAGAGGTCCTTCGTTACATTCTCTCCATGTCTCCATCAAATCACCTGGAAAAGTGAACCACAGTGAGTGTATCTCATTGTTCGAGTAATCTAACATGCCACAAACACAAGGACAAAGGCACAGGACCGTAATTTTCTAACTGAACAATCCCCTCCTGAGCAATACTATGGTCTCTGGTTTCCTTAAGTTCTTAATGATAATTGACACTTTAATACATACCCAATCTCACCTTTCATTAAAAAAAGAATTATGTACTTGCACTGAGTATCTTACTGTTAAAAACTGAGAACAAAAACATATCTGCTGAAAAGGGTAGATGTGTTTAACAATTTCAGCAGAACAATCCTTCACCCCTGGTTAGTTTAAAGCTCCATTAATCTTAACGCAAAACAAAACAGTTTCCTTTACCAGCCAGATTCTTGACCTTGAGCTGTTCCGGTGCTGGAGCAGGGGGCTGGGGTAGAAAGGACATGGACCAACCGCAACTAAGCGCTGGACAGTAAAAACATACAGAACAGTCACCAGAAAAAAAAATAATACGGAAATCATCCTTATGAAAGACTACCATCTCCTCTGCTGCCACGGAAACCAGGACAACGTCACCTCAAAAACTGTCACTCATTGCTGCATTTATTTCAAACAATTAATGATGATGAAGACCAAAAACGTACAAGCTAATGGTGTCTAAGTTACCCATCCTAGCACTGATCCACATCATTAGCCTTTAGAGTATTTACAGTCTAATCTTGCAAACCAAACCCAGGTTAATAGGAAGCATTACCTTCAGCACGAAATGAAGAGTGAACAGCTACAGATTATTCTTTGTAGACACTGTAGATGTCCCTTACTTACATCCTTTGATTTTCTTGATACAAGACAGGTTTGCTGATACGAATCCAACTGATTTGGACAAAATAAAGTGTTTAAATTAAAAAAATGTTCTCATCAATCAACACCAGCAGAGCTTCCTACATGCAGCTTTTGCACTCCCCTACCCACTGCTTTTCCATTACTGTAGTTTACATCACTAAGTGCTCAGCACAGCACAAAGAGTAAAATCTGCCCTTATTACCAGGCTGCTACCAACTAAGCGACAGACCCAGGTGGCAGAATGCATTTGAGTTGCCTCTACAATGGCATTATGTTGCCTGTGATTTATGTTAATACTTTAAATTGTATTAAAGCATGATTTCCTCATTAGATCTTGCAAAGGGCAAATCCAATCACTTGGCAGTAGTTGTCCAACAT
Source organism: Anser cygnoides (assembly GCF_040182565.1). Lineage (NCBI taxonomy): Eukaryota > Metazoa > Chordata > Aves > Anseriformes > Anatidae > Anser > Anser cygnoides. Next base: position 133,851,789 of record NC_089873.1, read on the forward strand.
TAACTGTAGCTACGAGGGCGCGGACTTAGTTTCTGTGGCAGGATTTCCAAGTCTCACCACCTTACCCAAAAGAATTGTTCCTCGAGGCAGTTTTTAATTGAAATACTGCTAGGGGAGAGCTTTTTAAAATCAAAGATTGCCAAGTCATTCTGTATCAGAGCTTAGAAACATTCAGAAGCCTTCTCTTAGAAATTTTGGGCTGGACTAAGGACAAGACTTACTTCTGCTTATGAACGCTGGAGGTTCCTGTCTGACTGAGCTTCTGATTTAGTTGCTACGAGTCAAAGACCCACTGGAAGGCACAGAGGCAATGCTGCCTGCCATTTGGATTAGGTACACCAATCCCATTCACTGTCTGCAAAACCACAGGTACTGTGAAGACCGCTGTCCTCTCCATACAAATGAACTCCCTATTTTTTTGCACAAGACTAAGGAATGTTTCAGACCATCTTCTGTGCTGACTCAGCTGCTTTTTGGCCAAAGTAATCACTGCCTACTATACAGTTGTACATGGTTTATTTAAAGTCCCATACCAAAGTGTCTATTTTTGTAAGAAAAGCTACATGAAGACACTTTTAAAGCCTGAAGAATTTATTATTTGTAAATTGTTCATTAACCCCAGTACTGCTGGGACAGCGTACAGTGACAGAACTAGCTTCATACATAACCTTCAACAGTTACTTCGGTGTTAAAACCTGAGGATAATTCCTGATATGCACAGGAAAAGGCAGTCTCAAGAACTCCTCCTCATTTCATGAGAAGTGGAAGCAGTTCAGCCTTGGTTCAGCTTTCTCTAGATCCAACCTGATTCAGGCACGTATAACTTTTCAGAAGACTTTTACTCTAAGACATTTACAAAAAAAAAAAACAAAAAAAAAACACCTTGCTGTTGCAAAACCAAGAAAGTGGTGACTTAAAGCCAAGTAACACTTTAACCAAGTGGCCTCCTCCATCCTTCTCAACTTGCAGAAGAAGAAGTCGAGTAACAGAGCAATTTGAACAGCAAACACAGCAGGTGGTCCTGTCTTAGAAGACTTCCACCACTGGATTTTGAAATTTTACACTTACCCTGGTATGCACCCAAATACATTAAAGACCCTAAAATGTTAAACATCAGAGGCAAACCAAACATTTATAAAATACAAGGTCTATTATTTTGGACAAACCTTCCTGCAATCACGGAGGAATGTTTCCTTTGGCTGCTATTATGCTCGCTTCCATTTATTTATGCAGAACAAAAAGCAAACAATATTTTCTTACCTTGTTCTTCTAATTGTCTACAGATTGTACAAAATGATCAAATGATAAGGCTGGAGACCAGATTTTTGTTTCCTACTGAGCACATAGACCCTAGTATGAGAATTTTGCTGCCTGTCCTGGCCACAGAAGAATCCATAAACTACAAAATTCCTGAAAGCTTTCTTTTGTCATCCATACAAATACCAAGGGAAAAAAAAATACAATACCGAAAGATACTGGTTTTGCAATCATCTATGATGAAGATGGCCTCATTTATCTCATTGGCAGTAATACCAAGGACTACTCCTCTATTCTTTCTTTGAAAGAAATATCTCTGTGTGAAAGGGTTAAACTGTACAAACCCTTGATAGATTGGTCTCCACAGACTGGACTAAGACTCCCCTGAACAACCATTAGCACAATCACAAAGCTATCCTTAGTTATTTAACAACACAATAAAATAAAATAATAAAAAAAAAGCTGGGCCTATACTTGAAAAAGACCTAGGAATGCTGAGCACAAGCTGAGCAGCTCATAAAATAACAAATTTTTGCCTATTTCTCTAGATTTTATTTCCAGTTTTGTTATGCCATTGCTATCTATATTTAAGTACAAAAAAATTGTTGGATTGCAATGGATAGAAAACTATCTGTAAGCAACTCAGTCTAAATGCTGCATAGCTTCCTTGCACTCAAACACGGGCAGTCTGGCATCTTAAAGCCAATTAGCCCGTTTTCAGTAAATCAAACCCACAGCTCAGCTAACAAGCCAGCCTGCTGGATTTTCCAATCAGCCAGCCCACACAGTATGTTGGGAGTAACGGTGTTTTCTCTGAAGTAAAGCACAGTTGAGTCAATGCAGATGTAAGTGAACAAGGGTGTGACAAAATAACAGAGGAAGGCAATTGTAAGGGAAGCCTGACCCTTACACTGGTGTTTCTTCTGCCAAAATGAGATTTGAAGAGAGAAGTGTTTTCTTTGATCAAATCCTGGAAGTAGGATCCAGGCCCCAGGTAAAACCTAGTTCACAATGTAACCTTACGTGCCCTGATTTTCCAATAATCTCGATTTTGACACACATTACCTGGAAAAAGAAGAAATTTATCCAAAGACTTGGCATTTCAGAAAGCCCACTAGCAACTCAGGGCTCTTCTTGAAAAAAGGGAAAGGAAACAGCATTATAACTCTATGGCATTAATACAGAGCAAAAGATAGACAGCTTCCTAGAACCCGAGAAAAGCAAGTGACATCCATACGTGGACAATGCTGGGTAAGTGAATTATATCCTCTAACACTTAGGGAAATGGATAAAACAAATACAAGCAGGTAATGTTACACCAATGGACAGGAAAAAAAAGAACATACTGAAAAAATACTCAAAGCTTTATTAATGCATGAAAATAGTTTGGGGCCCAGCCATCCTCAAAGACAGATGTAGAACTGAAAAAGCTCTGAAGATCAATGGGTCAGGACTGTCCGGCAAGTCCAGGACTGGACTCTGGACTAGAGTCTAACAAACCGGAGACTTGTTAGCCTTATTGAGAAACAGCTGCCTTCTAGCAAGTAGACAGGGCCAATTATCTGATTAAGCAACAATTCAAAGAATGCTTAATAATTTATATATTAAAAAAAAAAAGCTGTTCAAGACTACAAAAAAAAAAGTAGAATATGTTAAAGTTTTGCTGGTAATTATCCCTGACTGGAAAATGGGATCAGGTTCTTGCCTTATAAACAAAGTTTAGGAGCGCTATGAAATGAAAAATACAGCTGCTTGTTAGAACTGCTTTTGGCCAGGTGTCTGTGAGATCAAGCACATCACTCACACTGCAAATCAGGTTTTATTTCAAGCAATTCTCTGAAGAGCAATAGGACCATACAGCTTTATTTTGCATACAGCCTTTCCTGCTAACTTAAAATCACCATGCTGCTTTTCTAACAGCTTCCAAGAACTGACCTAGAAGCTTTCAGAGATCAAAAAAGGAGTCTCTGTATTTGATCTGGGAAGCCAAAATCAGTAATTTGGAGCTGCAGCGAAAAGCTTTGCAGGTCCTGCGTAATGATCTGTGTGTAACACTCAGGCACAGAGCAACACATTACACTGACACCAAGAGTTAAGTGAAGCAGGCTGTAAAATTTTGAATTAAAAAAGGGTTTCCGAGAAAGTCCCAGAAATTCCCACATACCAGAGTAATTTCTTACAAAAGTAGGATCAGTAGAACAGTCACAAATGGAAGCATCAGCAAAAGTGTGAAAGGAAAAAAACAACAAAACACCTTCAACAAATCACGACCAGACTGCTTTCATGCAACTCAGATGACAGAGCAAAACTTCATATTTACAACAACCTTGCTACCTTCACAAAGTGAAGGCAAGATATGAAATTAATCTTTACAATGGCCCCAAGTGACTGTCCTGAGAAATTCAGGCAATTACACGACTGCTAGACTTTCTACCAACCTACAACAGACAGAAAAGATGCCATCAGTGTGCGCAGCATTATTTTTTCTGTGGGTTTCTGTCTCAGTTGTACTAAAACCCTTCAAAGGAATCAACATGGGGAAGAACTACCCAAGCAATACATCCTTTTTTTTTTTTTTTTTTCCTCACCACAAAACCTCTTAAAGAGCCACACGATAAAGGACTGTGTTGCTTAAAGTCACTGTAGATAAGGTAATATACACAGGGGAAAAAAACCACACACCAATAAGCAATAAAGACAGAACCAGAGGCAAGCAATGGTGAGCCTACCAGAGATCTTTATGGCATGTTAAACCACGCTCTGAAAACAGCAGTTTGGTGATCAGCACCAAACAAGTAAACAAAACTTCTGTAATTATGAGCATTATTTCCCTTCTCACTTGCGCACAACGGTACTGTGCCAATCCCCTATGCCATCAGGATCTGAAAGCTGCACGCAGTTCTCGTCATCCCACCCAAACGAGAATCCAGCAGAACTTAGAAACGTAGGGGAGAAGGATGAGAGCCTGCTCAGGGATACTGACCGGTGTTTACATGAAGATAATTTAACTGGGACAAAGATCTGAGCTTAGTTAAGATGTAGAGAGAACTACTAGATACTATTAGTCTATAACACAGCAATCCATAAGACATACCATTATGGACACACAGACTGGAGATGGCCAATTGTTTTTCAGAAATATAATAAAGCATTTTAACAGACAGCTGTGTAAAATAGTAACTTCTCATTAAAAGCAGGTATTAATCACGTTGCTAGTGGATATTGTGAAAGTTTAAAAATAGGTGAAAATAATATTGAACAGTCCCACCACGAGTATGACTGGCAATTGACTTTTAAACACAAATGATTCAGACAGCCCTCACTTGCTATTTAAAGAATGCATCAGAAGGATGGGAAATAATTGAAAAAGAAATTACACCATACTTCACCTGCTTCTTAGAGCCACGGCTCAATTGTTAGCTACCAGCTACTTGGAAAAACAGGAAACTAGGTTCAGTAGACTTTGTCCTTACTCACTATGGCTGTCCTCACATTCCGAGATACAGCAGATAGGACTGCCCAGAGAATATTCCTGTCTCATGATGCTGAGGAGGAAGGCAGGGGGAAGGAATGAGGAAATCCACCCGTAAAACAAAGAGCACGTGAAACTGGAAATACAGTAGCTACTGTAAAATGCATAATGCTAGCAAGCTGGAACTAGCATTTTTCTTTCATTATTATTTGAGAGTAAAGGATACTGTTAACAATTGCAGGTAAGGCATTTTTAGAGAGGGGCGCAAGTTCATGCTGTCTCTAGGCAATACTGTGGTAATTAGGAGTAACAGATGTTGTTTGCTCTTGCAAGCAACAGTGCTTCAAAACAGCATGTTCAGGAACAGCACCGGGAGACTGCATCTATATAACAGATAGGCACAGAATGGCTACCCCAAATCTAAGAGCTACAAAAGCAGAGCTCTGACTCTAGAGAGGAAGACATTTATGGACTTATACAAATGCATCCTTTGATAAAGGAAAAGAGACATGGCAATATATCGTATTCTATAAAAATCCTTCAACTGTATGGTGTACCATTCAGCCTGCAAAACTCAAGGCAATATTGCATATGGAGCATTAAGACTATTTTGAGCTTATTTAAATGCCAAAGTTTAACAAAAGCTTTTGAAAAATGCAAGGGACTGATACGAATCTGTATCATCATTTATAATGTTTATTAAAATGAAATGTTACTGAGTTGAAAATGTAGCTAGTTTATCAGGCTCCCTTGGTTTGGACCAGACAGTAGATGAATCACTGTCAGGAAAGCCACCTGACAGAGGCTCATTACTGACAGATTCACCAGTGACACCAGTAATTATTTATAAAGTAGAAGAATTTAAGCTAAGAAGTTTAAATCTGCACAAGGAAATAGCAGCTCCAATCCCTAACTAAGGCTAGCAAATCCTGTTTTTACAAAAGCTCAGAACACCAAGGCCAAATCATGACCAAATACAATTCTTCCAATTGCATTAATTTACGACTAAGTAAAAATAGTTCACATAAATTTTCTTCTCATTTGCAGTGACTTCATAAATAAAACAAACCAGTATCTTTCTAGACAATACAATTGATATTGGTGTTTTCATAAGTTTTCCAGAGTTACAACTCTTTATTCCCCATCTTACCCAGCAGGATATGTACTCTTAGCACTGAAAATAAAGGTTCTCTCACAATGTCTGAAATTTAAATGTAAAATAAATCAGAAGCTGCTCTCTGAGAACACACAGAAATTTTCCTACAACAGTCATTATATAGAGACTGCAACAAATCAAGAAAAAATATGCCTAGTCTTTGATGGAAATCTTTGACTGGCAGGACCTAGATGTTTTCCTCATCAGTGGGATGCCCAATATACCATTAAGGTTCGTGACCTGAACATTAAGAGCTTATCACATTTGCAAATCTATTTGCCACATTTATTTCCTGCAGATCTTTCCCTCTGAAAGTACAAAGCACCGAGAAACAATGCCTTGATACATCTCCCATGCTCAAGGAGTCACAAAGCTGACTCCAGCCAGCTTATGACAAAGCGACCGTACATCAGCATGACATAGGCTCCCTCAGGAAGTTTTCCTTGTGAGAATTACAAGCACGCAACTGATAGAGCCACCGAGATAAACTGCTGCTATTGTGATCCTGCTTTTGTAATTACCTCCAGCACCCTTGCACACCCTCACAGGCCTCCACCTCCAAGCAGGTCCTGGGATTGTCTCAGAGCATGGAATACCAAACCCCGCAGCCGTGTGGTGAGCACTTCAAACATGACAGCACAAGTTTTTACCTTCAAGAAGTTAAACATTCACAAAACTTCAGGAAGTTTGCTATTGCATTCTTCAAGCAACTTCAAGTGCATTGTTGGTCTGGCAGACCGAGAAGCAGATTCCTTAGAAGTAATGGGAAGACGGTACTGAATTCTCCTTCTCAGAAGAAGCAGCTGAAGTTTCTTGTCACCACTGCTTCTGGTACAGCTCAGACTAAATCTGAAGAAATTTACACTTCCATCTTCAAAATGGATATTAAGGGAACAAAGCACTTCCACTTTGTCTGCAAGCACTTCTTTAACTTTCCACGTGAAGCTTATAGACTACAGAGTATATTGTTCAATCGAGTCAAAGTGGACAACCTTAAACTTTACTACAGGGAAGCAGATTTCAAATTCCAATGGAACTTGCAGCTCATCAACACATTTTATTGCTAGGTCCCCATCTTTTAGAACAGCATACCTTACGCTGTGAGGTTACTTACCACACGTTTCTTATGAAAACAGGGAGCCACCACTAGTGGAGACAGTCACTAGTCACAAAAAGCTGTAAGTAGTTGCACAAGGGCCCAAATCCATAAGCAAGTCTGTCATTTACATCATTAGTGTCTGCAATGAAATTCTCACAGGTGGATCAACATGTGCAGGCTCAATGAACGTTACCATGTCACAGAGTGCTCCCACACATTTTTAGTACATTCACTTAAGTGCCAGTAGCCATCCAGTCTTATGAAAGTAGTTACTCTGTTCATCAATATTAAGTAGGGGGTTCCGGAGATATTTTTCTGCTTAGAATATATACTGCTGGAAGAAAAGACAGACACTGCTTGACACTAAGTGCACATGAACCAGAAGAACCAGAGCTAGTTTTCCATAAAAATGCTCTGTTTCTACTATACAATTCCCTAAGCAGTGCTTACTTAGCTTACCTTTGAGCAATACAAGGTATGTTGCTGTACTGGCATTAAGTCTGCCTCAAATATTTCTTTCTACCTCCATGTCACTACTTGCAGCATCTTCGTGGTTGAACTGTCTGCCAACTTGCTTCAAGGAGTAAGATGAAGCTGCTCTACAGGTGAAAAAAGAATTGGTGGCAGTTCAACCCATACCAGCTCATTCTTTCACACACTGGTCCATTGTTTTCGGCATGCAACAAGTATTTCCAACTCTTCCAAGGAGCACAAGCAGATAAATCAGTAACAACACCACAGAAAAAAAATCTTGTGGCTGACAGATCTTTCAGACAGACAAAGAGAGATTTCATTTGGCTCAACATCCAGCAAAAAACTCGGCATCTTTTTAGGCGTTTTTCAAAGGGAATTTATATTGCTAATTTTCTAAAATCTGGAAATAATCTGAACTCAAAAGCAGAAATGAAATGACTGACAGATACGATGACGTGAGTGTGCATCAGCAGAATCTAGCAAAACCATAGGCCTTCGTTGACGGGGGTAGTATCTTGGAATAGTCACTGAGGTTTGCTGTACCTTAGTACCAAAGAATTTTGAACATGTTCCTACCTAAGGTAAAGCACATCTTTTGTTTTCATTAAAAATAGGGCACGATTCAGATATACTTACACATCATTAGGGACAGAATGCCCAACTTCACAAGAAGGAATTGATACCACTGTACAAGTAATGAGAAAACTAAGGAATCCAAATTATTAAATATGATTTTTAAATTATTAAATATTATTTTCAACCCTAAATATTTTAAGCTTTTATTTTCACTGTTAAGATGGGCTCTTTGAAAAGACAATGAGAAGATTTAAGAGTTTTCCATGCTTCAGAGAAAAAAATACAAAGAAAGCTTTACCTCCAAACACTAACATGATGCTAAATAACAAGATTAAAAATTACTGGCACAAGCTGAAAACAATACAGATATGGAAACACATGGAGATAGGACATTAAGTAGAATCACTTAATTATAACTTATACTCAAATAATCTCAGTGATAGTTCCAGAACTACTGAAGAAATCGTAGTCCTTTAAAAAAAGAGAATTGGAATAACACAGAATGACTGAAGAAATTCACAGCTCTACCCACTCTACTCTCAAAGGTCTTCAGAAGTTTAACTGATGAATGAAAATACTGTACAATTTTAGAGTACAATCTGATTTCATATCTTATATAAACAATCTTATAACCATGGAAAAACAGGGAATACAAAGCTGTGTTTAACTACCAACAAAGCCACATATTTTCATTTGAGTATCCTGCAAACATGATTCAATGCAATACAAAACAAAACCCGTTTCTTCCTGTACTTAACCTGAATGGTATCAGTCAGGTTTCACCATTCAGTTCCTCTGTGACTAAGCAATGAATTTTATAGATTACAGATCCTAGGATTTGCAAGCTTTTACTCTACCATCAGGCAACTTGATGGATTTTGGTTTAGAATCCCAACATCCACTCCTGGTTTTTCAGACAATATATCAAAAGGGTCTATTAGATCACAATCCGACTTAATTTCTGATCTGCTTTCCTCCAGGTATGCTTACTGCGTCCAATAACTAGTTTTACATGAAGCATGTATCTTTCCAACAACGAACAAGCAAAAGCAACAAACATTAAGCAATATGGAAAAATAAAATAAGCCTGCCTTGGAACTTTGTGTTTTGTTTCAAATTCTTTGAGCAATATACGTTTTGTCAGTTTTCAAGTAACTGTTATGCCTCTTTCCAGGACCTTGCTGAATTTTCAATGTCCTCTTAATCAACTGGAATTCTGTGTCGACAGTCAGAGCAACAAGTTACAGGAGTTAAAAAAATAACCTCCTATTTACGGTGACTGTACCCATGTTTATAAAACCCAACACAACACTGTCCCTATTCCCAATAGCACTGCATCATAAACTTCAGGCAGCTGCTTATTAAAATCTTAAGCTCTGCTTTTTTCCATCATCAGAGTTTTGGTCATTTCAGGAAATGGATCTGTGAACTTAAAACAGATAAAAACAAAACATATTTGAAACTGTTACCTATATATGTATATTTTTTTTAACTCAAAAACAAAACACTGGAATGTGTTAGAGGTCATAAGGTGTTCCTGCTTTCCTTCCAAAACTGCAGGCTTTGAGTAGAAAGCGTGCAAGAATGGAAAATTCCTTTTACTGTTAGTGTATGTTAAAGCCAGTTCTGCTTTTTAAAACGTGCAGCTACTTCATCATTCTCCTTCAGCCTCAACTTAGAGATTAATCAGAAAGAGAAATAACTCACTCACAGAATATCTCCAAAAAGAGACAATCCTCTTGTGCTTTGCTACAATTCAATCACCATCTGAACAATACACTATAAAATATCCACTAACCTCACTAGACACTGTTTTCTTCAGAAGTAAAGCTAGATGAGACGACTTGCATGAGTCACAGTAGTAGAGAAAACTGATGTGCTCTGTTGCATACCAATAGCCAGGATATTTTTCCAGGTCACAGTCTATGTCCCCTGGCTTCAAACTCAAAAGGCAGACTGGTTAATTTCAAATACAAGCATTAAAAAAAAAATAAATCACTGTAATTCCTCCAGGTTCTTGACTAGCTCTTCATTGTACTATAAATTTCAATACAAAGAAGTGTAGACATCTTTTTGTTGTGTTTTGTTTCCATATTATGTCCTTCTAATAAAATAGTAACCTAAGCCACAGTTTGACAAAAATCAACTCATGTCCTCATCTTACTCCAAGATCCATTTCTCTAATCACAGGCAGTATTAGACACTTCACAAATCAAACACCTTCCATTGTGAGACTATATTTTCTTTCAATGGTTGAGGAATTTGCCATACTTTAATTAGTTAGGGCAGAAACTGTCCATTCTGTACATCAGCCTCAAACCCTCAATTTTGTTAAACTGCAATGGTTTGCCTAGTTCCAAAAAACAAATGAAGAAATAAAAAGAAGAAATAAATGTTCATGTTAAAAAGCAAACCTGGTAATTAAAAAAAACCCACAAGACTGCTGTTTCAATAAAAGGAGCATATTTGACAGCACCCAGGATGTGCACACACATGTATGTGCTTTATACTGCTTGAATTAAAGAACTCTGAAAGTGCACAGCTATTGGAAGACTTAATCAACTACAAGTCCTGTGAGGATATCCTCCCTGCTAAACATTTTGTATGCTTGGGGCTTTAAGCAGATGGGTGTCAAGGAAAAAGGACAGAGGCCATGTAGGCCAAATTGCAGATGGCTGACAAAGGTAAAAAAGATATGGAGCTAGGGATAAAAATAGCATGGCAAGAGAAACTGCTAAAGAAAGACTGCCTGTTCAATCATGCACAGAACCGGCCAGATGAGAACAAGGGAAAGAGACTCCTAGGTAAAAAAGAGATAAAACTGGAATAGATTAAAAGAAATTCAGAAAAAAAACAAAAACAAAAACAAAAACAAAACAAAACAAAACACAGGACCAAGCATTGGAAAGAAGCAGCAACTACAACACGCTCCCTCCAGAATCTGGAGTTCTTGAATCCAAACATAAAGAGAAACCTAAATCTGGTGGGCAAGGTACCCCAGTCCTCCTCTAGTGTTATTCCCCCAACAGGAATCAACAACTTATCGCTGCTCCTGCCAGTTCTGGTGATAAAGTCACGTGGATTCCACTAGGATGCTACGTCTTTCATCTTCTCTCAAAAATAAGGAAAAGTGAATAACCACACAAAACTCATCAGGGGAATATCAAATTTGCAGCACAATTCTCTCTGCAGAATGATCTGAGAGTTATGTAATGAAGAGTTACACGTACAAGCCTAGCCCACCCTCCTCACAAGCACATGGTGTAACATTTCAAATCTCATGGCCAAACAGTACATTTTCTCCTCTCTCTCACTGATGGAGGGCAAAAAAGAAGCATAGCTCAGCGCATGAAGCCTGTAACTTGTTTTGGGTGGCCTGTTTTTGCTGCTGTTTTGGGGGGTGGAAGGGAGATGATTTTCAGGACACTGACTTCAATTGCAGATGCTTTAAAAGGCCGTAACCAGTCTCACCACTACCAGTGAAATGTATCCCTGAAGAATTTTCCTTGAAATGTTTTGCAACAGTCCACATCTAGATGCAGCCTTCCAAGAAGAATTTAAGCTAGGGCTGGAACTGATACAAAAAAGTTCAACAAATCAGAAATCTTAAAGAAGACTTTTCAGTCCGAAGTCTAAAACCATTTACCTAATCAGTACTCCCTAGCACTATTAGGGCTAAGTGTTATTAATAGGTATATAACTTTTTTTTTCTATATATCAAAACAAGCTGCTTAAGGAGGTCCTCACAGAAACTTCTCCAGACCTCAAATATTAGAAAGAGTGATTATTCTTTGATAAATAGAAGTGATTATACTTATGATAAATACAAGTAAAAGTGACTGAAAACTGCAGTTGGCACCTATCAAATATGCCATAAAGTTCCAAGCATTTAGACAAAATGTGAAGTGTCATTACTTAATTCAGTGTCGATTGAGTGAACATATTCTCCTAGAGGTTCATATTTGAGGTATTCTTTGTAGTCAAAAATTAAAACAAGCAAAAATGTTTTCTTCTTAGTAGGATCTTATTAGCAGCATCCATTTTGTCTTCAGAAGATGGCTGGATGCATTTTTTGAAATTATGAAATGAAGAAAGATCTGGATTCGGATTTCTCCCTCATGAAAATTTAGAAGTTGTAACTGCTGATCTCCTATTTTCTCAAATTGCTTCCATACTTCAAATTAATTTTCACTGCAAGGCAGCCGGACTACAGTCTGTAAGTCACTGCTGGGTGTGTGACTGTATACCACGATGTTGCCACTCCCTGCTGCTCATCTCCACTCCCACTAATCAGTTAATTAAATTGCTCATGCAACATTTCCCCAGTCAGTTTCCACCAAAATAAACTAGATTGCTAAAGACCTACTGCTTGCAGCACTGGATTTAGAATGGAAAGTCTATGCTAGCCTGACACCTTTAGTGTTGGGGTGTGGTGGGGTGATTGTACCAACCACTGATACAACATACGGGAGCAAACAGTAACCTCCACTGAGTGCCAGCGATGTGCAGGTGAGGAAACTACATTTTTAAGTTTGGCTGCAGTGGGAACAAAACATGCTCCCTTCATTCTGCTGAAACTTGTATCCTATGCTGTCATCTTAGAAGACGATGGTGAACCATAAATTCACCACCAGTCTTGCAGCCACCGACACTATATTTCTACGAAGGAATTGTAAGTAGGTCATTTCTTGTAAAGAGAGAGGGTCTCATAGGTGAAGTGGTGATTACTGGTCCCCTGGGAAACTGCTTTTGAAGGCACTAGGGTCCATCAGTCACTTTTCAGGATCCGTCTCTTAAGAGCACGGGAACAGGCAATTTGAAACTGTCAGAAGTCAAACACATGGAGAGGACCAACTTGGCTGAGCAGAGATGATCTTCTAGAGATAAGGTGTAAAAAGAAAGCACATGGCCATGGGAACTGAGGTCAGGTGACACGGGAACACTACAGAGATGCTGTTCGCCATTGCAGGGAGAAAATGTGTGTGGCCAAAGCTCAATTAGAGTTGAAGTTGGCAGGTACCACAGGGGACAACAAAATGTGAAGCATACTGCTAGATAAACACATAATATGATGGGTGAACAACTGGCTGATGGGTTGGGCTCAAAGGGTTACGGTAACTGAGGTTACATCACACTGGTTGCCAACTACTATAGGGGTTCCACTGGGCTCCATTTTAGGGCCAGTTCTCTTCAATGTTTTTATAAGTGATCTCGATGCAGGACTTGAATGCATACTAAGTAAATTTGCAGATTATACTAAATTAGGAGGAGCTAGTGACTTCCTTAAGGGCGAAGAGGCCTTGCAGAGAAATCTTGACAAATCAGAGGGCTGGGTAATCATCAATCGCATGAAGTTTAACAACTGCCGGATTCTGCACCTGGGATGGGGCAACCCTGGATATACACACAGACTGGGGGATGAAAGGCTGGAGAACAGCCTCACTGAAAGGGGTGTGGGGGTTCTGGTTGACAGCAAGCTGAGTATGAACCACCAGTGTGCTCTGGCAGGCAGGAGGGCCAACTGTGCCCTGGGGTGCATCAGGCACGGCATTGCCAGCTGGGCAAGGGAAGGGATTGTCCTGCTCTGCACTGGTGGGGCCTCAACTCAAGTACTGTGTGAGATTTTCGACACTGTAGTGTAAAAAGGACATAAAACAGAGAGCATCCAAAGGAGGGCTACAAGGATGGTAAAGGGTCTAGAAGGGAAGTCGCATGAGGAGCAGCTGAGGCCCCTTGGTTTGTTCAGCCTAGAGGAGGCCGAGGGGAGGCCTCATGGCGGCCTGCAGCTCCCTCACGAGGGGAGCGGGGGGGCAGGCGCTGAGCTCTGCTCTCTGGGGACATGGACGGAACCTGAGGGCATGGGGCTGTGAAAGGAGGTTCAGATTGGATGTTAGGAAAAGTTTCTTCACTGAGAGGGTGGTTAGGCTCTGGCACAGGTTCCCCAGGAAAGTGGTCACAGCACTGAGAGCGCTGAAGCTCAATAGGCATTTGGACGCTGCTCTCGGACACAGGGTTTGATTTTCAGGTGGTCCTGTGTGGAGCCAGGAGTTGGACTCGATGATCCTTGTCGGTCCCTTCCAACTCGGGATATTCTATAATTCCATGATCCATCATAAATGGAAGGAAATTCAAGTGGTCAGCAAGAACATGCGTTTTGGCTATAAAATCGATTTCCTTAGGAAGCTTTATTGCTAACAAATGTTTCAAATCTCACAGATTCAAATGTCGGGTTGACCTTTCAAATAAGAAGTCTACATTACTTGTTGTTGTTGTTTTGGTTTTTTTTGTTTGTTTTTTTGTTTTTTCTCAGAACTCAAGTGCTGGCAGCCGGTCTGCCTCTATTAATCTCTCTTAATTTTCTGAGGCACTGAGAGCATCTGTGCACTTTAGCTAGGTAGTATGGTTCAATTTTGTGTGTGGAAATGTACAGTTAGATGTCTTTCGTAATTTAGGAAGAACGCTGGAGATACACAAGCATGAACCATCATTTTCTATTATGAAGGATTTACTCCTGAGTGAATTGCACAATTATATAGCCTTTTAAGACAAACTCTCTTATGTTTTCCATGTATTTGGGCTTATAGTCTTTTTAGTAAAACAACAAAGTCTTTGTCACCACAGTATTTCAGCACTTCAGTATCACGTCTGTTTCACAAGAAACAGAGACTTATGAACATAAGGAAGTAACGTTTTTCCTATTCAACACCTGAGACTGAAGCAAAGATGTCATACAACTGTGTACAGCACACAATTTGTGGCAAAACAGGTAATTCATCTAGTAAATCTCCTGATTTCCAACATTTTCTGTTTCTCCCTTGCTTTTCAGAGGGTTCTGTGTTAAAGCTTTGTCAGCTCAGACTCATCATTTGCTTTGTGGAACCAAAACAGCACCAAAGCTGCATGTCTCTCCACCCTCACATTTTAATCACATTTGACATAATAGGTCATGTCTATGCTGTTTTTTAAGATGAGGATTTCCTTAATCAGCCAGAAGACATTCAGTTGAGCAACAAAAGTCTTGCCTTGCACCCCTCCCTAACATCAGATTGAGCAATCAGAGAAACTCCTCAGGTCTCCCAGGTGTCAGGAAATGCACAGCCCTCCTCCCTGCTCTGGACAGCAACCTCCCCCAGCAGTCAGGAAAAACAAGACATTTCCAGAAGGTAGCCTGTAGAAACAAAATTTATTTTGCTAATAAAATCACTGTAGTCTAAATTTTATAAGCAGGGGAGCAAGTTGTTGGGTTTTACTTTTATAAAACAGGGGAAAGGAAAAAAATAGGAAATACAAAAATCTGTGCACACACTAAGAATACACAGTTTAAGGTGGGGGGGAAAGTTTACTCTATGCTTTAAATTCTGCCCTGACAACTTCAGAGAAAGTAGAAATAACTTTATGGCATTAGAGCTGCGTTTAAGAGAATTCAGAATATATGCAACATCTTCTAGCCTCACAAGAAGACATTGTTTCTTAATTTTACAGAAGCCTTAATATTTAAATATAAAGGCACTTTACCAAGCACTGTCATGCAAGAAACAGATTACAAATTGTATAAGAGCTCCTTATTATGAAAGTGTATGTTTCTCTTAAATCTTGACAAAACTATTATAAACATTAACTACATTTAACAGATGCATAAAGCTAAGTTTTCTCTGTTAAGATGATAACATTCTTTCCATACATAAACACCCAACAAAACACTACCTTATGTCAACACAGTATGTTTACATCTTTCTTCTCCGTAAATTAATGACTGTGAAAGGAATGCTTCGCTATTCCATAAAAAAAAGCAACTGAAAACGTCTCATAAGAAAATCTAATGTGCTCCTTTCTTCCAGATCAATAAAATGTGCATGTATAGAGGAAAGAAAATAATTTGCATACTGTAATGATTTCATTCTACCGAATCCAAATAATTATGAGGAGCTGGGGTATTGGTTGCATCAGACATCAGCCAGTTAGACACCCACAAACTCATTTTTGCATCTAATTTGTTTAAGAAAATTAACACAGTGATGACTAACTGATACTGTGTAGGATGTGTTTCGCTTCCTTTACTACGAAATCACGTTTCTATGATACTATCCTAAGTGATTAGTGCTTTTACTGAAAAATATACAGCTTCCAAATATTGTTACCCCCAACAGTATTTTTTTTTCTACAGTATTCATTGAACCAAGTTTTGTTGGAAGTTTTCAAAGCAAGCGTATAACAAGGTATATGTTATCTCAAGAGACAGAAAGAATCCAAAATACTCTGGTTTTCATAGCTTTGTGAAGGGATTTTTAGAACATTTATCTGTTGTACTGAAGAGAAAAAGTACTGAAGCTGCAATTTTTAGGACAACTGTAAGTACCTATTCTTCAGTTTCAAACAAATTTATCATAATCCCATGTTCTCCATTGATGGATCTCTACTTTAGCTATTGAAACTTCAATGCAAGTCCATTACAAACAGAATATAATAGACAGACTGAGAATTTACTTTAAAAAAAATCCAGAGACTTTTCTTCTAAGCTGCGCTAATATTTGGATATCTTTCCACTAAAAAAGCATAAAGTTGATAAATTTCCATTAAAAAAAGGTTATGGTACACTTTAAACAAGACCAAATTGAATGCAATCTCACACACGATCAAGAGCACTCTCACAATCTCTTCCAAACTGATCAGAGATAACCACCTCTCTACTATTACCATAACACTTAATTCCCCATTGTTCTAGATGACACACACGACAAGGACTAAACTCCTATGCAGACAAGCAACTCAAAACTCTTTGCACAGTAGTAGTCTAAAATTCAGAAACAAGGTCAGCAGAATAACTAAGAGCCTGGAGCAAGGAAAGTATCAGAATTAAGGCCACCTACATCCACAGTGAAGACCCTTCGTCATGATCCATCTCATCCAGTTAAATAAAATAACTGCAAGGAGGGATGGAACTGCCCTGTCACTACCCAAAGTGATACAGCCTCTTAAGCACTGCAGTAGAGATCCCTGTATTTTCCCACTTCCAACTTGCAGTCACTACTTTTCTGTACTTTGTACTGCTCTCTGTCCTTTGGAACACTCATTCACTAAGTACAATTCTTTAGAAACTCAGTATGTAAGAAACACGACAACATATTTCCTAACCCATATATCAGGGGTGATGGATGTGGGTAAATAAGTAAAAGAATTCAAACAGTCCAAAGAATTTAATAATTTAGAAACTGAAAGAAAGATTTAACGGAGGAGAAAACTGGCCTGGTGGCAGAGAGAAAGTCCCCCTTTGGAGAGGGAGTGAGGCAGAAGTATGGGAACACAGGACATGAAGCCTTCCCCTCGGCGCCAACGCTATCATGCCTTTTCCTAAAAACTTTAAAGCATTCAGTCGATTTTGCTGTTTCACATGGGTTCAGAAGAACTTGGAAATAACCACCTCTGTACTGTCAAACACTCTCCTCCATGTGTTTCTGCTTTAAGATCCAACCTAAGAATTGTGACCCCGACAAAAGCTATCTAGTTTCTTAAAGCAGTAATTGGTTGCATTTCCAGCATTTACCAAACAGCTGGCTCAATCTCTTTTGGGGAGTTGGGCACCCCACAGTGACCTCAGGTACCTGCAAAAGGCCACTGAAAAGAACCCCCAACAACTTGTGAACGCTGCAGAAACCATTCTCTTATCTTCCTGACCTGACCTGTGCTTACCGCAATGCTCTGAATTGCTTGGAGACTGAATACTGATCCTGCATTAACTTCCAGGGTGGGGGCGAGGGGAAAGAAACTCTCTCCTACCTTCACAAACGTCATCGTCCTTGGCAGCTTACATTTCTCCCCTGATTAGCTTGATAAATCAGACCAAAAAGCTACGTTCCTGCCATGTTCAGAAACACAGTACAACCAGAGCAGATTTTCAACGGTTTTGGGCATAGCTCCACGCACAGCAAACATAATAATCTTGCTTGAGTGTATGTCATCTTACGACAGGTTCCTAAGTAGGCATCCAGGTACGTACTAAAGAAGCACACGTTCTCACACAGCTGACAGCAAATGACAGGCACCTTCAGAAAGCAATCCAGAGCACACAAGTCATGTTTAATTTAAACACTACAAATCATTTTCCAAAGATACCTACTTCTAAAAATCCAGCTTAAGTCTTGGTGAACTCCGCCAGAAGCCTGCTGTTTGGCAAAGCATACCATAAATAAAGGACAGAAACACATTCTACAAGTACACTAAGTTGATTTTAAGAAACTGTCTTAATTTAAAAACTGGTTCAAAATTTCTGGTAGTTTCCTACCACGGAACGAAAGGGTAGGAAATTCAACAAACCTTAAATTACATCTCTCTGATTTGACTGTATTTGTAAAGTTACAAGACGTAAACGATTTAGACTACTAAGATCTACCACCAGAGTGGCAATGCTACTTATTTGCTAAGAAAAAAGCTTTTTTCAAAATAGCATAGCATGTCTGGTGTTTAACCTTTAAGAAACTAAAAATATTGTCCTATGTGGAATTAGAGAGCTTCCAAATCTGTTTCTTACTCTAGAAGAAAAAAAAAAAAAAAAAAAAAAGAAACCTTTTCTAAGTTATGGAGAGAGGCATCAGTATTTTCCTTACAGATGCATACAAAAATCTCCAGTTGACCTCATGTCAAACAGGTTCAAAACACTGGCAACAGAAAGCAATTCTGCACAGATTAAAGGGATGAAGTCCCAACGTAAGTGCATTGTTTTTTACTTTACCTCTCCTGGGAAACTCTTCACGCATGGTGTCACTTAAATGTACAGCAAAAATTCCGCTGAATGCCTGGGACCTGTCTCAAACTTCTGTTAGAAAATGACCCACAGAACTAGATCCACATACGTATTAAGTATTCTCTGTATAGATTACAGATGTGTAAGAAGACTGAACACAAACAGCTTTCCTCGAGAAAAAAAAAGCACAGGTACGTGATGTAATATTGGCTTGGTTACTACTACACGGTTGTTTTCTCTAATCTATTCACAAGTAGGTTTCACTTCCCATTTACCTTGCTCTTTCCACACTCCCATACTTTAAATATTCATTAAGCAGAAGAACACACAATGAATCAAGCTCTACTGGAAAAAAAAACATATACTGTCTATTCAGTAAAACATACGCACAACCACCACACAAACCCACATTGTTTTCTCCTCTTAAAAAAAACAACAACAAAACCAAACATGATGGATAACTAGGTAATAAATGGCATTACTGGCAATCCGCTGACAACAGCGAGCAATAACTAGAGGTCTCTTGCTGGTCTTTTATTTTTATGCTAATGTCTACCATAGCATCCAAAATTCATACTGAAAAGTAGCAGCAGAGACTAAAAACAAAAGAAGTTTAAACCATAAATAGACCACATTAATAAACATTCAGATAGGCAGTTCTGCAGCCTAACTCCTATTGCAAAAACTGTTCTCACAAACCCACCAATTCTTCTGCCAGACTCAACAGACGTGAATGTTTTTGTTTATGTTCATTTTTAACTAGAAAATCGTGATGGATTTGACAGCTTTTGCTTAAGTAGCTAGAAGTGGGAAAAGCAGAGGAGAGAGGAGCAATTTGGAAGCAGCCAGTACAGCCAGAAGTTAAGAGTGCTTGCTGTAAGGAAGTTTCATAGTTCTGCTTTGAAATGAAGCATCCTGACTGTTTTTTGTCCTGACAGGTAAATGTAAAGGAAAACAGCAGTTTCTGTACCGCAAGCACAGCAACCATTTCTTAAACAGCACTCCCACACCGCTGTCTTCTACGTGCGTAACTAAACTGACTTGAAGCTCTGCAAGTCACGGCCTTTTAACTCATCCTCTCATTTCAAGCCCTTGCACAGTTTGCGGACCACATCTTACAACATCCAAGATAGCTTTGGGATGGAGCTCCCAATACCGGTGCCACTTCAACTGGTGATGCTCTCGCCACGACAAACCTCTGAGCTTCGGCCTTCCAAAGCTGGACCACTCGGAGCGCACACGAGCACGGCGGGCACCGTGCTGCCAGCGAGTTAAGTCAGAACAGAGAGCTCACCTCACTCAACAGCCGCTGAAGTGCTACAAGGGAGAGCAGTCCCTTCATCAGGCAGGCTACAAAAGTAAAAAGCAACATCGTCTTCTTGCATCAAAGCTAACAAACTCCCCTCTTCTAGGGAGACCTGGGATCCAGCAACCTGACACTACACTCAAACCTGAACAGTTTCTGTAACGCTGAAAAAAACACTAAACTCCTAAGGTATCTGACAAGGAAAAGAGATAAATAGCAACATGGTACTATTCTAATCCCCAAATATGCATCCTGATATATAACCATTTCCTGCAATTTCTCAATTATCAAACTTAACACAAAGAAAAGGTCCAATCTTTCTCAAAAGACAGACACCTCTCATCAGTTAGGAAGCTGGACAGAGCTTTAAAAAGAAGCATCAAATGTGATTTGAAGCACTCTTTTTTTAATTGCTGGTTAAGATATGTGTTTGAATCAGCCCATAGAGCTGAGGAATTTTATTTGTTGCTGTTGATCACCAAGGGAATATGGGCAGAAAACAAAAACGATGAGCACATCTTCACATAATATCCTTTTAGACCTGAAGAAAGGAATGGAAATCTTGCGGGATGTGGGGGACTAGATTAGAACTCCATTCCTCAGCCGCAGAACAATGGCTCTTAATTTACCAATCAGCTCTTTACACAAATGACTGCATTTATGTTGAAGAGGCCAGTAATTTCCAGGGATTACCACTAAATACTGGTTTTCTGGATAGCAAACTTCACAGTCAAGTTTAAGAATTGTTCATGTCTATGAGCAAACAGCTAACCTGAGGGAGACAACTGCTATTTATATTAGAAAACATCCAGTTTTGATTTACCGGTACACAGCACCATTAAAGCTCCCTCCCCTCCCATGCAGCACAATGCAAGCACTTGCTCTTAGTTTTATGCTTAAGGCCAAAGGGTAAGGAATTACTTAAATGAAAAGTCATAATTTCACTCACTACTAAAACAAGAAATTGATACAAATCACATGGAGAAGTCCTGCATCCAATTAAGAGAGAAGTATTCCTGTAGACAATTTAAATAATTATTAGGTTAAACAAACTACTGTTGACACCTAACCATAGGCAGGAACACATTAGGAAAGTACAATGGAATTAAGAGAAATAAACAAGTCTGTCTGATAGTGCTGCTTCTTGAAAGACAGCACCTCCAGCTGGGGCATGAATTCAGCACTGATTCAGGAGACAAGAACTCTATCTGCTAAATCAACAACACGTCTTGCAACAGTCCAGGTTTCACTTGGAAATCTTGCCGAAATACCAGCCAAGCCCAGCCTTGATTAGCCTGCAGTGAGATCATAGCTTGAGGAGGTATGGCTGTAGGCCCTTGTAAAGCTGATACTGAAGAGGAATTTATTCAAATGATACATCATTCTTTCTTCAAATGCATGCGCTGTATTTTTTCTTACTTTCTAATGTAAGAAGGTTAACGCTGACTGCAGGGCAACTTCAGAGTTCTTAAGCCTATGGTTGGTACAGGAAGTGAAATGACTTTCTGTCCATCACCCATGATCAATGCTGTGATTGACACTACAAGTTGTGCATCCCAGATAAGGCTCATTTTAAAGTAAAAGTAATCAAGATAATACAGGTATGGGAGACTTTCACAAGACTCACAGTTGAGCACCCTGACTTTTCATTTTCATTAGTTCCAGTAAGACCTTTCTATTCAGAGCTTACTTGGTTTCTTTAAAAAGAAGAAACAAAGTGAGATCCATGTCTTGTGAGACTTCTAATTAAACTCCTCAAAGTAGTCATCTCACCTTCTGTTGAAACACACGCTTTGCTATAAAAAGCAAGTCCTTCCTTTCAAGATGTCAATTTAGGCAAGAACAAGCTGCCTTTGGGCAACTTTTTGGAACGTTATCAGACACACATGCAGAGATCACAAAAAACGTAAAGCATTTTTTAAGGGACATGTAAATAACAGTAAGCGACAAAACGCTGATTTTTTTTTTCTTAAATATAAGCAACACCACTTGCACGTGGGTGGGGCAAGTTTTAGACCAGCTACGTTTAAAGATCGAGCAAGCCATATCATGTACCGCTTTCCTCTGCGCCTCTGCAGCAACCACAGAAAGAGGTAAGGAGCTAAAAAAATGGAAAGAGGCTTTCAGCTGGCAGGTGAACTTGATATTCTGCCTACCTGCTCCAGGACCATCCCTCCGAGTCTCGTCTCGGTTACAGAAAGCGAGGCGACGGGGAGCCAGGGGAGCCCGCTCCCCCCAGGGGCACAGCCTGCTACCCAGCGCCAGCAGCGTGACTCCGGGCTGACCTCTCGCCGCGCTGCCTGCGTGCGGCATTTTTTCTCCCGACATTCCAGTGGCTGCACACATGCTTATCTCCCTGCTGAGACTGAAAACATAGATTTTCTCCTGCTTAGCGTGCCTTTCCCTCAGCGATTATTGGCAGTTTGGTGGATCAAAGGACACTATTAGCTTGAAATCTAGTCAATTAAAACAAGAAATTCCCAAATCGGTTTTGCAGCTCTTCTTGCCCTGGTGCCCCCCATGGCACTCGTTACAAAAACACTTCCCTTCCTGGTAGCAAGTGAAATAGCCACACGACCAGGGAAACTAACATCCAAGAAGTCTGCTGTACAAAAAGTGCTGCAAAATGAACAACACAAGTTTGTTCACTGATTTTTCAACTACAGTATTTTCTGGTGCTGCTTTTCGGACAGTTCTGGTAGCTGTCCCATAGAGGGTAAAGACAGCAGGAAATATTTACACCACAGACTTCCCGACATTTACGTAAAGGTGCAACTTTCTTCAAAGGCTGACCTTGCTTTAGAGATGGTGGTAGGAACAGAGACGGGCAGAATTTTAGAAATCCCCCTTAAGTAGCTGCTATCTGAAACTCCATTCACACCTTGTCACATTCCTCTCCTTAAAAAGCGGCACTTCACGTCATACATCTTCACTTCCCCAGAACAGCCCTGGACTTAAATGAGGCAGAGCTTAATACTCAGCTCACACTCAAGCACAGTTTTGAATCCACAAAATCAGAGTTTTTCCATGGGTATTTTGAGGTAAAAACAGCCACCAGTGTACTCAATAAGGGATGGAGCTTGCAATGGCAGAGGAGGGCGTAGTGATGAAGTGGCATTCCCCTTCTCTGTGACAGCCCAGCAATCTGCACTTTAACTCAGGAAGACTCAGGTTCAGGTCTCTCTTCAGCCAAAAAGAGAGAAACTTTACATCTCTACTGCAAGGAGGGACATTTTTAATCACCTGGTACTAATTTATTCCTTCTAGTGGTTTTCCACCCCTAGAAGCTGTACAGAAAAACAAAACACAACACACACCAAGATGGGTGAGCGAAACCAAGGGCAAGGTTTTGCACTTAAAGAATTTGGAGTCTGGGGGATGCCGGTGACGCAAGCTTCAGTCCAGTTTCAAAACTCCTCTTTATACTTGCATCTAAAAACTGCAAGTGAAAACGTACTCCAAAACCTTAGACCCAAGGCCAGGATCCCAGCTGTACCTTAATCCAAGATCACGAATGATGGACCCAAATTTCTCTTCCACACAGTGAAATGGTTTCAGGAGGTATCAAGGCTGTGGTTCCACACAACCATGCCTCGGGTAGCAGACCCACTTGAAAAGGTTCCCATTCCCAGACACTTCTTTCCACCTACCACAGCCACATCCTCATGCCACAAATATTTAAAGCTTGTTACTTAATACCTAGGCAACAATATGAATAATTATCACTGATCAGTAGCACTTGTTAGCCATTACCAGAAAGGTGGAATTATTTGATTTGGCACTTGATAGCTACTAGATGCAGAGTAAGTAGCTCTTTTCTCCTTTCCTCACATGCTTCCAGTTTTTATACTCTGTAATTCAGGATACTGGTAAGAGGCCAACAGATGCACAGTCACTTCTCAGCATATGTATCTGTTGACATAGACTGTTGTATTTTGGAAAACAGCGGTAGGGAAGAGACCTAGAAAAGCTGATCTAAAAAGACCTAACTTGGAGAGTCGTTAGTAAAATAACACCAAGAGTAGAAGAAGGGAACCAACTGGAAAGCCCTCAATGAGACAAGCTAAAAAGAAATAGGAATAGAATAATTCCTGCTGTGGATAAAACAGGACTGGTTGACCTCTGACACTCTTTATGTACTTCTAAAATAAGAACAAGCAGAATTCACTGGACCTGTAGGCCAAGAGCATATATTTATTTCCTACAGATCTTAAGCAAAATGTTTTTCTAATGTGGATTTTTCTCAGTTCCATATGGATCTGTTTTAATGTGTTTTTGACTGTGCGACAAGAAAGCCCTCTTAATAAAACCCAACAAGTGTTGGGATAGGGATTCTTGAGTCAAAACACACCCAGATGAAAAACATTTTCCAGAAAACACGATGTATTATTTTAACTCATGCCCAATACACCGAGGTTAGAGCTGCGAGTATAAAAGGGCACTAAAAAAAAAACACAACAAAAAGCAGCACATACCTACCCAGGAGCCTCCCCCTCCCCGTCTCTGGAGCGTGGATTTGGTCACTATCCACAAGACCTTTTGTTCAGAGGGCTGGGATGCAGAAGGTCACCCTAACTGCTTTGAACGTGCCAGTGCAACAGCAGCAGAGGAAACCCAGTGTCAGCACCGGGGGCTTCGGCCTCACGCTCTCCTTCCTTCTCCAGACGGATGGAGCCAGGAGGGCTCCCAACACCCTAGCGATTTCTCCGCACCCCAGCTGCCAGCACACACAACTATTTCACCGGGTTTTACCGGGAAGTAAGGAAGCGGTGCAGGACTGTGGAGCAGCACGCTGTGCCCTCGAAGCCGAAACCGAGCTGCGAGGCTGGCGTCGCGCAGCCACCTGTTGCCCCAACCCCACCTCCATGCCCTCCCGAGGCCCCACCGATGGAGGGGCGAGGTGCTGAGGAGACCCCCGGGCACCACCTGCCTCCGCTGTCAGCGCCGCGGGCGAGGCGCCCAACATGGAGGCGGCCGGAGCCCCCCGTCCTCCCCGCTCCCCCCGTGCCCTCCCCGCGCCTCACCTTGGTGATGATGAGGGGCTCGCCGTGCTCCCGCCCGCCCTTCAGGGTGAAGCCCCACGGCGCCCCGCCGCTCAGCAGCACCTCCACCAGCTTGTAGCCCTCGGCCGCCCGCTGCTCCACCATCACCACCACCGGCCCCGGCTCCACCAGCGCGGCGCCGAGGCGCGGGTCGCCGCCGGGCAGCCGCTCCCGCCCGCTCCGCAGCCCCACGTCCTCCATGGCGGGGCCGGGGACGGAGCCGGAGCTGGGGCCGGGGCTCCGCTGCTTCTGCCGGCCGCTCCCCGGGGCGAGCCAGCCCGCCGAGCCCCCTAGCCGCCCCGTAGTGCCGGCCCCATCGGCGGCGGGCGGGCTGCCCCCTCCCTCCTTCCCCGCCCTCTCCTCCTCCTCCTCCTCCTCGGCAGCCCGCTGTATTGTTTCACGCCGAGGCCAGAGCCCAGCGGCGGGGGGCCGGCTCCAACTTGCGGCAACTTGGCGGCGGGACGCCCGCGGGAGGCTCCCCCGCCCGCCTCCTCTGGTCCCGAAAGGAGAGCGACACCCGCTGCCCGCCGCGGGGAGCCCCCCGCCTTCCCCCTCCTTCCCCCTCCTTCCCCCGCACCCCAAAGGGGCAGCCCCGCAGCGCGACCCCCGCGGCCGAGGAGGAGGAGCGGGGAGCGGCCAGACAAAGGCGGCGGTGGCGGTAGTGGTGGTGGCGGCGAGGGGCCGTGCCTCGCCCCGTCAGTCCCCAGACAAAAGCGGCGAGCAGGTGGAGGGAGGGAGGGGACGAAGGAAAGGAAGGAGAGCGGCCGCCCCGCTCCGGCCCCGCGGTGCCAGGCGGGGAGAGGAGGCAGGCGGAGGGGGGCGCCGGCGGCCGCCGCCGGGCTCGGGGAGGGCGGGCAGCACGGAGGACAGGTCAACCCGGGCGGCCGCCGGGAGGGCCGCGGGGGGCAGTCGAGGGCGGCGCTTGCTCGAGGCCCTTCCCTGCCGTTCCCCCGCCTCGGAGCGGCTCCGCCACCTGTGGGGCCGGAGGAGCTGGGAGCCCGCCCTGCTCCCTCCCCGAGACCCTCTGGTGGCTGAGGTGAGGCGAGGCGAGGCCCCGATCTCAACAAACAAACCAACCAACCAACCAACCAACCAACCAAACCAACCAACCTAAAATGACAAACTCTTCGGTTCCATAAGTTCACCTGCACAAAGACTGTCAAAAAAGTTTGGTGCGGAAGAGCGAGGCAGGATTCAAAGCGCTGATCTTCAGACAATTTTGTGGGTGGGTGATAAAAGCAGGGTTTGAGGTTGTCTGATGTCCTCACTGGGTTAGTGGTGGGGCTGGGAGTGATGTGCTTATCTCTGGCTAGACTTCATTCTCTCTGCTTAATTGCATCACCTTATATGAGGTTTCAGTGGCTGAAATTAGGACCAGATTTGGCCTGGAATGCTTGAGTACCAGCACACAGCAGTCATTCGCTTCTCAGCCAAACAGGTGAAATACTGCTTTATGTAAGATATGCAGGAAAATCTATGTTTTATTTTCTGAAGGACTGATGAACCTTAAGATACTTCCATAGGTAACAGTCTCAGGGAGGTGCACAGCATAAACAGTGGGATTTCAAGGTCTTGTAATGCATGTTCATATATGTTGCTTCTAGAAGTGACCATTGTGTCCCACTAGCTGCTGCTTCAGCTGTTTTACTCCAGTGGTGGGTTACCGTAAACTCAGTATATTTCCTCAGAAAACTCCAGCCTTGCTCTAAAGACAACATTTTGTTTCAATCATGCCTTCAGTGTTATCTGCAGTACAGTTCTGTAATACCCAATGAAAAATTTGGTTTCAGAGTTGAGAGCATCTGATCCCAGTAGCAGATGGGAGGATATGTGGATAGGAGAGAAATACTTGGTTAGGGGGATTGATGTTCCCTCATGACCAAGGTGCAAAAAGAACCATGGGGAAGGGGACTCAAATGGCACCAACTTACACAAACTTGTAATAAACACCCTGCTATATCCAAGCCTTGTACCAAATCTGTGTATTGCATGAAGCTATGTGAGGCCTCAAATAACTTGCAGATCCTCATTCAGATTTCTTCTTTAATTCTTTTTTACTATATGGACAAATGCTGTTTATAAGACGAATTAAACAAAACACAGGTAATGAGAAGTGTAGTTTTCTCTGTATCCTGTCTTCAGTTGTGCTTTTAGTCTGAGGCAAAGTCTTCAGTTATGCATATCAGGTTGTCCACTCAGCAATGTAATACTCAATAACCTATAGCAAGAAGTTTTAAAGAGCTGCAGGGTACAATTTAGTTGTTTACAACCACACAATACAAGTGAAAGATCCACAATAACAATTTGAGCTTTAACACACATTGAAATGAAATCGAAATATAATAGCTTGCATCATAGACAAGAAAATTGTGCTGCCAGAAATGTCTTTGGTTGTATCCCCTAACCTTCAACTGCCAACCATTCATTCTTCTTCATCTTGAACTTTTTGTTGTCCATAAGAAGTTAAAGATTTGCATTACTTTTCTGCCTTTTTGACTTGGTCTTACAAGTCCAGTATTGAAGAATGATGATTTTAAAATTGGAGTATTTAGAGTCAGGAACTGATATCTATACTAGAGAATCCAAGTGAAAATATTCAAACTCTGCTGCCGTCATTTATATCAGTGGATGACGGGGACATGTATAGCTCTTTGAAAAGCAGTTGCCTAAAGAACAATTATCTGAAAGCTTTCATGCTCCCAATTACAGGAGACCTCAGTAAAGAACCATTTTCTAGCTAACACTTGCTTAGAGCCTGAGGGTCTGAGAGTCGTTCTTCTAGTGGATCCTGTGGTTGACAGCTCAGAAATCAGACTTCTTTATTTTCCATAACAGAGTTTTTTTCCCCTTTTTTCCTTTAATGTTATCAATTGAAAGCCAAGAGACCCCTATATGAAGTTCCTCATACCTGTAAGTTTTACCAGACCAAAGCAAGACATAAGTCCTCCTGTCATATCGGTCAAATTTTTCTCCACATCTTTTATATCCTCCTTCTCTGCGGGATTTGAATCTTGTTCAGAACCCTGTTGGAGAGTTGTATTTGTGCTTTTCTTAAAATATTGTGGTAATTTGATTGATTTCTGTAACTTCTGCCAGCCTTCACAGGGTTTCAGTTAGTCATAAAGAACAAAGGATTCAGTAAATATGTTCTAAAATACTATTTCTCATTTGAGTGATAACAATGCTAATGATAGCTGTATTTTCTAACAAAACCCTGGAAGTCTCTAAGCAATTTCCCTTCAATCTTGTTTTCACTTGTCAAATGTTGCCTAAATATACAAACGTTAGTAATACAAGATAGAAATTAAAAGATACATTAGTGGGCCATAAACATATGGAGGGAAGTGACAGACTTTTTCATGCTGAGGACAGAGAATAATGCAGCTATGACTGATGTTGTATAACAGGTATTCTGTTCTGTAATCATGTGTGTTATTAATATTATCAAAGCTACTTTGCAGTGATGAACAAAACTTACCCAAATGCCTCCTCCTGCCATGCACAAGGAGCTATCAAATTTTATTAAGTCATGGTTCCCACAAACTCAGTTTGAAAAAAAAAAAGCCTTCTGCAATAAAATAGATTCCTTCCACAGTACTTCTGTGCAGACCTTGGTACTTGAAGTTTAATTAACATTTTCAAGTGAAATTTTGTTCCACAGAGTTTACTAGGCCTTCATTCTTTCTGTTGCACAGATTGCGTACATGTTCCCTACTTAGCCATTGAGACTGCCAAAACTGTGAGTAAATTCCTCTATAGTAGGATTTTTTAAAGACAATATCAAACACATGTTGTTAACACACAGCCTACTTCACCTTTATGGCTATAAGACACATTATCTTTTCCTTAAGGCACTGAATTGCACAGGACACCTGCAGAATGACTGGAATAGGCACTTTATTTTCCATGTTAAGAGCATTCATCGCGCTGGACCTTACAATGCCAGGTGTTCTGTGTGCTTTGTTTTGTTTTGTTTTGTTTTTTTTGTTTTGTTTTTCCAGCAGCAGAGATATTTGAAAGAAGTCATAGCTGCAGAGTACAGACCTGAGGTGAGCTAAGCCTTTACCATCACCCTCTGTTTGTTACCATGGCTTTCCTGGAGCTTACCACCTAACATCACAGTTAGGTGAAGAGACAAAGTGCCTCAGCCATTTGAAATAAAAAAAAAATTGATGCCCTAGGACATGCATAGTTCAACAACAATTTAAGTTAAGATGGTGGGCTGTGAAATGGAGCAGATTAGCTATGGCCCATTTTTCTTCAGCCCAGTTAAAGGGTTTGCAACCTCCAGCAGAGTCTGAGCAGACTCGTCCACATCCTCAGTGCCATCTGCCTAAATGCCTCGCTGTTTGGTGATGGTGCTAACACAACTTCTTCCATGTGGTCAGTTGCATTGGTGCTTTTAGTCACCAGTGGTGGAAGAAATGTTGATACATAGACATGTATTTGTACTTCAGTCTCTGTAGTGAAAACAAAAGGATTCAAAACCTTCTTTCCTAAAAGCTAGTGTTTTGTGAGAATACTGTGAATCCAGTGAGAGTGCTGACAGACTTGAGGGGAAAAACGGATTACAAGGCATGAGTTATGGACTTGCCTATTTTATTCCCAAAGAGGTCTCTGTGGACGTCAATTCCCCTGGCACAGCAATCTGTTAAATAGCTGTTGAAATCTGTAGGGTTTGTGTGCATATATTGCATGGGGAGCAAAAGGATCCTTCCTATATAACATCGAGGGGACGTTTAGTGAAACATATGGTGAAAATCTAGTGTCTTTGAAACTAACCATCACAAAGACCAAAATAACTGAAATAGTGATAAGAATTTCCTCTAGCAGAAGGTTTTGTTTTGTTTTTTGATAAAGTAATTCAAGGGGTGGCAAGCTGCTGGCAGTTTATTGTGGAGTCTGAAAGTCCTGAGAACCTGGAGAAACAGGTTGTGTAGCAGCCCAAGAGACAGACATCCTGGCATAGCTGGAAACCGGGAGGGTTTACTTTGGAAACCTGCCATGTTCCTTCTGATGGATTCAGCATAATCACGCTCTTCTGCTGAACACTTTGATTTCAACAAATTACCCCTTTTCCCAGAATGAAAAATACCATGTTGAAAAACTCCAGCTGGATGTCTCCTTTGTGATTTAGACACTTTAAATCCTTTCCCAAGTGTGTCTTGTTCCTCCTGTATTGCAAATAAGGCTTCATCAGCACATAATCAGTGCTGGATAAACCTTTAGAAGTTCTTAACCTTTCAGATAAATACTCAAATATATGTTGAATTCTTCAGTTCTTTAGGACTGAAAAATAGTTTTGTTTTCCTTTCCTAGGGCTTTTTATAAAGCTGGAATTTGTGAAATAGCATTTCATATGAGATTCTGGTATATCTATCCTCATAAAGTTTTTTGATTCAAACTTTTTTCAGTTCTTACTCAAAATGCTGGATCTTGAGACATGGACCATTTTGTTGTCAAAGTAAACCAGGATTTTTGCAACATCTAGGTCTTAGCTGCAGGGATAACTCTAGGAGGGAAAAGTCTCCATTTTTCTACCTGTAACGCTGAATAGAAGAGACCTAGGGGAGTGGTCTGTTTCAGTGGCAACTAACTCAAATTTGCCTTGATTCCCGCTATTCTTGCAGCTGATTTCCGCTGGAACAGACCTGTCTTGGAAAGGCAGAGTTGGCTCAGGCAGAGCAGGCAGTGAGTGAGCAGCAAAGAGCAGGGGCAGTCAGAGGCATAGCTCAAGCCTACTCTCTGAACTCCTTTTGTTTTGCACTGTACCCCCAGATTGTATCAGCACGGTCCCGTAACAGTCCTGCTGTCAAAGATCCACAGAGAACACTTTCCAGACTGATTTCATCGGGGGAGAAGAAACCTTCACGTGGACACCAGTGGCGCACCCAAGTGGTGTGTGCAGAACACCAAGCGGGGATGCAAAGATGCTCGTACCTAACAAATACACACGTGGTGCACAAGTCCACTGATGTAGATAAACCCCTACTGTTCACAATGCCTTAATCTTCCAGCTTTGGAGCAGTATCAGGAAGCCATGTAGTATGGCCCTTTACGGGCACTTCCAGAATAACTTTAAAACTGGCTGGATAACCCGACTCCTGTATAATTCCTCCCGAAATGCAGCATGTCATGAACTGCACCACCAAGTCCTTACACTCTGCCTTCACACTCAACGCATGCTTGCGTACCCTTCACACCTGCATCTGCTGGGTAGCCAGATTATAAAAAGAAGGAGAAAAGAGAAGGAAAAATTGGCACAGGTATGGCCCAGTGATGTAATTTCAAGCAAGTCTTGTAATGGAGAGCATGGCCTCTGGAAATCAGTGCCCTTTGCAGCCAACTGTTGTTGCCACAGAGTTGCTCCCTACCATGTGGGGACATGTTAGCAGCACATCATCAGAAATGCTTTGTACCTTGGAGCAACTTGCTGAGGGTTAGAGAGCTCACCGTGGAACAAACTGTGGCTGTGGGTGACCAAGAGAAAAAAGCACATGATTTGCTAATAGAAATATTCTTGGCTTAGATCTTGAGACTGATTAGACCTGTAGGCAGAGAAAAACGAGACCAGTGCTGATTTCTATAATCCATAACATGCTTCAGGACTTAACATTTCATGATTCTGCATGATAACAAAATTGGAAGTCAAACAAAAGGGCAATAGCAACTTGTCATGTGGTAGCAAAGTCAGAAGACTACATACAACCTAGCAGGAGGTGAACAGGTAACCGATTTTCCCTAGGGATGGGGTTTTCATCTGGCAGTCAAATTCAGGCACAAGGTAAGTCATGCCTCGGGCCAGAGTTTCTCTGGTGTCTGTATACCTGTTCCTTTTCTAGCTCCTGCACTGGAGCCCTCTGTCAAATCATATTACCGGGTATCAGGCTACAACTTTGCAAGCAAACTAAACAGCAGGCTGAGAGCACACAGGTTCAAGCACTGGCACGTGACAGTCCGTGCTGTCCGTGCTGTTTCATTGCTAGCATGCTAACTGGGCAATGCCTGGACACACTGTGGGGGATAGCATGGACCAGTTACTGTTAGGCAGTGTGGACGAAGACAGACTTCTTCAGTGGGGAAGAGAATTTCAGTAGTGTATGTGTATACGTGTGTATATTATATAGCTATATTTTGGCTATATTTATGTGTGTGTTACAGCTGCATCAAGAAGTCCTGCGTCGTTAAGTTCCGTCATTTCAGTGACGCATCATTTGTGACATTCATTCTTGCCGCTGCATTTCTGATCTCAGTACATTAAAAAATGTTTTTCATTGTCCATCCTCTTTGACAGCACGTTGTGTAGTAGCATTCTCTGTACAAACGGTGCTGTGCCACTTGGCCTTTTATGTGGCCAAAAATTGGCACTGGCCCATTTTAATTACTTGAGTGACGTAGTCTCAGGGGCTAACAAGCAGACTTTAAACCATTTAAACTCTGATATCACAACATCTTATATCTAAATTTCATACTCAGAGATGATCACTGGAGCAGAGATGAACAGGGAAAATGCCAAAAAGAGGGTTTCAAATGCTCTTTGTTCAGAGAATGCTGTGAAATAAGCTTTTTAAAGGGTAGATAAATAGCAAGAGGCCAGAGTATGCATGAGAGCAGACAAAAGCCTCGTAATCTGCTATTTTTCACTTGGACTTTGTCTTCATTTGCTAGCTAACCCCAAACAGACCTTCCCTTTTTCTGCCTATCAGCGACGTGTAAATAAATCTCTCTGTGTGTTCTATAAATAGTCCCAATTCCTTCATTACAAATGACCTTTCTACCCTCTGCTTGGTTACAGAGAACTTGAACCGTGTCCAGGTGGAAGTCTTAGGATGCAGCATCTCGTGACCGTACCTCTAAGCATGGATGCAGCATGAAGTGAGTGCTCCTGAATCGCAGCGCTATAGCAGGTTGCCCTAAAACATCAGGTATGCACAAACGGCTGTGATTTTACAGGAGTCTGGCAATGTTATGGCTGATGTAAGGCCAGTTTGAGCATGTCTGTGAGTCCACGCGGTCAGGAGCTCTTTCTGTGCATGCCACTTCCCCATAGGCTGTCATGCCCTTTTGTGCTAAAGGCACAGATGTGCTCTCCTCTCTCCAGAGTCTAAGGCAAAAAAGTTAGCTGCTGTTGGGAGGTTTGAGGAGATCCTTCTGAGTCATGCAAATGAGAAATAGTGTCAACACTCAGATTTCAACATTTTCTTGACTTATGTTGGACTTAGAAAGGTTAAGGCTGTTGTGGGAGGTACTGCTTCATTAACCTCGATTTTGTCTACAGCGTGGCGTTTACTCACAGCACTGTTAGTAATGTCCTGGGGAAACAGGTTGGGGGGCTTCTTTTTATTGCCCTTCTTCCGTGAGAACACAGCTCCTGTTACAACCCCAAAGGTTAATTTCTTTTGAAAGTCCGAAATATGGAATATTTCTTTCAAAACACTCCGTTTTCTGAAGCAGTTTCAGGACCAGACAAATTTTTTGCGGTTGTGCTCCCAGAATGCTGACTAATGGGCATATGTGAGGAGCCAGGCTATGATATAAATGGGTAGTGTAGCCCTGTTGCCCACCAGATCAGTGTACCCAGTAAGCTGCTTTGGGTGCCGAGGGGTTAGTCTGATTCCTCTGTCCACCCTGGTCTGGGAAGTCCACCTCTGACGATGAAGCGGTGATCTTCAGTCCTGAAGAACGGAAAAGCCAAGGGTGGTTCCTGCACTGTGATATTTCTGCAGTTACTGCTGAGCTTCCCCTTGATCCCCCAAGCCAGCTAAGGCATGCTTTTGACCCTTCTGCTCATTTCAGAAACGATGAGATAACGATTTGTGGAGCAGAAGGTTGCGACTTTCCTTCACCCAGTCTGAAGTTGCCGCATGGCTGACTGCCAGCCGTGCAGCCAGTGAGTGGAGAGAAGTCCTTATGGGATTTCAGAGAAGAATGATGGGTGGACCCTGTGGTCTGCAGCTGGACTGTGTGCTTGGACTGTCAGAATTCCCTTCAACGTCTGGTTACGGTGTTCACCAAGACCATCTAGCTGGCCATGGCGCCATGGTATGCTGACATTTTTAGTGATCTCATTAATAGGTCCTTGGAGACTTTTTTTGCATTGTAAGAGCTATGAAATTAGTGCTATATTTTGATTTGGTTACATAGGCTGGCCTGGGAACAGAGGTTTTGAAATTATTTTCTTGTGCTAATGGGCTTTTGGTAGCTGGGGATATAACCTAATGAGATCCCACAGTGTAACAATCTTAATGAGGATATAAGAATATCCCACCTAATTTCTCCTGATGGAACTAACTAACATAACTTCTAAAAAAGAATATGGAAGTAGTGACGCCTGGGATGCCTTCTAAAGATACTGAGGACAGGATACACACTCAACATCTTTGTGGACCGTCTGCAGGCTTACAAATATTGAAGTCCAATATTCAGTATCACTGTGTGCAGAAAGGATAATATTCTTTCTTTTTAGTCTTTCATCACTCAGTTCCCATGCAAACTGTGTCTTGCATATTCTGTGTAGGTGTGGGACAAGGTCTCTTGCATGTACATGGAAAAGGAGGTATCTTTTTATTCTATGAAGATGACAGTGATTAATGGTGGAATTTGTCCAGAAATGTGGCCACAAAATCTGGCTTAATGCAAGTTCAAAGACTAGAGTGCTCAACGTTGGCATAGAGAAGTGGGGATTTTGTTCTTCCAAACCCTAAGAAAATTTTTTTCTTCTGGTTTATGGATGCGTTTTTTTCCATTCAGTTACTTTATGTTTCATCCATATAAACATTGTTTACTAATTTAATGCAAAAGAGGCACAGTTTCAGTAACAAATTTGTGTATGCTTGTTCACAAAAGCCAGGTAGGATAACATTCTTCTGGAGAAGGTATGAAAGAAACCAGTAAAATATACATAACATGATTTCATCAGTCAAGTACGCACAATTATTTAGCTGTTCAAATGAACTCATCTTGTGTATATATGTTTTTATTCTTAAAGAAAACAAAAAAACTCAAACATTTTTATGCACAGGAGAAACATTCATTCTCATCCTTTTAAATTCATGTTCACCATCCTTAAATATAAAATAATGATTTACACCTGTGTAGTTATATTCAAATCACTGAGGGAAGGGAGGTGATGCCTCTCTTTTTCTTCCAGTCCTTTCTAATGGAATCTGTGGCTGTTACAGTCATGACACGTTGCACTGAATATCACTGTTGTTCTGATATTCTGCCTAAATTTACAGAAAACTTGAAACAGAAATAATGGGGTGTGAATTTCCCCATTCATTTCAGTTAGACATTGAGAGAAATGCCAGTTTAAAAATTAGCTTTAAAAATGAGTACTGATAATAATGGGAAGGACATATCTTACTGTGAAAAGTAGTCCAGTTTCTTACGAAGTAAATCTAGTTGCAGGTCTGTGCAGATAATACGAAGAGCTATGCTGAGCACATAGAAGATTTATATGTTCAGGCCTTTAAGAATGTACGGCAGGATCTGTTGGAAAGATCATAACTGGTTTTATTGCATCCATTCAGCTTGAAGACAGGTTCACCTTTCATCCGTTTAGGAAATGCTATGTGAGGTAGTGCGTTTAGGACAAGTAAAGACTACAAGATCATGAACCATTGACAAAACGTGGTTTTCACATTTGTAAGGTAGCTAAGATCTTTATTGGAAGCTTTAAATGGAGGCAGAGATGCATTGAATTGTACACATAAACAAAAAAAGTTCTCCTCTGTCGCTACATGCATACAGTTTCTTATACCTTTTAAACCAGTGCTGTAGTCCCAGACTTAATTAAAACAGTGATTAAAATATCTGTAACTGCATACTCACGCATAAGCTGTAGCACACTCCTTAACAGCAGAAGTGCATGCCTGTCATATTTTTGTAAACCTATTGTTTTGCTTTAGAGCCAGACAAGCCAGTGTTTCATCTTAACGATGAATGTGGACTGTACCTGGGAGGTGTTATCTCCCAGGCCCGAGGAGAGCGTGAGTGGGTACTTCTAAAAGCTGTGTGTGTGTTCTCCTTGCAAGGAGTGCAGTATTTTTTTTCTCATTCTCAGACACAAGGCTATGAATGTCTAAAAACGGGCTGGAACTTCTAGTACTGTGCAATGTTGAACGTGCTCTGTGCATCTGTTTGGTTTTTACAATGCCTTTTTTTTTTTTTAAGGTTCATATATGTGTGCTAATGTTTCTTTTCAAGCTACAGCATTTGGGTAATCGAGATACTGCCTTGGTGCAAAAATGAGAAACACAAAGTATTTGTGGGTCTGTTTGGTACCACTGACGTCAGGGGAACTATGTCAGTTATTTCAGAGGGAAGGGAACTGAAACCTATAGAATGATTGAAGCTGTACTGAATTCTAAATAAATATTCCTCAACAAGGCAAAATAACTCCTCTCTTACTTTCTTTTGTTTCTTTTCTCTTTCCTTTGCCTTTGGCCCTGGCTTTTATCCTCTTATTTTCATAATCACGAGAAGCCAAAGTAATCTCAGGTATAAGACTGCCAAACCAGCTTTGAATTTCTGTGACTGTTCTAACTCTTCATACGTTGAGTGCAGCAGCAAGGCCCAGACTAGCTAGATCTTACCAGCTGAGAGGCTGGGCAGCTCATTAGTTTGGCAGATCCATCTCACATATAGCCTCAGATGTCCCCATGTAAAGACACGTCTGCTTGTGTCGTGGCAGGTATCCATTCACTCATGAGTCACTTTATTTTCTTTTTGTATTTGTCATTCCACAGGTCGCACTCTTTGCTTCCAATAAAAATGAGCAGTGAAAGAATCGCATACCCGCACTGTAAGTAGCTGCATAATCAAATCCTGAGAGAGTAGGAGGAAAGGGACCCAGAAGAAGAAGTTAAAAAGCAATCATCCACTTGAAGAAGCAAAGAATAAAAATAAGGTGCACAGCTGGCAAGGTTAGGGAAAGAAAAGGAGAGAAAGATATAAAATAATAGCCTCCACAATATAAGTCTACAGTTGAGGAATGCAAGTAATTTCAAGGTGGCTGAACAGAAGGGATAAAGAAGTTAAAATAATGACATGGTAAATCCACATGGGCAAACTAGAAAACCACAGCCGGGATCAGTGAAAACAAATGATAAGCAGAAAAAGCAAAACACGCTAAACGTTCCTATATGGAAGCCAGAACAAATGGTCAGGATAACAACTTGACACGCTTTTTAAACATTTAAAGGAAGGAGAATGACAACAGGAATAGTGAGGGAAACATTTTTAGAAGGTGATAGTGGCAATGAAAGGCTTCCATGGAACAGTTTCACTTTCTGCCTAATAATCTAAAAGTCATGCCATTCCAAGTATAGATCAGGCAACATAAATTAATCTTCAAATGAGAGCAAGCATCATTTATTTTAATATACATTTATTTGCATTGTGTATGTAATATACGATGTCTTTATTTTAAATAATTATGTCTCTTTTATCTTTTTGTTCTTCAGTAGCCCAGGAACTCATTCCCTTCTGAACCTATTTTAGTAGTTTCCTCCAGACCAGTTTTTAGCATTTACCGTAAATTTACTAGAAATTTTGCCTGAAAATGAAGTTGCTGACTTTGGCTTCTAGGCAGTGGTTTGCAGGAAAAAAAAGGAGAGGATTTCATGTTACACTTACTGATAACACAGCTGGCCAGGTAGATTGCAATGCACTGTCTCACAGAGAGGTGGCAACTCCATGCACTGCTGCTCATCTGAGATGGAATGAAGTCCAAGGAGTCCCAATCAGTACAATGTTGTACTGACAACAGGGCATAAATATTCTCCTTTGCCTCAATGGTAATTTGCGTTTTGATGCAGAACAATCTGGTTCACATCCTTGGTGTCTCCAGAATACCTTCTGTGCCCATGGTACCAGCAAAACGTAGGATTACAACATCCAGCTCACTCACCTGCCCTCATCTGTGGAGCAGGAAAACCTCTGTATGCTGGAAAGCTGCAAGAACACCCAGATAGCATTCAGCTTCAAACTCAGCTGCCTGAATGTGGGAGTCTTTAATGCAGGGTGTGCATAAGACCCGGTTACGGTCAGCAAAGCCTGCTCAGCGGTTCAGCTCACCGTGTGCGTTTGTGTCAGGAAAAGCTGAACAGTTCTCTAGACTAAGCCCAGACTCTGAACCTGGCTGTCGAAGATCTTGATCGATGCTGATAGGAGCAGGGACACCTCACTGATGTGGGGACACCTGAGTCTGCAAGCTAGCATCCCGCTCTGCCGGTGCTGTAGCGTTGGCAGAGCTGGAGGAGCCCTCTGGAAGCAGGTGATGGGTGCATGGTGCGATGGGGAATGTAGGCAACAGCCCAAGCCCTGCTGCCTCCCTGCAAGGCTCTTTTTTCTGCTGAGAGTGGCTGAGGTCACTGAGTTCTGTAACCCCTATACACATAGCTTGCCGCTGTCATTCGTCCAGGTGTAATAATTTCTGCTAAAAAATAAATAGGGCCATAGGAAAAAAAAATAAAAGGTCATTTGTTCTTATAAGAACTAATATTAAAATCCATGACTGTGTTATGTAGCATCCAGTTCACTGCAACAATGCTGGCAATGCTCCCTCCTGTTTTTTCCTGAACGTGTTTCTACACAGTTTCTGCAGGGGTTGGGGCTGACACAGGGCATTTGAATTTGTCCGAGAGGGGAGAGTTAATTTTTGTATTTATGATTGCGAGTATATGCTGCTGTGTCCAACAGGACTAAAGGATATTGTCTAGCTTATAAAGTAAAAACAAATATTGCAGGTCAAATTCCTGTTTCCGTATTAAACCCATTCAAAAAAAAATATTCTTGAGGAATCAAAAATCCTGGAGTTTTTCACATCAAACTGATCTGACACAAACAGCACAGACTGTTTGTGCTTGTGATTTAAATGCGATGAGGTTAATATGGCTTCCTAAATGTAATCTCTTTCTACAGGAATAGGATGTATTGCTTCTAATTTTAATTATGGAGGTGGGTGGGTTGGATCCCTAAAATTTAAATTTGGGTTAGGGTGTGGATTTATAGCCCTGCTCCTCCCTGCAAAAGCTGAGGACTGCTTGTGTCTGGGCCTATCTTTTCAATTAATTTCCGGTAATTAAAGTGTGATGTGTGGGATGGGGCTAAAATGAAATACAATTAAAATGTAAAGCCTCTCCTTTGGTATCTCCATCCTTATTCATTTTAATCCTTCTCCAGTGCTCTGATGAGTTTAAGTCTTCCTGTATCACGTACTGTGCAAGCAGAAATGTTTGAGTGAACTCCTGCCAATGGCTCCGAGCAAGCATGGGGCATGTTTCAGATTTCACTGTGTTTTGTTGTTCTGATCTGATCTCCTTGCTAGGAGAGGCTGAGAAAGGCCGCTCTAGGGGATTTACTTCCAGCAGCAGCAGCACATGATCCCTCAATCGCGTGATTCTCACCACCGAGGACTAATGGGGAGGGTGAAGAAAAAGTGCACGCTGCCTTGGGGAAGCAACAGCAGCTCCTGCTCGTGGGTCCCCTCCACCAGCCGGACGCTTCATGGCTTCTCCCCGGTTAGAAACCTACTGCTGCCCGAACCGGGATGCAGCCACGCAGCTTGTGCTGAACTTCCAGCCCGAGGTCTTCTGCGGGGTCTGCATTGGCAGCGCCTCCATCAGCGTGCTGCTGACCGTCCTGCAGCTCCTGCCAAAGAAGGGACAGATCCTGCGGAAGATGCCCAAAGCCTCCTCCTCCTCCACCATCCTTCTCCTTATCTCTGTTTGTGACATCCTCGGTGGTTTAGGTAAGCGCCAGCTCAACGTCCCCTGCCCTTGCTGTAGCAGGCTCCAGTTGCTCTTAGGTACCGAAGGCAAAGGAGCCGAGATTTCTGAGGGAAACGTCCTGCCTGTATTCATGGGAAGATTTGGGCTGAGTGAGATCAGAAAAGGACGGGCCTTTGGGGGGAGAAGGTCTTGCTTAATAGTCACATTTTAAAATAAAAGCTCTTGGCATATCTACCCCAAAATCTCTACTTCAAAACAAATTAAAATCCGGAACCAGCTGGTTCTTAGAGGAAGGCGTGGAAGCGGAGGCGAGGGAGCACAATTAAAACTAGAGCTGACTTCCAAAACTCAGCTGATCCTTCGGACTGTATTTAGAGAACACTTGCCACGTCCGTAAATCCTCTCAGACCAAGTCTGTGCCGCTGTTCACATGCCAGCCACTCCTCCGGGCACAGCAGGCTGGCTGGAAGCGCAGCCACGCAGCTCGCGCCGAGCGCCAGCTTTTGGGAAGCGAGAGAAGCTCCCTTATCAGGGACAACCTGCTGCCCGGTGCGCATGAGACAAGGTGAAAATAATGCGTCCAAATCTGCCCTGGCATTTACTGCCGAAGTAGGTACAAATCACAGCACCACATGCTGTGGAAATGCAGGATGAGTTGTTTCTACAATAACCTTTTTTTTTTTTTTCCACCCATTAGATAACAGAAGTAATACTGTTTTGTAAGTGTCTCTGGCTGCCTCTGAAAGGAGTAGGATTTTACATCTTTTCCCCCTTCACACCTATCCAGCTTCTCTCACAGTACCTATGGATGGGAAAATGGTGGATAGGGAAATAGAGATATAGAAAGAGCATGCGTGCTTTCACCTGGAAAAGGTCCTTCCAAGTCAGATGAGGCCAGCAGTAGATAAAGTTGTTTTTCTCCCTTTCTCTTTCACAGGCAAACTGTTTATCTGTCATTGTCTCTGAATTAGGCTCACTTCAGCGGGTGGGAAACCCTTTGCACCTGGTGGGCAGCCTGTGGGCTGGTTACAACGTATGTGGGTGCTTTAATGCCTATTTTGAGCAAACCCATAAAATCTCACTAACAAACTAAGTTCATTTAAAAAGTCAGTATTGTTCTCACCTGGTTGTGAAGCCCTGCTTTGTTCAGTCCCTGGACAGAGAGGAAAAGAGCTTCTTGTAAAAATGAAGACAGCGAAAAGTGTGAAATTACATTTTCCTGAAACAAGGGATTGTAGAGAAATGAACATTAGGATATGAATTTATGCGGGTAAAATTATCAATAGTTAATGGTTCATGTCGATCTGCCTGATTCGCTCTAGGGAGGCGTGTGACGGTATCCATAGGTAAGTGAGATTTTAATCTACGTGGCGTAACACCCTGAGTCTCCCCGGCCCTGGGGGCTGCTTTCAGCGAGCCGTCCCAGCGGCGCTCCTGCCGCGCTCCCCTGCAGCCGCAGCCGTGTTGTGAGCACACAAAATCCGGGCTGCAATGCGAAACACGCGGCCGGCTTCCTCATGTGACTCCGGTCACGCTGACAGGCGGAAAGCACTCACGTGTTTCTCTTTAGGTGTGATCTTCAGATCGAGCGTCTGGTTGGGCTTTCCAGGCTTCGTCACCAACATCTCGGTGGCGAATGGGACCGACATGTGGCCCTCTGCCTTCTGCGTGGGGAGCGCGGTAGGTACCAAGCCCGTCCTCTCCCGCTTGCTTTGCTCACAGGGGATCTGAAAGGCAAACCGTGGTGTCCCAAAGGAGGTTAGACCCCGAGCCAGCGTCTGGTCGGACGAAGCTCAGCCTGTGCCCTGCCATGCAAGTGTTGTGCCTCCTGCCAAAAGCCCCGTTGTGGGTGGCAGGGCGCTGAGTACCACAGGGCATGGGGGAGGCCCGGCCTGGCCTGCAGCCCCCTAACGCTGGCTCATCGCAGCAGTGCTGCGGTCACAGAGGGCAGAGCCATGCCCTGGCGAGGGGCACGAAACGGTGAGGGGATGATGTGAATGGGATGTCGGGCTTCAGCAGGTGCAGTGACAGCCAGCACCGACTGCGCCCACAGCAGCACGGGGGGCTTGGGCCAGCGGCGGTGGCACGAGTACGCCTGACAAGGCGAAGCCGCTGGCAGAAGCGACGTCCTTGCTGCGTGGGATTGCAGCTCAGGTTGCTGTTTACATGGGCACCTGGCCAAACGTAACCAAGTGTCTTCTGGATTCAAGCACATGGAATAAGAAAATGTAAACGCATTCCAAAAGCAGAAATTGAAACTCGGTTGCAAATACTACAATCACAGTACTGCCTGAGGCATACACTCTGAATTTACTGTACAGGAAAAAAGGTCACTTTTTTTTTTTTTTTTTTACCAAAACGTGGAGAATGACAAATAATATCATAAATTTACCCCATTTCAGTAGGAATGTAGGCTAACCAAAGAATTCACACATGAACTATAACAGCAGTAGCTTAACAATTCGAAGTTTACAATATAGAAAAGGAGATACTGCATATAAACAGAATTATTCAGCTCCAGTAGCTTTTAAATAAAACAAGATGTGCCAAAACGCAACTCACTGTACTTCATATGCCTAATGACAATTTCAGACATCATAGCAGAAGCAAGCATCAGTTGTACAAATCTATCAGTTCTCAATTTTCTCTCATACATGTTTAATTTTTGCTTATTAGATGCAAAAGTTGATTTTTTTTTTCCTTGAAGGAAAGTGAAACCACCAACATCAATATTTTGCAGCAAGAATGCCCAATTTGAAAAACATATTTTCACACGTCTTAAGTTTCACTTTCTTGCCCTTACCACAAAAAGTAATATTTTTAAATAGTGACAAACACACTGTATGCAGATTGTTTTTCATTTTGATCTCAGGTTAGATGGTGAGCAGCACAGTGGTCTACCACAATTTTTATTTTCCCTTTCTTGGACTCCAGGAAAGTGCTGCAGTTTGAGTCACTTGCTAAATTTAAATTTAATTATATTGGAAGGAAAAATGACCCTCCTTCTACTCACTTCCCCTAACATATTCTCATGTGAGTTAATAAAATGGTTTTGATTCTATTTTAAGTTTCTTCTACTGCTATTGTTTTATTTCATTTACCCACAAACCAATGAAATTCTGAACAGTGAGGCCCTGAAGCTTCTCCTTTGAATAACACCCTCTGATTTGTAGATGGATACCCTCTCAGGCACTTTTTTCGTTGGAAAAAAAAGCAAGCATATGAAAATTTGGGGTTTTAGGTACATCTGCTTTTCATTATTTTTGGTGACATTCTTGTCTTTGTTGGAATTTGCAGGTGCAAAGACCACATGGTTTATTTGTGTATATGTATCTGTATATATATAGTCAATTATGCATTTCTGAACTGCAGCAAATATTTAATAGTGCAGATGAAGTTACATGCTGAGTGCTGTGGATAAAGTGCATTAACAGGAAGACTGAAATTTTATTTTCTGACTTCTGTGCACTAGCAAAATGTCATGGCATTTGAATTAAATGCTGAATAATTCATGTCACAAATGACTAGATGTAGGGTCTATACCCATGGTGAAAGGAAATATTTCCCAGCTTCATTTATCTTTGGAAGAAGGAATAGTAGATCTCTAGCCACTGATGTTTGGCTCAGTAACAAGTATGTTGGTCTCCAGCTGTAACAGGATGCTACTGTGGAGCTCTGACAAAGGATATTCAGATAAGAGCTGAAAGTAGGGTGCAGGG
The DNA here is from genome assembly GCF_040182565.1 of Anser cygnoides. Classification (NCBI taxonomy): domain Eukaryota; kingdom Metazoa; phylum Chordata; class Aves; order Anseriformes; family Anatidae; genus Anser; species Anser cygnoides. The sequence continues at coordinate 133,895,363 of NC_089873.1, forward strand.
GGAAGGTAATCTGAATATTAAAATAGTTCCAGACCCTTACAGAAAGCCAGCTCCTGTGGGGAAGAGATTTGGAATTTATAAACAGAGGCAAAGAAAGGTCAGTTATCTTCCATAGGCTCATGGGAAAAAATGTATAGGGTCAGCTCACAAATGCAGTGGAATTTAACTTGACTTGAACTCATTTCACTTGGACTTTTATTGAAGAAATTAGTTAAGGAGTTAAGTATGGAGAATTTTTCCAGAGGGAGGGTTGCTGGGTATTTTTTTTGCATTTCATCTTTATTCGTAGTAACTGTTCCCTGACTTAAGTTACGGAGTCATAGAGTCATAGGTTCTTGAACATGGAGAAAATACCCATCACACACAGAACCCACCAGGCAAAGGCACACTGTGGTAACAGCTGTCCTCAGCTGTATTTTCATGCCTCAGCTACTGAGCAACTAATTTTTATTAAAATGCAGTACTAAAAGAAATAATAAAATATGTATTGCTAAAATTTGAATTTAAAATTAAAGCATTCTCACTCTAAATTTGTTATTTAAGAATTTATTTTGGACTTCATTCATGACATTAAAGGCTAAGCTTGGAGGGGGAAATAACAGGTTTTCTAAAAAAACAGAATCAGCTGCGAAGGCAAACGCTGCTCAGTTTACCTATGACTTGATGCCTTGGCTACAACAATGCTGTTCCTAGGATTTTGAGTAAGATTTTATACTTCACAAAACTCCTTTGGAAAATACACACCTTTAAAGTACAAGGGAGAAAGATTTGAGTCCGCCTACCCCCCCCCACCCGCAGTGGCACTTGATAAGCAGCTGTGACATTTGCCATTTTTTTTCTTGCAGATGTGGATCCAGCTGTTATATAGTGCTGGCTTCTGGTGGTTGTTTTGCTACGCTGTTGATTCTTACTTGGTGGTAAGAAGATCAGCAGGACTGAGGTACCACAGTTAAAGCTCTGAATTTGTTATTTAACTTCCAGCAAGGTCCGTGTTTGCATGCAGCTATCTAAGGGTATAAATGAAACCTGCACAAACATCTGATGTTCACATGGTTACCAGATAATGATATGGGTGGGTGGTGTGCCAAATGCTTAAATTGCCAGGGCAATGCTCAGATATTGATTTGTTTATGCCCAACTGGCATTTAAAAGTAACTGAATTCATTTAATGTTCGGAAAAATAGGGTGCGGATCAGGCTTTATAACATGTATTGCAGCAAGACGCTATTTTTGTCCCTTCTCTGTACCTAAAATTGATCCTTGTGGGAGAAGTTTTAACTTGAATAAAAATAGTGGGAGAGGCGACATGCTAAATTTCATACAGTTCATTTTCCAGTTTGTTTTTCTTTTCTCAGATTTTCTTTTTTTTTTTTCTTTTTTCTCTTTTGTCATTATTACACTTCTGATCACATTTGTAAAGTTTTAAGGAAGAAAAATGTGTGCTTACTGTACATTTTTCTGCAATGCCTGTATCAGAAGGACCTACGCACTTTGGAAAGTTCCATACTGTAACGCCAGACAGAAAATACAAGGTGTTTCTAATTTGGTTATTAGAAGGGCAAAAAGACCTTCAGTTGCCATTGCTAAATGGGGAATTCTGGGACATTATATCCAGATGATACCGAGTAAGCAGGTACTGGAGACACGGTTCATCTGGTGCATGTTACCGAAATGGGGATTTTCATGTTAACCTCGGCCTGCAGAGGACAAACCTGGTTTTGTAAAGCCCCATACTTGTGGTTTGAAACAGCTGGGACCTACCTCCTTCCCCCATGCCTGTTAACCAATAAATAAATAAATAAATAAATAAAATGTGTATTTGGGCCTGATGCTAACATCAGAGTAAAAGATGAAGGACTTTTTACGCACACAGATCTGCACGTCCCTAAGATGGGGGCAGTGTCTGATTCCCAAAGTTAAACATAATGCTCTGCAGCCTTCAGAAGGGTGGCTTAAGTTGGCTACCTTCATCAGTTTTTTATCGCCTAACGTGCTCTCCTCAGGAGCAATGAAGGGTGCAGGGGATCCTTCTGGAGGCATGGGGACGGGGGAGAGGCTTCCCACCCCACAGGCTGGAGGATGCGGTACTGCTGTGACATTCTTCCTGTCAGGAGGGCCCCCTTCCCCTCCTGCTCTTCTGGGTGTGAGGTACTGCCAGTGCCGTTCATCTCGTGTCTGTAGGAGTCCCGTCTCAATGCTGCCATGTGGGAAGGGCGAGGTTTGGTGTCTTTAACGATGATGTCTGTCCTGTTTGGTCCTCCAGTACGATCGTGCTGTACCACATGATGGCCTGGGGCCTGGCGGTCCTGCTCTGCGTGGAGGGACTGGCGCTGCTTTACTACCCGTCCCTTTCCAGGTGAGCGGGCCTCTAGGAGCAGACTCAGACCTGTGGGCACTTGGGTGTCTTTTGGTCAGCATTAGAGACAGACATCCAAACACAGGGCTTTTTTTTGATCTTGGAGAACTGTCTCCTGCTGAGTCGGTGCAACCCTAGAAAATTTTAGCATCTGTTCACTTCATTCCTTTCATCTTTTTTTAAGCTAAAGGTGACATAGATGAAATAGCCCAAACTGTCAGATGTGGAAAGAAAATAATGAATAACCTGTTAATGATTTCTTTTCAGTTGTGAAAAAGGCCTGGAGCATGCAATCCCCCATTACATCACAACCTACGCCCCACTCCTGCTAGTGCTGGTGGTCAACCCAATCCTGTTTAGAAGGACAGTATCTGCAGGTATGTTCCTAATGGCCAGTGTGAATCAGTATGTGTTGTTTAGCCAAATAGTAATAATGTAAAAAGTCATGCTTATATGACTTCTTACATATGATGTGGGATAGCTCCTTTTCACAGTGATGTGGGATAGCTCCTCATTAAATCACCAAGAGTACGGCTGAGGGTGGGAGGGAATTGCCTACTGAAATGAAGATACCATCTCAGTGGGAAATTTGCCCTAGAGACACACTCTGATCACGTACTGAAGCTATGCTGTTACTTACCTCTACTTCTGCAGATTGGCAAAGGTACTTCTATGTTACTAAATTACTCTATTTAAAGTATTTTGGTAACGTATTGTGGATGTTTAATGCTACTGTAGTATTGGTACCAACCTAGATTTTGGAATACAGTTTATTCTTTTTTAAAGGTAATGTTGTTGTGATCTGATAGTTGATTTAGCTCTTTGCAGACATGAAGATAAAAAACAAATAGTCAGAATTTCATTATTCCTGATGAACCAAGTGGGAATGGTACACAATCTAGCTGAGATCCTGAAGTTCTCATTTAATTTAGTATCCAGTGCTTTGAAGAAACGAGACTGGAATAAAAGGAACAGATTCAGTGACTTATTTTCAAGTAATGTGATCCACGCTAGATGTTTTCAGTACCTGAATTCATCATCAGCTATGCATTCAATATATAAAAACAGCAACAGAGACCTACTATTCTGAGTTAAGTCTTCATCCCATCTACCCTGTATTCCTCTGTAATGCTTATTATCAAAGGAAAAGTTGACAGAATCTGTGGAACACTTTATTTAAATATTACACATATAGTGCATCTGTCTATTTTTGCTGACATTACACTTTCAATTTTTATAGGTGTAGAAAATGCTGTATCAGTTACACAACAGAAATACACCTAATTACCTGTATCAAGGTACCTCCTGTATTTCACTTATCTGAAAGACCCAGAGTGCTATACATTTGGTACCAAAGACATTCCATATATGCATCATTGTATTATCTCATTCTTGTGACCTGTACCAAGAATTGCATTTCTGAGATAGCACTCAGTAAATTGACACCTACATTCTGCATTAACTGCTATATTTGTGTGGTTTGAAGGCACAGACTTTTTCTGATTATATTGAAATCATCTGTTTGGTAAATGATAAACTTCCCTTCCATAACATGTCCTGTGGAAGACAGGGGAATACATTTTCTAGAGTCAGCAGCAAAGGTCTTTGATGAGAACACAATAACAAATCTTTATACTTGTATGTGATATGCATCCGTGTGTGTGCATCCATGTGTGCTTTATGTAGGTATGTACGTGTGTGTGCCCATACACCTGTGGCAAACCCTATGGCTAAAATATCTAGTTGTACAGATACTTTAACATCTGTGCCTGTATTACCTCTGCTACCTGTACTTAGAGTTCTGTAGGCACTAAGGCTCAACTTTTGTTTCTTACCTTCAGAAGTATCTGTTGCTAAAGATGATGCCTTGTGTTTTCCTCTGAAGTGAACAAACATTTATACAAACAACCTGTAGTTTCTGTGTTGTCTAACAGAAGTAATAAAGAAAGATAGCAACAAGGAAAATAAAACATGCAAGTCTGCATAATGAGATCTGTAGACTGCAATCAAGTGAGAATTTAATTGTTCCTTAAAAAAAGAAATTCTTGACTGTAGAGGATAGTAAAAGAGTATTGAGCTTGAACTTCAAGAAAAGGTTGTTGAAGTAGGAAGGCAGGAAATGAATTATAGTAAGGGTGAATGAAGCACTAGAATAACTTGGCTGAAGAGGTCTTTGAGTGTTCCCCATTTTTCAGCAAGCTTGCTGAGACTGCAAACAGTCTCAGCAAGACTAGATGTAATACCTAGATATAATTGTAATGCTCAGGGGCAGGGAATGAGTTGGATAATCTCTCAAAGTCTATGCTTTTTATGGGAAAATACACAATGAGTATCTTTGTGCATATACATATTACTTGTGATTGCATAACTATCTATTTTTGTCAGCATTACAGCTTCAAGTTTTAAAGGTGTAGTAGCCAATGCTGTATTAATTACACAATTAAATATAAAGTGTATAATAGGGTAGAATGTATTCTGTTTTGGCCTAAACATCACGTAATAAATACATTAGATCACACACATCATATAGAAGTTGTAAGCACTACCTTTTTATTACAAAAGAAAAGTATGCTGACCATGCTATTTTCTTCAATGGGATTGAGAGAAGAAAGAACTGCTAGTGGAATGCCACCTATTTTAGGAATCCTTAATTCGTGTACTTCTTTTCCTTTAGTATTAGGCTGTGTGTGAGATTACCTGATGGTGGTCTTTCTAGCATCTGAACTGCTGCTGGAGACAAATCCATCAGTTCCTTTGTTCCCTCTTTACAGACATCTGTCTTCTGGATCTTTGTGTTTAAATAATGAGATGCACATATTTTAATGAACACAATTTTATACTTTCCAGTTGCCTCCTTACTGAAAGGCAGACAAGGGATTTACACAGAGAATGAGAGACGTCTGGGGACAGAGATCCAGATGCGTTTTTTCAAAATTATGCTGGTATTCATTGTTTGGTAAGAGGTGCATTATTTTGTTTTAAACTGCTTTTTTCCTAGCTGGAGAGTGATGGGGACAAGAATAGAGACTGATGTGTTGCTTCATTTGTTTGCCTTTATGGTTGGAAGGGAAGGTTTCTAAGGAAGACGTAGTTCTAAACTAGTTCACAGACAAGCTGAATCACTCACACAGCATCACAAGGCTGCAAGGAAATGATAAAAATGTTTAATCTGCAGGAAAACAATGACACTAAGAAACAATAGCAACAACACCAACAAAAAAAAAGTGGCTGGGTACAACCTAAAGCTGTCTGAAAGAGCAGAAAGATTCCTCAGAGCCCAGTCTTCTTTCTTGTCAGCAAACATACCATTGAAAGCCTACAATAAATATGCTTCTACAACTGTCTTCATGCCCTGGTTATGATGATATAATGCATCATCTCTATGGTCTGCAGATCTCAAATGTGTGAAACAGGTACTGTGTGTTAGATAGAAATACAGGGTTACATGCCCAAAATAGAAATCTTCTGATTATCTAATCTTGTTTCTAATATTCCATCTTCCTCTATGCAAATAGAAGTTTGGAGTAGGACAGGAAGGGGGCAGGGGAGGAGGGGAAGAAGGGAGGGTATACACCTCATCCCCAAATCCCCTGCACCTCTGCTCCAGCAGCGCCATCCAGTGTGAAAGATGCTGAGTGGTGACTGGGACTGAAGGTGTTGGATGCACACAACAAATCTAGGATGAAGGAAGGCCTGCTTTAGGAGGAGACAGTTTTTACTGCAGTCTCACAATTGTCACACACCACTAAAGGCACCAGAAGAGGGGGCGATCCATCGTACAGAGGTCTGCGCAGTGACCTAGCAAGACGTGGTCACAACTGGGAAGCGTTCACCACCTATGTGGGTAACAACACCAGAAAGAGGGAGAAAGTGGTCTAGGAGTAGTGAGAAGACTTGGCCAAATTTAATGGTCTGTACAAATACTTATATATATATGTATATATATAAACAGGTAATTAATTCATGCTATATTACTTTAAAAGTCTAAGCAGGGAGGAAGGCTGCCTTTTTATCTTGTCCTAGCTGCTGTATACTGGAGTGCTCTGGAGGGAAACTATTGTCTTTTCTTTGGGAGTAGCAGAGCCTGCTTGGCTCAGTAGAGAGGTTTCTAGGGCAAAAGGTGGTTTAGGCAGCAGGAGAGGGGGAGAGGCGGCAGCAAAGCAGATTGCAGCATGGCTTCTTGGAAATTGCTGGAAATACCAAGGAGCAGCGATTTGGCCATGCTTCTAGGGCTGTGGAAAGAAAGTCTTATTTTGGAGCCTGGAGGCACGAAAGTTTATTACAACCTAAGGGATTGTGGCCGGCTTGGTGGTATGGAAGCAAGCATGAAAGAAGGGAGCAATTCCACAAGGACACAGTGGGGACATCTGTTTATTTGTCTTTGTCTCATTATGAGTTTTCCTATTAAAAAAAAACAAAAACAAAACAAACAAAAAAAAACATAAATCATGGTTCTCATTTTGGATTTTGTTCTCCTGGTAAAACATAAGCTTTAGAGTGTAAAAACTCTTTCAGTAGTTACTGTACAGAAAGACAGAGGCAGTCCCATCTATCTCAGAAGTTTAGGGGAGATGCTGTTCTATCCCAGAGGTCAAAAAGGAGATGAGTCTGTCGAGGAAAACAAATCGTAGCAGCATGGGGTAGAAGAGATGCCTGCAGATTTGGAAGGCATGAGCAGAAGGTTCTACACTGAAAAAATATAGCTGCAAGAAGGATGCGTCTAAACCTCCATAGAAAGTATGACATGGACGTTGGTGGTTTCCTTTCTGAAGCTGCAGTAAAAATACAAAGAAAGGCTGTTCTGACTGCTCAGAAGTCATACAAAGTTGCAACTATTTACTGTAACCTTTATTTAGTGTATAATGTTCTCAGTTTCTTTCACAGGATGAGGCTCAGTTATGCTCATCCTTCTTTAGAAACAGAAATTGCCTTTATTCCAAAAATGTGATGGCATTTTCAAGGGTTTTAAAGTCAAGCTTGGTTTTGATTTGTAGATTTTTTACAAACATTTTGAAAATCTGCTCAAATCTAACCATGAAAATTTAGGGAGGCTGGAGTTTCTGCAGCCTTTTACAGCATATATGAATATATTTGGGTTCCTTATCTGTGAGTATTATGCTTTTAAGATGCAAGCAAAAGAAGTCACCATCTGTGATGTTCCCATTATGGTTTGCGGTTGTTTATAATCTCAGTTTTATCCTGCAGCAAGCTCAAATCTTCAGGTTTAATTTTGTCTGGGTATATTGATTTCTTTGTCTGGGCCTGGGCGAGTAGGTAGGTGGGTGTCTGTTTTTTGATCATGGGCTCAGAAAGCTATGGGTCCCTTCATATGGAGACATTTTAAAAAACTCACTCTCCTTATTGGTGATCCTAATCTCTATAATTTGAAATTAAATCATATTTTACGTATGCATACATATACATATATATCTGTCTTGTTCTCTTCCTCTTCTTTATTTCCTCAATAGCTGGTCATCTAATATCGTCAATGAGAGCCTTTTGTTCTATCTTGAAATGCAGCCAGATATCAATGAAATGCCTCTGAAAAACATTAGAAGTGCTGCACTGATCACATGGATTATAATGGTACGTCATGGCATTTCTTAGACTTAGAAATCACTTGTGTAAGACTGGTGGAGCAGCAACAGTGTAATGGATGGGTTAGGGTTATGGGGAACGTAAGCGCTCCAAAAATCAAGGAAGAAAAGCCAAAGGTAAGAGACAGGAAGGAGCAGCCCCTGGGAGTGCTCCTCACATGTAAACCTTACCAAAACAGTACTAAAGGCCAACATTTTCTCCCACTTACTAGTGTATGCAGTCTCTTTGTGAGTGATTTCTACCTATTTTAAGATCCAGAGCAGACTATTGCAATGATTTATGATCTACTCTTTCTAATCTCTGGCATAATGCAAGATGCAAAGTTTTAGCTCACGATTCCTGAAGGTTTCCCTCTAAAATGGACATTTTCTCCTAACTGTGTATTTGTAACTAGAGCTTTCTTCAGTAGTGACTTATAAAGAATAATTACATCTTATATCATAACATTTGGATAGCTATAAGAGAAAAACACGTGATAGTTCTTAAAAGCAAAGCACAAGAAGATAGCTATAAGATACTGGGCTCTTACGATACCCCACCATTTTTTCTCCTTCTATTGGAATATTTGACAAGGGATTTTACAGAGGCGTTATTGACGGTTCCTTTTTCAAGAAAGTTTATTCTGAAGCTGTTAAATACCCGTGAGTCCTGAACATGCTCTGTGCAGTTAAGGCCTTGAGCTGCTTGGTGTTGAAGAGCTAAGCAATGCAACTGATTTGATGCAACCTCCTCCTCTCACAAGGACGGACTCTTTCATGTGACAAGGACCTTTCCCTTGTTCACCTGGAGAGCACAAGGTCAGGTCTAGCAACTGAGCTGTATTTAAGCCGTCCGTAAACAAAGTTTGCAATTTTCCCGTGAGAAGAATGGAAACCGCCAAAACCATTTATTTGTCAACCATCCCAAGGCAGTGGGAACAGGCAATTTTTTGGAAATCACTGGGGATTTTCTTTTTCAGTGTCTCTCCCTGTTTTTCCATTCCACTCTGATGGACATTTTCACTGGCTCAGAAATCTGCAGCCATTCCAGACAGATCAACTGCTGCTATTTTAAAAATCTTGCCTGTATGTGCTAATGTCTGCTCTCATATATTTGACTTGGCTTCTAGTGAAAAATGCAATATTTGCTTTTGTGAATTAAAAAGTGTAGAGCTTGTGAGGAATGTTAAAAACACACTGGGGGACTGACCAGCTAAAATTAATACCAGAAACCCATTTGGTGCCTACTGTTCACGGGGATGGCCTCAGCATACTGAAACAACAGGTTGTGGTATCGCACCCTGCTTTGCGTCTGCAGTGGTAACAACGTGCACTTATTTGCACGCAAATAGCACCTTTTAAAGACATCAGTTGTTCAGAGTAAGGGAAGTTGTTAATTCATGCCAAACGTTTTGCTGGAGTTCAAAGTGAAGCCTTGCTGATGTGCCTCCTGTTGCACGGCTCTTTCCTAGGGGATTCTTAATCCGATGCAAGGCTTCCTCTTCACATTGGCTTTCTATGGCTGGACGGGATGCAGAGTGGACCTGAAATGGCAGAAGAGAGAAATACCCTGGGAATCGATGTCCTCGTCAACTGTGGGTGAAAATGCCTATCCCTCACCTGTGAACTACCAAACCAGCCTCCACGATCCAAAGAAGTTAACGACAACTGACAGCCAGCAGACTGATGAGGCTATAAGCATGTTGTCTGAAGGTAACACCAGTGGTGATGACAGGTTAACCAGGAGCTCTCCCATCTACCAGGGCTGGTAGTTTATAGGTGCAGAGCTCAGTCTCACTTCTCCCATTGTCAAGACTCATAAAACCACAGCACTGTGTGAACCATTGCTGACTCTGTAATTGGGTTTGTGCCTAATGGCTCGATGTCATTTCTTATGTGTGTGTGAGAGAGAGCGTGTGAGATACAGAGAAATTATGGTTAATGTCTTCATTTGCCTTATAGGAGATGTGTAGAAAGGTGTAAAGGCCCGATAAGGTTTTAGCAGGAGTATATCTCTGCAAGGATCTGTGTTACTTGTGTTTCGTCTGTTTTCTTTTAATCTTTCTTGTAACCTGAATATGGTAGAAGAGTCTTTTCTTTAATAAACAGACTATTAATATGTTGGATTTTTAAATGTGTTCCCTTGCTTGCCTTGTTTGGCATAAAATTCCTCACCCACATTACAGTTCCAAGATTTCTGAGATGCAATTTCCAGCCTTGACACTCTAGTAAACATGAGTGACAGAAAACTTTGACATAAGTTCGGATTTTCCCTGCTTGTGTAGAATCTCACTGTCAGAGTCTTCTTTTCGTTTGTTTATATTAATTTTCAGTTTGCTTTTATCTAGGGAGTTGAAAGTCTTATAAAACAAATTCAGACACAGCCTAGGCTCCATAAACACTTCAGAATAATGGCTCCAGTTCACTACTGCTCCAAGCAAAAACAACCCTTCAAACTATTTTTTTTTTAATTTGAATTCAGTTTGATCCTTATATGTGTACTTGTCTAACAGGATTATGACTGATAGTTGCATTAAGAGATAATATTTGCAAAAAGCATTGAGATTATCTGAGCAGTCGTCAAAACAGAATAAATAGAATCAACAGTTCTTTCTCTGATGTGTCCTCTATTTAATGTCTTCAGCTGCTGAATGGAGTGATATTAAATCTGTTCTCCATATCTTCTCAGATACACATGTAATTTGGTGCAGTGCACTAAATAACTGTACACATAAAGTTCCCAAAATGGGTTGAAAATTAAGAAAAAATGATGACAATGTCTACCCCTGGCTTTTAACTCCATATCAAAGTAGAAATGGTACAATTTAAGCCTGGTTGCACTGGAAGCTGTTTACAATACACAGACAGATTGGTGAATGCCCCTTGTCCTCAGCTAACCTCTCTCCCTTCCTTCAGTACGTGGCCAGGTATGGTCAGAAAACAAAGTCTGCTTTTTCAAGCCTGTTCGTATCCACTTTGGCTGAACTTCCCTGGCTGTCCACACCTTCTTTTCAAACCCAGTTCAGCCCCAGCTATTGTAAAAAACATATACATTATTAAAGACAGCTGAAAGGTTAGTGCAATCATAGCATGAAGTTCAAGCTGCTGTGTTACTTTGGAAAGTCCCAGGATGGTTAGAGATGTTGGCTCGGCAGAACCTATACAGTAAAATATTGATTTGCTATTTTAAAGAAATGTCTTATTGAATTAATCATTTGATGGGAAGGTGTTAAACAACGAACTGGCAATTATTTAGGCAGGTCATTACAGAGCTGTGTTGGTTTGTAGCAAATCTTTTAAATTGTGCCCTGTGGAAACCTTTGTGGTTTTAAAGCTTTGCATTCCTATTCTGGTTGTTGGAAATACTGGCAGATGACCAAAGCTTTATTTTTAAGAATCAGTATTTTCCCTAGAAATTCTGGTCCTCTGCCTTTACAGTGATTTATTTTCTGGCTACATATGAAGAGAAAGCACGGGGACTTGGGGAGCAGATCATGTTGATCCTTAAGAAACAGCGACACGTTTTCGGTGCGCTACTCATCGCAGAATGGTTCAAAAGAGCAGGAAAAAGGCGGAGGTGGAATTGTTGGTAAGCCTTTTCAGATGCAAGGGTGTGGGCCAAGCTACCAAACCCTAAAACCAGACAAACAGCCTCTGGCTTCATGGGAATAATCCTGTGGCACAGAAGCACTTGGGAGGTGACGGGCTGTAGCAAGAGGCTCTGCCAGAGGACTGGACAGCTAAGCTTGCTCTTTCAGCTCCCTCCTTTTGCTGCTGCAGGGTGTATGTGGGACGCAGAGAGACATGGCACCCACCCATGTGGCAGCCCCCGGGCAGTGCTTTGCTCCCAGCCGTTTCTCAGCCTTTCAAGGCTGTCCTTGAGATGCGTGTGGTATTTTTATGTATCAGCAATCCAGTAGGGTGTCACTGTGAAAGATTAGGGCTCATTCCAGCGCTGAAGACAGACAACTAAGCTAGGTCTGGTGCACCGAGATCTTGATATGGGGCACAGCAGAGCAAACCCATGGCATTTTTTAACTTACAAAAGAAGTGGGTGTTGAGTTTTCCTACCTGTTCCTGCTAGCCTCTGGTGGATGTACATGAGGTGTGCATTCCTCCACAGCTTAACACAGGGTGATGATCACTTCTGCTCGTTTACCACCACGACCACGTGTGATTTCAGCCTGCACAGATCTTATTCTTGCCGCATGGTATAACAACTCAAGAAAAGCATTGCCTTCTCCAAGCCTTACAGGTGTGCCTGGCTCTTTCCGTCTGGAGTCTGCTTTCGAGGTAAACCCCCAGCAGTGCTTGCTTCATGCATACCCTGGACCAGCCTCCCATATTTGCTTTTGGGTGAAACAAAGTGCCTGCTCCAAGGGTCAGGGAGGGCACACTATAGACATCGTGTCCTGTACAGTGTAGCTGGAACACCACACCAAACACTACCTTATGAAATGTAACCTCTGCTGATAGGAGCCTTGTGGTTAACCACACATGGAAAAATATCCTAGTTCTCCTTTAGATGATGATCTGTATCTGCATAGTCATCATATTGTGTTACCTCTGCATCTGAATTCCAAGCCTATCATGGAACAAAGTGTTGCTTCAAAGATGCTTATTTTAGGAGCATACCAGCAGGCTGCTTCTGGTGCCTGTGGGAAGTGCTTGTCTCTGGCATGAATATTTGCCTTCTAAGGTGAGATTCAAACATGACTTGGATTAATGGGGGAATGATCTTGTCAAGACAGAAGTCAATAGATGCAGTCAGAGTCTATGATCTTCATTGGACACGGATTGTGGGAGCAGTTCCCTTAGCACAGGACATCACTTCTTGAGCAGGAATATTGAGATGTCTCTCTGGAGCAGCAAAGAGTGACTCAGAGGAGAAGTAAATGGGAAATGAGATAATATACCGTCTAATAAAATGTGTGTAGCTGAAGCACTATGTTTTGGGAGTACAGCAATGGTCAGTTTTAGCTTTATTATATTTTGGACATATCTGAGCACAACAAAGCCCTCCTGAATTTATTGAAGGGAGAAAAACAAAATTAAAAAAAAAAAAAAAGTTGAATCTGTGAACTGAAATAAAATTGCTGTAGTGGAATCTCATAAAGAGGATATCTGTGCCTACAGGGCATTCCGTGCAGATGAATTCGCTCTATTTAACACTCTCCTCACCTCCCAACTAGCTTATCAAATCCAACCATACACAGTAAGTGTCCTCTGTATTGACCAAAACTTACTTTTAAACCCTTCAAAGATAAGATGCAAGCTTCCAGGAAAAGCGTCCTCTCAGATCCTGCAATATTCTCTTAAACACGCCTAGAGTTCCTCTGTTGGTGGAAGGGGACGCATGGGCCTGTATGCGACCTGCCAGTCTCATACATTTAATCACAGAAAGGACCAGCAGGCGCTAGGATGTTTTCCTGTGTGCTGTGTAACTGGAAGCCCTGAGAAGATGTTTTGCAGTTGATGGCATTGTTAGAGAGAGGGTTGAAAGGCAGAGGGGATGGGCAGCCCTCACTGGAGCTCACCCCAGCCCATGGGGCCATCTGAATTCAGTCAAGCACAACACAACTGAAATGTCCATGAGACCCGAAGGTGGCAACCACACATAGAAAAGCCCGTGTTTCTAATCGACATAGAAAGATTTATGTCTCGGAGGTAGAAAGATCAGCAATAATTCTCAATTTGAACATCTCCAGAATTAGGGAGTGTTTAGAGCCCTGGGAATTAGTTCAGGCTTCTCCGTATTTTGCAATAGTGTTTTTTTTTTTGTGGTTAGTTGATGACAAAACTAAGCAAATTTGATGGACTCTTTCAATACCTTATACATCAAGTGTGTTTTCACAAGTTGTTATGGGATAAGGCATGTTCAGGCCAATTATATTTATTAGGGCATTAATTAATGGGATTACTTGGTGACTCTAATATGTTGTTAGCTATATTTTCTTCTCCAGGTCTGCATGGCTGAGCCTACATTTATCTCATTTTTTTCTTTCAAGTACCTTTTACAAGCAGAATGAGAGGTAAAAATGCAAAATTATGTTAAAGAGCTCCTAGAAAAAGGTATCTGTTAGTTATCTGTATTACAGTAGGGGCCATTTATGCCCAAATGACTATCACAACCTCAGTTGTAGAAAAAGCTATCATGTATCTGGAAAACTGGAGCAACATAAAACCAGTCTGTGGTGTTGGAACTGGAGTTTGGCTTGGTGAAAGCCAGGCACTGTAGTGAATGATGCACTGAGAGTAGCATAAATGTGGAGCAAATAGGAATGCCGGTTTGTGTGGGTGTTTACACAGAGCATGTTTTTTGAAGTAAATATGGACTGAGGATAATGAGGGAGAATTCCCAGGCAGGGAGTTACCTGTGCATCGTGAGGAAACAAGCACTTCAGAGTGAAAGTGTCCTAACTTTCCCTTTCCTCCCTCCAGAGTGAGTTAGCATCTGATTAAGGTGAAATGAGCAACCCCACTGAAATGAAAATACCCTATGATGTTGAATAAGTGATGTATTCTGGGTAACATCCAGACAAGATTAGGGTTTTGCAGACAGAAAGTCTCAGCCACAAAAAGCTGTGAGGGCTCCTTTAGTCAGAATGTTCACTACAAGTTATTTCAGTCACTGTCAAGCATGACGTGATCTAGTGCTGCTAAAGAGCTTGGCTGATAGTATTTTTTTGCAGCTACTTAGCAGACATTGAGTAACAGTCTAAGTGATAGCTCTTCTCCCCCAGCAGGTACTAGCTCTCCACCCAGCTGTGAGTTTCTCCTTATACTTTCTTATGGAAAACCTTCTGAGGAAAGAAGGCAGCTTTTACACAGAGAACTGTACAGGGCTGTTTTGAATTCACATTTCCATTTTGTTTGGTCAAACAGATTAAAATTCTGGTGGCTAGGCTAGGGAAATGCTCTGTTTTAAAAGGCAGCTGTGGGTTAGGAAGAGCCTCAGCTCTTGTCATTCTGGTATGAATCTAGTTCTACTTTAGTGGGGATCTGAAAGCCCTTGTCATCAGGTAACACTGCTTTGGCTTCCCTGCAAACAGTCCGCAGTCTTCACCCAGGTCCCAGAGCTCAGGAGCTGTCCTGTGGCCACCTTTCCTCGTCCTTTCCTCAGGGGCAAGAAGTGGATCTCCAGATCACACACAGACATGGAGCAGGGGCTCACCAGATGATCTCCAGAAGTCCCCTCCAACCTCAGCCAGTCTTGTGATTCAAAGCCACCTGTGATATGGGCTCTCACCCCATTAGGTCTCTGAATTCGCTTAGGAAAATAGGAGAGCAGGTTGTTTTGTGCCTCGCGTGATGGCTGTCATCTCGGGAAAGGAAGGGAACCCCTGCTGGAAACAGGGGTCTGCTCTGGTTAGAAACTATTAGTTGTAACAAGTGTGCATGTTAGCGTGCCTCTCTCTGTAAGACCTCTGAATGAAAATCATTCTGTTATTTATATCTAGGAATTTAAGTATGGTATGGCCTTAATCTGAATGAAAACTGACAACAGGAAAATTTGCCCTTTGAAGCCTGTATGAAAAAAAAAATGTTCTTTTCTTTCTCTAAGGTAAAAATAATATTTATATAGAAATAGCCGTCAATTTGTGAAATGATAACCAGTCAGTTGAAAATGTCAATAAGCCAAACAGTCCACCAAGTAAGCTGTGTCGCCTGAATGCAGTAGAAAGGCATCAGTGAAATCTACCTACGCTTTCCCTGGAAAAGAGGCATGCTGTATGAAAGGACTCTTTATCATCCGTTAATGAATGAGAAGATCTACAGCTAAGATAAACCGGAGAGAGCTTTCAAGACACTGCTTCTCCCTGTAGCAGCAGAAGTGGGGCTCCTACCTCACACTTCTCACCAGGCCTCGTTACTTTGCCTGGGTTCATGGCCCCAGTGCTGCATTCCCAGCCCCGGTGGCAGGGGAGTGGGCACAAGCACATGGTGGAAACCATCCAGTGATATCAAGGGTTTCTGCTGCTCCTCCATCTCTTGGATGCGGGGGCTGGCCATGTTTTGGGGTGCCAGGAAGCCTTTTAAGCTTTCAGGCTTGTCTGTAGGGGAAATCTGTCTCTTTACAAGGACAGGGCCACGGCCTGGGGAGGCTGGTGTGGCAGTGGCTCACACAGCCTGTGGCCCGGCCTGCTGTGGTGACCCACCCTGAGCAGCGGTCCCCCCTCGTGCCCCGCCATCCTGTTGGGATGAGGTTCAGGATGCCGCTGCCATCGCTTCTGTGGCGAGGACACCGGGGCCTAAGGGCTGGGAAACAGTTGCGGTAGCTTGAAATGGGTTCCCTCCCTCTGGAGAGCAGGACCGCGGTGTGTCTGGAAATACAGACAACCTCGGCTGGCCAAGCCTTGCCCTAGTCTGGCTTTTCACCGGCTTTCCTCTGCCTGTCATGAACCATTGAGCACTTTTACGTGGCAGAGCAGGGGGGACACGGGCTCCAGGAGGCCTCAGAGCCCAGGAGCTCCTGCAGCTCCTGCGAGGTGCGCACCCAGTCACGCAGCCGAGACCCTCCTCAAAAACCTTAGAAATGGGTAAGGCCAAACAAGACCTTTTCTAAGGTGATTACTAAAAAAGCTAGGTTTTAAAGACATGGGTTTAAAACAGTGCAGTGGGTATTTTTGCACAACACGAGGAACCAGCTGTGTTGGTTGGGCTGTCCTTGCAGTGTCCTCCCACTTCAGAGGATCTGCTTGGGTTTTGCCTGCAACAGCAGGTCCTGAGTGAATTTCCTTGAGGAAAAAAAAAAAAAGAAAAAAGAAAAAGAAAAAGAAAAAAGAAAGCAAAAACGGAACAAAAACCCACAGCTCTCTCCTTAGGCTAAAGCACTCAAGGACATACCGCATTTTCTGTGGCGATGAAAGAGCTCTCTCCCAGCCTGCCCCTAGTCACGCGCCTCCATGTGATGGTCGGCACGGCCTCCTCCTCAAAGCCGCGTCCTGGAGGCAGCAGGCGCAGCGTGCCCGTGAGCGGGGACGTTCCCACAGCCCTGCTGCACGACCCCACCAACAGCCCCGTGCTGCCCACCAGGTGTACGTGGCAGTCGGTGTCCCCGGCGAACGCAGTCACACCGAGAGCAGCAGGGTAGAGGCCAGATAAGGGGGCCTTCTACAGGGATTTTATTGTCTAAGAGCTGGTATCCCCAGATTCTTTCATATAATGCTTTAATTTTAAGTGAAATGAGGCCTACGTTGGCAAAATACTCTTTGATAGAGACAAGAGACTGTAATAAGTACGTTTAAATGTAATAGAGCCCTTTCTCTTTTGTTTGCTAGGTTCTGACGCTAGCACAGTTGAGATCCACCTCTCGAGCGAGCTATATGGCTCAAATGGCAATGAGGCTGATGTTGAGTAACTGGAAAACTGTGAAAGGCAAGAGCGGGTGAGCTGAAGACAAAGACAGCCACGAGGATGTGCAAGTTGTTTCCCTGTTCTAGAGGCACTCATCTTCCCGTAGGGCTGGCGGCAGCGGGATGCACAAACAAAACTGCTGCTCCTGCCGCCACGCCAGTCCCTCTCCTTCCTCTTGGCGTGCCTCTGTTGCACTCAGAATTAAATCTTCACTGGGCCAAAAGGAGGGGAGAAAAAGTGATGCTGACCTTCCAGGCTGGCAGTAGGAGACCTCTTGCTCCAGCTGGGCACTGTTGTTTTTTATGGAGGAAGCCTGGGGAGCGCTTGGCCGCTCAGCGCAGGGGTGGCCCTATGCTTAGGGCTCCTGCCTGGGCTGCGAGAGACATCCCGGGTGCTGCCTGAAATTAAGGCTGTTGGCTGTGTGGCTGTAAAACCTGACTTTTTTTTTTTTTTTTCATGACACACCTGAGAGGTATTAGTTTTGTTGGTAGAGAATGGGGGAAAAAAGCTGAAATTGTAAAATATTTCATTTTCTCCCACACATAGCCTGTCTGACCTCCTTGTTTTGTGAAGCTGTTGTGTAGCTTCTTCTTCCAGTATCAGCTACACTAAATATAGACTTCAGTCTTCATGATGTAAGCAAAGAGACAACCCTTATATTGCAAGGAGACCAGAAATACCTGAGCAGTAAGTAACCCAGGACAGTCTAGGCGTGACTCTGACTGTCTGAAAAAGCACAGTGTATACACATAGGCTCGTGGCCCCTGCACTCTCATTCACCTGTGACCTCGATCCAGCCTAACCACACGGATATTTCACAGCCATACAACGCTACCTAAATGCAACAAGGCACAGGTGAAAGAATATTTATTCATGGTGTAGCAAAAGGGTTTAATTCAAAGTGCTGCTTTAGCGCAGCAGTGCCATCATAGTTACATTTCAGTACGCTCTCTAATTTGCTGTCGTTGTTCTGGTATTTTAGCTAAAGAAAAGGAGCTATATTTGATTTTGTGCATCTTGTTGCAGTAGCGGCTGACAAAAATGCTATGTGTTGCTTTAGCTTATTTTATTAGGATATCACAAAATAGATACACATTTACTGCATTCGTTTTATTCCGGGTGAGATGCCAGTCATACCTCTAAAATTGTGGGATTGCCCGTTGTCCCGGTCCTGCAGAGACTTGCGAAAGAAAATGAGAAATATTCAGGCGTGTTACACAAACAACACATATTTCTGCAACACTCTCTCACACACACATACACACATGCCTAAATACTCCTTAATTTTTAGCATTATAACATCATAATTTCTGATGTTGGGTGAAATATAAGTTACATTTGTTGGTAGAACTTTTTTGAGGTTCTCACCCAAATATTAATAACTTTGACTGAAAAAAGAACAAACAGAAGGCACAAGTGAAATGATAAGTTTCTGTTTACCATAACTTAAATTTTCATTAAAATAAAATTTTCTAACACTCCCCCAAATGTCCTTCAAAAACACCATAAAAATACAGCAACATTTTCTCATTAAATTGACGTTGCTTTGTCTCCTCAGCATTTTTTCAGGGCCATTATCCAATGACAGCTGGGGTGTTTTTTTGTTTGTTTGTTTGTTTTTGTGTGTGTGGTGGTGGGTTTTTTTTTTGTTGTTTTTTCAACCAACCCAGGCAATAATTCTTAGATCGGCCTTCAAGGGGCTACTGTAGGAAATTTGGTCAGGAAAAGCAAGTCCAAAGGAGACCTCCATCTTAGGAAAGAATCCAGGCAAACTGTTCTTTCCATACAATTATATCTTCCCCAGCCCAAGGCATACAGGGCATAGCAGGGAGAACGACAGCATTAAGAAGTTAGGTCGAATAGGAGAGCAGGAAGCAAGATGTTCTTTCTCTTAAATTAATTTCATTTTGGGAACTGGTCAGCTCATCTTTCCGCTGAAGGCCACGCTCAGGAGCAATGAACCTCAAGCCTTTCATGGTTCGGAGGGTGGAAAGGAGTGGTGCAGTGGTGCTGTGTAATGAGACGATTTTTTTTTTTCTGTTCTGCTAGAGGTGCTGCTGTGAGTTCAGTTCCTACTGGAATAGATTTGGCTGTAGAAATAGATCTGGGTGGTTTATTTTTTGTTGGTTTTGTTGTTGTTTATTTTGTCCTTTAAAGTAAATGTTATGTAAATATGTGCTGTCTCCTGGGGAAGCTGTGGGACAGGTTCTCCACTCGGGGCTGCACATAGGCTGGCTCCTCTCTCCCCACCTGAGCTGCCTTTCTGCTCACTTTACTGGCGCTATGGAAAGAAAAAGCAGGCAGAAAGTTGCTGTTTTGTTTTGGTAAGGATGACTTTTATTGGTAAGGGGTCTTCAGTGATGCATGCTGCTAACCTTCACCAGCCTCAGGAGGGCTCTTGGAGCTTCTGCAGAGGTGGGAAATGGTGGCTATTCCCATACCAACTCTTCCATTTTCTTGGAAAAATACAACTGAATCTGTAGAAATTTTGCAAGCACAGAGTCCATTTATTTGTACCAGGACAATTTAAAAAAAAATCTTTATGAGATCTCGGATTTTCTGTATCACAGGCTGATCTTTGCTGTCTGTGAGGATTTCTGTAGATCTTACACCAATCTGGAAACGTCTCCGTGCTGAAACAGGCCCCAGTAGGAATGCCAATTGAAAAGCTGGTGGATTAGGAAGGTTTGATAAGTAATTGTTTTGATCTGTATTCCCTGACCAAGTCATGAGGCCCGGACCTTTAATGTGGCTATAAAACACAGCGGGTGTCTGTGTGGGTGTGGGCTGAGCGAGCCTCAGGCTGCCTGCCTGTGTCCTCCTCCGTGGAGGAAGGCGAGTGGGAGGATGGTCGGACACGGCCACGTTACTGGACTGTAACTGCTCAAGCTTCTCCCCAGACCAGCCTGTGGGAAAGAAGCTGACAAGCAGCCGTTGTCCAGGACTTAAAAGAGCGGTAGCATCACTCTGCAGACTTTTTCCATCAGACTTCTGTTATTCTCAGGAGCCTGAGATGCCACCACCGTAAGGGTAGTAACTGAAGGTGTTCTCTGCACCAACTTGACACCTCTGCCAGTCCCTCCGGCAGGACACCGCAGCTGCAGGGATTGCAGAAAGTCTCAAAAACCCTTCTAAGGGTTCGACCTTTCTGCCTTTACCTCCAAGAAAGTGCTGAGAGATTTTCAGCAACTGCAACAGTGTGCAGGGATGCAGTTCTCTCCTGACCCCCATCAACTTTTAGAAGCCCAGAGAAGTGAGCCTGAGTTTTTGAACTGCAGGACATCAGTGCTTCTCAGCCGAAGCCTTTCTCGTTTGTTGTGCACTTCTTACTGTGATGAATCACTCTCCTGAAGGACTGGGACGCCAGTTTTGTCCCGGTTTGTAATGGAAAGGATTTGGAAAGAGATGAGCAGAATCTGTCCTCGACCTATTGTATTGCCATAGATACCAATGGTTCACAAGGTGAAGTCAAGGCTGCTTCTTTGAAGGTAGGAGAAGTTGGCCGTTGCAGCAGGAAAAGAGGCTGTAGCTGTTTTCCTGCAGTTATTAGGTTTTGTATTCTTTTGGTTTTGTGAATATATTCAAAAGGAAGTAGAAAAAAAACTATAAGGAAGCAAAGATCTTCCTTCCTGTTGGAAAAAGTCAGCAAGGATGATACATTTCTTGCCAAGTGAGTCATTTCTTCACTCGAGATTCAATGCTTTAAAAATTGCTTTCCAGAGCATGAAGCTTAGATATGAATTTGTGTGGGCTTTTAATGGATGACATTGATCTTTCCCTTTGCGGGAAATGATACGCAGAAAGATGGCAGGGGAATAAGTGGTTTTGAGTGCGATGCTGTGGTATTACACCTTCCCTGAGCAGGTTTAACAAATACCCTTTTATTGTGTTGCACTCTGACAAGAGCGAGAAGCAGGTGCTTAGGACTGCTCAGTGCTTCAAGTGTTACTTGCCAAACAGTTTACAGGCTAAGTAAATATTTGTAGGATAAATAAAGGAAAACCAGTTTTCGTTTTAGTTTTGACAGCAGTGCATTTTCTTGAAACATGCCTGGAAATGATGTGACTAAAAGTAGGACTACAACATAGCATTTGTTAAGAAGCAGGTAAAGCTTTTATATATTGCTATGTGTTAAAGCTGTAGACCCGCAGTGGTTCACTCTTCTCCGTAGCTCTCATGCTCTTTGAGAAACGGTTACAAAGGTGGTTTGTGGTCGCATGAGAGCTGAACTTATTTGCCCTATTGCATTCAACTCAGACAGTTACAGGGAATTAATTATATATTAATGCTGTACAGATCTCAGGGCACGAACTGAGACAAAAACAGCATTATTTTCTCTTCTCCAAGTATTTGATAATGTGGTAACATGATGATCATGCCTAAAGGAGAGCCTGGAGAAGAGAAGGCTCTGGGGAGACCTTTTAGCAGCCTTCCTGAACCTAAAGGGGGCCTGCAGGAAAGCTGGGGAGGGACTCTGTGCCAGGGAGTGTAGGGATAGGACAAGGGGGAATGGCTTTAAACTAAAACGGGGTAGACTTATGTTAGATATTCAGAAGAAATTCTTCACTCAGAGGGTTGGGAGGCACTGGAACAGGTTGCCCAGAGAAGCTGTGGATGCCCCATCCCTGGAGGTGCTCAAGGCCAGGCTGGATGGGGCTTTGGGCAGCCTGGTCTGGTGGGAGGTGTCCCTGCACGTGGCACAGGGTTGGAACTGGGTGGACTTTAAGGCCCCTTCCAACCCAAACCATTCTGTGTCTCTTAGGATCATCAGCATACTGTTTTTTCTAACACTTGACTCTTCCCAAATACTGCATATCAATTCTAACGTAAGGCTTTAGGTCCTTAAATACCCAAATATTAGATGACGTGACACATAAGCCTGTGTTTGATCTGAGCATTAATTCCCTTTGCAGACTCTTGACAATCTTTAAGCCTTAGCTTAGGCAAGTGGTCAGTGCAGTACACGGTCACAAAGCAAAAATTCCACAGGTACTGTGGGTCCCGTTTTTGTGGAATAAAACCCAGCTAAAATCACACAACACTCATCCTGTTGGAGCTAAGAAACCCCACCGTGTCTGTGAGCCGCTAGCACTGTGAGCTGCCATCAGACAGAGCTGTCGGAGGGGCCGACTGCAGGAACCCACTATCCTGGGGCTGGTGCCTGTCGGAGGACAAGGGATCCCTCTTCCCTCTTCTAGACTCCTGTGATTATGGCTGAGCAAGGAGCTGAAGCCCCACTGCATGAGCTGGAATATTCCAGAGTCCTTCAAAAACCTCCAACTGCCCAAGCAAGGCTGAATTTAAGGCCTTGACAGAGTGAAGAAAAGATTAACAATTTGTTTAGCTCAACCATGAGTCCAATTTATTTTATCTGGAGAAATTTCCTTGTGAGGAAACTTTTTTTTTTTTCCCCAGTACCTCAATTCAGTCTTACTCAAATTGGTTCCTTACCATCTGCGCTGCTCAATGCCTAGTACTGCACTATTTTTTTTGCTCCTTTTAAAACAAGGAACTTCCAAAAATGCGTAATTGGGGGAAAATGAAATTGGCCAATGACCACGTTACAATTTACTCACCCGACCCCAGCTCTTAAACACGGGATGCAAACCAGCCAGGAAAGAATAAGGAACAACACGCACAGAATTCTCTAATATCAAAATATAGCAATTTATTCAAGACACTGAATATGATCTGTTGATTCTCTCCTTAAAACAAATGAGCTACAATACACAAGGTGAATTCGAAGAAAGTGTGGGTGGGGGAGAAACAAAATAAGGGTTGATGTTGTTTCAACAGAACCTGGGAAATGCTGAAATGAGAACCAAGTCTGGCTGCAAGTCTGACACAGACAATAAAAACTGCAGAAGCCAGAATTCAGAATTTCAGTGAGTGGCTGAAAGAACATTTCTGCAATTGACAAAGAACCACATCTTTTAAAAAGGCAAAAGGAGGAAAAAAGGAGGAAAAATTAAAAAGGGAAAAAGAAAAAAAGAAACCCAAAAACAAAGCAGACCCTTACATTTGACAAAGTGCACTTCACTTGGCTCTAAAATTAGCTATTTTTCTCTTTTTTTAACAAATTAAAAGGAAATTTCTAAGATGTAGCATGGGGTTAATGTGTGTATAACCCTGTAAGTCAGGCCCGTTAGTGCCCCATAAGGGACCCAGTGTTTTCTACATAAAAGATCCAGTATCCTTCTAGCCCACAGAGTTGAGTGGCTTTTCAGAAACTGTTTTTTTTTCACTTCAAGGCCAGTTCCAGGCAGCCAGCAATGACAAAAATCCAGTAAGCCTCTTGATGTTTCACAATCCTGTTTGGTCACTTCGTTGGTTTTTTCTTCAGTTTCTCTTCCATTATAAAGAACTAGGAACAAAATGATCAAAAAGCAGGGGGTGAAAGCACTGCTGAGGCCCACCCGCCTGCCGCCTCACGCCGCTCTGTTCCAGGGGCAGCGTCAGCCTGGGGATGCTGCTGCAGCAACGGAGGAAAGCGAGAGCTCCCTGAGGGCAGCTCTAGGTTTCGATCTCCACCTGAAGCCTGGCGAAACCTCGCTCTCCCCATTGCCCACGTCCTAAAGAAACCAGCCCACTCGGCTAGGATTAGACTTCATGACGTCTTCAGCCTTCCTTAATCTCAACAGCTGCCCTCATTGCACCTGAAAACTATCTACTACTACATCTTAGACGATTTCCCCGGTCTTTAGGGTCTCGTGGACGGGATGAGAGGTGAATTTTGTTAGTTTTTCCCATATGCTGCTTTCCTATCTGACGGCCTGTCCAGAGACCTCCCAGGAGGGCAGCCTCCCTCACGCCTAGGCTTTGCAAATCAACCGATTTTGAAACTTGGCTTCTCTTGGCTTCTGACCTCCATGCAGACTGGCAGGGGAAAGATGATGCCCTCACCGACAGCTTGGAAAAAGGACAAAGAAAAAAGAAGCACGCGCGCTGACGCCCCGTGCGTTACCTGCAGCAGCTCTCATGGAACAAGACCCAACAGGGGCCGTGCGCGGAGGCGGCCGTGCGGCAGAGCCGAGCTGGGACTGAGCGAGCTGATCTCCTTGAACCCCGAGGCCTGGCCTCGTCAGGCGCTGCGCAAGGGAGAGTCCAGCCCCGGGCCCTCCCCACGGTCTGCGGGCCGGGAGCTTCTGCGTGTTGCTCTCAGAAACGCCGCTCAGAGGCAGCTTAGGAAGCCAGCCACAGGCGCGCAACGATTCTACTCAAATCATCAACCCAACCGCGCTTTAGACAGCCACATTAAGCCTTTGTATTCAGAGTCAAGCCTCTCCCCTAGTAAGTACTCCTTTTTTAAGTAGTGACGTTAAATTAGTAGGTGTGCTGGCTATTAGAAACCAGTGCAAAACTGTGACGTGATCATCCACAGCCATGCTCCTGGAGCAGAAGACTGAAAACAACACATAGACACACTTAACACCAAAAATAACCCCTGGTACCTTTCAGTGTCGATTCTTTGATATAAATTACAAACAAGCCTAACTGTAATTAAGAACTAAAATCCTGTGTGACTGTTTTCCCCGCAGGACTAAGTAACCCTGTTAGCTGTTACTTATTTTCATTATTTTCTCCTTTCTGAATGTGCATCTCTAAGAAAAGCAGCTGAAGCTGGCAGTAGCGAGTTCCACTGAAAGGACTAAGATACTGTAAAGATATTAAGTGTAAAGAGAGGAAAACACAGGAGAAAAAATGGACATACAACTTCCCTGATGCCATGATGCTTGGCAGGTCTCGCACCACCAGTTCTGCATTAGGGCTCTGGTTTTGGTTTTGCTCAGATCAAATCACCACTTCAGCAGCTGTGGTCAGACCAAAGGGAAGATTCTGTGTGACAGAAGTGGCGACTGGGTGGGAATGTGCTGTGATTTCAAGGGGGCTCTCTTGTTTCCTTTTCTCCATCCTACAAATCCTAGCCTGCAGGCTAGAGAAGACACCAGTCTGAGGATTTATCTGAATAATGGCCAACACCACCCCGAGGCTGCCTGAGAGTTTCCACCAACTTCAGTAAACTCTGCCTTTGGCTTTCCTGTGGCTTCTCTGGATCCATCGTTTGCTCTTGGAGTAAAGAAATCTTCGGTAGGCACCACCACGGATGTCTGGCTCGCAGTAAGGAAATCACGTCCCAGCTGACAGGCGGTGCTTTGGAAGTCTTTGTTGCCATTCCGATCGTTTCACCCACTGTAACTACACAGTGGTTTACATGTTGAGAAATAGGCTATAAATCATGTCCTCGCCTAGTGGAGAGCTCCACGCCGCCTTCTGAGCACCCCACTGAGGACACGCTCAAGGCTAAGCCTACCTCCACAGGCAGACCCAGAGCTTTCCTCATGGCGCGGGGAACACGCAGGGCTGAGGGTGACAGCAGCACGAGGTCTGCGACAGCAGGGCTGTTTTAGGTGTGCGCTGACCAGAGATGGCCGTGAGCTTGGCAAGAGTCCATTCTTCAACGGCGACAGGCACAGTCAGCGCGTCTTGGTCTGACTGGTCCCATCATGTCCCTGGTGAAACCCCACGGACTTACTGGAACAGAAACAGCTGCATGGGTGAGCAGTGGAGCACAGCACTGCTCGCCTAACGCATGTTCTGTGCGAAACCTGAACCGTCTCTTGAGGAAAGAAGATGCACAATTGTTTTCCCCTGGTCACCGAGGATAAACACAAATACGCACTCGAGAAAATGAATGCTATATTTATGGTCTCAAACTTATGGATTCCTTTTAGTAAGCGTACAGCATCAAACAGCCACAAAAATGGAATGAGACCATATAAACGTCTGGCTGCTGGAAGAGGTCTCTTAGTAAATGACGGGCATTTATTGTATCAAATAGCGTTCTGTCCCACAGCACTTTCTGAGAGAGAGGAGAAAAAGGATACTGCATCTTTCATGCTCCTTGGACTCTGTGTCATTCTTTTTGCTTGAATTACACAACTGGTCTACATTTGGTGGCCATTTTCGGCTTTTAAAACTGTGTTTAACATAAAAAATATTTTTTTTCCAAAAATACACTGGGTTCTTTCTGTTAAAAGTCATCTTTCTCCTGTAAAAATCTTCCCCAGCACTGCATTCTTATATAAAGCACTTATTACACAATTTGCTGAAAGTGCCCTTGAGACGCTAAGATCTGAAGCATGGAGGATTTTTTTTTCTTTTAAACGGAGAGAAAGAAAAGAAAAGAAAGAGAGGAGAGGAGAAGCAGTCTGTCAAAAATTTTCATTGTCATGTCCACCTGGCTGCATCTACTATGGGCATACAGGGAAAAAAGAAAAAAAGGGCAAGAAGAAAGAGGAGAAAAAAAGGAAGGAGAAGTTGG
The DNA here is from genome assembly GCF_040182565.1 of Anser cygnoides. Lineage (NCBI taxonomy): Eukaryota > Metazoa > Chordata > Aves > Anseriformes > Anatidae > Anser > Anser cygnoides. The sequence continues at coordinate 133,921,974 of NC_089873.1, forward strand.
GAGTGGAAGGGAGAAATAAAAGGAAAACAAAAGTTTCATCCTAAGCCTGGGATCCTCCAGGCTGTAATATTCCAGCTGATAGAAAAAACACTGAACAAAAAAAGTAGTCTAGAAAATAGAAAGTGTTGTGATTACAAAGTTGAGCATTTCATCAGTACAAACTGGTCTTTGAACGTCCTTTGGGAGAGCAACTGTAGTGTCCAAATTGGAAGGAAAAAATACGACACCGCATGGAGGAGGATTTTTTTTCCCTTTTGGTTTATCACAGCATTTTTCTTTTTTTTATTAATTTTTTTTTTGGCACAGCTTTTTTTCCCAGCCATCAGAGCAAGTTCTCAGACGCAAACCAAACAGTGCAATGCCTAGCTGGTGGCTTCATGCTTCCAAGGCTGAATGTTCCAGGTGGAAACCATTCCCTCCCCCTCTGAAGTGACTGTGTTTTTACTCCTTGATGAAGGTTACGGACAAAATACTAGACACCTGTGGCCAGGGAGAGTTGGTTTCACAGTACACTCTAACTTTGTTCAAGTTCGTACAGTTCTGGAGCTGTTAAGAATAGTTTTGAAGAGTGCTTCTCCCCACACATTCACTGCTGGTCCATTTGAAATTTCTTCTAAAACATTTCACTTTTACTTCCGCAGATCTAGAACACAAACCTAGAGAGAAAAGACTCAGGATTAAGAACCATTTCTGCAGGTTAGTTGCAATTCCCATTTATATACGGCCCAGCCCACCAGCTGATCAGCCAGCTGTATGCTAAGCTATCCCAAGCTCCACCTCAGCCTGTCTCAGTACCTGTTTACATGCACACAAGCAAGAGAACAAGCCAACATGGGAGAAAACAGAAATGAAAAATGTACATTAAACACCTCGCTGGGCTTTCCTTAGATTACAAACAAGCATTCTTGTGGCGCATCCCAGATAGGACCATGGGCTTTATTTAGTTGCCCAAACACTTCACTTTTTGAAGTATTTCCAAAGAGTATGCACAGGCCTGGCAGGTGTGACCCAGGACCTATGGCAGGCACGTGCCCATTTGGAGCAGCTGCTGGAAACCAGGCATGGCACCCTTTCAGACGGCACAACTCAAACAACTGAACCATGTTGTAGGTGTACCCTTCATTAAAAACAGTTGAAAAATATTGCTCTAGAGTTATGCCAGCCAGACATGTAGAAGAGTTATTTTGAAAGCTGTATAGTGTGTTATAACACGTGTCCTTCACAGGCTGATCATGCTGTAACTGAAATTCTTATCAAGTAACTAACAGAAGAAATAGTAGGGAATAATATTTATCTTTACAGCAATACTTCTGCTCTACCACGGGATGAAATCTTTGGACATCATGCTGCAAAATTCTTCCTTCAGGTACTACTCAAGGGTGTATTTCTTCTGTGGGGTAGGACTAGAAAGTCCCAAGACAACTGATAATTTGAAAGTTGCCTGGTGTGACCTTCAGTAAGAACTGACAGATGAGGAAAGTAATGATAGAAACAACACTGTTGCTGTTCTTATCAAATATGTATTTAAATTTATTCCCATCTTCAGCAATATTCACCAATTCCACGAGCACTCTTCATTTCCAATAAAAGTACCACCTCCCAGTATTCAAAGCCTTTCAAAGCAGGAGCATTTTTAATATATTCCTACGAACTACTTATTTCTGTATTGAGCTGTCTACACCTTGAGCACTGTCCAGAGAAGGCAATATGGTATGTGCTTTTTTTTGGCACTCTCCAAAAGAGCAACCTTCACCCAACATTTACAGTGTGTAAAGCTTCTTACCGATCCATCTGATGCGCTTGCTCCCACTTTGTCTCCTCTAGCATTCCAGCAGACTTCAAAGATGCCTCCGGTGCCTCGGTAGCTATGTACTAGAGTTCCACTCTACAAAGCAAAACAGCGTGCAAACATTCAGCATGGAAGTTCCCCTTTTTCTCTGTAGTGTGGCACTACATCAAAGAAATGACAGTGGTGGCACGTGGGAGCTACTCACATCACCTAACTACCTAACTATAGTCATCTTGGTAAGATGTTCAAGTTAGGAAACAGGTCTTTGATACTGGAGAGAAACAGGCTCCTCCAGAAAGCAATTTACAGTATGACTCTTAAACATCTGCTTTTGTCAACTCTGTAGCAGTAAAGCTGAGAGTGTTAGCTGTAGGAGTTAAGCTGAGGTGTTCTTCTCTGAAGTTTATTGCTTAATTCAGCTGTTAGGCATTGATATCCTAAATTAAGTCTGTGGAAGCATAAGGCAGTTCTGGTATCACTGTGAGAGAGACTGGGGCTTCCCTAAGTTCTTCATGCAATCTCCATCTCCACGCATAAAACCAACTCAGCAGGAGAATTTCCAGTTTCTAAGCATGTGCAGATCACATACAGAGCACTTTCAGGAGAAAACAACTGTGTACAGGAAAACAGAGCTCAATTCTTTTGGCTTGCTCCCAGTGCTTAGGATCTACTACATACATGAGTGGAAATTACTTTCTGGGGTTAGGAAGAAAAAACTCCAACTGCCCCACTCTCCTCCAGAGTATCCCCAGTGCCCGGGCTGTATATCCTTTACCTCACTGCCACAAAGTGTAAGCCAGGTGCATCAGACTCACATCTGTTACTAAATGTAAGAATCACGAATTTGTACAAATCAACCCCGATCTTTGCTCCACAAAACTGGTAGCATGGCGTGATGTAGCTATTTTCTTGTATGCTGTTGCTTTGGCATACAAAGAAGCTTTAGCAGAAACGTTCTGCACTGTCACCTCCCTCTGCCTGAGTGACTCAGCTGCTGTGCTGCAATTGTTATCGGTCAGTACAATCAGGCTCACCCAGGCTGGCAGGTCACGCACTGCCCAGGTACACATATTTTCCATTTGAGATTTTGCTACTGATGTGTCAGCTAAAACAGATGTGCTTCGTATGACTCAAAACAGTACCTGAGTATTCCATATATGGACACATTTGTCAAAGGACCCACTGGCTAGATATTTTCCATCAGGACTAAAAGCTACACTGTAGACAGGCTCTTGATGTTTTGTTAGCGTATGGATGCAGACTCCTCGGTCAACGTCCCACAGCCGAACAGTGGAATCAAATGAAGCACTGCAAGAAGCATTGAACACAAAACATGTTTTAATTTGGGTGTTAATCCCTTTGTAGTTAGATGCTGTAAACATTTGAAGAGAACACCACAAGATTTTTTTTGGCTAAGCACAAAATGTTTCAAGCAGAAAAGCAAAACACTGTAGACTTTCCGTTCTTAACGACAAGAACTGTTATTTACAGAACTCAATTCTTACGTGTGAACCCTTTAACTAGGGGTATTTATTGTACGGGGGATCAGATCACAAGCCCAAAGAGGGTCATGCTCCTCTTTTTGAGATTCTATCTGCTATTATTCAGGAAGGTAAAATACACATTGTCATTAATAGTATAAACTGTTCTACAGAAATCTCAGTTCTTAAGGATTTTACTATTTAATAAATTATAATTCCACAATGTTCTAGAACTGTGGTTCTTTTCATTTTGGTTCAGTGCATTTTTTTTTCCATACAATCTATTTAAATCCCAAGCTGTGGGCTTAGAGAAAAGCTAGGGAAATAATTGGTATTGAAAATGATATTAGAAGAACAACTCCAAGAAATCCAAGTTCTTCCCTGTCTACTCTCAGACTGAGGAGTAAAATAAATAAAATTCCAAAACTTTGGAGTACTGTGTCCAGTTCTGGGCTCCCCTGTACAAAAAACACAGGGATCTCCTGGAAAGAGTCCAGCAGAGGGCCACAAAGATGATACGGGGCCTGGAGCATCTCCCCTGTGAGGAAAGACTGAGAGACCTGGGTCTGTTCAGCCTTGAGAAAAGAAGACTGAGAGGGGATTTTACCAATGTTTACAGATATCTTAAGTGTGGGAGACAGAGGGATTTGGCCAACCTCTTTTCAGTGGTTTGTGGGGACAGGACAAGGGGCAATGGCCACAAGATGGAGCACAAGAAGTTCCGCACCAACATGAGAAAGAACTTCTTCACGGTGAGGGTGACGGAGCACTGGAACAGGCTGCCCAGGGAGGCTGTGGAGTCTCCTTCTCTGGAGATATTCAAGGCCCGTCTGGATGCCTACCTGGGCAGCCTGCTCTAAGGAACCTGCTTTGGCAGGGGTGTTGGACCCGATGATCTCTTGAGGTTCCTTCCAACCCCTTCAATTCTGTGATTCTGTGATACAGCACAATTCTTAATTCATAAACCCATGGTACTACCATCAGTTGGCATTCTACGAGCAAACGTATTTCCTAAACTCAAAGAATTATGAACAGATTTTAAAGTGGAATTTTTATTCAAGCTTTTCTCGATTAGTTAACAAGACTGTAAAAATTGTCAGTATCTGCTCAGGTGCTTTGCAGGACCCTTGTTAGAACATATTCCAACTGGCTTAGTGGGCTGCCATCTGTCTCATTAAACACAGTCATTCATAACAACCGGATGCTGGATGTGAAGGTATGATGCTAGATTTACAATCTTCTTTATCAAGACAGTTAAAAAATTAAGTATCATATGACTCAATTCTCCTTTTTTTTTTCATCTTTTTCAAATATGATTTTTCTCCCTTTGTATCCTCCCCTGATTTACAAACATTTTTAATGTTATCAGCAGATGGTTTCCTAGAATTGCAGACAGGAAGACTGACAGCAAGGCAATGGTGGAGTTACACATCAAAAAGACAATTCTTTTAGGTAAGAAACAGAATAAGATTTATTTTTACCTTGCTAACATGATGTTGGAGTTTGGGTTGCTGGTGCCTGGTCCTGTAGGACTCCATTTGATAGTATAAATCTCTTTGCTGTGAGCCTGAAGGTCATGTACACAGGTATCTTGCTTCATACTCCAAATCTAAGTCAGAGTAATTACGAAGGGGGAAAAATAGCAGTGTTAATCTCAGCTGAATTATTTCAGTTCACTCCATGTTTTTCTTGCCATTTTTTATTTCATATCTTGACACACATGTATACACATAAACATAACCTAATTTGAATTTATTAATACAGCAGTTTGGCACCTACAATGCAGACATTAGAATAACCCCATTTGGGGCAAGTGCTACGCATCTAATAGTACTTACTCAATAGATCAGAGGAACTGAATAGTCACTGTACTGTCCATAGCCTATACTGGTATTTTCATACAGAAGCTGAAGTTATTCTATTTAGAGAAGTTTAACTTGCAATTTAAGTCACCAATTACAATAGCATTCACCTTAAAGACTGAGAATAAAGCAGTTTATAACTGCTTAGAACCTAGCAATTTTCTCTTATGTCAGTCAACAGCCAGGTCAGATTTTCCTCTTCCTCCTGAACTCCATTTGTTTTCCTGGTGTTTTTAACAGCTTGGATGATGGAACGAGATCAGCTACATATGTAGTATTACATGGCCAAACACTTGGCAAAATGGTATGAGACAAAGAATATGCCCAACAGAGAAGACAGGTAATTTAGTAAATCTCAGAAAATTGAGGAAACAAGAACAAGAGAATTCACAGCAGGCAAAATAACTCAAAATTGGTCAGGCAGTTTCAGAAAGATACCGAAAACGTAGGAAAAATCTAACTCACTTGTTATAAATCTGCACTATGAGGGAAATGATGTGCTCTAATGCTGAATTTTCAGCGGCATACCCAAGTCTGCTTTTGGAAACATTACGCAAAGCTTAGGCATATTCTATGGCTAACAGGCAATATGTTCCAAGAAGTTGTGCAAAAGTATCAAACACTCCAAAAAAGAGAAAAGAAAGAAGCCAGAGAAGACTAATTTACAGAGGAAAAGGAAGAAGAATTGCCTGAAGACTTGCAGCAGTCTCCATTACTGCAAGGTGACAGAGGCCTTCAGCTAGGCCAGTGACAGCAAACCATTAACTCTGGTGCCAAATTCAGAGGCCACAAATTTGAACTGGTACCAAGTCACAGTGTTTTTTGAAACACATCCTGTGTAGAAATGGGCACCAAAATATGTGCTACCACTGGGTCAGAATGTTTAAGCACGATATTATCGGTCACTACAATACTGCTTTGTGGTAGAATAACAGACGAGGTACTCTCTTTACGTCTTCCCTAGCCCTACTTTCTGTAAATTTCCAGTTCTCTGAATAGCCTGCATGGTGTTGACCTAGCTCTTATCTACATTTGCAAGTTTTGCTGCTCTGTTTCCACTCTTACACACAAGCTGTGTGTGTACTAGAAATGCCTCTTGCTTTACCTGTGCCAATCAGCAGCGGAAAGAGATATGAGCCTTAATTAACACAACCATGCTATGAGAAATCTGTATTACTAGTACAATTCTATTCGCAGAACTGTATCTTGCCTGGGATGTTTGCTTTACTCAGAGGGAACAGCATAAATCAACAGCAGTGTTGGCCTAGCTCTGAAGTCCATCTGGAGGGCTTTGCTGCTACAATATACAGCAATTTCTATATAGGAATATAGATATTCCTATGTGTATTTCGTATGTGTTCCTATATAGGAACACAGCCTTCATTTAATGCAGCTGGGAAGGGAATGAGACTGACAGGGGTTTGGGCTGAAGAGCTCTAGTGTGAAAAGCATTTCGGCAAGCCCAGACTCTCCCTGCGTTAGCAATACTTTGCTGGCACAGTGCAATGGCCCAGTGTGCTGGTAGAGCAGCCTGTGCTATCTCCCAGCCAGACGGATCCCATCTACCTTCGGGCACCTAACAGAGGCACGTAAATCCGCAGTGTAGCTGCCTTAGGCTTCCTATACAGGTAACGGATAAGGATAGGCATCTTCAGAGAGCACTTCAGATTTTTGCTGGGCTCTGAATATGTATGTCCCACTGATTAGTCCAAGACTTTACAAAAAACAAATAATCAGATGGCTCCAATGAAACTACTTTCAGACAAAAAAGACTCCAAAGGGAAACGTGTTTATTTTTATATTCTTTTCAAAGATTAACCAGTAGACTGCTTTTTGGTGTAGGGAGTGAGCTTCTGCTGACAGGCAAGTAGCTGTATATATCTATATATATGTATAGATACATATCTATATATCTATATCTATGTGTATATTTAAGCTGTGAATATTCTGACAGTGACATGTCAGTCACTTGACACTTATCTGGATAGGATGTTTCAGTTTTCCCAGTGACTGCTTCTCTATGTTTAATCTTTCACATTGGCTTTAAGAAATGCAGCATAAAGTTAAATTATTGTTCACAAAGAGTTTTTTAAATCATACAGTATATCATTCCAGAAAAGCTAAAAAATAGAAATAACCTTTGTCTTTACTTTTTCAACAGCAGGAATGGAAATTATATTACCTTTAATGTCATATCATCGGAGCAAGATGCTAGTAGCATGCCAGATGGGTCCCACTTGATAGCATTAACCTCGTTCTGAAATAAAGAGCGATTTTATTAAGTGAATATTCAGGTTACCTGCGTTGTACTGGGCACCCAGCAGAGGGCACTCGTGGTTTATGTCTACAGCAAGTTAAAACACAAACTACAGCCCTCGCTGCTCTACCCGTGAACAAAGAAGTGCTGCTTCCATAATACGCTATTTAAACATCATTTAGGAACTGTAACCACTTTGTGTTTGTGGACAATACACACAAACAGTTCTCATATCTTTTCTAGTACAAAGTCTTTCATGCTTCTCAAATGCTATGATTTAAATAAACCCTCAAACCAGAGAGATTGATGACATCATTAACCTGTTTTTAAACTGAGGTATGTCTTAGGTTAATACTCTGTAGATCTAAGAGATGCAATTTACAATAGAAAATATTGGTGGGGCATAAACTTTTGTGGAGTTTATTATTCTTAGTATTGCTGCAATACAGCAATACAGGTCTCTATAAAAAGAGCTGTATGTGTAAATGAAATCCAGCAGGGAATACTGAATATTTTATGACTCTTTCCAGATCAATTTTTCTAGCACTTTGTAATTAAGTAAGCCTAATGTGTCCTCTTGGTTATCAGGAAGTTTTTTGTGCTATTTTTCAGGGTCATACATACATAGTAACAGTGGAAAAAAAACATTCCACAAAAAGGGAAAATGATGTTTTTTAAAAAAGCATAAATTGGCTCAGGGTCTCAGTGAAAACAATCCTGGAAGATATGTTAATTTTGCTTGATCCACTTTACTTATTTCAATTATCATTAAAAGGAACTGTACAGATATTTGAAGTCAAATTTTGGTCCATGTGCAAAATGGTGCATTTCATATAATCATAAAAAACAGCATTCTGTTGGTAGGAACATACAACCTGTCACAAAATATCAGTGTATTATCATTTTAACCACAGAAAAGCTAAAGGTCTCAAAATGCACTATTTTTCCTCTGTGGGGAGGCAGCAAGTTCTGGACGTTAGTATCTAGATTACAGGTCAGCATCTGACATCAGTTTTCTCACGAATGAAAGAAAGAAAAAACAGCCTTTGACAACCATTAAATACTAAAGAAAAGAGGCACAAAATACAGCTTAAATAGATATTAGATGTAATAGATTCTAAAACTGAACAACGACTGGAGGTGAACTGCTCTCTCGTTATTCATAGTTCTCATTTACTAAAGGAAAATACACCAGTGGAAAACAGAACCTTATTTATTTATGTGCCTTCAGTCTGCAGCTCGTGCTACATATAAATAGTCTCATTGTTTAAGCTGCAGGTTTTGCCTCCTACGACGATTTAGAACAGTTTATCCCTTCTCACAGGCAGTGACTCACTCCTGAAGAATACGTTTTTAGGAAAGCAATGGGATATAACACCTCCAGTGCTAGAATGCACCCTGCAAACACATCAGCTGCCATCATTGTTACATGCGGCTATGACTTAATCGCTAACAGTTTGGACTTCTTAAACTTACTGTGTGTCCTTGAAAGGTTTTAACGGGACGATCACAGCTAAGTCTGCATACGTGAATGCACATGTCAGTGCTGCAGGAGGCAAAAGTAGTGTTGTTCTGCCAGTCTACATCCAGAGCAGGAGCTGTGAAGTACAAACAACAGAAGGAACATTAGGGAACACAGCAAAGAAACAGTCATCCCAAATCATTTTCCTTCTGTCACCCATCTGGATCACAGGGACTAAAAGCTAGTTCTTGGCCTGTTACCTGCAGCTAGTTACAGGGATGACAGGGAGTGCCTGAAAGGCACCATTTTTTCTCTTGCAGTGGGTAATCTGGTTGATTTGTACATCTATTTGTGAATCTTTCGGGTAAGAGTGGGCAAAACCATCCTGTGCCCACTTCCACCCTCCTTGCTCCCGGCTGCACACCCCTCTTGTGCCATTCATTCCTCTGTAAGCCAGTTCTACAAAGCAGCTGGAAGAAAACTAATTCTGAAAAAAGGGGATGATTTCAGATGGGGCAGAGATGAATCAGCACATAAAATGGTCCTATGAATTCCAGACACAACACACAGGAGGGAGAAGCAGCACGTGGCCATGTTCCTTTATATTGTATTTATGCAACAGTCAGTGCAAACCTGTTGTTCTGTGCAGACACACACGGATCAGTAATATCTACATTCAGTTTCATTTGGCTGGGAATTGATTTAAAATACGTACATTGGTCAAGACCATCTGAAATCAGAGGCTGAGTTTCCATAGTGGGTTTGGCATTAATGAAGATTTAACTAATGAAACTTTGTACGCGGGTAGCACCTGGACATGTAACTAGTACCTGTGTGCAACACACACACTTTACAAAAGTGTAAAAAAAACAAACTTTTACAGCACTTCACTGCAGACTGAAAGCATGCACAAGAGCGGGTGGGGACTCCTCACACACAGTTTGCTTGTGCTTTTTTTTTTCACCCCACAAGAAAGAGTTTAGCTGCCCTCCAGAGGATAATATAAGACATGCTGAAATATAGAAATTTTCATTTTCTGCACACTCTGGTGAAAAGCAGATGTGTCAGAATGAGACCACCATTTAGACAGCAAAGTTGAATCTCTTCCTGGCAACAGCATAATGGAAGTTTATCATTAAAATGAAACCAAGAAATGCCTTACTCTAAGATGTTCAGAGAAAAACTTTCATAATACAGAAGTAAAAAGATACCTGTTCTGCCAAGCCTATTATATTTAAATGCTTTTTCCTGTTCTGATTTTCATGAACTGCAAAGTGAGATAGAACCACATCACCTTCTGAATCATCAGATAGCTCTTTAAATGAGAACTGAGGGCTGAAATTGTATCAAATACAAATATTTTTTAGAATACTAATGAAAAAGCTCAATAAACCTCCGTGACAGTTAAGGAATTTCTGCATTGCAGAACTACAAAGGAAATTTGTGTGAGGAAGGCAGATTACTTCTGAGATTTCCAATGAACATGAATGAGCATCAGGAAACAGCAAAGGATTTTGTTTCTCCTGCTGCAAGCTTTGTGTTATTGTTTCAGAGCAAACAAAAAGTCTGTCTTCACTGAAAGCTGTATGCCTTCAGGGCTAATATCTAGTATGATACATATGAGTTGAAAAGTAATTTTCTGAGAGCCACTGGCAACTAAAGGAATGGATTTTCATTACAGAATAATTTGAATCATATAGTGTTGGTAATTAATACTGATTAATTTATTGGTGTATTTAATCATATGTTTACTGGATAAATAACTACATAAAATGTTGTGGAAAAAAACACCAAATGTAGGTTTTGACGCAAGTAATTGAACAGCCAAAGTGTCTCCAAAAGCACAGGATACTGGCCAATTGCTTAAAAACATTTAGAATGTCATCTAGTAGAAGCAAGGGCAAGAAGCCTTTAAGAAACACAGCTAAAATAAATGCCAGTGATTAAAGTGTTATAATAATTATCAGTTAATTTAGGCCTTTTCTCATCAAATTTTGGCGTGATTTAGGATTAGACGCTCAAAAGTGTAGAGAGTTAAATGTCTGCAGGGAGTGATTCAGAGCACTTAGTTGTCTAAAACTGGGTTGTACAAGAACTTCTTATCAAATCGCTTAACCAATTTGCTCCTGCATGCATAGACATCCATCCACATCTATCAGCAGATGCAAAATTTGGATTATTTGACTCCATTTTAAGGAAATTAGCTTTGTGAGGTTATAAACAAGGTTTTCAGATGCCAAATAGAGTGAGTAATTTTCTGTTAAGTTTGTTCTGGTGAACAGGTGATACAAGCAGATCAAGATGAAGTCTTTGTGTCTTTAAAATTATGTGGGAATGAAGACTCCTGCTGATTTTATAGGGCTTATTTTTGGTCATATGCTTTTTGCCTATCAACAATTGTCTTAATAACTAACTGCTTTATTTCCCTATTAAAACATATTTGAAATAATAGAAGAAAAAAATAGCCTCTCCACATCCCCACTTCAGTTGTGTCTCACGGTCCAAAGACAGACGACACACGTTGTAACAATTTTTCTTGAAGTCTATTAATGTAGGTGGACACCGACATATTGCACTGGAAGATGGAGGCACGTTTTCAACTTGCTAAAAGGAGACTGGAGCAACATGTCCCTGATGCACATCATTGCTAAGACAACCACACTTCAGTGAACATGATTCTGAAAGGGTAACCCAGCTCTGAGTCTCCAGCCACTTAGATCAATAGTTAGGAAGTAGTAGGCCTAGGAATTGCATTACCTACGTCACTACACAGTGCGAAGTTTGCTGTAGTGGAACAGTTATGATAGATACATCAACGAGAAGATGAGTGACAAAAATGCCCAGTATGGATATGCTGTGTGCACGGACATATGTTTTGTTTTCTGTTGAATAACCATTGCTATTGCTACTGCGTATTAGTAACATCTGTGAAAATTTGTGAATGAGACCAAGTAGAAACTGAGTTGAAAAATGTGCCAATTAACATCTTAAAATCACAAGATAAATATATGTTTTTAAACACCATTAAGCACCTTGTAAGTCTGCTGTATGAAAAATGGATTTTTTACAGCCAACACACAGTGTGTTGAACATTTCTAGCGTCAGAATCTGGAATGTTTTTGGTGATTTTAGCTCAGTTTGACTATGCCCATTCAAAAATATTTAACTGTGACAACTTATCAGGTTTGGATCATGAATTCAGTCATCCTCTTAAAGTCTGGTTTCAGGTGAATTTAAGATTACATCAATGACTGCCTGTTACTCCAGATTACTCAGTATCTGTGATATCTCCTGTCTTCTTGAAAAGAAGATGCACAAGATGCACAAATGACTGTCCAAGTAAGGTTTAGGAACTCAATGTTGGCAGTTGACTTCTGATAATTAGACAATGCAATACTGAAGAATTTCAAGTCAAAATTAAAAGTTGAGAAATTCCTGAGGACCTTCATGCTCGCAGGGGTGAAGACAAGCTGCTGGGAGATCCACATTTGCTTCTTTCTGCAGTCACCATTTTAATCTTGATACTATTTAAGCACACAGATAACGGTACAAACGTTCAGCTGGGCAGGCACAGCTGTCATATAAGTCCTCTTATAGAGTTCACTTTGACTTTCAAAACTGATTCTCACAGAAACCCATCCTTCTGAAAAAGGGACAAACCCACAAACGGTGCTACTCAGGATAGCAAAGGCACAAAAATCCTGGTTCAAAATTTGCTTTCCTCTGGCAGACAGGTTCTTACAAAAGGATGAGTTAGACTGGCAAAATTAAAACGTGTATTTCATTTTACTAATTTGAATTCTGCAGGAATTACCTGAATGGAAAGGAAACTGTTGTTTAGCTTCTCCTGTGTGAGCATCCCAAATTATTGTTGTCTGCATCGGGAGGAAGGAGGGAAGAAAAGAGTTAGTGACTGTTCAGCTCAGAGAAAACAAAGAGAGAGAGCACTCACTAAGGAGCAATTGTAAAAGATGGACTGATAAAATTATTGACTGCAGAGAGCCTTGTGTGCTGCACAGCTGAATGAACAGAAATAACTTCCAAATATTACAGAATAATTATGTAAGTGTAGATACAGAAGTATCACCCCTACAGAGGAAGTAATGTAACGGCAAAGAATGGGCATTTTCTCTTTGAATAACACTAGAGAACAGTACCTCAACATTTTAATAAGCATTTTGTTACAGCTGTCTCAATTATCTTCTTCAAGTAAGACTTTTCCTTTTTAGTAAGATGCAAGTTGAATTCTATTGCAAAACTAAGTGATACTACATTTCTAATAATTAAATCACCAAGCAAAATGTTTAACAGCAAAGTACAAATCACTTCTTGCCACTGCGGTGGGGTGGGACAGACAGAAGTGTAATTTGCCTACTACAGGTTTAAACCATACTTGCATCACACATAAGCAATTCCCCAACCCAGTCCTACCTTTTGGGTGAACTGGGAGTACATACTTTCAGAAAATAAATTCAGGGTTCCTCCCCTTGGTGTTAACAGACCATCTTAAGAATCACTGCTGCTATGGGGAACTACTACTGGGAGACAAACATAGCTGGATATGAGCTAGTATTAAAAGGAATAGAACTCCATTTTCACAAGTATGTGAAAATATAGGGATTCATCTATCCCACAAATCAAACGTACAGGTCTGAGCGAATTTCCCTAGACTGCCTCTGTCAAATGCAGGAGAGGAGCACTGTCTGTGTATCTCACTGTAACACAGGCCATGCAACTCATCACTTGGAAATGCCATTTTTCTCTCCATATTTTATAAAGGAAGCCAAGGATGACATATGCATCTAATTTTTCAGACATCAAAAGTAAGATAAGATGAACGCTGTGTTTATTTTTCAGTTTCAGTTTTAATGGATTTCTGCTCATCATCAGCAATCATCTGTCATTTCAATCTCTAATATGCACTCAGCTGAAACTACCATGTTTGGCTTGATTTTGAGTTCAGAACCACCATATTTTGCATGTTTGCATAGGAAACCATATATATTTTATTCAAATACAACAGTTTCAATAATTAGATGAGCTAAAAACTGCAGTACCTCTAAGATAACTTCCCTCCTGGAAATAGTTACAGTTGATAAAACTATAAACGTAAGTAGTGGAAGCAGTTATTTCTTTAACAGGAACATTTAAGATGTAATCTTACACGGGGCAAATGGAGTTTGTTTTTTAAAAAACTTTTACACTTAAAATGTACACATAGCCTCAAAAATGTAATCAATCACTTCATCCAAGGATTAAGTGATTAATCCAACACCCACTAGAACAAATTAAAGAAAGGTACACTCCCCAGGACTCCTGGAGCAGAAGAAAATAACCTTATGGAATTCAACAGCACTCACTGAGTCAGCACATTTAAATGTTAGAATTACGTATTTTTAAAACTCACTTTATCAACACCAGCACTTAGAATATAATTCCCCTTTTTGTTCCACTTCAGGGCAAATATCGGACCTTTATGTTGACCTAAGGTGCTTGCAAGGTTACCTGGAATAAAGGAAAGGTTAGTATTACAATTTGTTTACACATTACCCAACTTATAGTTGACTGCTGTTAATTGCTTAAGAACGATAACTGTTGTTTGACTTACCGTCTTCTGTCCATATTCTTGCAAAACCATCGTATGAGCCTGTAGCCAATAGTGTTCCATCACTCTGTTGGGATACACATAAATGTCAAAGGTCAATACCAGATGAAATCTATTTCAGCCAAACTTTAAGGTTTGTGCATTACGGTTTATGGGAAATCTGAGGCTACATACTGAGAATAGATAGTATCATTATTGTATGACCTAAAGTAAAGGTTAGTACTGCGAATACAAAGCGGAAATAAAACCCTTGAACATCCTCTGAAAAACTGGGCTATACCATCAGATAATATTCAAAAGGATTAGACAAGGAAAAGAAGATACAACAAATTCTTTAGGATTGTTCCAGATAACTACATCTTAGACATACAGAGCCTATAAATCATCAACAGATCATGTAAATCCTTACTAAATCCCAGTTAAGTGAATTTCAGATATCTATACTTGAAAGTAGGACCTAAAAACCTAAGCCACCTACACTCACCATCAACACCTTGAATGCTACCTAACACAAAGAAACTGCTTCCAAGTTGTCTAAATAAAGACTCCCACACATGCTCAGAGGCACAGTACCATCGTGGGCAGCCTCAGAAAAGTTGAACTCGGGTCCCAATTACGAGGAAAGAAGCCCAGTAATCATAATCAGCAAATTACATGTATTCTGCTGGAGGGAGACCTTCATTGAGACCTTCATTTCCAGCACCATGAGTAGAAAAATAGGCTAAAGCATAAAATAATCCTTTAAAACGTTATGTGCACTTCAACCCTCCATAAACAGCGAGTTAGCACAACTGTAGATTTAAGTCAAAGGTATAATGATGTAGGGGGAAGAATATCAAAACCCAAGCCAACTTCACTGTGCTATACACTTACATGGACCACTGATAAGGACAAAGGTGACAGCAAAAGGGAAAAAGGCAGGAAAGCTCAGGGACTAGTCATATGGTTTATCCGAAGTCCTAGGTGGTAATTCACATTTTTTGGAAAACTCAAAGCAAGTTGGAAGCACTTGAATGGTTTAAATTAGGAACATTTCCCTACATTAAGTACTAGCACAATAGCAGTAAAATATCAGTGATCACTGAAGATTGTTAAGGTATAGAACTACTAGAGAAAGTATGCCTTTTTGACTTTTCTCCTAACTGTTCTGCACCTTTGCTTGTCTTTGTCTTTCATCTTTCCTCTTCCTAGTCAATTCGTTTCTTCCTGACAATTTTTCTTCACAGTGATGTACACAGGAAACAAGTAGTAAACATTCTTGGGCCTTATTTTTATTTGCTTTGTTAACTTACCCATGTTTTCTGTACTATTCATCAACTTGTTTCATCGTGTCAAATAAACAATATATATGGGAAGCTGATTTGTGCAGTGGCCTTATCTTTCACTTTTGTGAAGCACCTAGCTCACCTGAAGGACAATGATATTGCAGTAAAGATTAATCAAATCTTGGTCTCTGTCCAGCAACTGAAACTGATGAGAATCCTTTCTGGTACTTAATTTTTAATCTGCTTTCCTAAGAAACCACAATAATGTGATCGCTCTGTCTGTGCTAGTATCAACAACATGGACAGAATGAAAGTGATCTCAAAATTAATTAAGGTTTCTGCAAGGTTTTTTTAAGTTCCTTTTACACTGTTCAGTGACAGAATGGAGACATTAAGCAGTCTTAACGCTGCCCAAAGACGCTGCCCAGACATTGGGGATTAACAATATTTGTCTCCTCTGCTCACTTCAGTCATCCCTGTGCAAGACTGTATTATCTAAGATAGATAAAAGATTTTGCCGGATGAAAGTTAGCAAGGGATCAGGCAAGAGAGCTCCACCTGGAAAGTGGACAGGTAAAAGAGAATGACTACACATGCTCCATCCAAGACAGACTATAATGTGAGCACATTTTGTTATGCACAACATAATTTAAATGGGAGAGGATCTTGACAGTCCAATCTCAGAAAAAGCTTCACTGGTGCTTATATGTCCTTGCATGCCAAAATAAAGTAGCTACGAGATGCAAATACATTATTAATCAGCTTTCATTACTACACAGATTGCTTATTTAATCTTCATTCTTAAAGTCAGCTAAGTTTATTTTTACCCATGCTCCTAAAAATAGATATATAAATACATCATCGTTAAGCTTGAAGATGCCAGCAGTACTGGAAAATGACAGCATGTAGGGGAAAGTTCAGTCTATTATGGGTATCTGAAACAAGAGGTCAGTAGGTTAGGACAGAGGTTCCGGTCATCTCAGATATAAAAGATATGGAGCAGCAGCTGTAATTGCCTCTGAATTAAATTTAGACAGTTAAAAAACATGCACAGTCTTAGAAGCTAGCTTACATTCCAGTCCAATGAAGTCACATCCTTATTGCTGGGGACATCATGTCCTCCTTCTCTTATGCAGTGCCTCAAAACTAGTTGAGTGGAACCACTGTTGCTGTTCTCATTGAGATTCCATATTCTGGCCGTTGAGTCTCCAGATCTATAAAAGCAATCATGCAGAGATGAAAACTTCTCCTGGTGGCGACCCAGCAAACAAAGTAAAAACCTCTGTTTCTGTTTCTATCTGAGATAACGTCACAGAATTTCAAATGCAACTTTCCTCTCCAATTCTGACCTTCCTGCACTCCCCATACCTGCAAGAAAAATTTTTGAAGGCTAAAACATAATTAAGTTACACCTATCATCCGAATCCACAACATAACATAATTTGCTTTATTCAAAAAAGTCGTACGTTTGCCTGCTCCCTACGTTTTGCACTTCATACACATTGCCATGACTGAGATGGTCTCGGGGAACTTAATGAACATTAAGACAGAAACACAAAGGCTGTGTCCACATGCCTCCCACGAAAGGGGTGCACAGACACGTGAACTCCTAATAGCTCGCAGAGCCCCTGCTGTTCCCCAGGGTGGCAGAGTGCTCTGAGGACAGCGCGATGGGACCTGCAGCATCACCACCCGCACAGGCGCAGAGCGTCACCCAGCAGCCGTCATGGGGAAGGGGACCACAAGCAGTGTGACAGAGGTGCTGCAGTGCCTGCCCCCTGGTCCTGACGGAGGATTTTAACCTGCTTCATAGACAGACTATTTTCTAGGAAGACTGATACCCCGATTTTGTCTAGAAAATGTGAAGAGGAAGTGAGAAGCTTCTCATAATCTGCTTATAAATTATATATTTGTTTTCACTTTGCATAAATCTTTCTTCCAATGAAAAATGTCTCTGAAGTCAGAAATCAATTTACAGCAAGGTGGAAGATATTGTTTTCTAGTTTACTGGGATTTGTCTCTTGCTTCTCCCTGCCCCTCTCTTTTTAAACAATCGATAACAACAACAACAACCAAAACAATCAAGTAAGATAGATTGCTTGTTTTGTCCAGAATGTAATTTTCATTTACATTCAGCAAGCAGAAGCTTGGAGCAGCATTGGGATCTCTATTTCCTACAATTCATACAGCCAACATTAAATTTTATTGTTGATACATCTGATGTGTTAGCTTTTCCTTTTTTTTCAAGTAACGACTAAAACTTCCTTTCCCAAAGATGAGCAAAGAGAAAAAGTATTTCCTTGAAAACTAAAAACATGAGATCCATTTTTGCTTTGATAACTCGTGTATTACTGAAAAAGAAATCTATCGCAAGAGAATTTTAAATTTTCTTCTGGTCTACTAATAAAACATTTTAATTATTTATACTAGAAGTACCAAGCAAATTTTAAACACTTCATACTTTTCAAGTGCAAATACTGACCAACAGAGCATCCAACTGGACTGATCTTTGTGCATTATTGTATCAATAATTTAGCCATGTTTTACATGATCAATAGTTCAACTATAAAAGAAAAAAATTCTCTGCCTGTATCGGTGGCTCTGCGGTCTGTTGGGTCATGGCACACCTGGGGAATGTGCCCCCTCTCTCCTCTGAACCCTCTGTGTCAAGCTGAGATGTGATGGCTGGCCAGGGCTTTGGCAGGCTACCCACAAGCTTCTGCTATACAGCCACTCTTTAATTGTTGGCACACATCTTTCACATTAGTGATTAAGAAACAATTTGAATCGATGCAATTTTTGTCATCATACAGAGCTAGGATTGTAACACAACTTCTTCAAAGGTTTAGAAAACTGAACACCAATTTCGCACTTACTGGCTAGAAAATCAGTGAAGTTAATCATAAGGCTCAGAAAATAAGGAACATTTTTAGTTGTGGTAATTCACAATAGTGGGAACGTAAGTCTTTCATAGACTGGGGTTACTGGTTAACATGCTAAGTAGGAAATTGCTTCAGTGCTGGCTTCTCCACTACTAAGACTCTGGGCCAGTTCTGCCCTTACTGTAATAATCCAGTTTGTTATTGGACCCTCTGAATAGAATACTCAGCCACTTGGCTATCAAACACAATATCCTATTGCTAGTTCTAAAAGGGTTATGCTTTGTTTTTCAACAGTTTTATTTAGTCAGTTTTCTGGCTATGCTTGGGCAATCTTATTTTCCAGTATTTTAATTTTGTTTTTCCATTTTCTTCTTCCTAAGGCTACATAAACTATTATGTGTCCCTGCAGAGAGGCTTTATAAGCCTACCAGTGTGTGGCAGGGGTATTTGTGTGTCTTCCCCTTTGTTGCCGGGGAAAGAAAAAGAGTATTCTCTATTCTGGAAAGTATTCTGATTTCTGTTGAATGATTCAGTGAACCCTGCCTTATTAGAGAACCATAGTTCAAGCACAATTCAGAAAGATATTTAATCTCCTTAGCTCACAGAAGCATTTCTATCTGCATGATAAAGCAGCTCATTCCAACATGCGAGTCATGAACACTTGAGTAATAGGTATACTGTTCTGCACTACGGAAGAGTACTGCCAAATTTTAGGAAGGCTTACTTCTGAAGGAATTTTATTTCATGCCCTTCAGCCCTTGTATAATCATGAATCAAGGTGAAAGAATGCTTGCGGAATTTTATTTGTGGCATATAAAATCCCTATTCCATAATAGCCAGCAGAGAGGTTAAAACAGCTGCAGTGTATAAAGAAATTTTAAAGATGATTGTTGAAGCTTGGTATTTCAAATCTTCAGGTGCAGTCTTATAATTACAATAATTTTGATAGCCAGTATTGCTAACATGTATTTAACACTTCTGGCTAAAACAGGTTGGATTTTTTATTTTGCTTTAAAAGAGATTATTAAAAGCATAAAGGGAAGGAAACTCCTCCTCATTTATACACCTAACGTTTCCTTAATAAAACAGGTCTCTTAAAGTAAGTGCTTATGTTTCCTAATGAGTCAGTAGAGGGAAGTGCCTCAGAGGTACCCAGAGGGAGAAGTTAAGTGCCTAAGCCGTATCGGAAGACGTACCGTCTGTCCTGCTGATTCTGCGATACTGCTCCCTGCAACAGGTTGTTCAAACAGAGCTCACCTAATGGCTGACCCATCTGCATTAGCGGATTTGATACAACAAAGAAATTGGCCCCAGTAAAGTCATCTGCTAATGAATAAGCACTTATGGTTAGCAGAATTAACACCTGGCACTGTCTGTGTGTGTGTGTGTGTGTGTGTGTGTGTGTGTGTGTGTGTGTGTGAAATCAACTCCTTCAAACTGGTAATTCAAAAGGATTATTCAGGAGGTAGTTCACAACAGGTCCTAAACAGCTGATGTGAGGAATACAGTAACTCAAAGCATTACGTAAAACCCCAAGATGAAGGCAGAAAATGTCCCAGCGACATCTTTTCCTGCTTCTGCCATATACGGCCTTACTCGAAAGATCTTATGGACAACAGCTTTTATGGCTAGTTCTTATGCTGACTAAGGAGAGCGAAGACGCACGCAGAGCTCTGCAAGATACAAAGTTCCCCTGTCTGAAAGAGGCCAGTGTAGGTCAGCAAAGATAAGCCAAGAAACCTACTGCTGGGTTTTGGGAATGAGGCCAGGTTCTTCTGCTTCACAGCCACGAGAATTACTGCAAGGGCATGGGTGGATGTAAGAGAACAGAGCGTGATCTTGGAAACTGCCTCAATGTCCAGACAGAAGTATCTTAAATCCAACTAGAAAAGCTTTTGAAATTCAAGGCTCCGGCAACCTTGACATTCACAGTCTACTTCAATACTGGGAAATCCAAACATGTTCAGGAACATTCTGGGTCACTGGACCATGATCACCTATGCGAGCAGGCTGGCAGATTGCTCCCTGGCCAGAGCGTGGCCTGTTTGAGTTGGCTCTCTCTGCCGGGGCCGTCAGGGCGCATCGCTGCGCTCGGGGCCCTGCCCATCCCTGAGTAACTCCTGGCCGTAGGGAACAGACCAGAGACAGCCCCAGCGTGCGGCCCGTGGGCAGCCGCCCCGTTTGGCAGCCAGGACGGTTTGCTAGCACAGACACTGGCCGCTGCGTGCCAGCTGGCCTCCGTGCCTCGGAATATTCCCAGGCATGTTTAGTTTGCTAATGTGGACGTAGCTGTAATGAGTTTCTGCAACACCCACAGAACACAACCATCTGTAATAACGTGTGCGTGTCATTCCATTACAAAATAGAAATTGAAAGATATTTCGTGGAAGAGATCAGTCTTTGAAGAGGAGGACACCTGGATTTTAAGAGCAAAATTGGAATTATGGGTGGGGATGGCCATATCTCAAGATTATATACACACATATATATATATTTAACTAGTCAAAAACATTATATGCAATTACTCATTTCAGAATGTTGATTACCTTCATAAGGTGTAATTAGTCTTTTTACAAAAACTGCGTGTATGTTCTTTACTGCACTATTACAATGCTTCCCTTTGTAACATCTAAGCATTCTTCTCATAAGCATCTGGTGACAGCCATGCTTTTGATAGCCTTCACTGGTATCTCTAGTCTCCTCCATCTTCCACTTCAAGGGTTATGGGTGCGGTGGAAGATGAAGAGCAGTTGCAGAATACATTTTTCTGACTGTGATCAGAGAAATTCCTGTATCCACATATATTTTTTAAATAGCCTTTTGCAAAGTCCAGAAAATATACATCCCTGTGCTACCCTTCACACCCTTAAAAGTCATTGTGATTGAGTAGATGGAACATCAAATATACAACTCCCTTTCTGTCAGTGGGGTACTCACTAACTCTGGAAACCGACGCTCTAATTTTGGATAATTTGTTCTGCAAACAAATCCCCTTAACACAGCTTGCTTCAGATTAGGTCGTGAACCTGCATTATTCTTTTAGTGCTTTGAAGATTACATCAGGTTGCTTTCTAAACTGGCACGAATTGTTAGATTTATTACTTGTATAACAGGGCTTGAAGAAAATACTTTGCCACAAATTGAGATTCAATTGCGCTAGGCAGTATATAAACAGAACAAATGCGTTATTTCACTTATTTAATAGTTAGGGTTTTGTATGTGTTTTTTTAAGGAGACAACAGATGGGTACAATCAGGCAGATGGGAAAACAGAAGAAAACTAAGGACTGGGCAGCACAATATGGATATTATAGAACCTAACAATTCATTTTTTGCACATCAGACTAACTGCAGTTGTATTTTTTGAAGCATTACTTTGTAAAGGACAAACAGAACTGCAGCATACTGTATACCTTAGGGAATTTCTCCCGCCTTGTTTACCCGATGCCATAATACATAGTTTACCTGTAGATGATAACCTGCACTATTATTACACCAGACATCTCAAATACTTCTTTGTGCAATGGCATCATCAATCCAATCCCTTCCTTCGGTTTCATTTTTTGCTGTGCGATCCATGCTATTTCAGTCGTGTAAGCTTCATAAGGCACTCACTCATTGCTGCATTATTTGAAGGCTAACTGAATTCACTTTGTTTCTTAGGAGCAGGCTAAAATCTGATCAAGATGCACATGAATCTAAGTCATTTGCATTTTCATTGCACTGCCATTAGTCTGCTTGAGATACAGTACCTGGCTGTGCTTTCAGCCCATGCATGCACTTATATGCTTCCAATATCAATAGCAAAGCTTATTAATAAAGACCTACTACTCTGAATGGCAAAGCCTAACTGAAGGGATAGTGAGACGTTATCTTAAAAATATAACTAATGGTGCTGATTATTGTCCTCCAGCTTTATGGTAAACTGTGTAAGACATCACTGCACCGTGCTCGTCTCTTTATCCATCTACTAGTGCTTAGCACTCTGCAGCAGAATTCATCACCCACTGGTTCCTCAGTCCCAGTTTAAACTTTGCATACAAGGACCATGAACTACAGACCCTGTCAATGCAGCATGGCAAGCACTTGCAAAGACAGTGAGCTGGATACCAGGAAGTAGTTACCAATGCCAAAGCCAACAGATGAGGTCTGAGCACCTATGCTGAGGAGTCTTAACTCCCTATATAATGAGTTGAGAGATGTAGGTACCTGCAGAGGAACAGAGCACTTGAGTAGATGCCTAACTTCAGCTGCGCAGGTATTCTCCAGAATAAAGCAGCATTCTTCACTTCATCTCAGGCGCCACCAGGTGTCCCTAAAGAATAATTCTGTATGGTATTCTTTCTCCCCATGGATTCTTCCTTAGATAATGTGGTTGTGCTAATGGATCATCTGAAGGCTGTTTTCCATAAAATTCAAATAAATACCACAATGGATATGTTTACTATTATAAGGCATGTTGTTTAGGATGACTTGGCTAAAGGAGATCTATTGTATCAACAAATACAGTGCCTCCATTTGAATGATCCTAAATAAAGTACTAAGAAGGACAACAGCCCTCAAGATGGCCCATGAAACTTCTAAGTTTGCCCCTGCTACTGAAAATCTCTCCTAGATTCTATGAAACTTCTCTAGATTTTCATGTTTAATAAGAACGAACCATGAAAACAATTTAATGGGGTTATGTAAATAATTGCATCTTCATTTTTGATGTTTCCTTCACTATTAGGTCAAGATTTAGCATTATCTATGGGTAATTAAAGCATTTGGGCATACATGTATTGAAAAGTTAGAGTATTAAAGTTAGAGTATTCAGCATCACTTATTATTTACAAGTCATTACACAGGACCTAACATTTCATGAGCATCACAGATTCTTTGCCTTCCCCTAATTCATTTTTTTCCCTTGAAAACAACCTCTCAGATTTGGGCCAGAACAATTATGAAATATGCTGCAGTTCTACCACATTCATCAATCCTAATTTTTATTTATTTATACATGACATAAATCTAATTTTATGGCTCATTCAACTATATGCTGGGAAGAGGACGATCTGTGTGAAGTAACTGTTTTATGCTGACCTGTTTTAGTAGAAGAGTGATCTTAATGATCAGAAGTTCCCTTGTTAATAATAATAATAATACTTCGGCTTGGATCTTTGCTAGGGATAAGTAATACTGCCTAATAATACTGCTTGAGATACTAGAAGACTGAGTGGGTAGAAGAATAAGGTTAGCAGAAAATACAGCAAGTGCATGGCACAGGAGCACGGCTGCTATTACTGCTCTCGTCTGTATCATGGTATCACCCACAGACTATAACAGATCAGAAGACTCACCAAGCCTATGGAAAAAAAAGAGCTGAAAACCCACGTAGTTCACCCAAAACCCCTACATACACTTTTTGCAAATTCTGCTTCTGTGCCCACTTAAAATGAATACATGAAGATACCTAGTATTACAAATGTTAAAAAGTTATATTAGGCCTGGACATTCCAGAAATAAATTATATTCAGAAAGATTCTGTTTTTGAAAAATCCTGTTTGTCATCTGAAATCATTCTTTGGAAACTCTGTTAGAGACCTTGTGCTATTTCTCCAATATATTTATTTCTGCTAATTCATTATGCTTTTTGTGCATTATGTTTTTTTGTGCATTATGCTTTTTCTCTATGTATTTCAAGGCTGGAGCCTTGAATTCCCGTTTGCATTCTAATTTTTTAGTTTCATGCATTAAGTGGACGAAGATATCATAAGCCTTGCAAAAATGATCTTGCAAAAAGGGAAAAAAAAAAAGACTTTCCCTTTCCTTGTAAGAAATGTGTTGTGATAACTTTGAATGATGAAGACCCATTCCTTTCCTCTAACTTGTATCAGCTTTCCTACATGTTCTCAGTTAGACCATTTAAATTTTGCCTTCATTTTAAGGTTTTAATTTTAAGTATGGACAAACACAGGTTCCAACACTGAGCACAGCTCTCAGACTATGTTTACATTAGCATTTAAGTTTGGATCGAAAGCGTTTTTTCTAAGTCAGTCTGCTGATTGTCCTACTTAGCATGCTTTGGTTGTCATGGCTGAGCAGCACCAGAGAACACAAATAAGACTATTTTTCAATGAAATTGAGCCAAAATATGCCCTCAAACCATTTCTTAATGATTAGTTTATCAGACATAACCAGGTCCAATCTGAAGCACCCCACTCCAATACAAACAGTGGTGACATAAGGCCCTCACGCAATAGTCCTGCTTTCCAGACCTACTCTAATTTGTGCTGTACCATGCTAATGCAGACACAGCAAAGGAGAACTCTGCTTTAGTCTCTATACTTTCTAAAAGAGAATTTGGATGGCAAAGGCTTTCTGAGACCCCAATGTGCACCATTAACTCAGAAGAGCAGGAGCAGATTGCATGAACTTCTAATACTCTGAGAATTATCCAGTTATTTTAAAAACCTTTAAAATTTGTTAATGTGTATTCAGGGCCACAGAGCACACGTCTTAAATGTGCAAATGCTTCATATTCTGCGTCACCTTATAATTACTTAACTCCTACATAGGTACAGTACTGCTGAAAAAAACAGTTGCAGGCTGGAAAAACAGCAGAGAGATTACTGATTAACCTCTACTATATGCTCTCAAGTTCTTGCATCTCTAAATAGACTCTAATTGCAGCAGCTGGTTTCAGTCATGGTCTTACCCAGATGCTAGCAGGTCACTGACAGGGTTCCAGGCACAGATGAACACCTCTGATTCATGGCCCCGAAGGACTGTTGCTTTGTTAGGAGGAATTTCAACATCCCCGTCAATTTCCATTGGCTTTGAATGATTATCTGTAAGGAGATATATCAGAATAAGTAATTCGCAAGATGCTTTTAGGTCTGCATTAAAAACAGCTGGCTACCTGTGGCCTAGAACTTAAAGCAACATATACGCTACAAACAATGTTCTGTGTGGTGTCACTGACCCTATTATTCTATTTTCTTCCCTAAGGTGATTCAAAGTTATGATATTTTATCAAAATCTAGAGCTTTTGAAGATATTCTGTATAAATGAATGTAGCTTTAAATAGGTAGCATTTATTTCCGTATAGTTCTTCTTGAAGCTGGCTTCATTAAAATCAGCTGATAGATTTATTAAAGCTTGAGATTGATACAGTTGAGAAAAGCTTTATGCTGTTCTTCTAAAAAAGCAGCATGCAATATATTCTTTTTCTTAGACAGTGTCCAGTTAGAAGTATGTGGGGCTACTCACAGATGAAGGATTTATCAAGTAAGGGTCTCATGCCCTGGGCACAGCAGGGAAACGGTCAGTGATCTCCTTAAGAAGGGGACCAAATGTAGGGGACCAACTGATGCACAGATATACGTAACGTGCATGCTGTAATTCTGGGGTTGTTTAGACTATGGTATAAGCAACTTTGCTTCTATAAAGCTCTTTTGTTTCCTTAAGGAAAAAAAAAGTGACTTTTAAACGATGAATTTCTCTTAGTGGCAACATTTCATTCCAATTCGCATCGTAAACAATGTTGTCACTCCAGATTTTCATTGCTTCAGTATAAATGTTCATCACTCAGCTCAAACGACGCCTCCTGGAAGCAACACAAGATTACTGTCCTCGTGAACAAGACACCAGTCAAGGGCAGATAAGGCAGCGGAACAACGGGCAGATGTTATGTACAGAAGTGCAGCCCATTTCACAGAAAGCACATCCAAGAGCAGACGGCTGGCAGGCTGTCAGAGAGGCAGCCTCGTGTTATCTAATCGATGCCTCGGCCAGCTGATCTGCTCTGATTGATCAAAATCCAAGTTCTCATTCCGGGTTAAGTCTTTTCGTTAGTCATTCTTTAATCACATATGGAGATCCATAGGTTCACAAGTAGAATAATTATGCTCCTTTATTGCCACATGTTTATGGCATTTAGAATCAGCCATCTGTCCTGATACTCATGCTCTGTTGAGCTATTGCCCACTGACTGGCAAAACAGACTGTGATGCTACACAACTGCCATCAGAAGGAAGATCTCCAGATTTCTACCCTTACCCATGCTTTCGAATACCCTGATTTGCTCTAATTTATGCTGACTCGTATATGTACCACTGCGTATTTGGGTAGGTACCCTATTAACCGTGTCTGTGCCATAGCTATGCCACAGATTCACAAATAACTCAATGAGTTTCATAGCACTGAGTATTAAAATCAGAAAACAACAGTAGTTTCACAGTTCACATTCCTAATTCAACATACCTGTACTTACAACGATATTTATTACCTATGGACTTGTTGCATAAAACTAAACATTCTAGCTAAACTAAACAAACTAGCACATTCACAAATGCTATTACAAAATTACAAATTAAATTACAAATGCCTATTCACAAAACCTACACCTATGCTGAGTCCCTGCATTAAGCATTGTCCTTGATAACTCCCTGTATTAAAATTAATACTGTCAGGATATACTAGTACTCGAGATCTAGCCTGACATTTGCAGCTGGGAACTCTGATGACGTTCTGAATAATCAGGGCAGTAAAGAGCAAGGCACTCTTCAAGCCGACCAGAAGATACGAGCCTAGAACTCCTCCTCTGTGTCTCACCGCAATGAAAAATCACCAGGTTCAAAGCACACTTTGATGAGAGAAACAGCAGCATGGTAACTATTATGTATTCATCTGTGTCTTGTTCACAGTGTGAGTTGGAAGCTCAGGCTAAATCAAGAAGTAAGATCTTCCAAGTGTTTTAATTTGAAAAATTTAAATGAGACGCTACTCTTACCACATACGATCCTCCTGTTACCTGCCTGTCTCTAAAGGCAGATCTGCTTTTCACTCTTGAACAAAACCAAATGACGGCTTGGAAGCAGCGTTACTCCAAGGTCCTAGAGCTATGAGGTGCTATCAGAGCAAGGCCATCTGATACTTAGAAGTATTTTCTGTTTGTACATGGCCAGATGGAGGAACCTACACAGACACTTTGAATGTTATTAATTACGGTGGAAAAAAAAAACAAAAAAACCCAACAAAGTTGTGCTATGGAAAAGAAACCTCGATCCTTGATCAGCTGATACCTGCATTAGTACATGCAAGACTGACTGGCCTCAGGGAGCAATGAAATACCTGCACAATTTTTTCGTATTATTTTCCACTACCGATTTTGACACCATAGCTTTAATGGATCAGGAGAAAGAGGGAAAAATGAGAAGTCTTTCAGTAATTGTTTGCAATTACTTCCTGTTTTCATCAGTAATTAAATACTGATGTTAAGTAACATTTATATTTACAGGGTTAGTCTTAAGCACAACATTTAAAATACCCCATTGAATAAACAGGATGCTTCTTATTTCTGGGATACTGCTTCAGGCTCTTTTCAGATTTTTATAGACACTGGCAATACAAAACTGATATGATGAAGTTGTACCGAGTGCAACGGATCTTCACAGGTGAAAAGCATAGCCTGTGGGTCACATATTGCAGAACTGTGCTTAAATGTTAATACAAACTATTTTCTAAAGGCCAGAGGATCTTTGGTTGAGACTTCATTATATTTTCATGCTTTTCCTCAAACATATTAAAAATATAAAACCACTGGAAATTAGAAGTTATACCCCCCCCCCCCCCCCCAAGTTATGATTGTTTTCTTTAAATGTAATTTTAACACACCAATGAGTGATTCCAACTCTTTTTTCCAGCAAATGAAAAAAATAATATGTATTTTTAAGATCTTACCAGGGCTAACCCTGACTTTTCTCAGGAAATGTTTTTTGACTTAAATCTTTGACAGGCCATTCACTGATGTTGTTCTTTATGGCTGTAGTTACAATAAAGGAACTGGGTTCAATCTTTTTTCCACAGCTTTATTTTTCTTAAACCCAAGCCAATCCTTGCAAATATAATGAAACAAACGACAGTAAGAAATATTTGAGTTGGAAAACAATCCAAAGTTTGGCTCCATTTCTACATGCCTTTTTTTTTTTTAAACTAATTTTTAAAGTGACTCAAAACTGAAAACATTATTCAGGAAGCAGCATAAGAGGGTAGCAATTTTATCTATTTTTTTCTTTTTTAAAAAAAATCTGCATCTCAAAGTGTTGTTAGTATAAGATTTTTCCTGTCTCTCCCTTTCTTAAATCAAACGAACCTATCGTATTACTTATAATACATAAAAATATATTATATTAAATATATTAAAGCTTTTTTTGGAAGACTTGCAGTGTCAAGGAGAACTCCATGTCAGAATAAATGCAAACAAGATAACCTCCCAGACAGCTCCTCCACCTGCTCCCTGACCCCACCTTTTTACGACAGGTTGACGTGGGTGACTTCCAGACTATGCCTAAGGACCAGCACACTCCCCAGGCCCATCCCAGTATATACCAGTTCTGCAGAATCCAGCAACAGTGGAAATTAAGGTTTGGGAAGACTCTCCTATCTTTCATATCAGCAGTCTTTCCTACCCAGTAGGTCTCCCAGCTTCCCAGCTTTCACCTTACCCGTCTTACGTCCCATCTTAAACTTCTTCTGAACCTATCCTAAACCTTTTGTCCTAAGCTCTTGCCAGATCTTTCATCTTAGTACATCTGAAACTGAACAGACTTTCTAAACACAGTGATAAAGGGTAAGGTAAGGCTGGATATACTATTTGCCATGCATAAGCAATAAAACGGAAGGGCATTACCTCTTTGTTAAATCATTAACATAATTATATTTTTTTAACTTTACCATAAAAGAAGGAAATATAACTGTAAGATCACTAATCAGACCTATGCAATAAACAGACCTATGCCAGCTAGATCTGTTAGTCCTTATTTCTAGTGGTTTCTGATCATTACTGAGGAAGATCTCTTGCAGTTTATTTGCACAGGTCTGCTCAAAGGTGAGAACGTCAGTTGTGCAGCTCTGTACGCATCTCCCATGCATAATCCTCAGTCTGCAGCTGTGCTACACCACCTCGCTGACATCCTCTGAATGACTCAGACAGAAAGGTTACGGTCCTCCCAAGGCAAGGGAAACGCAGATCAGAGAGTCAGCTGTCCCTGGATTTCTCAGCAGCTTCTCTCCAAAGCCTCCTTCTCCATAAACTGCAGACCTCACCTCTTTGCCCACGATGACCAGGTGGCACAACAGCAGCTGCCAACAAGACGTGCCACCTGGCCAGCTACTTCTCAAGGGCCTTTCGTCTTCCCACTGCCACTGCTCTGTTAACTTGTCTGCCTGGCAGGCTCCTTAGCCACATCGGTGCTTTGAAATTTGCAGTCGGGTGGCCGGTCTCATTGGCTGACATGGATCCTGCCTCTGTGAAACTGCTGGACAACACCCACGTCATGCTCTTGCATCTTGCTCCAGACAGAGCTCTTAGATGATACGAAGTCATATGGGACTTCTCCTCCTCGTTACTCCAAGAAAGGTCTGCAAATGTGTGTGAAACTCCTATTAAAAACCACTGCGAGAATGATTATTTCTAATAATAACATGGCAGATCTGAGAGACTGAGGTTTACAGCGCGGTCACACATCTGAACTGATCTGCAAGGCTCCCCTTTTTTTAACCCAATACCATGTGTGCTTCTTCAGATCAGAGGAAGTAAGTCTGAGAGGTTCTGCATTTGTGATGATCTGATAATTGGTTTTCTGCCTTCAGAATTTGTTTTCTGTCCTGAGACAGGAAAACGTTCCCAAAAACTTTTTACCAGTGGGCTGAAGGAAAGGGTCAACAAAAACAGATTTCAGCACTTCATACATTTCAAAGTACTTTCATTTCTGTTTGTACCCCTTTGTATATGAAATAAGTTCAATTTCAAAACAAAGGATCAGCTGCAAGTAAAACATTAACATTTCACAGTCTAAAAACAGGTAGCATTTTGGAATTTTTCAGAACTTTAAAAAAAATGTTTTCTCAAAACCAAATGTAATTTAAATCCTTTCAGTGTTATTGGGGAAAACCATCCTGTCTAACTGGAATTCTCTGAAGAAAAACCTGGTTTGAAAGCATTTTTCTCACTGACCCGTAGAGGAATCTATTCAGGTTGAAGAGAAGACAGAGACTGATAAAGGCATCTACACTGCAGAACAAAGAAAATCTGTTACGTGACAGCAGTCTTGACCTGTTATTTGTCTAAGCCAAAGAACTCTTGGGGTTTCCTACAAAACCTGCCAGGCACGTTCCTCTAGAATTTTTTCTGAAGGAAATCATGCATGGAGGTTTCATTTCAGATGTTACCCAGTGCCCTAATACGGCTTTCACACAGAAACTAGAACCATGAATCACATCTGCTCCGCAATGTTAGCACAGCCATCGAGATTTAGCTACACCCACAGCTACGTGCACTCCTTGTTTTATACGCCTAATGCTAGACATCTAGGACATGAGCTCAGTCTGTCACCAGTAAAACAAGGGTGAATTCAGAGCTCTTGAGGACTGCCTGTTCCCATAGACTAAGGAAGCCCAGGGAAGGTAGGACCTTCACTTAGATTCCTGCAGTAGACCGGATGACTAAGCATGTGCTGTGAAATAAAAAGGCAAGGAAGTCTCTCCTCTGTGCCTTAAAAGCAAGTTGGCTGCTTCCAAACTGTCTGCTGGGAGTGGTCCTTGGCTCACAGAAGCCTCTACCCTGTTTTTGGCCATGCTGTACAAGAAAGGATAGGCTAATCTGTGCCAAAGACCATGCCAGTAATGCTATGGATCATTACAGGGTAGTTAGTGCTCAAGGCTGTGCTTTGGCCTTGCTTTATTTATACAAGTATGGCTTGTAGGTCCCAGACTCTCAACCACCTCTCTCTAGCTTGGCCAAAACGATCAACTGCGGCTACAGCTTGTCCCAACTCTTATCATATGTCTAAAAGCACCTGAAAAGCTGCTAATATTAACAAAGTCCAGGTAGCCTGCTTCTAGGAAACTGCATACAGCTCCATTTGATGACACTGGATTCAACTTGCAATTTTGAAGGTATCTGAGGATTTTGGATTCCGAGAGTGCACCAGCAAAACACAGCATTGTGACAGGAAACGTGGTGTTCACTCAGAAGTCTTTCTAGAAAAAACCCATCCTCCTGAAGTAATTCCCCTGAGTTTCACCGCCTTACAGACACCAACTAAGTACAAGAGGGTTATTCAAAATCAAATCTACCCCAGCAGAGGAAAGCAGCTGCAGGGGTTGCCTTACTTATTGCATGTGCCCCATTCTCCTCTCCATTCACAGTGGCTTCTCCGTTCTTTGGTGTGTTCTGCTGGGAAACAGCAGTCGTCGTCGCTCCCGCTGTTGCTGCCGTTGCTGCCGCTGCTGCCGCTGCACTGGCTTGTTGCTGAGCTAGTTTCTCTCTGAATGCTTGCTGCCGGGTCTGTACAACATCAGGCATCACCGCGTCTATCAGAGACAGTGATTCTATTGGCCTGCCGTCAAATACTGTACCATCCTGCAGGGAAAACGAGCCAAAGTCAAATTGCAGGTTTAGGACCTTCACCACTGAGGTTGGCAAAGAGGCAATGCTATAAAGGAACAAAACTAGGCTGTGAGAAGACGCTGCGTTTTGACCTAACCAACTGTGCCACACCACTACAGAGCAGCCCTCTCTCAGATCCACAATGGTGGTACCTAGAGATCTGCTCTGTGAAGGGATAATTCATTGGAATTTTATAGAAGAATCAGGCATCTGAACTCTTTACAGAAGCAAAAATATTATGCTATGAAAATAAAATGTCTGAATGACAGAAAGTGTCTCTTTCTTTAGTATTTTAACAAAAAGAGCAATGGCTAAAGCCATGACAAAGCCAGACAGGCCTTGGTTCACGGTTTGTCTTCCTCCACTAGCAGGGGGCATATGACTGGAAGCAGATGATGAATAACAAGTCTCAGACGAAACAAGAGTATGTGCAAATTCACTGGTTTCTTACATCACATTCACCAGCCCAGTACCACCAGTTGTAGCTGATTGTACAGGGCTTATTTGCCATCATTTTTCCTGGTTTTCCCCAGTTTCATTAACAACAGTTACAACTCTCATTTTGATTTCTGTAAATTAGGCTTCAGGTTTAACAACCAATTGAGTTAACCTTTAAGGGTTACTTTTAAAGGCGTAATGCAGGCTCAGGTTAACAACTACTGTATCTACTTAGATTTCCTTCGCTTTCACTTTCCTGTCATCATAATTATGGGAAAAATGTTTTAGAAGGCTCTATACTGCAGAATTTTACTGACCTTCTGCAAACTCCATTTAATGGTTTGAAATAAACAAGACTCAGCCGTGAAAGATTTGGATTTTAGGAACAGCATGTATGGTTTGGATATGGACAGATGAGGCAGCTGGGAAGCAATATCATTTTCAAAAGATACCAATAACTAATAAGAAAAAATAACAGTTTGGCTTAGTAGTCCGCTTCTGTTGGACTACTCATTGAATTATCCCTTACAATTAGATTGTTAAAATAATACATATTTGTTTCCTTGTGGGGAGGAAAAAAGAGGAAAGAGTCATTAGAGAAGACAAATGTAAGTTCTCTTTCTCCTCAACATTTTTTATGCAAATGTCTCTATAGCCATTTATTTGAATCCTGGCTCAAGTCCTTGCTACACTATGAGAAAAAAAATGTTTGCCAATGAATTTTGGCATCTTACATTTTTAACTGTAAAATTGCTCACTGGAATATTTCCATAACTGTCCTTTCACAAATCACAAACAATACTTCAATTTTGTACACATAATTTATAAACTCACTGATTACTCGCCACTCTTAAGGAATATACACATAGAAGTAGATTTGTAGCCTTAATTGGCATGCAGACTGTAGAAAGAATGGCTTTTGTTTTGCCGTACGGTACTTATAACTATGAATTTGAACAGAATCAAACCCCTACGAAAGCAAAATAAATATTAAGTGTGACAACACATGTATTTTTAAATCATTCTCTCAACTGAGGCCAGTTCTGAAGCTGAATTCACAGGAGCAAGGCCTTATACCTTTTGTACAACCTGAACTAATAGGTGCTTTTCCTGGTGAGAGTTTCTAACTGTGCAGC
Source organism: Anser cygnoides (assembly GCF_040182565.1). Lineage (NCBI taxonomy): Eukaryota > Metazoa > Chordata > Aves > Anseriformes > Anatidae > Anser > Anser cygnoides. Next base: position 133,955,582 of record NC_089873.1, read on the forward strand.
TCTAATATCAGGCACAGGGCAAAATGTTAAGTAGTAGCAAATTGAGACAGATTCCTCACACTGGTTTGTTATTACAACTGCATCAAAGTGCAGCTTGGCACGAATGTCAAATGTCACTGCCCCAATTAAAAACAATACATACACAACTCTTAAACATGGTATCGAGTCATAAAAAAAAAACTATACAGAATGTTAGTGATAAAAACAAACGAGTTTCCAAACCACACATTATAAACACTGCTTTTTCTCTATTTTACATTCCTTTGTTCTCACCCACGTCGTTTGCATTCTACATTCAGCTATAGAGGAAAAAACAATAGCTTTTCATGTATTTTTATGTATTAATATTTATTACAGATCTCTGACAAATACCTGTGGTAAATATTTCCTAAGGCAGCACTTGCTTATCTGTCATGCTCCACTCCCTCTTGAAGCATTGTGCCTTTAAGGTTGTCAGGACAAAAAACCTGGCTTCTCCTACATGCCCCCTTTGCTTCCCCTTGCAGTTCAGTGAGAACAGGACACTCTGTGGCTGCTCGTACAATCCACACAGACAACCAGTGACTCAGGCAGGGTTAGAATTTGCACACTATTGTTTTGGCATGTCCGTTGCGGGGTGCTGCCTGGTCTTTGCATGATCCGAGCCAAAGTCACTGAAATCAGAAATGTCCAGTGACTCCAGTGGATTTTTAGTCAGGCTCCTCACGGCATGCAAGCAGCACTGTCTTCTAATAGGTGTCAGGGACTGAAGTTTTAAGCAACACTGCGGGCTTTTCCTGTCAAATTCTGCTGTCACCTAGAAAACACAAGGCTGTAAACGCAGACACATTTTCCTGTTTGCTGCAGGAATCTGCACACCCCTGGCTTGCTGACTTAGGTAGTTGGAACACCACAAAACCCGTTTAAGCAACGCAATGGGGGCCTCAATGCCACAGCGGAAAACTGTGTAATGTGTCTCAGAGTCTGCCGGCGGTGGGGCAGAACAGGGTTGAGGTAAAAAAAGGGCACCGAATCAACAGAAACTGAGGATGGGTGGCTGGTGCATTTGGCTGTCGAGAGACATCGCTGGGCGAGCTCCAGTGTGCTGGTTGGCCACACCGGCGGTCCCCAGGCATGGGTGTGTGGGGCTGTGGCAGCAGTGGGGGTACTTATACTTACTTCGTTGATGCTGATCTCAGCCTCCACATACTGGAGCCCCTTCTGGAGGATGGAGATGAGTGCAGCAGGTGGCACTAGTGTTCCGTTGATGTTGGACTGACTGATGTGGCTCTCGATACCGAACGTGAAGGCCGAGTGGGAGAAACCTGAGAGCAGGAAAAGGAAGCCATGACATGAAATCTGAACGCACCAGCCAGATACACCTTCACGGTCTAAAAATAATCCTGCCTCAAGATCAGAAAGACGCTGCAGCATAAATGGGGGAAGGCGGGCGGGCTGCAGGCGACCGCGGAGGTTAACGAGAGCCATCCTGGTGCCTCCGCCGCCGCCACCGCCTGTCCCCCTCCCCGCACGCCTCGTCTCGTGGGCAGGCGGCGTCACATGGAAATGGCAACGCACATGGAGGAGAGGAGAGCCGGCTGACTGAAAACCAAAACACAAACATGAAAAAATATGAGTCACCGCAAGGGCAAGGCCAGCTAATAATAAAAACGACTCGGATCTTCATCTTCCTTTCTACGTTTTCGTATCGGTGCTTCCTGAAGCTAAAGACTCAAACCCCTGTCAGCGCACAGGCTGTACGAAATCAGGGCCCCGACACAGCTCACACAGGGGAGCCTCTCTCTTGTGCAAGGGAAGAGGTTTCAAATCCTCTGGTCACCACATTTATTGCTAACACGACATGCAGAGCGCTGCCATTAAAACACGCAGCAACAGAAAGGCCTCTCCCGCAAACCCGTTTTCTGAAAGTGAACAGTAACAGCAAACATAATTAATCGGGATCTGTCAAACAGCAGATGACGGCCCAATTCGGCGGCCCTCCCTTCAACCATAATTCTTTCTCTTCGCCATTTCATTTTTGTTGTTGGCCTAGAAGTAACCGGTCTTGAAGTGCGACCAATTTTCGGGAGCTGCGCCGTCATCGCTGCGAGGACCAGCCTGAGCGTCCGAAGGCAGGCGCCGCAGACGGACCGCGCGCAGGCGATGCGGGGGGAAGGGAGAACAGGATGTAGATATAACTGTAGGAACCCATTTATCACCACGCTGTCTCCAGAGCATTAATCTAACATTAAAAGCATCGGGGAAACCACCCATGCACTGTCTCGAACAGGAAGAGCCCCAGCAGTCTCCACCGACCAGACAAGAGGAAAAAAAAAAAAAAAGAAAGAAGAAAAAGAAGGCAGCTCACAAATGAAAATACTTCCGTTAAATATAGCTATGCCGCTTCCCCTTGTCAACAGTAGTTTCATTTATAGTTTTGTCCGTTAAGGGATTTCCCCCGTATCACTGCAGTGTCCGATTGTGTGTGGGCCGGCAGACGGGATTTGGGGCTTGCTCCACAGCATTGCTTTCTCTCCCTCTCTCAAACTGTTTTCAAGGCTCTTTTTGCAACCAAATCAATTGCGCTCACAGGCAGCAAAACCAAAGAAAGAGAATGCCTCCCACACGTGAAAACTGAGGTACGTATTTCTCCGTGATTCTCTTCCCCTACACATTTTTATTTCGACGCTGTTTTTCTTCTCTTCCATGTAACAGCCTCTGTCCTCTCCTTTCCCTACCATGCTTCCCCCTCCTAGTACTCCCCCAGTTTTTTGGGATGCTTGGGGACACCTTTTAGAAAGTGTCAGGTCCACCTATGAGCAGACTTACAAATGATTACAAGGCATGAAAACAAAGCACAGGGAAAAAAGAAAGAAAACAAAAACAAAAACAAACACCTGAAAAACTGCAGTATCATTCATCTAATCCCTGGACCCCTCTTACTCTGTCTTGCTCTTTATGTCTTGTGGTCTAGTTTATGAGCTGCTGGACCTCCTGCTGCATCCAAAATAGACTGTAAGATCTGCAGGGCAGTGCTTTTGCCTTGTTATTTGTTCTGCAGAACACCTAAGCACATTGCTGGGTACCACAACAAGAAAGAAATGAAGCATTGAGCATACACAGCCTGAGTCAGGGAGACCTAGGGTTTGATGGCTGAACACCGAGATCTCTATGTATATATAAATATATGGCATGCTACTAATCAGAATTAGGGAAACAGATCCTGCTTAATGTATATTTATGTGTATTTAAATTAAACAACAACAGTAATAATACCTTCCTGAAAAGCAGTGGACCTTAAAAGGCATGACGGATTAATCAGCCAATCTACTTAAAAATGCAGAAGACTCAGATAATTAAGCTGTCGTCCAGAAGCGCTGAATTTCACTGCTAAAAGAGACAGTAGCTAATCTGTGAGTTGGTAGCTCAGAATTTTGTAAAATGGTCTCTGATTTGATCAAACGGCAGATAGCAGAAAAATGGTCAACAACACACATATGGTAAGAAAGTGGAAAGCCATTACTGTGTATCTACAGCAGCATTAATTTTAACTATTACTTTGTACCTGTCGTTAGGACATTTGGTATCTTGCAGACTTTTAGCTGGCTCCTGTCACATCTAATTTCAAGTCACATCTTTGCCAGCAGACGGGTTAATGTTGCATACAGCTAACCTCTTCGGCCAGTTGCCACATCCCTGAAGAGCAACACCTCTCACCTGACTGCGTGTGGGAAAAGGGACTTCTCAGCACAAAACCCAGATGTGTTATTGAAATGAATCCTTTCATTTGACTGTTTCTCTCCATGATAAGAAACTGTTACCAAAGCATTCATGAGATGACAAAACACAAAACTCTTGGCTACGTTCTCACGGAATAGCAATCTCACTCATGTCTCCAGCAGTTAAGACAAATTTTCCCAAAATCTTATCTGGTAAGATCCAAATACTGAAATCAACAGAGTGAAACTGCTTAAGTGGGTGCTGCTGGACACTGTGTTCCTCACTCCTCTTGGAAAAATCCTAACATAGTATGGTCCTAACATAGTATTTAATCCTAACATGGTATTTAAAAGAAAAGAAAACACCAAGAAATAACTCAACCAAACAACTGATAGCTAATTATCTCCCAATTTTTTGTATCCTGATAAACGATACGATTTATATAATGCAACATGAAAGTACACGGATTTTAAAAGTCACACACAGTTAAGAAAATCCTGAATGAAGCTGTACCCATGTCAGGTTCCTGATAACACTGAAAAATCACTTGAGCTTCACTTTTATAGTTACCAGATGTCATCAGTTCTCTTCGGGGCTCTGTGTGCGAGTGCACTGAATTATACAGCGATGCTGCAGCTCTTTATAGTTCAGTCATATAAAAAGGTGATTTCTATTAAACGAAGGCAAGTTTCTTTTAAATGCTAGCTATTTAAATGCTTGTGTTACAAATGTTAACTTGGCCCTCCTTCTGAAGTTCTTGAAACCACATTAGGAAGCGCAAAGCCAAGAAACCAACACACCACCCCCTCGGTGACTGTGCAGGCTGTCAAGGCAGTCAGGGAGCAAGAACAGCAGGAGAACGTGCTCAGCAAACGGGAATCTTAGGGACGGATGTGACAGGGACGATATGCAACTCCAGCAGACCAAAACTCAAAATGCTGCTGTCAAAGGGAAATGAATGGAAGAAGGAAGTTGCAAATCTGTGTCCACCATATGCATCACTTCTCATAAATTCTCTCAGTCCAGTGATTATAACAATCACTCTATAAAACATTGATTTATACCCAAATAGCACCAATAACTGAAGTCTTAATGTCGTAAATCCTTTGAGGACATATGCTGTGAGACTCTGAGCTTTTAAGATTGAAGATGTGAACACAAAGGGCTGAAGGGGAGGGACCATGGCCACATCCTGAACTGGTTTTGTACCAGTGAGACCAGTGAGTCACTTCTGCAGTGATGGGACTGGTACCCTAAATGTCATCATTCAGCAGACTTGAGAGGATGGCTTCAAGGTCTTTCCTGCCTCAATCTAGAGAAAAGATGGGAAAACACAAACTGTCGAACTATGTGCAATGTTTAAAATGTTATCATACATGAACAAACATTCAAATGAACAGTGGTTTACCTGCAGAACTTCGTATGATCACCTTAAAGGGAAGCGATCTATCAGCTGTGGGACAGTTGGTCTTGAAAGATTTTACAGAGCATAAAAGCACAGAGGACATAACGAATGCATAAAATAATGACTTTAATGAACCCCACCAAATAAAAATTGTTATGCAAGTGTTTTTGACTTGAAAAGTTAAGTGAAATTCCTCATTTAGAGATTCCTGCACTTTTGTACTGACAGTGATAACAGATCCTGGTTCTGCGCTGTACCTCTTCCCACATCGAGGTGTCTGTATATACTATCAGTGGTACATACACAGTCACTTGGGAATTCTTGCCCCAGGCAGTGCCAAAAATGCATATGTAGGGCTGTTTTACAAAATTTCACTGATAGATTTTGCTGCAACTGCGAAAATAGAGATGATAGAGCTGGTTTTTTTTTCCCTTGGCTGCTCCTTTTTCAGTTAAAAATGGCCTCCTCTTAACACAGTATTTGCCACTGATCATAAAAGGATGAGTTTTAGTTTAACAAACGTATCACTGTTCTTTGTGTGCTGATTTGATCTACAGACTACGTAATTTTGATTGTTTGCAATATGCCTGGCTCACAGCAGTGATGCCTACCAAATGCAGGCACAGGAAAGAGAGCTGGGTTACCATGCAGCCCAGAGAAAGCCTTGCCTTCTCCAGAGATGTGCCTCACCTGGTCTGAGGGTTAAGGATTCCTCCTTTTAAGCACACAAATGGGGTGCTGCTGAGTATTCCCCGTGCTACTTGATCTGGCTATGATAGATCAAACTGACTGACATTCCCTAAGTGCTCCCTTCATTTTCTGATTCCTTTAGCACCGTAAAAAGCAGCCTTGTTTAAACTGCGACCTTAAAGTGCAATAGCTACAGCACTTACTGCTGCATCTGTGCAGGCAAGCAGAATGGCAAAAAAGGGTCTGCAGAAGCAACACTTTCACAAGTATTTCAGTCTTAGCTGGTTACTCGACAGGCCATAATTGGCAACAGTTAAGCTGTCTACTGAATACTGTGCAATTCTTCTGTTTGTGAACTAAACAGATTTTTTTCTTGTAAAATTCACTTAATATACTCTCCATTTTTTTCTTTTAAAAAAATATTTTATCTCAAACTTATTTGCAAATTACTCAGATTAATTATTCATACTATGTGATTCTTCACTGAAACATTTGTTACTGTAGAATGAAACAGAGAATAAAGAATTATGAACGTCAAATTGTCTTTGACACACATCTCAGACATCTGTATGAAGAATGGCCTCTATCCAAACACTGAGTACAAGTAATAACCCGTTCTTACAAATCTTTGTACAACTCATGACCGGTGTGGCCCTCTGTCCAGGAAACCAGTGAGATTTCATATGGAGGTCTGTGTCATTTCCTTTAATAAATTTTCTTATTTCTTTCACTCAAGCAGACCAGACTGACATTTTCAAATGCAAGAATCCTAGGTTCAATTTCCTGAGATCACTAAATTACTGATGTTATTACCTTAAGAGATAGATAGGAAAAAAAAAGGGGGGGGGGGGCATAAACTATCTGTCAACCCCTTCTTCTATACTAATTTAACTATCTTTAACTACATCCAGGTGCACTGTTAAATAATCAACACTTCCTATTTTGCTGATTTCTCTAATATTGTGCTGTCTTTCTTTATGGGAATTCCCAATACTAACTCTTCCAATTCTCATCTCTGAAGTAACACACTGTTCTCTTATAAAGTATTTGGCAGGTTTAGGATATGAAAGTATGCAAGGTTTTACAAATGATTAAAACTTCTAGCTTGGTGGAACCAACCTGTAACTGCTACGACGTGATCCACTGGCAATCTCAAGTCTTCTGACTGTATGAATGCCTGTTTTCTTAAGGTACTCTTGTATCTGGCACTATTGCTGAGACATCTACTCATGTAAAATACATTCAAGAACAGAATGCATCTAAGAGATGACTACAGATATACAGGTTGCAGAAGAAGAAAGATGGCTATGAGGAGGTAAAGGAAAGCCATCTTTATCACCATAAATGGGTGTAAATGAAAAATCTGTGGGAGATTTAGACACTTCAAGCAGAAACATGCCACAGTACAATGAGTCAAAAATATATTGCACACAGGAGGAAAAGATGGGACTCCATGGGGACAGCTGTACTATGACACCAAACTCAAGTAACCCCAAAGCTTTCCAAGGAAACCAGATGCAATCAGTGGAAAAAGATCTTCCAAAGTTTGACATCTGGGTCTTGGGAATGCCATCTCAGAAAGAAGGCAAGAAGGGAAGAATGGTGCAACATAGTGACCTGTAATAAATTACAGCACCACCACTGCAGTTTAAAGAAATTCTACTGAAGAACAGTGAAACAGGACAAGAAAAATATTTCCTCCACATACTAATTATGCACAAACGACACAATTAATGCTAAATTAAGACTTCTGAAGATCTAAATTTGCTAGTGTAGAGAAGCAAAGAACATGTATCACTATGCTCTTAATCTGAATGTTCATGTAAGAATGCAATTTCTGGCTCCAACACCAGAAGCAAACAATTTAACTTAAAAAAATCACATTTTCTTGATCCTGGGCCTAACACATACTAGTCTAGGTCTTGAAGTAACTTACGTTATTTCTTGCCCACTGCCCAAGAGAACACAATGATGTTCTTCACAGTACTTGACTGCAGCTGCCATTTTGCAGTCTAGGATTTCCCCTTCCATGGGATGCACTGAGTGCGAATTACAAATGTATCACGGATCCCTATCCTTGCTTCTCCTTATATTTCTGTCTAAATGTAATTATGTAGATTTTGTTTTGGGTTTATGTGGCAAGGTTTTGGTAGCGGGTGGGCCTGCAGGAGTGGCCTCTGTGAGCAGAGCCCAGCAGCTGTCCCATGTCAGACCAGAGCCAGCTCCAGCCGGCTCCAAAAGGGACCTGCTGCTGGCCAGAGCCGAGCCAGAGAGCAACACTGGTTGAGTCTCTGGTAGAGCAGATTTTGGGAAGAGAAAAAACCTGCTGCACAACAGCAGCTGGGAGAGTGAGGAGTGAGAAGCAGCCCTGCAGCCCCCCAGGTCAGTGCAGAAGGAGAGCAGGAGGTGCTCCAGGCAGGCAGCAGCAGTTTCCCTGCGGCCTGTGGAGAGGCCCCTGGTGGAGCAGGCTGTCCCCCTGCAGCCCATGGGTCCCACACGGAGCAGATCTCCACGCTGCAGCCCGTGGAGGAGCCCCCGGTGGAGCAGGTGGATGTGGCCTGGAGGAGGCTGCGGCCCATGGAGAGCCCCCGCAGGAGCAGGCCCCGGGCCGGAGCTGCAGCCCGTGGAGAGGAGCCCACGCAGGAGCAGGGGGTCTGGGGGGAGCTGCCGCCCGTGGGGGACCCGTGCTGGAGCAGTTTGCTCCTGGGGGATGGATGGACCCCGTGGTACGGAGCCGTGTGGGAGCAGTTCTTGAAGAGCTGCTGCCTGTGGGCAGCCCCCGCAGGCTCAGTTCGGGCAGGACGGCATCCCGTGGGAGGGACCCCACGGGGAGCAGGGTCAGAGTGACCGTGAAGGAGCAGCAGAGACAAAGATTTAGAGACTGACCGTAGCCCCCATTCCCTGTTCCCCTGAGCTGCTTGGGGGGAGGATGTAGAATAGGGCAGATGGGGGGAAGGTGTTTTGGGTGTGCGTTTAGTTTCTCACTGCTCCAGTATGCTAGTGATAAGCAATAAATTATATTACTCTCCCCATGCTGAGTCTGTTTTGCCCATGATGGTAATTGGTGAGTGATCTCCCTGTCCTTATGTCAACCCCTGAGACCTTTTTCATCATATTTTCTCCCCCTGTGCTTTAGAGGTGGGGGAGTGATAGAGTGGTTGTGGTTGAGCTCAGCTGCTCAGCAGGGTGAAACCACCACAGACATAAAAATATATCCATAGAACCCTAGTGTACATATGCAGAGCTTTCACAGAAAGGACACTAGTTTCTCTGAAATACCTTCAGCTGCAGTTAGTAACAGTTTGGTGTATACAGCCATTGGTAACACTCTACAAACAGTTAAAAAATAGGTGGGCAAAAATCCTACGCCACGTCTTGTTTATTATTCACAGCAGACTGAGATTCTTCTCCTAGCTGAGCTTTTTCTTTCTCAGTAATACATCCTAGAGTGCCTCTCTGGCTTTGGCAGCGTCTGCTTAGTTTTGAAGACTTACCTTCGCAATTACATAAAGGTCTTAACAAGGACACACATTAGCAATTTAAAATAAGAACTGCAGTTGAAATATATTTTTAGAAAAATCAGCTGAACAATAGGGCCTGTACATTTGTTTTAAGATTAGGATTGCTGAATGATTAAAATTATTTCCAGAGCCCTGGGAAATGTGTCCTGTATTACAAGCTCTTTCCCAGCCCCTGGGAAACACAAAGAAAGGATCCCTAGCTGTAGCTTATGTCATTCGCCAAAATTATAATGTGCCTGGTTACCCTAAGATTTGTAGAAGCGATTATTCACTAATATTAAACGTTACACCCTTTTTTCTTGGATATCTGACCTGTTCACCTTTTGCCAAGAATTCAGAGTAAATGTTGCTACCCAAAATTATTTTATTACGTGCCAAAGAATGTTTTTGGCAGATTTTTTTTTTCTTTTTCATGAAGGAAAATATGTTGTAAAAGATTAATACTACTTGGAAACGATCTTTTGATGAGCAATACTTGGCACTCACTGTTTAAGTCTTTCTGAATGCTGCAAATTAACAAAAAGAGAAATACGATACAGACAGAAAACAGAACACGAGCAATGGAAAAGAGGAACTTAAAAAAAACCTTTTGAAAACAAGGTCTGAAATAATCCCCCTTTTTCAGTCAGTCTGTGTAAGTCGACTGACAACTTCAAATAAATGTCAATATAGACCTAGCATTTTAATGCAACTATGGACAAGATTTGAAGTAACTTACAAAGGCCACTGCAAGAAAAAAATCTTTTCCTTCTAAATTAATGGGATGCTGTTATGTTTCAGCCCTGTTCATGGAACCAACCATCCAAAGAGATGTGCATGGAAGGATCACATTCATGCATGAGACGCCTTTAGAGTCGTATATACTTCACAGTCTTTTCTTTCTGTAAGCTGTACTCTTTTTATCAGTTGCAATATACACCTGTAAGCAGCGGCAAGTAGGACACCGCGGCTGACACTCAGTGGGCAGTCAGGAACTTCAGCTCCAGGACTGTTTCTGCTCATTGCCTCTACACACATCCTAATAGAGCTGTGCTGGTTAGAGATGTGAGGAAGTGTGATTTATAACTGCCATAGCTGTGCGCGCTGAAAGTCCCCGTCACGCAGCTTATTAGCAAAACTGCAGTGCTGCAGATACAGCTTCTTTCACTGGGCCTGGACAGCCATCAGGAAAAGCAGTACATTGACAAGATGTGTAACACTGCTGGTTTTACTAAGCAAAGCCATCTTGACTTCCCCCCACGGCAAGATATTTGCCTCCGCCCCAATATCCTGTTTTCTTAATAACCCCATACTATAGCTTTTATGCAAGCTTTAAAAACTAGGACATCAGCTGATCAGAATGAAAGCCCGTGCTATGGAATAAATTTACACAAGTTTATGTTCACATAACTTAAAATCACCATGTTTGCTCCATGTCTGAGATCCAGCACTGTATGGCAACTTTCAGGCCAAAGAAAAATTAAAACAGCCAAGTTTATAAAAATGTTGAGCGACCAAGAAGGAAATACCAAGTAAGCAGAGTTTTGCAGATGGCAAAGGAACAAGATACTCAGTGTGTTTTTTTCCCTTACAGGAACTTACAAAATCCTGCACCAAGTATTGCTTTTCTTACATGGCATTTATATTGCTGTCATGCAACAGGGGTAAAAGACATGGAGAAAGAAGTTTTCAAAAGGACCATTTGATCTGTACCACAAAGCATTCAAAACTATTCTTTATATGTGTGTTTGTAAAGTAGTTATCTGGTCACATAACTTTAAGTCTGTGCATATAAACACACACAAAAATAGCCCTCATACAGCTTACTACGTTCTTTTGAAAATACAACCAGAACAAAGTATGACAAAAACAGTAAGGTCTGTAGCTGTAAAAAATATTTTTTCCTCTCCATTGTGGAATTTGGATTTTGGGAAGCTGACCATCAAATACTGCTAGTTTGTATTCACTGTTCTGTGGAAAAAAGCCCACAATGGGGTTTGGATTTGCACATTGTTTCACACGATACAGAGGTGCTGTCGGCTTAGCAACCAATTTGCTTTTCTTTAAAGGAAGCTGGCAAAAATATTTACCTTTAACCTAATAGCTTCAGCGTTCTCAAGATCTATAGTTTTGATAAGTTTAAAAAAACATGTTTTTGGAACTGCAACCCAGTAAAGCTGGCTGTCTTCTAATGCTGATCCTCATTTTCTTAAACTCTACTTAGTATTTGCAAAGAGAATAAATGATTACTAGCAGAGTGAGAAACTGCGCATAATAACAGAGTTCTTATTCAAGAAATGGATATGTCTCTTCAGCAGCCATCCATCCTCCAACTATGAAATATCATTTCACATTCAGACTCAGTCTGACTGTTTCTGGAATCATACAGTCATTTCCTCCTTAATTTAAAAGAAATACAGAAAGCAGAGGAGATTTTTTTTTTTTAAAGAGTAGCAGTTTAGTGAAAATCTCTATACCCTTTTGATAGTACATTCCTTTTTACTACCTACACATTATGCTGGGGTGGTTATGTATATTATGTTAGATTTCAAGCAACATCTAGTAACAGACAGTTTCTCATTAGATAGGAATGTTAATTCTGGGGTGACTTTTAGGAAACACTTTTATTTAAACCAAAACTGCTTTTCTCAAATATCTCAAGAACTGCTACCCAGAAAGAGTCACTATAATACATATTCCACTCCTAGAATAACACCGTGGCTCTTACTTATCTCAGTAATTCATGAAAGGTCACAAATGTTGGTTCTATAACCAACTTCCAGTTGATCAGAGATTTGGATCATAAGCTTAAGTAATTTTATTTACTTTTTATTAAGTAATTTTATTTAAAAAATTATTTATTTTTAATTTTATTTTAGGCTGGCCCTAAAGAGGATAACACATCATATAAATAGGGCTGCATGCCCACAAATCAGATCTGTGCTAAACCATGAGAATTAAAAATGGATTTTGTACTGCTCCAAAGCCTAGCCACCATACAGCTGAAAAGGTGAAAGAATCCCTGCCCTCAGTCTTAACATCAGTTCCTGAATAATAACATACAGTTAGCATCTCATTTATACTTTATTTATAAATATTCACCTACATAAATTTGCCTATAAATTCAGAAGTAGTACCTTAAAGTAATAGAAAAATACTGTTAAATACTGTATTAGCACACATTTAATAGTCTATCTTCAAAGCATTTCAGTACATTTTAGAACTGTAACCTCTTACTATCTGCTGTGAGGTACCGTACTTAGTATTAACCTCATTTTCAAACAAGAAAATTGAGGCATAAAAACTTCAAGGCCAGGTTCAAACACACAGTTTTCATGTATTTCCGAAAAAAGTGTATTCTTTTATTTAATCAGTTACACCTGTCCAGCACCCAGTTATACTAGCACAAGGGTACCTGTGCAACAGAAGCTAAGCAAATACACAAGCATCTTTATATCATCAATGCAGCTGAGTTTTGCCTGTGAACTACAGTTCCTGTACATCACAGGCAGCATACATGTGGCCCAAGAGTCAGTGACCATACATATGTAGACAAAGATAATGCAGCCACAGATGGCTACTAGACCAACATGTATTTTATTTTTGGATGGCAGGATGTTATTTCAAGGATGTGTTTTTCCCCCAGCAAACAAAAGCTCTCCATCCTTGCCATTAGAGTATAGCTATGTACACAGCTTCAAGAGCCTTCCAGTGACTATCACGTTTAACGGCACCTTCATGTACAGGTGCTTTCAAAGACCTTTGAATCTTCCCACCCTTGAGCAGGAGGCTGGCCTAGGTGAACCTGAACCAGCAATGTGCCCTTGCAACAAAGAAAGCCAACAGCATCCTGAGCTGTGCTACGAGGAGTGTAGCCAGCAGGCTGATGGAGATGTGATCCCTGCACCCTCCTGAGCGCTGGTGAGACACACCTGAGTGTTGGACCCAGTTCTGGGCTCCTCAGTACAAGAGACAGGGACACACTGGAAAGAAGACAGCAAAAGGCCACAACGATGACCAGTGAACTGGAGCATGTCATGTATCAGGGAAGGCTGAGGCAGCTGGACCTGTTCAGCCTAGAGCACAGAAGGTCAGGGGGATCTTGCCTATGTGCACAAATACCTGAGAGAGCGCAAAGAGGATGGAGCTTTCTGTGGTGCCCAGTGACAGGACAAGAAGAAAAAAGCGCACGAACTGAAGCACACATGAAATTCCATTTAAACATAATAAACATGAAGGTGGTCAAATACTGGAAGAGCATGCTTAAGGAGGTTGTGAACCCTCCGTCTTTGGAAATACTCAAAACCCAACTGGCTGCAGCCCTGAGAACCTGCTCTGGCTGACCCTGACGTGAGCAGGGAACTTGGACTAAATGATCTCCAAAGGTCCCTTCCAACCTTAACTGTTCTCTCATTCTGTGACGTCCCGTGATACCATGCAGCCTGAACTCTCCTTCAATCCTAATAAACCAAACTAGAAAAGAAAAAAAAAAAAAGGGAAAAATCATTATCCACAGACCCTATTAACAGTGCACACTGTGCTTTTTTAAACAATCATACTGTCCAAGTGCCTTTATTGACCAAGCAGCTCATTCTTCTAATGAATTATTCTTCAAGGTGTATATTTTAATAATTTAAGCAAACCTCATGCACTGAACATTCCCCCTTCTACCTAGCAGCAGCCTTCTTATGCAAAGGAAGCAGCTTTGAAGCAAATTTAGCTGACCTATATATGCCAATATTTTATGCTATGCTTAAGCTGAATTATTTTCATGCGCTTTTCACATCTGTGACTCAGGAACTCTGTGCTATACACAGTTGTTTAAAATAATGTAAACGTACTTCACACACAGGAAAAGACATTGACTTCAGAGAAAAAAATACATACGCTTATGTGAGTAAAGATTGTTGCATAAGGCACAAATTTAAAAGAACAGATTAGTATTAATCTTCAGGCCCCATAAGGAGGCTGATGGGATGCCTCCCAGAGTTCTCAGACGGCTGGCTGATGTCATTGCGGGACCTCTCTCAATTATTTTTTAATGGTCTTGAGAATCTGGAGAGGTCCCAGTTGACTGGAAGCTGGCAAATGTGGTCCCAGTTTTCACAAAGGACAAGAAAGATCCTGGCAATTACAGGCCTGTCGGTCTCACTTCAGTTTGGTAAAATTATGGAAAAGATTATTCTGCGACTTACTGAAAAACACCTAAAGGACAACACAGTCATTGGTCAGAGCCAACGTGGGTTCACTTGGGAAGGTCATGTCTAACAAACTTAGTTTCCTTCTACAACAAGATCACCCAGCTAGTTGACCAAAGGAAGTCACTTGATGTAATTTTCTGGATTTCAATAAAGCTTTCAATACTGTCTCTCACAGTATCCTTCTGGGCAAAATGACCAGAATGCAGTCAGAAAGCATAGTAAGACGGGTAAACAACTGGCTGCTGGGTCTGGCCCAGAGGGTTCTTGTAAATGGGGTTACATCAGGCTGGCTTTAATTTAGTTTATCCATGAGGCCCCACTTGGAGCACTGCATCCAGGTCTTGGCCCCCAGCACAAGAAGGGCATGGAGCTGTTAGAGTGGGTCCAGAGGAGGGTCACGAAGATGATCAGAGGGCTGGAGCACCTCTCCCATGAAGGCAGGCTGAGAGAGCTGGGGATGTTCAGCCTGGAGAAGAGAAGGCCCTGGGGAGACCTAACTGTGGCCTTTCAGTACTTAAACGGGGCTTATTGAGGATGCAGAGTGACTTTTTACATGAGCGGATAGTGATAGGGCAAGGTAGAAAATCTACAATGGGGGAGATTTAGATTAGATGTTAAGAGGAAATCCTTTCCTATGAGGGCGGTGAGGCACTGGAACAGGTTGCTCAGAAAAGCTGTGGGTGCCCCATCGCTGGAGGTGTTTGAGGCCAGGTCGAATGGGGCTTTGGGCAACCAAGACATGGACTAGTGGGAGGTGTCCCGGCCCATGGTAAGGGGGTTGGAATTAGAAGGTCTTTAAGGTCCCCTCCAACCCCAACCATTCTACGATACGATTCCATCATCTTCTTTCAGATTTTGTTGGTTCCTTTTCAAGAAACTGTAAATGGCACTGGAAAAAATATAATGTAATGCTCTTCCAACTATTACTACCTGGCTGGACAACATCACAATGCTGAAATCCCCAAAGCTTCGGAATATCCATGCCACTTGTAATTTCCAAAGGCAGAATGAAAGTAAGATGTACTGGATGTGGCTAAAAGGAAAAGCTTGTTTACATGTGCTTAACTCTAAAAGGATTTTGTGCTGTGATTCAGAGAAACACTTCATATTGTATGTGCCCTTTGGGCCTATCTTATTTTCTAGGAAAACAAGGAAAATCTGTCAAACATGAAACCAATACAGTGCTGTCATCCAGAATCTACAGAAGGAAAACAACTATGTTATTAGCTGCCTTAATTCATATGGTTGGGAAGAAAACAAATGACAATTCTGAAGTATAATGGTAAATTGTCCCAAGTCAGCAGCTACAAATTTCACTGATGTGTTTAGCACAAGCATCCAGCTAGTGTTTTTATTCTCTTGGACATGGTACTGATTGTACACTGTGGAATAGTTTATCAAGTGTATGTCATACATGGAAAAATTCAAACTGAACATTGAAAGAATGAGGGAAAATGGAAACTTATGCAACCTTAACTCTAACAAGGCTTGCCAGACATCCACTACAATAGATGTCCTACAGGAGAGCAGTGGAAGCCACAGACAGATGGGGAGCTGTTTTTCAGATAAAGATTTTGTACTGCAAAATACATGTAAGTGCTACAAAAGGAACACAATTAAATCAGTCAATCAATACGTCAAAAGTACTAAATTTGAAAAAGCTTTAATAACCGAGTTGGCACGTTGGGCTGGATAGGGAAGGTAATTTATTGTAGCATTTGAATCTATGTTAGGATTTGTCACTCACAACAGATGGCAGCACATTGTAGATTAAAAGGTACACAAAAGATTTGATGTGACTTGTTTTTGCCATTCTCCTGCTCTTCAATTGTCTTCGAGGTTGTTACTGTGCATTGGTTACTCCCATTGTACCGCTCTGCCCTTCATACCAAAAGACAAGTAACTGTCTGCTTCTGTTTCGGGCAGACAAAGCAGAACGGGAATTCTCTGAGTTTGGTCTGCTTATGTAGAATCACAATCCTTCACTCTGAAGAAAACCAACAGAAGGACTATGTCAGCAGTGAAGATGGCTGCTGGCAAGAATATGCGTCTCAGGAGTCTGAAGAGGTGCAAACCTGAACCAACGTAATTTGGATAGCAGAACCATGCCTTCATTGGTATAGCTTGTTTCGCTTCTGTCAATACACCTGCCTGTTGGTGTACCTATGTCCACCACGGCAGTATTTTGTGTGCTCGTACTTCCACACCGGTAGAACGCTCACAGTGCAGACATCATCCAAGCCTGGTTTTAGTAACCAAGGACAACATTTTCCCTCAGAGGTGGTCTCTGAATCAAAACTCCTGCAAATAAACGCAACCTGACTTTTAGAAGTTGACTCCTGACATGAACAAAGCTCAAAAGTACTCGGCACTTTGAAGAACTTGGCCATTTCAAATCGCGTGCCAAAAAGCACACATTCAAAAAGGACCAAACTGAGCATTGCAGGACTTGGCTTCTGGATAAGAATTAACAATCTGAAACTGAAACCAAACACTCAACTTCTTTTTTGCTCTAAAAGGGGGCATGCACGGCCCTACTGCGGAAGTAAAAACACTTTGCCGTCTCAGTGGTAGAATTTTTATGCCATCAACCCAGAGAGCCTACAAGAAAATTATGCCTGATGCACTGCTTCTTTTTCTGGGCACAGATAAGCCCTGAGATAGACACATATGTGACAAGACGTATTTATTTATCTACTTATTTATTTTAATACAGCTAAGCAGTTAGAGCCTTAACTCGTCCAAGTCCTGTCTTGTACTGAAGGGATTTCACCCCACTGCCGCTAGAGCAGGCATCTTATCCAGCCCTGCTTCTCCAGCAGCAGGGGACTCAAAGCAGACAGTCTCCCTGGTTGTATTTTTCTCTGTTAAACCCCATGATCAGTCACCGTAACTCATACAGTGCCACTATTCACCATTTCATTCCATCTGCAAATGCATTCAAGAATCATTTCATATTTCCTTCCAGGTCACTGATAAAGCTATTGAGAAGTATCATGGCAAGAACAGACTCCTGTGAGTTCCCACTAGAAGCAACCTTTGAGATGAATATTTCCCATCTCCAATCGCCTTATAAGAGGTTTCTATTAGACAGTTTTTAATCCATTTGATAACACTGGATTACACAGATTTTACACAGTTTTATTTTGTTTTGCCTTTAATGACAGCGTGTCAACAAGGCTAAGTAAATGTCATAAAGTAGTCTAAGTATAATACTGTCAGCACAGTTATCTTTGTTGTTGTAATTTCTGATCTTGGAAATAGCAGTCTCTAGTTTGTTTGACAAGATCTATTACCCACAAAAACTTGCTGGTTGGTTTTAGGCATGTTGTCATATCTTTTTTTTTTTTTTTTTTTGAGATATCTAGTTTCAACTTTCCAATGATTTTGTTTAACCTTTAGCTACCTGGATCATCTTGTTTCCCTTTAAAAATTCTGGCACAACATTTGTTTTTGTAATTCACTGGAACTCCCCTTGGTATGCCAAAATTTGTCTAAAAACAATGGTTTAGACAGTTCAGCTCTATTAGTACTCTCCTGTGCAAGTTTTCTAGTCTGACAGAGAATTAAGAAGGAAAATGTAATTATTGACTTTCACTTTTAACTTCAATTTCAGAAGAGCTGAATTTCTACTGGAATGACCAGCAAGTATTTTCATAATAAAGCGTAAAGCACCCATCAGTATCTTTGCTGTGATAATGTTTCAAATAATCTCAAGTGCTTCTGTGCCTTGCAGCTGCAAAACACTTGAAATATTATAGGTATAGTTTGCTTTTTACACAGTTTTCCTCCCACATATATTTCCTTTTGTCATTTCTCTCTTCCTCCCACTATTTGCCTACATTTAGGAGAGAGACAGGAATTTTTACAGGATGAGATTAAAGAACAGATAACTAAGAAGGAAAATTGAACATTTGTATGGTCTTGTAAGCAAACTTTATGGCTATGCTTAATACAATTTCTGAGGGTTCAGCTAATGTTACCATAATTAATCTAATAACCTTATTTTTGGCAAACTCTTTGAACTGTAGGGGTTTGAACTTAAATTGTATTTAAACACCAGCCCTCTAAATTTATCATTCCTTATTTTGGAAGCTATTGATTCAGAACATCTTTCATCTGCTGCCTCATCTTTTGGCATTTCTATTAGCAGGTGGAAAGGCAAGATACTATATAACAATTTCTGTCTTGTTACCCTACTTTATCTGAAAATAAAGATATAAAAATCTCCATGGAAAAAACAAGAAGGTATGAAAGAAGATTTAAACAGAATGTGAGAAGCTCTTTAAATAGATTAGAGGATTCATCATTGCTTACAGCTCTTATTTGCTGAATGGAATTACTTGCAAATTGTCAGGTATATCTGTTAAAGCAATACCTAACATCTAGATTTCAATATGCTCAGTTTGAACCACATTTGAATATTTTTTCAGGTATTTAACCTCAACTTCTACTCTCTTATATGGGTTAGATGCAAAAAATAAAAACAGTGGAAATACAATGTTTTTGTGAATGCCTTTAGTTTGAGTGGATTAAGTAAGAAAAACATTTGGCCCGTTACATAAGAAGTTAAAAGCAGTACGAATTGCAATTAAACTAAAGATTTGTGTGTGAAATGCTCCCTGAAATGGCAGAAGTTAGTTTGCTTGTGGGAGAGGCGTCACCACAAAGAACATTTTCCTGACATTTGGCTGATACCACCATTCTTGATTGGCTTTGTAAAGCCTCTTTCTGAATCACTACACAACACTGATCCATATACTACGAATCTAGCAAGAGGAATACGAAAGGCTGCTCTTTTTTTTCCCCATCAGAAAAAGAAATATCCAATCAAAATATACTGGGATTTTGGTCCTCTGTCCAAGGCATCTCCCAAGGCCGGGGGGCTTATTCCAAAGCTGGCTTCATGTCTTCTGATGTGAAGACACGTATTCTTCATACTTTTCACAAACTTTTTTTTTTTTTCCAGCGTATGAAACACCAAATGTTTTCGGCCAAGTCTTCAACCAACCCAGAGCACGGGGCCAGTCCTAGGTAAACTGGTGTTCTGCCTATAAATGCTTTGTCAGTGTTTCTCACATTCCCAATCACCTCTGCTTTAACAGAATATTCTCCACTTGTGAATAGAGATACAAAGAGTAGAATCAAGACTATGAAAACAAAATAGACCCTAAATTTAAGTTTCGTTTTCAATTTCTTTTGAAGGAAAGATGAAGCGTTCCTTCCAAAAGGGAAGGCTTTCTAAAGGCATTCTTTTTTTTTTTTTTCCTGAGATGAAGACAGACAGAGGTGGAAATGATACTAAGACACAGCTACACTGACAAGAGAGATCACCTGCACAGGTCATTTTACATACATAATTACCTTAATGAAATTATAAAACATCAGACATTTGCACCCAATTTTCCATTTATGGGCTCAGCATCCGACCAATGTAAAATTAATTTATACAATCAACCTTTATTAATAAATATCTGACAGGACTATTTCAAGAAGCTAAGAAAAAAGATACAAAATCAATGTGCTTTGTGCCTGTGCTGCCAAAAATGACTTTGGCTCTGATGATATAACTCTACAAACATTTGTTAACACAATGTTATTTACTTTTTTGTTTTGCCTAATGGCAATGTTTGCTTTGTACCTGCATATGTTTGCACTTTTCTTATGTTCAGGATCATGATTTCAATGAAATATGGGTTTGTGCAAGAAATATTTAGTCTGGGTTTATCAGTCTTGAACACTCAACACAGCATTCCTAAAGCAACACCGTGCAATAAGCCAGTTTCCCCATTTCATCTATGACCTGGAGTTGTGATGAAAGACAGGAAATTCACCTGATTCCTGGAGATAGCGATACACCAAGAAATTCACTTCGTCACTGGTTATGCTCATCTTAGCCCAACCTCAATATGATGAGGTTTACGAGAAGTGTGATCCACGCTCTGTTCAAAGGGAAAGAAAAGAACAGGTTTTGTTTTATCTTGATTTATTAATAAAGTTGTTAGCAAAATAGAGGTGGGATTTGTTAAGGTATTTAAAGGTCTCATTATTAGAGCTGGTATATCCCCATGTGAGGCACCCATTAAATACCGTGAGTCAAGTACTCAAGCTGTACTATACCTTTTATTATAATTAAAGAGGAGTATTTAATATATACAAGAGTCTGAGGGAGCATTTTAAATCTTGAAAGCCTTTGCAAATGTTAACTCTTTTACTTATGCGGCTTTACTACAGGTTCTCTGGACACTCCTTGTTACTGTAAGAATATCGCTGTTTCAGAACTGCTGGCAATTGTGGTCACATATAACATACCAAATCATAACCTCTTTGCAGCCCCAAATTTGACATCTAGTTTTCCATCCCGTAGTTCACCCATTTAACAGACAGATTCTTTCCTTACAAAACCAAGTTACGCAGAGGACATAAATAAAGTTCCCATAACATATAAAAAAAATCTAATTTTAAGATGAAATTACAGATTTTATTACAGGGGTGTGCACATGAGAGAGAGAGTGGGAGGGAGGAGAGAGAGAATGCAATATACCTCATGCCAACAAGGAATACAAATATCCTGGCATTATATAAAGTTATAACGTTATAATGTCTCTGCTGATTATGGGCGAGCAAGAATTATTCACTTAAGTAATCATAACCTTTAGGATGACAGTTTTACATTACTATTTTGGGCACGTACGCTCATAATAAATAAATTTGTTTTGAACATTTTCCATTAAATCTTGATGATTCATTTCTGTTTGGGAATCTGATTTAAGAAGTTTGGTTTCCAAAGCTGTAAGTACTTCTCAGACGTAACCTTTGCAGCTGTCAGGCACACCATACCTATACCTAACAATGTAAAGATTTGGACACAGAAGCGCATGCTACACGCTGGTTGCGAATTATAAATGAAACACTGTAGGCGCGTGCTGTTTGTTTCAATTTCCCGTATGTCTCTCCTTGGCAAGCAGAAAGGGCTTTGTTCATCGAAAACCTCTTCAGCAATTCCTGCTGCCTAAAGTAGCACCTGCTACTGAGGGCAACGCCGATCAACTACAAGTTTCCCCGGCTGATCATTTCAACCAGCGGGTCACTCCTGACTGTAACAGATGTCTCTGCATATTTATGGAAATTGAGGTCTTTTGAACCCTGTTAAGCCTTTTATTCTCCTGTACTGCTAGATTTCATCAATGGTTCAGACGCTGTTTTGCCATAAGGAACCACACCTTACTAAACTGGGAGACACCTTCCTCAACAAATCTAGTCTTTATTATCATAGTGCGCATTCCACGGAGAACACGAAGAAAGAAAATACCCAAAATCTCACGGGCTCAGCTTGGAAAATTTCATCTACTTTGGGAATCCTGCTGTTAGGATTCTGGGGAAGACACCACCAGAGGCACCCAGTATCCAGCTCTCTCACAAACGCCATGCATCGCCCTGGAAAATTGTTTGGTGTCTTTGCCCCTCAATTTCCCCTCTGTAAAGGAGGCTGACGTTTCCCTGCCATGCAGTCAGGAGGCTGAAAGCACCCGTGGCTGCCGGGGGTTAGATTGCAAGGTGGCATTGCCTTAGCTCACAGGCAGGACGGAAAGACATCTGCACGTGGTGAACACGGTATGCTCACAGGCGTGAAGAGCCGGCAGAGGAAGCACCATGGGAGGGCTGGAGAGCTGGCTCAGCACCCAGCCACGGCCTCCGCTCCTTGCCCAGCACGGGGTGGCCAGCCTGCAGCACCTGAGACGCTACATCAGGAATATTCAGCGAGGAGAGCACCTCTTTCCAACACAATAAGCTCCATAAAAAGCGGTGGCTTTTAAATACCACTTCTTCCAGCTAAACATCCTTGTTCCTGAATAATTAATAATTCACTGCACCTCTTTTTGCACAGTCATCGCCATACAATGAAGAACAAAAAACATACAGTGCAACAGTTAACATCATTTTCATCCCCGAATATACATAATACATCCGTATCACTGCTGCAGTGATGATAACAATAGATAAAGAAACTTTGATAACCGTGGGTTTAAAAAACACCCAACATAACATTTTAAAAAGTATTTTAAAAATAGCAGTTTCAATATTTGGTGGTAGGAAAGTTGGTAAAGTTGAAACCTCTTACAAAAATTCAGTTTCAGCAATGACGTACTTTGTGGTAAAATGAACTTTATTAAAAAAAATCAAGAAACTACAAATGCTGTTTCTGGATGCATCCTGCTAACTCAAGTCATTGACATTGCATTTCCCACGTACAGAGAGTTGCTTTAGGAAAGGGAAGGGAAAGGAAGGGTGTCGTTTTTTGTTTGTTTTTCTAAACAAGACTTTTCTTAAATGAATTAAAACCAGAGAAAATCAGCCTGACTGCAAAATAAATAGCTTGACAGCCACGGAAAAACCTCCACAGCAGCTACCTTTGTAGCAGAATCCCAAACACGCTGAGGAGCTAGATTTACAATGCATTTTCCCTGAAGTCAGTCAACAGGAATTACTTTGACATATGTGTCAGATCATATCTTTATACACACTGCTAGCATGCCATAAATAACCAGATGATCCCCACTCATACATTTAAGGTTTCTTCCCTCCCAGAGATGCCAGTGGAGCAATCAGATACACAACTGCAAAGCTTTTACCCATCCAAAATGATGCACAGACCTTGGCTTTGACCCAGAGAAATCTATTCATTAGAAATTTGGCTGAGCTTTGGAAGACCATACTCAATTTCATTAACGCTCTTTTTGATTTCCTTCTTCCCCATGGATAAACACCCCGAACAAAAAAGATTACAGAAAACACGGTGGGGAGGAGAGGAACATAATTCTCCTTTGGGTATCTCTAAGTCTGATTCATAAGCAGTGAACAACTAGCCTCCCCCTCAATACATCTTTTTAATGCAGAAATGCAAACTTCTATAGGAAATGGCAGAAACTCTTAGTTATCATTGTGATAGAATTATTTCTGTTAGCTGACAATCTTCTTTTGTTACTGGAGACTGGTATTACCGAGATTAATACAGTTGTTGTTGTTTTTTTTTTTTAATAAAGTATAGCTTAGAAACAATACTGCTGTGCCTTTGGAGACATTCCGCATTTAAACCAGCAATAACATCTTAATTCTTCACAATCTCAAGCGGAATTACAAAAAGCATTCAAACGCATGCTTGAGCTTTCTTTTCTTGAAACATTTTTTTCCTGCACCCAGTCACACATGAGGGAAAGTTCCACTTACTCCAACCTTACCTTAAAAACACGGGCTATGATCCTGATTTGGGAATGTTCAATCAAGGAGCCTACCGAGACAACGGATTTCCCAATGTGTTATGGACCCCAAACACTCAAAACCCCTCAGCGCATGGGTCATCAAGAGCAGGCGAAATTAAATTCCACCTTTACTTTAAACACGTGCTCAGCTGTCGGTCCTGCAGGGGTAGGCTGGCGGAGACCCTTGGCTCGCAGAGCTAAGAAGCTGGGTTTGGATACGCTACGGGTGTGCTTCTAGGGCTGCTCGGGGTGGCCGGGCAAGCTCATTTCCTGGCACTCAGCGCTGGACCTGACCTGGCTCTGAGGCTGGCGTGCCACTGCTCCCAGATTAGCCCTTCCTGGAGCACTGGGAATGCTGCTAACGCACCGGCTGGGCCAGAGGCTGGAGGCCAGGCCTGTGGAGCAGCTGTGCTCCAGCCCCGCGCCAGCCAGGTCCATCAGGAGCAGCGTATTTGCATCACGGTCCCGTACCCACACCAAGCGATTGCTTTTCCTTCTCCAGGAGCACTGTAGCACTGTTGCCATAAACAAGGCAGATCCGGCTGCAGAATCACAGGAAAATAACCTTCTTAATCTTGAAAACAGCACCTGGAGCCACCTAATAGCTCCTCTCCTGCCCTTGTAGAGTGACCACAGGCCCTGCAAGGCCGTTTCCTGGCCTGTGGGCTGGCCTGGGGCAGGGCAGAGCATGGCCAGGGGACGCGGAGGCCATTTTGAGAACGGAGCTCACACTTGCCACTCGTAGCAGCACTGTCAGTCAATCCTCCCCTCGGGAAGACGGAAACAGGCCAGACATTTAGGGAAAACACCTCAACTAAAACCTTGACCTGAAACTGAAATAGGAAACTGGATGCTTCCTATTTCTGCACCCAGCCCTCCTGACAGAAATTCATCAGGCTGCCAGCCAGGTCCTCATGTTACCCCCTGAAAAGCTGCAAGCTTCAATCTGCTTTAACTGAATGCTGAGCGGCCTTCAGCTTCTTGGAGGATTTTTTTTTCCCATTGTTGTTAAATATTCCCCACACACCCACAAATGTTCATTTATCTCCTGGAGGGGTTGCACTATATACCTACTTATTCAACATGGCTAGGCTAAGATGTCTTTGCCCAATGGAAGTTCTAATGACAACAAAAATAAAATGGAAAAGAAAAAAGAGAATTTGGGTATTTCCACTGGGGAAAAAAAAATAGGCAAAACTGAGAGGCTTCATAAAAATGGAAACCTTCCAGAAAGTTCAAATATTCAGTGTTGCCAAACTGCTGCACTGCTGCATGGGAACTGCAGTTCTTGTACTTGCGCTCCCATTTTCTTGTCCAAGACGGCTCCGGGCGTGAAGCCGCACCTCAGGACCCAGCGCAGCCTCGCCATCTCGGAGAAGAGCATGCGAACACGAGAGCTGGGAGAGGCTCTCAGAAGGCATTCTAAGTGCACAGCCAAAGCAGTAGGTTACTGTTTCGCATATGCTCTGTAGTTTAACGAAAAACAACATTTCCCAAAGCCAGAAACCACTTCTCACAAAGCAACCTACTTACTCAATCTCGGTATTTTCAGTTGAAAACTGTTGAAAATCAGAAAGTTTCAAGCCCCACACTTCTAGGCTGTGTCTTACCATAGAGCCAGAACACAAGCATCAGGCTGCAGCTCTTCCCCAAGGGATAACAAGCTCTGTTTGGCCCACATCACTGCCTTCTTCAGTCTCGTCTTTTACTGCAGCTGCCTCTTCTGGAGGAGGAAATCCAGTATATCTCCTTCCCAAAATGCCAAACCAGAACTTCTGGAGAGCTGAAGTGCACACACTGCTCCCTCTCCCCCAGCACCTCCTGCCATTTCAAGAAGCTAAATAGTAAAACATCTTTTCTTTCCAGCGTCCTGACATGGGAGTGATACAATTTCATTCCTTCTGATTACAAGGTCCAGAGCAAGCAGGATGATTCTTTCCAAACTCCACCTATGCTAGTCACCAAAATAATAGGTAGCCCTGGTCAAAATGCAGCTTGCGCACGTGTAACTTTCAGACTCTTTTACAGATGCTCACAAATGTCTTTGCGTCACTTACATTTAGTATTTTGGGGTTTTCTTCACAAACACTTTTTTTTTTTTTCCTTCCAGGGGAATAAAACCTGATATACTGCACTACAGGATCATCTCAGAGAACGCTTAGTGCTCCGTGCAGTACCCGCTGTTGCACCTACAGCTCTGTCGCTGGCATTTACAGCAGCTCAGTAAGGGCAGAGACCTCAAGAAAAGGCAACAGGCTTGCCAGAAAACATGAACTGCCAAATGTTCAGGCTGGCTCTTTTTTTTTTTTAGTCTATTTATTTACATTGACCTTCTGTTGATTTTAAAATGGCCACACTAAATCAAAACAAACCCAGGAAGCTCCAGCTCATTCACATTGCTGCCTGAAGACCATATCCTTACGAGAAGTAACAACAGCGTCTGTCTAAGATCTTCAGGAAAAATGGTACTGATATAAATAAGGTCTAGCTCAGATCCTAACATGTTAGGATATCTCATACAATTATTCACTGAATTCAACCGTATCAAAGTTCAAAATCTGGTGCCAATTGAAAAAAGCGGAGGTAGAAGAAATGACAATTATATACATTTGGCAATGATTAATGAACCTGCAGTTCTGCCTTGAAGAGGTCACTCTTGATGAATCAAGTGGTGTGTGGGCAAATCTGACAAAAATAGGATTTTCATCTGAATATAAGGGTCTATCAAAATAAAATAAAAACTCTGTTCAGAAATGTCAGTTTACTATGCTGTACTTAGAAAGATGTGCTTTTGAACAGATGAATCTCTTGTATTAAAGGCTAACTGCGCCTATTGTCTTTATCCTATTAAAAATCTACAATAAAACAAACAAAAAAGAAACCACCAACAACAAAAAAGTTTGTCCTGTCCTGGAAAATAAATAAATTAGTAAAGGAATGATCCAGTAAAATATCAAAAAATAAAAATTAAAATCCAACCTAACACAAATACTAAAATACTAAATAGTATTTACCTACTAAGTAGTATTTATCTACTAAATAGAAATACTAAATACTAAAATACTAAAATAGCTTGGCCAGTTAAACACTTTGATGGACATCACTGCAGAACATTTTATTTCAGCATTAATATAACCTTTCTTTAACTTATAAATTACATTTCAAATTGAAAAGCCATTTGGAATCATATCTATTTATTTTTAAAAATGGCAACAAGAGATATTCCAGCAATTTCTAAGTGCTCTTCAAACATTTTCCAATTAATCAACAATTTCCAGCACAAAATAAATGTCAACAGAAGACAAGCCTTTCATCACCAAATTCCCAGCAAACTCTATTCCTCTATCAAAAGGTGTAGAACTGTGCATCAGCTCTTTCATACTTATAATCTCCTAGTTTGATCAGGTTGTTTTTCAGTTCTCAGATGGTTTACTTAATTACATCAGCCTCCAGCATTTCAGTTCTAAGAGTTCAAGTGGATCTTTTCCAACTCCTTTTGCTATGAAGTGAAATGGGTTTTCCTGTATTGATCTCTCCTTTTTGGCACTTTGCTAAGGGGAAAAAAAGCAAACAAAAGCAAGCGCTCTTCTTAATTAGTGCAATTGTGTTATACCTCTTTTATAGCTTAGTTCCAAGAAGAGGCAATTTCAATTATTTCTTTCTCTTTTTTAATAAAATTAATGTTTACAATAGTATATTATATGGAAAGCCCAGGGAAGCCAAAAATAAGACTGAGGGGAGAGTAAAGGTTGATGGTAGCTCTAGAGCTTGCAAATGAAATGAAATGAACTTTTGGTGGTTTTTTATTTTATTTTTATTTTTCAAGAAGGAACAAGCGGTTTAAGAAATCAAACCACATGATTGGATTTAGTCTGAGAATCGAGACACCTCATCACTCTTGAACAACTGAAGTTAATTGGGAATGCTGCCAGGAAACAGAAGTAAGATTTTCTTCCTCACATGAGCACAAAACAGTAATGTGGACAAACTACATGTTCACTCACGTCAAGTCAATTAGACTAAAATACATGATCATCTGATTGTACACCTACTTGTGTGTGCACATGTGTATTCCCCATGCATGCAATGCAACCAGAAGTAGGTTTTAAATCTTACAGGTAGCGCTACACATTCAAGAAAGTTAATGAAGACTTCTAACATTAAAAAGATGGCACAATTACTCTACTGATATTTGCTTTTCTTGATTTTTGGCAAGAGAAGTAGTATAATAATACTATCTCAAATTTAACTTTTCACCAAAATTATCTGGATTTTTATTAAAATCTTAAATTAAAGAAAGAACAAATGTTAGCATTTAAATTTTTCATCAGTGCTTCATATTCACAGAGCGCTGAGATAAAAGGAATATGATGGGATGATCTCCTGCCAGAACTGGCTGTACCTGTTTCATTTTCTTTCTGTAACCGCAGATGAGAGTAAAATAACACAGATGAATTTTTAGAACGAACGTCGCCTCAAATATTTAGCATTAAGCACAGTTTCTTTTTCGGCTGCCAAGAATTTCTCTAATACCTAAAAAGATACACCAGAACTTCAATTTGAGGAATCCGAGTCCCAAGCTTGCCTTTAAGTAAGGATGCAAACAGACACCCAACTGTGATGAGACAGGCCAAGGACCAGTAGATAAAACATTTGCCTTTGAGGTGACACCATGCAGCTGGGACAGATAAAGAAGCCTCCACAAAGGCCCAAAGCCACCTGCTGCATGGGCAGCTGGGATTAGCAGGCATGATGTCTATTTTATTTATCTTACTTTTAAATGAGGCAAAGAACACAAGAGCTATGCGCTGGAAAGGACAGCCATGATTTGCCTGAAAGACGGAATGGCTGAATAAGGCTTTTTCACTTTTTTTCTTTTATCCAGCAACTTTACTGGTTGAAATGGTGCATCTCTGGGAGCAGGGACCAATATCCTGTTTTTTCCCCATGCATCTGAGCATTTTTACTGGGCTGCAGAATCAGGGTGCATCTTGCTCGATGCCCTTATGTTTGAAGAGAGAGATAACGGTAAAAAAATCCGTGTGTGCTTTTCACAATGTCACTTATATAAACTGCTTCCTTTAACGCCCTGAAGGCAAATCCTTGTTTTAAAAACCAGACTGCTATCAGCTTACCAGCTGGAACGGTGTTAGTGCCAGCTACAGTGATAGGGACCTTCACTACTCAACACTTGATGGACAGGCACGGCAGGCATGTCACATAAACACTGCACGACCAGGGAAGCGACACACAACGATGGCAGCATAAAAGGGGTTTGAAATTTTATCATACACGTGAACTTGGTCTTCTTATTTCATTTCTTTGTTCCAAACCTCCAGCATGCAGGAAATACTCTCAGGACCATGGGCAGACTGCAGTGGCAACACCAACAACAGTATGCAGAGGTTCCTCTTGGTCCAGAAACTTACAGGTTTGGGCCTCTCCCACAAGCTCCAAATATTCAGTCAAACCTGTTTCAATTCCACATACATTTGAATTTTATGTTGTTTTATCATCTTTTGGGACTGCTTGTCACAAGTACAGTTAGAAAAAGACCAAATGGCATGACCATCAGACCGAGGAAGGTGATTCTTTCCCTCTGCTCTCATGAGACCCCACCTGGAGCACTGCATCCAGCTCTGGGGCCCCCAGCACAAGAAGGACATGGAACTGCTAAGTAGGTCCAGAGGAGGTCCACGAGGATGATCAGAGGGCTGGAGCACCTTTCCTATGAAGACAGGCTGAGGGAGTTGGGGTTGTTCAGCCTGGAGAAGAGAAGGCTCCGGGGAGGCCTTCCAATACCTAAAGGGGGCCTACAGGAAAGCTGGGGAGGGACTCTGTCAGGGAGGGTAGTGACAGGACAAGGAGGAATGGCTTTAAACTAAATGAGGGTAGATTTAGAGTGGATATAAGGAAGAAATCCTTTACTTAGAGGGTGGTGAGGCCCTGGAACAGGTTGCCCAGAGAAGCCCCATCCCTGGAAGTATTCAAAGCCAGGCTGGATGGGGCCTTGGGCAACCTGATCTGGTGGGAGGTGTCCCTGCCCATGGCAGGGGGGTTGGAATTACACGGTCTTTGATTTGGTCTTTAGATGGTTTTTATTTGGTCCCTTCCAACCCAAACCATTCTGTGATTCTATGAAATATGAAAGCGATTCTGGTGCTGTCTCATGACAATATCTGTAACGTGAATGATATAACTGACCCTTGGACTTAACCAAAACTCTAAGTTTAATCTGACATAAAACAACAGGAGTTTGCGCTGGCCTAAAAAACCTGAAGTGTTTTAGCTGTACAAGCTAGCTCCACATGGCTGCGGAGCAGTAGGTTAGTGGACAACTGGACAGTTGTCACCAGCTTTGCTCATCACAAGTGCAAAGAGGTGGTCATGTCCATGATCCATCACCAGCTTGGGCCATGTGGCTGCCAAGTGAATGAGATCTGTGGGGGATCCGCAGAGGTCCAGAGACAACGTGAGAGGGGGAGCCCCGCTCGTTCACAGCTGGATGGCCTCAGGCGGAGGGAATGTGCAGTGACGTCCTTCGGGGGGTGGGGTTTTATTACTTTCTGCTAATAAGCTTAGCAGATGTTACTGGGAACAGTCTGATGTTATTTTTCCATCATTTATAACTTTATTTTTAATTTTTTCCTCAGAGCAAGCAAAGGCAATAGACCTTACCACATATTTCAACCTTAACATCTTTTCCCTGTAGTATTGTTAAAACCGTGGCTGAGGATTTTCCTTATTTTTATTATTATTATTATTACACAAAGGGAAAAAGTATTTTTCCCATTCGCCTGTAACTCAAAACTAGCTGAAAGCATTATATTCTGAGTTATAGGGCAAAAAATGCTTTTCAGGCTCAGAACATGCAAAATATCACCCCCCAAAACAAACATCTTGTAAATTATAGAATACAGGAAAACAAAGAATTGCAATGGAAACTGTTTTGCACTTTTATTGTGGAGGACCCTGCTATAAACTATTTATAAACATATTAACTATGGCTATGAATAGTTAATGTTTTCTCTTGAATAATCTTAAGAGAATGCTGTAAGGACAAACATTAGATAAGGTATGCAACAGAACAACAGAAACATAAATACACACATTCAGGATATTTCACTGCAGTGTATTTATACCTCCAACATTTAGGTCTTACTAGAAATCTTTCCTTTTTTTAACCGAAGTTTCACTGGACTTCTGGTTTACATTGGTTTGAGCTCTGGAGACGAGTCATTCAATGTCTCCACTTTTATGGAACATATAATACTACTTTCCTTGTTGGAAGGTAAAGGGCAAAGGAAGAAGGATGGAGAGACTCAATTAGCTTTAAAAGGATGCCTGCAGACACTTCTAAGCAACCCTTGAAGTAAAAGCTTACTTCTAAGTTACTTTTCTGCATTCACATTGCTAGATATTTCATACAGAAACTTCCCATTAAAAAAATCAATACGACGAATTAAGGCTGAGCAATCTCAGTCTTATGAAAACCACCTCAAGCGCCAATTTCAGATACTGTTTGTTGTTGTTGTTGCTTTGTTTTTTTGTGTGTGTGTGTGGGGGGGGGTTTGCTTCTAACTTTTCATCTGAATGCTCTATATACAGACTGCAAAGAGAGAAGAAAAAACAGGCACAACATATCCAGTAGTACAGTCCTCTACAACACTATCACACATACTATCTGTCTTTTCATCCATCCCTCTTCCTTCATATGCTGTTTTTAAAGATCAGGGTGAGGCAGACTCTGTTGTTTGAAGTTTTCCGGCTTTCTGCCTTACCTGTAAGACCATAGGTGTAACAGTTAGTGCTTCTCCTCCTTAGATGGAGGGTGTCCGCCCATTTTTGCAAACACTTTACCAGCCATAGAAACATAGAAGGGTTTGGGTTGGAAGGGACATTAGAGATCACCCAATTCCAACCCCCCTGCCATGGGCAGGGACAACTCCCGCTACACCAGGTTATTCAAAGCCCCATCCAGCCTGGCCTTGAACACCTCCAGGGATGAAGCACCCATAGCTTCTCTGGGCAACCTGTGCCAGTGCCTCACCACCCTCGGAGTAAAGAATTTCTTCCTTATAGCTAATCTAAATCTACCCTCTTTTAGTTTTAAGACATTACCCCCCCTTCCCCCTTGTCCTATCCCTACACTCCCTGACAAAGAGTCCCTCTCCAGCTTTCCTATAGGCTCCCATTAGATACTGTAAGGCTGCTGTAAGGTCTCCCAGGAGCCTTCTCTTCTCCAGGCTGAACAAAGAGGTACACACAATATGTACAAAGGTTTTTCCTTTCCCAATCTTTAGCAATTTTGGTACATCTCGATATCATATTTGGTTGTTTCCTCTGGTCTAGGGACAGCAGAAGACTTAAACAGCAGCATTGTAAGGTTTCTTTTTATCTGTTGAGATTGTATTATAGCAGTGATTTGCCAGTCCTGACTACATTTTATTTTTCATTTTAGATGGATGAAGATAAATTTCTGGTGGCACTACCGTGAAGTTCTATACAGCCCTAATATAAACAGCAAAGTCTATAGATTAAAAGGCGCCATTAAAAGGGAAGCTTTTTAACCTACTTTTTTAAAGCTAAACAGCCTAAAAACTAAGATGAACTCAAAAATCCTTGGGGAGTCAGAGACAGACATGACATAATCTAAGTTTTTCATAAAAAAAATCAGCTGAATACTTCTCAGGAAGGATTTTAATCTATTATGACACACTTATTAGTTAGAGCAGATCAAATAAAAAAGCACTCCCATGCTTAAAAAATCAACACATAGAGAACTGGAGCCTAAAATCCATACAAACAGGGTTTGAGAAGCTTTTAAAGGTTTTAATGCCTAGACAAGAATTGTTTCCTTGGAGAAGAAAATAATCCTGTGTCATTGGCCTTCCCTCTCAGAAGGATGCCAGGGAAGCCAGAGGTGATCATAAGGGTTGACAAAGCTGTCAGTCGTGTGTTTACTATCACAAAAATGTTCTAAAAGCCAGTGAACATCAGTAGGATTTTGGGTGCCTAAAGGCTTGAGGATCTGAGGTTCAAAGAGACCTCGGAAGGCCTGTAGTCCAAACAAAAGCCAGTTCTGGGGTCAGACCAAGCTGCTCAGGGCTTGGTCCAGTCAAGGCTTGAAACCCTCCAAGGACAGAGGTGGAACAGCGTCTCGGGGTGACCTGTGCCACTGCCTTGCTGACCTCACAGGGAAACGGCTTTTCCTTGCACCCAGCCTGAAGATCTCCCGTGTGAACTCGTGCCCCTTCTCTCTCAATCTCCCTCTCTGCACCGCTGTGAGAAGACCAGGCGACCACTTCCATCTCCTCAGTGACATCCGGTAGGCCATGTGGGGCTGTTAAGTGCCCTGAAGCTGTCCCTTCTCCAAGCTGACCCAGCCTCTCTTCACAGGGTGGGTGCTCCAGCCCCACCACCTTGGGCACCCTCCACAGACAAACCCCCCGGTCTGCCCATGTCTGTCTTTGGCGGGGTCCAAAACTAGATGTGCTATAATGAGTGCCGTGTAGAGGGGGATCATCCCTTCCCTTGATTGACTGGCTACACTTACGCTCAGATAGCCCAGGGTTATTTGTTTCTTCTGGTTAACACAGAGAAATTACAGTAGGGTTATAAAGATGCAAAAGCTACATAGGGCTTTAAAATGAGCGTCAGTATCCGAGTAATTGAAAGTAGAAGTCTTCTTCCAAATTGGAACAGTCTTACTCGTTACCATCTTTACTAATGTATATGGACAAATCATTTTCGTCTGGAAAAGATATGCGGAGATGTAAATGGGGTAATACTCAACACTGACATGCTTACCGGATCTTCTACGGACACAATAACCAAGCGAGTATTTTAGCCATACAGCTCCTGTAATGTAATTCTCACATGCTACTTAGCTATTGAGTTCCCTCTATAAGGAGGGGAAAGAAATGTGCCTGTTTCAAAGATTTATGTGCCTTCCTGTAGCCGTGGATTAGACACTTGCCTGAGGCTGGGATTCATTGCTTCAGATTTCCCTTTCAAATCTAGGCACCAATTTGTATCTTTGGCTGTAGGGAACTGACACAGTATCTTTATTTGAAAATAAAAAAATATAGGAGAAAGGTGGCAGCGGAAGTGGTATAAGAGATTTAAGAGACGAAAGGTTAAAGAATTCATTAAGAATTAGCAGGTTCAAACTTGCATTTTCCAGCTCCCAGGAGAGCACACTTCACACCTGGTTACAGGTTGTTGAAATGAAAACTCTGAGGAGCAAAGAACATGGGAGTCATGAGCCAGAAGGATGGGGGAAAGAGAGATCAGTAACTCCTTTTAATGATTCCTTGCTTATTGCAGATATACTGCAGCTGGATAGTGAACAATCAACATTTTAATTTTTCAGCATCGATGAAAAAATATACATACTATGTATGAGTATTCACATACCACTTACTCAATTTTTATTAATCTTTTCTCTCCTCACTACTATTGTTTTACATGTTTTACATTTCCTTATTAAGGAGAGATAATTTTGGTCTCTTTACAGAAACTCAAGATTCTTTGTAGTATTATGCAAGAAGCAGACATCAACACCTATATTTAAGTATGACACGTTATAAGCTTATATTATCACTTATAATTTCACTACACTTTAACTGTTTGGACTGTAAAGCTCCATGGTGAGTGTGTGCCTCAGGCTAAATTTCTTTCTGGAAGGCATAAGCAAAAATAGTTCAGTCATTTCAGAGAGCAGTTGGGGAAAATACAGTGTTGCTGATATTTATACAGCTGTTTCAATGAGAATCTCTAGTGCTTCCATACTTTGGAGCAAGGACTTGACATTTGGCAGAGAGGTTGCTCTGATGGCGATGTGCCTTTTCCATCACAGTGAAAATCCACATAAATTGAACTAAAATAAAACCCCTGAAAACACTACTTTTATGTGCACTGCACAGGTTTGTTGGAAGCCAATAATTAAATTATCAAAATATTACCATTTCACTAACTTTGCTGCATCCTGAGGCAACAGGAACTTAGAGTCTTTTTACCTAAGGGGACACAGATACATCCTGATGCAGAAGCAAAGGTATGGGATGGGACAGCAGGCTGTGGAAGGCAAAGAGAAATCAGGGCTACAAGCTGACAGATCACTGAGCTGGTTTCACTCATGCATGCAGTTCTGCTGATGTCCTGTCTCCAGAGAGTAGAAAATACCCTTTCTTCCCAACAAGTACTTCAGAGGAAAAATAATTATAGCCAAGGTATAATACTGATTTTGAAACCTCTCTGCTCTCTTTCATATTATATTTTATCAGCAGTTTACTCCTGAACATTTTGACTATGTGGCCTTTAATGCCTTTTAGCTGTATTTATTAACAACCTTATTTTTATTGCTTTTATGAGTTAAGGATTTTCCTCCCAGGCGTTCAATTACAAGTCTTAGTTAGACTGGGAAATTCTTTAAAAGAAAAGAAAACAAAGTTGTTGTGTTTTTTTCCCTCCCAACTGAAAATAGATTATTTTTTCCTCTCCCATTTGTTTTCTGTCAATTTATAACACACTTAACCAGCATAGCTGTTTGCTTATAAGGACTTGTACTTCACTTTGGTCAAATTTAATCTGAATACTGAAGAAATTTTTAGCATTCAGTGAACTGCTAATATTTAGTCAATTCCTCTGAACATCAGAAATGCATATAAACACACACTGTTTAATGCATGGTCATTCCCCGGGATTGGAATTAAATACAGAAAAGCAACAGAACGTTTTCTTGTCATTAGCACGTATTTAAAATGCTGGGTTTTGAGGAAGTGCGTTTTTAAGTCTTTTCAGCTGTCACTGAACAATATTTTGGTACTATAAACTGGATGAAGGCAATCAAATAAAATCATCAGCGAAGAGCCATCACTTCAATTTTTATTCACTGCGAACTTGTACAGAGCTGATCTGGAGCTTGAGAACAGGGACATGCTAAATCCTACTGCCTACAAAGGAACCAAAGATTTATTCATAAGAATTTCACAGATGACGCAAAAAATACTTCCTTTCTTTCCTTTACTGACAGCGGCCTTAAAACTTAACCTGTTGTTTAGGAACGCTTCCAACCTCACAGGTCTGAAAGACATTTTTCCCCACTCAATACGTTGATGCAAATGAGCTCCCTTTCCATCAAAATTCTTGTGAAAGATTTCCTAAGAGAGGGAAAGGTTTGTCCAATTTTATTTTTCTTACTAGTACATTACCGTTATGTAATAGCATTTTGTTCTCCCTAAGAAAAGGAGAAGACATGTATATCCTACCTAAGAAGTTAACGGTACCACCCATTAATGACTTTTTATTGTTCTGTGTTCTCAAAGCGCTGTTAAAACATGAACTCATACATCTCAGATGTTTCTGTACAAGTTTTGGTGTAACGCAGAATTTCTCAGGCGCTTATTACATGTCACCAATGGTTTAACCATTTTGGTTATAAGTCACATCCGTTCTCTTTCCACGTGAAGGAACACAGTGCATCTGTTATGGGGATAAATGCAAAGCAAATGTTTCACAAATTCAGATCTGTAACCTCTGTGATCATTTCAGCTCCTAGTATGGAGCACAAAATCATTTTGACTGATACTCAAAAAGCAACGTTATCCACAATCTTACTAGTTCCACCTCATACGAATAAGCTATACTGCAACATAACCTGCCAATAATAATACTATGTAAGAATGGCTCTTAAGAGACTGAGCAATCCTTCTGACAGAACATATTTAAAAAGGTCAGAAACATTCACCCTCGTGTCAGCTGTTTGCTTTCCCCACCAGCCTTGTTCTAACCTGGCTTTGAGTTCATCCTGATTTTCCCTGCCACAATGGCAGCAGAGAAGAGCAGAGAGTAGAGCTGCATCCATCCTCACTGATCAACTTCCACAAAGCACCACCACTACTGCAAGGGGAGCTGGCATGCTCCGGGCCAGGTGCGAGGGCTCGGCAGTCTCCAGGTGACTGATCTCTGGGCTGAGTCGCACATTGTTGAGTATAAAAACAAGACGAGGTGGAAGAAGGAAAAGCTTGAGGACAAGAAGTCAAATATATTTCTACCAGCATGGAGGAAGAAATAAATAACAGACCAATCACTGACTTAGAAATAATTCCAGTGAGTCGAACAGCCCCTTGAATGGACGCACAGCCTTGTTATTTTATCACTAAATACGTGGTCCGGTTCCTTCTATTATCAAAAATTGTAAAATATTCTGTAAGACATGTAGAGTCACTAGGATGCAATGGATATTAAATGAAAGCCTTAAAATTATTTTACTTTATGGGAGCTAACCAGTGAGGGAATAATAGCATGTCTCAATACATCAATTGCTATAATCACTTTTTCAAATAAAACCTTTGTTGCAACTGCCTTATTTTTAAATTGGGGCAATTAGTTCATCTACAGTGAAACGCACAACTTCTGCTTACTTATTTTTCCACAAGGATCCTTTTTCCTTGTAAGGACATTTTTATTTGAATTTTGTGCTCACACAGTCATTTAAAACTGACTTGCAAGAATGCCTATAAAGCGAAGCTAAGGGGTTTAAGCTTTTACACTTGCTCTCTGCAATGAGTAATCCAAAGGACAGAGGCTTCTTTATGAAAGCAGACAGCTGAACCAGAGGAGAGGCATCATAAATGTTTGCATGTGGCAAGCTCTGCGCAGCGTTTGAGCTGCAGGGCTTCATCGATTTCTCAGGGGACTGGCAGCAAACTGCAGGGTGAGAGGGCTGCTTGGTAGAACTGTGTGCAAACTTTTGGGGGTGTGGAAGGGAAGCTTCAATGAAACGGCAGAGACACAGTGAAGAAGCAGGAAGCTGACAGAGCAACCAGAGCTGGAGGTTGAGGAGGAACAGCCTAGGGAGAGCAGTAACGGGTGGGAGTGCCGGCTGAAGTGAGGCATGGTTCTGAGAGCAAAGACATGGCTTCCTATTTAATTCTTGCTGTTTAATTTCACTCTCCAATGGTATTTAGGAAACATCATTTACTTTGGTTAAAGGTGAGGTTATAAAACTGAAAAGTTGCACAACTGCTTCTTCCTCCCATCTATATGCCAAGGATTTCACAATTTCCTGCAACATCCACATCACTTTCCTGCAGTGAAACCACTCAAAGGTGCTCAGAAAAACTGGGGGGGGGGGGAAAGCCCACTTAATTTCCCTCTCCTCTCAAGACTATACATGAAAAAAACTTGTACTCATTCAGTTTAATGAACAGGTTTCATACGAGTGGAATCTGTGCCTATAACCATACCTGTAACATAACTGAATAAGAAATTTTCCTAATATTCAACCTAAGCCCCTCCTTGTGCAACTTAAGGCCATTTCCCCTCATCTTATCACTTGGTGCTTGGGAGAAGAGACCGATCACCACCTCGCTATAGCCTCCTTTAAGGTAATGGTAGAGAGCGATGAGGTCTCCCCTGAGCCTCCCCTTCTCCAGACTAAACAACCCCAGTTCCCTCAGCCGCTCCTCACAGGACTTGTGTTGCAGGCCCTCCACCAGCTTCGTAGCCCTGCTCTGGTCCCATAGGTCCAGCCTATCCAGAGCCCTCTGCAGAGCCTTCCTACCCTTGAGCAGATCGACACTCCTGCCCAACTTGGTGTTCTCTGCAAACTCACTGAGGGTGCATTCAATCCCCTCATCCAGATCACCGACGAAGATATGGAAGAGAACTGTCCCCAGTACTGAGCCCTGGGGGATGCCACTTGTGACTGGCCTCCAACTGGGTGTAACTCCATTCACTGCAACTCTTTGGGCCTGGCTACCCAACCAGTTTTTAACCCAATGAAGTGTACACCCATCCAGGCCTTGAGAAGCCAGCTTCTTCAGGAGGATGCTGTGGGAAACTGTGTCAAAAAGGATGGACCCCATGGTACGGAGCCATGTGGGAGCAGTTCCTGAAGAGCTGCTGCCTGTGGGCAGCCCCTGCAGGCTCAGTTCGGGCAGGACGGCATCCCGTGGGAGGGACCCCACGGGGAGCAGGGGCAGGGAGGGACCGAGAAGGAGCAGCGGAGACGAAGTGTCAGGGACTGACCGCAGCCCCCATTCCCCGTTCCCCTGCGCTGCTTGGGGGGAGGAGGTAGAAGAGGGTGGTTTTGTCTTGCTTTTAGTTCTCACTGCTCTAGACTGTTATCAACAGGCAATAAATTATACTAACCTCCCCATCCTGAGTCTGTTATGCCCATGATGGTATTGGTGAGAGATCTCTCTGTCCTTATATCAGCCCACGAGCTTTTCTTCATTACATTTCCCCCCCTGTGCTTTGGAGGAGGGGGAGTGAGAGAGTGGTGTGGTGGAGTTTCATTGCCCATCAGCGTGAAACAACTACACACAGCAAACACTGTTGTATCTCAGGAAAAATATAAAAAGTTCCTCATGGTATGGAATATATATCCCCTATGTTTCTCTTCCATGTGTGAAAGAAGTGTATCATTTCTCTTTATACAATAATAATAGTAATAAAATAATAATAAACAAATGTAGGAGACCAAGGAGCTGTAACTACATCTCTAATCTCATGTTAATTCAGAAACCAAGCCCCCTTTAAAGTCGATTTTCCCCAGCTGTTCCTATTCCCCCATATATTAGCTTAGATTTCAGCTGAATCTGGAGCAAGCCAACTGGCTGACCAACTGCGGTGGGGTGGGGTAGGCAACAGGCACTGGGGACACGATGGCTTGGGCCTGCTGCGTCTCTAATCTCAATCCAAGTTCAAACATAAAGTATGAAAGATAACATAGATATAGTTAGTTTTTACTGAATTAATGTGGCACATAAGACTTTCTTACCTGGGCACCTGTTCTGGCAGGTAATGTAAGTAAGAAACAGAATTAGCCATTTGAGGACTCACAAATCATTTAATACAAAAGCACCCAGCTCCTTCACACTAATACTTTCTCTTCAGTATAAAATAGCAGTTTTGAAGTCACAAATGCATTATGATAATTAATGATCAGTATTAAAAACAAACAAACAAAAAAAACAGATCAAGGAGGTGGTTTGTGATGGCTCTTTTAATAGCATACTTTTTGACAGCATCTGTAGTTTTTTCCTACATAGAAAATTTGCAATTGAGTTTCACTATTTATGGCTATTTCTGCTAGTTTAGGAACCTTCTTTTTAGACCAGGCTTAAAAAAAAAAAAGATCAGGTCCATGTTACCTGGATTTAAGTCAGATGTCCTGCATTCCTGTAAGTCAAGCAGAAAAATCCAGTGGTGCTTCCTAAACCATATTCAAACAAGATCATAACAGTGATCATTTGCAAGATGGCTGAATAAAGCTGACTGGCATGTGGCAGAATGTAGTAACTAATCCAACAAATCTGGTATTACTTCATTTGAAACCTTCTTTCTACAGATGCGAGTTAAGTTCTGCTATCACTCTCAGCCTGTTCCAGAACCACAAAACCTGAAATGTTAAGGTTCTTGTAAATATTTTAGGATTTCCAGTCTGCATAGAAATGCTTCAGTTCACACAGACTCCTTCAGGGCATTCAGAAGCCATGTGGTCCAAAGGCTCCTTGTGGATTTAGTTCCATGAGATACCAGGCCGTTCCCAAGGATGAAAAGGAGCCTGGTAATTTCCCAACAAACTCGACGTTGTTTTGCCATTTCCTGAATGAGCATATCAATCCTTGGCCACCACACAAATCATCTAGTCAGGACAGGCTATTTTTATAGTTCCCAGATGGTCTCTATGTACTTTCACGCATGACATGCGCTTCACAGGATACAACCACTCTGGCGACCTTGGTGCATGCGAAACTCTTCTCTCCAAGTAAAGAAAGGTAGGAGCTGTGGTGTGCACATGGGTCCATCTATTCATAGCTATGTCATGCACTTTAGCTAGCACTACATCATTTTATTTTCACAATGTACCTTGGCATTTGTCATTGGCAGGAGTTCAATTTGTGTCATGAAAAATACACTGTCTCCAGTTTCAGTTCATTCCAGTTGTCTGCTGCTTCCAAAGGGAAATGTGACAAGCAATTTGCATTCAGGAGTTGATTGGTACTTTTGACCTCAGCCCCATATTTTGACAGAGAATGCTCAGCAATATTACCAATTTCCAAAATTATATTGGAGATACTACAAATACTCAGCCTTGCTATGTTAGAAGAGCTAGCAATGAAGCATGACCTGAACTCTTGCAGAAGATTCCCTTGAAGCTGTCTTCACATAGTCTTGGAACTAACAAGAAAAAGTATCTGGATTTTTCAGATTCAAGTACTTAGGTTTCAATCACAGTTTTAATAATGGCCAAACAACCAACTACATCTAGGAAACCCAGCGGAAAACATGCCACAACTTACGTTCCTTTCTGGGGATAATGGGTTATTCTTACATGTTGCTGCTTAACAAAATGGGTAATTTACAACCTGTACACAAATCACACACAACAGATACAAATGGTGTTAGACCATGCAATAAACCAACAATTTTGATGCGGTCAGGATGCTTACAGCTTTTCACACTACTGAGACCCTAAAGCACAGCAAAGAGTGACTGTTGCTTGGGGGACCAGTGTGAGGGTGGAGCCCATTTTGCAAAAGTGAACATGACTGTTTATCTGCACAAGAATATTAGCTACAGGGGAAGAATTTTAAAAGTGTCCCTGGTGCTTCCATTGCCCTCTTTGGCTCATTATTGTGTAGCTCCAGGCCATAACCAAAACCAAACCACACATCAATGGATGATATTGACATATGACAGAAAAGGCTTCCAGACTTGGACTTGCAGCTGAGACAGCATTCAATAGCTTCTTTATGACAACTATTCCAGACACCCACTGGACCAATTTTCATATTCTGCTCCAGTTCTGGGCACTACATAAACTTACAACAGCTTAAGGAGAAGCTGTCAATGATGGTGATGAATGGCACATAGGTTTCAAATAGGTTTGTACAAAGAAGATGAGGAACATTTTAGGGAGCTAAAATGAGGAACATTTTAGGGAGCTGTGAATATAAGGTCTGCTAAAGTATAAAGTCTGCTAAATATAAAGTCTGCTAAAGCCACATGACACACAACATGAAGGGTGCAACATGCCTTTTCTCCCTCACATGGAACAACATAGTAATTTTAGTACAGTGTTGTTATAGCAAAAGTCACCAAGAAACTTTGTTTTTGCTCCTTTAGGGCCACAAGGGTAACCTCTGCTCTGGGTGCCTGAAGGTCAAATGGCACCTTCCAGTATTAAATTCCTTGGTCTACACCTTGGCAGACAACTGACGTTTTACTTCCTTGCCATCAAAACTCTAGTTTCAAAAACAAGCCTGGTACTCAATACAGGCACACGTTAATCTCTCTGACCTCAAAACTAAGGAAAACAAATGCCCCTGAAGAAATTAAAACAAGAAATGCCAACCTTCGGTATCTGAATCAGGACTGCAAACGGGGCAATATTCTGTTACTGAAAATTCGGACACACTTTGTTTGGTTCACTTAGCTACAGAAGCTGTGGCTAAAGGCAGAAAGAAACTCCAAAAGGTACATATGTATTTGAGGCAAATCCTGACTTGCATGCCCTTGGCTCTGGCGCTTCGCTCCTTGCCCCGAGCTGCTGCCTGCTGTGGCCAGAAATCTGCCGCGGCGGTGGCCCGGGCATGCGGCACCAGCAGGGCCCCAGGTGCTAACTGAGGTAGCGGGCCGTGACAGGGCCCTGACGGCCTGGCACTCGCACTCACCACGGGCACCGTGGCTGTCCCTGGGCCCCTGCCTCTGGGGACGGGTCAGCCCTCAGCCGCTAAGTCTGAGCTCAGCATTAGATGGTACCCTAATGGGAACGGCAGCAAGTGATAAAAGCAAGGGGATGAAAATCAGGATGGCCAGCTCTGAGGCCTGTCTCTGTCACAGATTCGTGTTGCGGTTTATGCCTGAACTACGGTTTTCTGTCAGCTCCAGCCAGTGAGAGGGAACGTGGCTCCAGCCAGTGCCCGATGAGACACGAGTGCCACTGGGCAGCAGCAAATGCCCCAGCCACGGCCCCTTGTGTCATGGCCCCGCTGCTGCCACAGGAAAGGCTTTGACGGCATGACTGAACGCCATGGGGATGTAGCACGAGCTAACTCTTGCCATATATTAAAAGGGGCCCATGCACATGCTGAATTATTTCCCTCTACTTTACTAAGGAGAAAAATCCCTTTTTAGAAAGAATTTTGAGAGTGTTTTATCTCTCTCTTTAGCTATAAACTCAAATAACATATTTTGACCACCCTTAGAATTGAGTTGGATGATAAATGGAGTCCATAGTAAACCCAGTGATTAATTATAAACTGTTAAAGTCTGTTTGTGTTAGCATAAAAATGTGTATTAAAAAGACTTAGATTTGTTTTCTTATCCTACACAACCACCCCTTTCCTTAAAAAGTCAGAACTATTCCAAAATTTAGTAACAGCCATGTGCACCTACGGAGAAACACAGTATTATCCAGAGAGAAAATCCTTCGCTATGAAGTCTGACGTTTCATCTTGTATAATCCCTAAGCTGTCTTTGTGCCGGAGAAGAAAAACAAGCCTTTAGTACCGAAAATTACTGCATTTCCTTGGAACCATAATTTACTTGTAAATAAAACCATCATTTGAACACTGAAATTAAGAAAAAATATTTCAGGCTTGCTCCATATTACCCTGTTGAAGTATGGTTTGTAATTCAAAATAATGAGATATACTAGGTCATTTAAGCTGAAGACTGATTCCTGAAGATCATAATTGACTCCCAATTCCAAC
Source organism: Anser cygnoides (assembly GCF_040182565.1). NCBI lineage: Eukaryota > Metazoa > Chordata > Aves > Anseriformes > Anatidae > Anser > Anser cygnoides. Next base: position 133,999,067 of record NC_089873.1, read on the forward strand.
TCTGCAACCTTGGGAAATATTAACTTCATCTTTTTACTTACAGCCCACTGTAAAGTGTTTTATAATATTTCATTTAGGAAATCTACCTCACCAGTATTTTCTGATAATTAACTAGACAAAAATTAAGGAAAAAATGAAATGAAAAACAAAATGGTAGTGCTAAACTTATCAAAGGATATAAACCACCACATATCTTTGCTTTGAGATACATCATCATCACAATAATAGAAAAATGACCCTGACTTTGAATTCAAGGTTGATTGAATTTCGTCACACTCTCAACCTTTCAGCTTCCTGTTAATTCAAATTATTAATTGGCATATATCCAGAAGGAGCAGAGGAGGGGAAATCTAATTTGTGTATGTACTTACACAAGTAAAAACTTCCTTTACAATCGCTTATCTTCCTATTCCCTCTGTTCATCTTCCAGAAAAAGCAACAGAATGAGAGCAGAAGTAGTTTTTAGTTCAAAATGATGAAGTGCTGAAAGTATAACAATTTTTCAGCAACTGCAGAAACACATATCCTTGCCTTTTTTTCTCCCTTTGTTTTCATCACTTGTATTAGATATATTTTAAACACTGCACACCACAGCAAGTCCCTCAGACGGAAGATGTAAAGGCAAGGCTGCCTTCCCATAAAAGTTGCATTTGAAGCTCTACGCTAAACCCGTCGGGGTTATTAAAGTAAAGGCTGAGACGCTACGGCTCTCAATGAAAGCAGAGGCATGACAGTGCTTCCAGTGTACTTACAGGAGCTCATCTCTTGCAGGTCTAGGGGAGGCAAAGTTCCAGAGGAAGAAGAGGAGGGATGCAGGAGCTAGCACACAAATAGAGAGAAAAGCTGATTTCTCCACTTTCTCAGTTCTATCTTTCTTGCATTACCTCCCCCGATTATTTTTGTCTTTTATCGTTTCTTTGTTACACTTTTAGAATTTCCCTATTTCCCCTCAGGGTTTGGGGTATTCAGAACTGAGGTTAGCTTTATGCTGGGGTGGCTGAAACTTCGCAGTTTTCTATTTCCAAGACACAGTTGACTAAATTTGGCAACATTTACAGTATCTGCTGAAATCAACACCTGACTTCCTCTATACCAAGTAGCATTGGCTAGATAACTGACATTAAAAAAAGGAGAAAAAAGAAAAAAAAAAAAAAGGTAATCACTGTCATCTGCCTTGTTTTGATATCAGTCACTTTTTACTGCTACCATTGAAAGAGAAAACGGTTATACGTAGAAAACATACAATTCAGACTCAGTTGTATTAAGTTATGCTGGCATTTAGAAGGGCTGGAGTTAAAAGTAGTCCACAATTTTATTTATATGCCCTCAATTTCTTTCCTTAATGAAAACTTGATGGTCGAAAGCAGAGAAACTTTGGTGGTTCAGCTGACAGTGGCAAATGATCCTAGGAGGATGCACGCAACTTATTTAGTGGGAGAACTCCACTATGGGGAGCTCGGATACAGTCAAACAGAAATACTACAGTACCGTGGTCCAGCTGATGAATTTTTCACTCCTTGCTACATAGCAATACGAAAAATGGCACTATGGACTTTGGATTTCATGTTGCGTTTTGTGATATTGTTCCCATGCAAAATGCACTTGCCTTTTATTGGGTCTATCCGGTAAGTGGGAACCAAAAGTCAACATGCATAGTTTTTTTCCTTGCACATCACTACTAATACGAAGACGTCTTAAAGTGAATTTTGCTCAGATCTTTGAGTGCAATACCTCTTTTGCAGTGTCACCGCCACAGATAGAGATGAACAGCTGTATCTGACTGAAAATTACTCAACCATTCTACTGTTGAACAGGGAGGAGAAGTTACACCTGGCTGTCTGGCGTCAGTGCTGTCTCTGGCTAATAGTCACAAACACAGGCAACAGCCCCTCGTTACTACGAGCAACAGCACCAGTTCCAAGTACATGCTGAAGACAGTCGTAAATCAAAGATTTAGAGCCACAAGCTACACAGTTACTTCGCAGAATCTGCATGCAAATTAGAAGGTGTAATTTAGCCTCTAACATAATCAAATGCCCTTGAAAGACGCAGGGAGTAACAGTTCATTTCAGTAGGTCCATCACCCAATCCTAACATCTACAAATGGGGGCATCACTAAGCAAGGTACCCAAAAGCTCATTTTTCAGTTGTTCCCCTTTCCCACATCTTTACAGATTCTGAAATAATTCAACCGTTCTGCCTGCCTAAGAGCTAAATAATTTCAATTGTAGCTTAAACTCACTTGGAAAAAAAGATGCACCCTGTCATCACTTTCCCAAGCCCTGAGGGTTCTGCAAAATCCAGTCACATCTGCACTGCATACAATAAGTAACCACATCATGTTTTTAGGTCTTGACCACATCCTTTTACCTCCATTTCAGTTTGGCGGGCCTAATTTAAGTAGTGGTTTACTAATTAGGTGGAAAAGCACTAAAAATGCCAGCAAAACCAAGCAGAATTCAAGTCCCAGTAGCTATTTTGCCTTCAGTGGTCGCTTCCTTAGCTGCCAGATCGAAGGTATCACAGACGACACTCACACAGACAGCAGAACTCAAGCCTGAGGATTAGACACAATTAGATGCTGCTGATGAGCAAACCAGAACTTGTCGTTTCAGCTTTTACAAAATGCATGGGAAGCAAGAGCTTCATAAGAATCCTACTGACAGCACGCTCTGTTTTCACTCCTAAGTCTGTTTACTTCATGTTTACTATGTGGAGAAGGTAAAATACAACTGGGTGTGTGTGTGGGGGGAAGATAGTGTGTCACTGTTTTTATTCTCACACTGGACGAAAAGCCTCACAATTATGTGAGATTACACACCGTCCACAAGGAAATCACTGTTGTTCTCAGCTGTTAAGTTGGAGTCAATAGGAGGAAAAAGTCGCTGTTGTTTTAAAGCAATGACCAAGTAAGTTTTTATTTACCGTCTATGATCCAGTAGGAAAGAAGCAATTTCTAAGGGCAGAATGCTAAATTTGTGTGTGCTGTATCAATTAGAAACCCTACGTGTCACCCAAACCCACTTCTGCATTATTCTGTATTGAACAAAACTAAACTAAGAGAGGCTAATTAATATAAATATTAACATGACAAGACATAGCATATGATAAATTGTTGTTGGTTTTAGTGTTTTTTTTAATGCCCAGTCTTTAGGCTCAGATAATACAAAACACAACAGTAGGAAAATGTGATCACAGATACGTGAATTTATCTGTTATATCAGCGCAGCCCTAGTTTAAAGCAGTTTAAATGAGCTTTGATAATGAAAGGTGACGGAACCAGCTCAAATGGTGCAAGTGATTTGATTAGCTCCATGCTAACCATCATGGGTAGATTTAATTTAGAGCTGAGTGATCACGTCTGACTGTGGTAAACAGCTTAGCATCTGCCTTCCAAGGTAACATCTTCATATGAGAGAAAGAGAGATTGTGATCTGCTACGTTCACAATTTTGTAGCTAAACCCCCATTCTCTGCAAACATATTTCAAGCTTTTGGTGTCTTCTCAAGACAAACAACTACAATAAAGAGAACTATGCAAGCTTCTAGAACACCAAGCAATCACCTAGATGAATATAATCTGCTGTTTAAACTCCCTCTAAATCTACTGAAAAAAGTATAAATTAGAATTACGTAAACAAGCCCTGGGGCTGAGTTTAGTGGTCAACTAGAACAAATGGGACAAAGCTGCAGCAAAAGCCATATACCTAAAATAATTCATCAACACATCAACTTCAGTAATAATGAACATGCCATAGTACTAGAAATTTTATTTTCTCCATCCCTGCAGAAACAAGGCTACTCCTATTTTGTTCCCTCTTTTGAAGCAACACACAGTTCTTCCCCTGCATGGAAACAATGCTTTGAATCAATACAAATGCAATCTCATCTGTCTCCGATAGATGTGTGCGAAAATTTTAGTAACAGAAGCATTATGTAATGGTGGTGACACTCACCTAACAATGAATTATTAATATTCTCTCTACTGTGAAATCCATAAGCAAAAGTGACTTTAGAGTCAAGATGAGAACATTTGCAAAAAGGCTGGATTTCTAAAAACCTCCAGCAAAGTTGCCACCCTCTTTAATCACAGCACTGCAGGCAGACAGCGATTACAGGACTGGCGACACAGTGAGAAGAGAGAGCTCTGAGAGACACGGCACAATGAAAGCTTTGGGGAATGACCGAAATAAGCACTTGCAAGAGAAACCGAAATTCTATGGAATGAGATTTTGGAAATTTTCAAAATATTGATGGAAAAGTTAATATGAAGGGAGAGAAAGATGGTTAGTTTATAGAAAAAGAGGGAAAACAGTCGGTAAGCTGCTATTTATGTCTACCACAAAATTGGTACTAAGCAAAAACAACAGGCTTAGTCTATCTCAGATAGATACCAAGTTTTCCCTCATTTTTGGATTTCAGCTGCTGTAGCTAATCAAGCATCTATGGACTGGAAAAACTTGTAGGACCTCATGGCTCCAGCCTCCCAGCTGGGTTTCGGTCAGACCATTTTTTTCTCCCCTTCCACTCAACTGCACTGCTCTAATTGCTTCTACTGATCCTCTTCTTCATCCCTCAGAGCACAGTCCTCAGATCGATGTCACTACAGATAGCTTTGCGTCTTTGACTTTTGCTGCTCTGACCTTGGGCTATTTTATTTCAAACTAGTATTGAATTAGTTACGTGCTTTTTTGAATGATCTCTGCATAGTTTTAGACATGCACTTATGGGGAGATTTTTCATTCTTCGAGCTTACAAAGACTGTAGTTATTACCAGATTTTCAAAATGTTATCTAATCAGGATGAATTCAAAAAATTTGGGTCTACCCTTAAGCAGATAACTTGCAAAGATATGTCCGTATCTAGAGAGAAATGTAATGCATACATAAAAAGGGAAGAATGGTTTCTCCTGTTTACTACTAAATACAGATTAATCAATTTGTTTAAAACAGAGAACAGAACCACCCCACTATGATTAACAGCTTGACATAAAGCTAGAGTTGGTAAAAATAAAAGGGGGGGGGGGGAATATGGGAATAATAATGTATGATCTAGAAAGGTCTAAAGCAGGGTTTTGGCAAAACATGGCTGGAAACAACCTGCTGGCATATCAGATAAAATACGCCTAAGGCTAAACTTGCTATCACAGCTGAACTTTTGGCTCAAAGAAGAAAGAATTTGGAAAAAAATCATGAAATCATGAAAAAAAGTGTAAAAAGATGTTACTGTGCTAAAACTTCAGCAAGAAATCAAGAAATTTTAAAACATGGAATTAATTTCCATTTGAGGTCAACAAACATTTTGAAGTAAGTAATTAAGCCTTAAATGACCAAAGCTATTTAATATCTGTATTCATGGAACAGAACCAGATAAGTAAAAAGAAGACACTGTTTCATTTAAGGCTGAATTGCAATGTTTATTCAAAAGGTATGCTACACCCTTGTTTTGTGCCAATAAAAGGATTATTGTTTTTGCCTGATGATGCTCACTTTTTAATATAGAGCAAAAGCCCCTTTTCAAAGTCAAAGCATATTCATGTATTCATGCCAAATCTTTTTTGGAACAAATTTCGTAACTTGGAAGCTCACAGGACAAATAAGCATACTTTCTGCATTTCATTTCTCCACAGACATAAGAAGATATTCTAATATTAAACAAGTATTTAACATTGAACGTATTATTAATAAGGCAACATGACAAAATGTTTCAAGTCTACTTTGAGTTTATATGGGACGCGATTCAATTCCTGTAAAAAAAGCCAACAGCTACACTTGAATTACACCCAGATTTCCCCAAACTAATTTTACTGTGCTATCAGCATTGAGCAGAAGAGGCAGAAACAGCAGCAGCACCTCCAAGCTAAAACATCAGAAGCAGCATTAGACTGCTCAAGATGTATTTACATACCATTTGCAAGCAACTCCTTGCTATACCATGATCCAGAAAAGTATTTCTGAACCAGCAGTCCAGAAATTGCCGTTAACTAGCATGGTAGGAATACTTTTTAAGATGGATTGCTGTTTTCCTAATCTTGTCAACTACACTTAATGGGACATATCCTGAACACATTTTTAGATAAACCAGCTAGAACACAAGAAGTTTGCCTTAATGCTGTGGCGATTGGAAGTGGGGCAATTGATTTATGAAGGCAAAAATATACCAAGAAGTTGCAAAATCCTACTAGAAACAAACTGCAAGCTGATCTTTTGGATATTATACATTTTTCGCAATAGTGTACCTAGACAAAGGCTATTAAATAAATAATAAACTATGTAAGTATATAATTAAAATACCACGGACAGTTCATATACATGTAGTTCAGTATAAAAGTAAGAACATTATTGCATTTGCAGGCCAGTTCCGGCTCTGTCCTGTTCCACCTAGACGTGATCCTGTGCAGGGTGCTCTGGTGGCCCTGCCTGAGCAGGGGGTCGGAGCGGATGACCTCCAGAGCTCCCTGCCAGCCTCACCCACGCTGTGACTGTAACTCTGTCGGGGATGTAGCTAGTTCATTAAGGAGGATCCCTCAAACGATGACCTGAAGAGAAGCTTTAATTGTTTTCTTTTCCAGTACCTTCTTAGAGGCTAACGTCAGGTTTTGCGTGGCAATTTATACTACATTTCAACGAAGAGAGAAAATTTCTAGCCAAAGTCTTGAACTCAGTGGAATCAGTAAGAAAGCTGCCAGTGACTTCAGACCAGCTAATAATGACAAAGATTAGTACAGACCACTAAAATACAAACACTTTAAAACACTGTATCTGCCTTTTTGTTTATAAAGAATTATCTGAGTTAGACTGGCATCTTTTTTGTGCTGTGGGGAACCAGGAGTATTTTATACTTACAAAATCAGATTTACGATGTTGAATGTAATCACTCTTTAAACATATGAATATACGAATAAAGAAAAAAAGGATGTTCTTATCTTTCTTCTCTATTTTCCATAATGGCATGGAATGGTGATTAAGATGAATCATTAAATGCAGAGACCTTGATTATTGGGGGAACCAAAGAGAGACTAGAGAGAAATTGTTTTACATTTCCTTGATCAGAAATGCGCAAGCATGCTATAGAAGAAGGTTCCTGTGATTGATTATTCTGTTTATTAGGACTGGAAGCAGGCTAGATAAATGGGAAATTAATTTGTGCATGCATCACTTGAACTGAGATTATTTAAACTGATTTAAGTTGACCATAAATAAAATTCATGCTAGACAGATTTGGGATAGTTGCTAACCTACATTGTAGCTCACAGAGTAGCCAACACTAAAACGTTAACCACCTCATATGGAATAAAAACTACAAAACAGCTTTGTTTTATCACAATGGACACATTGTTTGAAGAAGTCCCTTTCCATTCCTCATACATCTTCTGAGTCGGTAAAAACCATAATAAAACCCAACGTCCGGAGCCACATATTAGAAAAAGGAGCGATCCTATGCAGTCCTGGGAATCCATCTCACCAGTGACCGTCTGCAGGCAACGTCGATTATTCGAAGGGCTCTGCCGAATCCGTGCAAAGCACTGCAGGGCCGGCTGCCCTCCGCAACACGGAGCGAGCAGCAGCAGCAGCGTTTGCTTCTGTTGGGCAGCTGGAGCTCCCCGCCCGGCACAGCGGGACGCTGCCTCGTCTCCCCCTGCCTGCTCTGGAGCTGCAGCCTCCCAGCTGCCTCGTCGTCCCAGCACGTTGCAGCTGAGCTCAGCCGACAGTGGCTGGACACCGACTTTGCACCACACGGTGCGGGACGCCCCAGCACACTGCTCCTGTGGCTCAGGTGCAGGCTCTGCTGTATCTTACACCACCACGGCCTTCTCGGTGATACTTCCTTTCCAGCTGTAACGCTACAACAGCTCTACCAACTCTGCGTAATCACATTTACGTAAGAAAAGCTTGGGCCAAGGTACCCCGTTACAAGGTCAAGTGCGAACGTGTGACCTCAGTGTGTAAGTAAAAATGTTGTACCAGCAATGACACGCTTGCAACACCATTTTGATTAATTATACCTCAAATCTCACAAGTTCACACTGAATAATTACTTCTTAACTCTCACGACTACAGATAATTAAACTTTTGAGGAAAAATAATAATTTGATTTCTTTTCACTTGCAGCGCTTGAAGTAAAGACTGGACAGTAAAATATTATGTGAAAATCCTCACAGGCTGACCGAAGACTGAAATTCTTCACTACAGCTGATAAAAGGAACTGATGCTAATCCGTATACCAGGCGCAAATCTTGAGCACATGCAATCTATACAGAAACATGATTATCAATAATTTGTATGAATTCTCCATTAAATCAAAGCAGTTCAGGTAGAAATAGCCCATACAAGTAAGTAAATGGCAACACAGATCCTGTGCATCTAAAATACTTCACTTACAGAGAACTTATTGAAAGAACATGTATATTACGTGTCCTTTTTCTCTGTGGGATGAACCTGGGAGATGTTCAGATATTTAGAAGTATGTTCAACTAGACTGCTCATAATAATTCATTTTCGACAGAATAGTGTGATAAAAAAAAAGAATTTAGTTTAAAGCAAAGGCTTCAAGTAAACAAACATTTGAAAGGCAGAAAATCCTGGTCTTCTTCAGAAGGAAACTGCTCTAACTCTATTTGGGAAGCAGCAGGTTCACTGCTCATACATACTTTTTCATCGCGAGTAGTTTACAGAAGATATTATGCCTCTGGTACATGCCAGGCACACCAAGTTTTCCAAGAGCGCCACAGCCTGAGCTGAATCCATGAGGGCAGTGAATTCCTTCAGTTCTGCCCAGACAAGTCAAGCAGGCTTCGGGTGGAGGAGAAGAGTGGCTTGGTTGCGAGGTCTCTGCAAGGCACAGCTCTCCTTCCCCACCATCACTGCGCGGCCGCTCCACGCTCCCAACCTGAGCGGTGGCAGATTTCTAGAACAGATTTCATTCATACCTCGTGGAGGTACGCACGCACCTTTGACATAGTCTGGAACTCTGGGTAAACTAAATACACACTTTATTAGTGATTAGCACATAAATCATCTTTGTCCAGACTTTGTATTTATTACTAGCACTTTCAGGTGATTGACATGATGAACATGGAATCCTAACGTGCTCTGCACATCAGGTACAGAGACTGCAGGACGGTCAGACCTCAGTCTTAAAAGATCTGAGTTATGCCTTAAATAATCACAAATTTAGTTTAAAAATCCAAGGATAATGCATTTTATCATCTTATTTTGGAATGCATCCTCAAGACTCTCCACTATCATCAAAAACCTATCATCAAAAAGAGTAGCAGTAGATTGAAATACTACTATTATGAAAAAGCAAGGCTCAAAACAAGGATCTCAGAAGTTGGCCATGACAGCAAGAGTAGCTTCCTTACCTCTTTAGCACAATGTAAAGTCACAAAAATTGTTACCTATGTACAAGTTCATAGAATCTTTAAGGTTGGAAAAGATCTCCAAGATCATCTGGTCCAACCATCCCCCTACCACCAGTATCACCCAATAAACCATGACCCTAAATGTTCATGTTCTAGCAAGATATACTTTATTCTGACTCATCTACAAGGTCAAAAAAAAAAGCAAAAACCTGATCAAATAATATTTTCATGAACTAAAATAAAGAGTTCAGTAAACTGATGCACCAACTAATAAGGGCAGTATCAGGGAATATGCAAACATAACATGGTTTTAGACCTGAAATAACCACAAATGATAAAGATAAACATCCTTTACATTTCTATGTTATTTTAAAATATGCTTACTTTTAAAAATATTATGCCAACAGTTCACTATTTTTCAGTGAACAGTGACTTGTAAGAATAACTTCAGAATAATGAATAACGAACGCCAAGCAATCAAAGCGAATAGTTCTTCTGTAGGCCCACAGGCTCTGAATTACTTGTTGACTATATCTGAAAAGCAATCTTAGAAATCAAAACCAATATACAGTTTGTTTACCAAAAAACAAACAAAAAAACATTATAAAGGATATAGTTTGAAAGTAGCTTGACTGTTGTAGTTCATAAGTCTAAGTGACCTACGAAATGAACTGGTAGGACCTACTGCCAACAGTACCCCTTTTTACCATAAAGAAAGTTTCTCAGTTTGCCTCTGCACTACCATGGATAAAGTTCTAAATAAATTAACACGAGGTATGGAAAATCCCTAGTTGTAAAAATGTACAGAAGTTGTTAAGGAATAAGTATGCATAGATGTATTATAATACTTTTAAAACTCATACATTTGTAAGCCAACTGTTTGACGACAGTTACTTTAACCTTCCTTGTATGAAATACAATATTCTCATTTACAAAGATGATGCATACTTCAAAGAATTTCAACAAGAAAACTGTGTTCGTGCAAGTGCAGTACTAAAGCACAGGACTGAAAAAACTTCTGTAGTCCAGTCCCAGGCAAAAGGGTAGATCTACTAACAAACGATCACTGACTATGCAAAATCTTATTGACTTTTTATGCTTAATAGCTAAAGAACATTACAACTCTGTACAAATCAGAGGAATAAATGAGTACAACATTTTCTCGATAGCCAAAGGAGCCAAAGTCAAAATTAGATGCAGGAACAGACCCCGGGGAGGCTGAAAAAGCTGTACAGCGCACAGGCACAGAGTACTACACTAAGGGCAGAACAGGAAGAGACTCTAGAAGCTGTTCTCTTTTGACTCTAAAACTTTACCCCTGAATTAAGAAAGATTACTCAGATGAGAGAGAGTACAGATCCTCTTCACTGCTGGCTTCTGTGAAGCATTATCTATGAAGATAACAAGACACAAAATGCAAAGTTCTTCTTCATTAAAGTAGGGATGAGAATTAGCAAAATAACATGATTTTACCTAACTTTATGCTTAATGGCTCTCACAACAGTGGCAAAATTTGTTTTATTTATTTATTTATTGTTTGTTTGTTTCCTTAGACCCTCAGAAATACCTGCTTTAGTCATGCAAAAGCCGGTAGCTTTTTGGTTTTCCTCTTACTGGTTCAAATAAGAAATTGCTCCAGAACTGTCTAAGCAGATTTGCACCAGCTGCTCCTAGTACCTCTCCAAAATCCAAGAAAGGGTTTCTACAGCACTCGATGCCGTGAATTTGCATGAATTTCTTCTGCAACTTCTTTCTTTGAAGCATGACATTTTCTACCTATATTGGCTCCATCTTCACTGTAGACTGGTGAGAGCCATTCTCTTCGGGAGACGGTGTTACTATGAGATGGAAAAGTGCTAAAGCACATATCGTCAGTTCAACTTACATCATCTCTGGCTAGAATAAGAACAGCTGCACATTTCAGAAAGAAAGATGTGAAAGAGGTCCTGGAGATCTGCCTGATCTTCTAAGTGACAGAAAACAAGAAGTAAAAAGACTGAGGATCAATTATTGGCTATGTTTCTGGTGAAGAGTTGACAGACTCTGGTCTTTGGAACTGCAATTCATATCCATGGAGAGAAGGAGCAATATTTACAGAGTAAGCTTCATGTCAGTGACATGTGGTTACTGTCTTCGGATAAGGATGAGCTAGGGCAGGCAAAAGGCTTCTAAAGTAAACTGTGAGGTGTTACAGAAACAAATGCAGTACAAATTCAACCTTACATATGGCAACCTCTGTGGAGGGAAGGATCAGAGGCCTGAGAAGCAAGCAAGCAAGCCTGTAAACTTTTATTTAGAAGTAGATACTATGTATAGTTGCTGTTGCTTCAAACTACTGGGGAGGTCTCCACAATTAAAATATTAAAATCATAATTTTTAACTTTTCAGGAAAACTTGTTATTAAACAAAGCAAGGAAAAAATAAATAGAGGATGATACACCACATTGATGGTACCATTATCTCCCCAAATTGTTGATAAACCAAGGGCTTAAGATCTTGAATACACATAGATCATACACTAGCAGATCTCAGGAGAATATATTGTTGGTAAGATGAGATAAAGTAAGCCACCAAACCGTATCAGAAAACTGGGCCATCTACTCCGTAAGAATGTATTTGTGAAACATGAAAATAACTACAAAAGATTTCCATCTCAGATGTCATCTAGAAATAACACGCAGTCAGTAGTAAAATGTCAGCCACTCCTAAATTTTGTTCCTAAAATACTTTTTCAAACACCAAAAGGATAACTCCATTCTAGACCCGCATATTCAGTATGTAAAGATTGGTTAATCGCAAACATGTAAGCTCGTTGGCCCAGTGAATCTGAGGAAAACTATACATTTGGGATACAGTACAGAGATGAAAATGTGGAAGGACTCTCCCTACCCACTACCAGCAGGGACCAAAGCCACTACTAAAACAGTCCAAAAAAATGGCAACCTGTGGCAAAAGGCTTACTTTAGTCCTGCATTAAGGCCATAATTAGATTGAAATACACACATTACACATGACAAAAAAAGTATTCAAAGACTATTAATTTAAATAGGAAATTATCAACCGATAGTCTCCAACTTCTGATTTATGTTTTAACAGAATATAAACATGCTGTGCTTTTTAAAAAAAAGAAAAAAAGACAAATATTTTTGTCTCTGTAAGTAGAAAAAAACATTTTTACAGATGAGGAGGCCATTAGTAACCAAAATGAATGTTAAAAGACAACTTTAAATCAGCACACCCAGATAATTTGTGCCTTAGAGTCTTAAAAGTGTTTGAGAGTATCATTTCAATGATGCTAATTTTCAATACATTATGGAACACCAAAGAAATTCAGTAAGACTGCTAGCATTTTCTGCCAATATTTGAAGCTGGTAAACGGTATGATATCAGTAATTATAGAGCTCTAAGCCACTATTAATCTCAGGCAAAACAACTGACAAACTGATAAAAGATAAATTCACTGGGAAATGATATGAATAAACAGTCAACACCAGTCAACAACATTTTGTAGCAAATTGGTCAATACAGCACAAAGATGGGATTTAATCATCTGATAAAGTTATGAATTTTGGTCAAAAAAGTTACTTCATAGGTGAAACACAGAGACTTTTGAAAGGCATGTACCTTACAGCCACACATTCAAGATTAAGAAATCTGTTCTCTGTATTATCAGTTGTACCAAAATGTGAGTTAAATGGATTAAGACAGAGACAGATAAAAAATAGTACTTGTTGACAGAAAATAATAACTGAAGAAGAGTGTTCTACATTTCCCCAATAAAATCATCCAGTAGTAGCTCAACATTAGCTGAGTGTAATCACTGATACAAAAGTAAGGATAAAATATTCTTGATAGCAGTTATGACAAAGAAGGTGGCACATTGGTTAATAAAGGTAGCAGAGTGTTTACTCGGAGTAGTATGCACCAATTCATAGGATGGGCAAAGTGTATTATAGCCACGTGGACTTATGTATCAAGAAAGAAAGTAGGTCATACCCAGAGAATGGTGCACAGAAACCGGGGACTTAAAAAAATAATAATACAATTTTCATGTCACAGAAACAATGTAATACAAATGCCAGTGAAACCTTATGACAAAAAGGGTTAATAAAACCTCCACACATGTAAGAACAGAGATACTATTTTTGTTCACAGCATTAGGGATACTGGAATGGTGAATACAGCTGTATAGTCCCCTGTATTTTCCCAAAATGGGAAGAATCTTGTTTTTTCTTGACATTTTCTCCATAATTCACCAAAAAAAAGGAAGAATTCTGTACCTCCTTACGATGTTAACCAGAACACCCCATATACTGTAATTAGCATAGCGAGGGATTTAGAAGGCAGCAGTGTGTAAAGAGCAAAACAACAATTTGAAAAGGCTACAGAGTACCAATGAAGGTTACATAAACACCCAAAAAGGCTCTGCAAATGATTCCACGAGGTTAAGAGGGCTCAAACCTCCTGTCAGAGAAGGATCGGTACTGACAGCAGTGTAGGTACAGCAGAAAGACAGATCTTAATGCAGATGTGTTTTGGGGTTATTTCCAACCAAAGCAATTACTTAACACAGCCGCCACTTAAAGAATCATAAAGTACTTTGTTTTGTTACATTGCAGCTCTTCAGACTGTAGCTTAAAAGTCGTCTCTGAGTAAATGTAGACTTTTTGTCAAATGTCTCTGTTTGAGAGGGCTGAATTGCTGTACTCTTGAATGATAGCAATGGTAAAACTTTATCATCAGATACAAGCATAGAAATTAACTTGCAAAGCTTGAGCTGCATGTGTGGTTTCACCATGAAAAAATCTGAAAGGCAGCTGGCCAGGAGACTGTGTTCCCGAGGCAGGCTCATGCCTGGCGATTACTTTGGCTTACCTGGTCGTGAGACCCTTGAGCTGCTGAATGCTGCTCCTCGCAGGCTGCTGTCAAGAGTCTGGGGGTTTGAGTTACCATGGAGATCACCACATCTGACAGCGGAGAGGGCTGCAATGAGAGAGAGAGGTACCGGTCAAGCTGCTTCGCATCGCCTCATCAAAACAAGAGCATTTGACCCATTGCTCTTTTGGCATTCACCAATGTTCTGTCTCCCAAGTTAGGAGCTTTGGCAGAACCCTAAGAGGAAAAAAAACACCATCTGTGACAGAAAGAGAGAGAAAAGAGCAAGACCCAGTGACCCAAAACATTCAAGTGCTTTGCAAAGCTAAGTGCACTTTTCCAGGAACCTAATGCACGCTGAACTTGGCTCAACAATCTTCAGCGTCTTTGATCAAACATCAGCAAGAAATTCATCTAGCTGACAGCCTAGGGAACCACAGTTGAACACAGCACTGAAAAGCTGGTTCGCTGCCTCGCAGCAGCACACAAAAGTCATCTCTGAGAAAATGCCAGTGGAAAGTGATTTCTGTGCAAAAAGAAATAAGTAGGCCAAAGAATTCACCTTCCTGTAAGTTTTTGGGGGAAGGTCTATAAGAAAGTATTTATGAAAATCAAACATGAAAGATAGTCCGGCATTCTTCTGCAATAATAAACCTATTTGCAGACTTTTCCATGCCTGCCATAGAACACGATGAGTAAATCCTTATTTCACATTTCCTCTGTGATTCAGCTGCAATGTATCTTAACTATCTTCCTACTCCTGCATCTCAAGCCTTACGGCTTATGCTCAGTTTTTTCTATGTAATATAATAATTAAATGCTGTGAAGTGAAATGAGATATTCTTTAGAGACTTCTTAAACTAATTATACTCTTCCGCACAAATGTTTAACAGCTTTTAAAACTATACATTGAGGATCACTTTATAATATAGTCAATTTAATAAATAGCATATTTAAAAACATCAGGAGAAGCTTTCATAAATCCAGTTCTAATTCTCAGTCTACAGTACTACAACATGTTCTCATATACATCACTGTGAGACAAGTATGCCATCTAACCAAATACAACTATTCACATGAGAAAGACACATACCTATTCTAATCGAAGCTGAATGACTATACAAGGGACAAGAAATGACTATTTAAGCATCACAAATTATTCATGATACATCATCAGCTAGAAGTCTGTATGTTTTTGGACTTTTGTCTGTTGAACACGTATGAATCTCCATCTGTCTGGCTACCCGTACGCTTGCCTATCTAATTCTCAGAAGACATTGGAATTGTTCTCCTTCTCATTTTTTCTGTGGAGCATGTCATGTTTATGCAAAATACAACATACTCAAAAAATACAGCTCTGTGTAAATATGCAATCTGAAAATCCCAGCAATAATTAGAGGATTTTGTTGTTACAAATTCCATGTCTTATGGTAAAATTGTTAAGAGTATTAGTATATTAAAATTAACTCTATTCAATACTCTGACATTATGGGGTGCAACAATAGCTAACGCATAGGGGCTGCTCTGGAGAGAAATACCAGGGAAATAACTGACTCGTGTGCTGAAGGCTTCTGCAAGATTCATATAGTTTAGTGGATATCATAAAATACCAGATACAGGCTCATATTATAGCAATTTAAATTGATGTATTATGTGAGCTATATATTTAATTATTTCTGTCCTAACTACACTCCTAAATTGGCTGGACTATGGTTTCACTTGTTTTGTTTACCAATATTACACACTGGATCACATTATCACAGCATGGCTGGGGTGGGAAGGGAGCTCTGGAGCTCATCTGGTCCAATCCCCAGCTCAAGCATGGACACCCAGAGCAGGCTGCCCAGGCCCACGTCCAGGCGGCTTTTGAAGATCTACAGGGAGGAAGATCCCAGCGCTCTGCCACCCGCACAGCACAGAAGTGCTGCCTGATGTTCAGAGGGAGCCTCCTGTGTTCCTGTTTGTGCCCACTGCCTCTTGTCCTGGCACTGGGCACCACTGAGCAGAGCCTGGCTCCATCCTCTCAGCACCCTCCCTTCAGGTATTTATAGACATGGCTGAGCCTCCTCTCCCTGAGCCTCCTCTTCTCCAGGCTGAGCAGTCCCAGCTCTCTCAGCCTCTCCTCACACGAGCGGTGCTCCAGTCCCTGGCAGCTTTTATCAGCGTTGGAATCCCTTGAAGGCCATTCATCTTCCCATGTTGCTACAGGGCAAGCAGAAAGTATCAGGTAGCATGGGTCACACAGGCTGGAAGAGTTACTCAAATCCTATTCTAAGACTGGTTTTGGTTACCTTGCCAGACAACTTTTTGGTAAAAGCATTTACGCTAGCTCTCTACTTGAAAAGGCTTTTTGTACTAAGACTAGAGTCAAGTAAATTAATGATTTGCAAGAAAGAAGCAAGGGAAAAGAGACAATTTGGAAATAAAAAGAAATTGCATATATATTTAAGTTTTATAATCCACAAGTGTCAGTGACATTTAAAAGTTAAAGATTTCCTTTACAACTGGGCGAGAGCATGTGTGGATGG
Source organism: Anser cygnoides (assembly GCF_040182565.1). Taxonomy (NCBI): domain Eukaryota; kingdom Metazoa; phylum Chordata; class Aves; order Anseriformes; family Anatidae; genus Anser; species Anser cygnoides. Next base: position 134,015,833 of record NC_089873.1, read on the forward strand.
TTGTAATAACCTGTTTTGCTAGCACATGCCCCTACACATAAGTCTTTACTCAACAAAAAAAGTTTCTTAAAACTATATTTCATATTGCAGTAAGAGCTAATACATAAGCTTTGAAATAAACAGCATAGAAAGAAGGAAAATGTTTCTTAAAATTTCACTTTTTAAACTTTCATTGGCATTACTAATGTTACATCTGATAACTATCTGTGGATTCAGATCTCCACAGTTTAGAAAGAAGTTGCAAAAAAACAGAGATCACAGAAAACAGCTGCAGAAGTGATTAGAGGGCTGAAGAAAATACCGTAATATGAAATATTTGAAGAGTTCAACCTGCGCAGTTTATCAAAAGAATGAAAAAAAAAGACAGATGACCTGATTACAGCATCTAAGTATTTCCATGGGAAGAAAATGCTTAAGTACCAACTGGCTTGTTAATCTAGCACAGGAGGGTATCTATAAAACAAAACACTACCTGGAAGCTGAGGCCAAGTTCAAATGAGAAATAAAGCACATGCTCATCATCACTTACGATTAACCATTCGCGTAGCTATCGAAAGGAGAATGCAGAGATTCTCCATTTGTTGATAGCAAGGCCTGTCTGGAGAGACTTCTGGAAGACAAACTGATGTGAAAACACAAGTTACCCTGCAGCCAAACATACAAGTTCCTGGGTTACATACAAAGACAGCTGGGCAAAGTCTGTAATACAGAGGAGGGAAGTCAGGTGATGTAACTGCGCTTCGCTGGTCATAAATTAAGTATCTTATGATCTGCAGCCATTGTCTGGCTTGGTAACTGCAGCACTGGGGGAGACGGGCGGCGCGCAGGCAGTGCCGCTGGTTCCAGTGAGGGAGTGCGTGTGCGGTCAGGCTACACGCGGGGCTTGAGAACGGCAAGCAGCCCTTCAGAGACAGGTGGACTAAACTCTGCTGTGAATAATACTCCAGCTAGTAATTTAGGACAGCAGTGCTCTCCTCCTGGGGCTGAAAGGGCTCGGTCAAAGCTGAGCAGTGGCGGGTGCTCCCCGCCCCAGGCCCTGCAGCGCTGTGGTGAGATGGCTGCAGGCAGTGGCTCCCTAAACCCACGCCTCAGCCCCACCGGCAGGCGCAGGGCCCCAGGTGCCAGCAGCCACGGCCGAGCTGGCCGCTGCCTCAGGGAGCTCGCTGGGCACCCAGCGCTTCCCGCTCACACGTCTCCGTGAGGAACCGCTCGCTGGTGACGCCGGAGTCGGCAACCTAAAAAACTTCATCTCTTACGCAAAGGTGAGGACGGATACTGCAAGTCTCAAGGTAGCTATCTTTGCTGCAATGAGCTGGGCTGCTAAACGGCCCGACAAATTAACCATGTTTAAATACCAACCAAAAGTAAGACTTACGAAACGTCATTCTTGTTCACCGACTGCAAATCTCGTACAAGTGGCTTGACTTGGGATGTTGTACTACTTCTGTAACCACAAAACTCAGCCGAACAACGCAGAGATGTCCACTGACCCCCTTTTCTTGCAGGTACTCCATAGGACACAACCTTGGTGAAGCAAACCCACGGCAAATGCGGGCATCGGCTCCCGTGCACGCAACCAAGAGGAAAATCCCTGCTTGTATGGAAGGTGCCCACCAGAACACGGACGTTTTACCTCCCACGGGACGGTGCCATTCAGGGCTCCAAGTCAGGGAAATGACGCTTGCCTCAGGGCGGCCCTTGGTGGGCCACAGACAAAATACTGCACTTAGCTACGGCTTTACGTGTAGGCTTCCTTTTGCAGGGACCTGCATGAGCTTTGGAAACTGAAGCAGGGGGTCAGATTTACAGGAGGCACTTGAAAGTACCTGCTGCACAGGTGTCTAGGAGTCAAAGCACCAAACTAGTACAGTAGATTTACTCTTGACTTACAGTATTAGGTCACATTCATTAGGAAGACTTTTTTGTAAAACCTATTGAATTCCTCTAAATAGATTTAGGTACTTAAATGTTTCCAATATGATTCACGTTTAAATGTAATTTCCATGTAGCTTCACCTAAATAATTTTATTTACTTTTACCAGATAACAAAGATAAGGAGAAACCAAACCAGTGACGTTATTCTTTCAGCACACTTCTCTAACATTGTTCCATAATAAAAAGCATTAATTGGGTGGGTAATTTACTATCCCCCCCATTTCCAAATTTTAAAGGCACAGGAGAATTTAAATGATAAATAAGCCATCTTCAGCAGACAGTGAACTACAAAAGCATTTTTGAGAGATTTCACTATCAATCTCTGTAAAAGAAGTACAGGATACCTAGTGCGCAACATGAATATTTTGCTTTCTTTCAACTTGACAAACAGCTTTAATATTTTCAAACAATCCCTGGGGGATTAGACTCGCAGGAAAACAGGAATATATGGAAGATTCCAGCAGGACATCAATAATTATGCCACCTCCAGCAAAAAATAAACTGAGTTGTCCTTTCTGAAGATGTTCAAAACAGATAAAGCAATTCCTGAAAAGTGCACGAATCAGTGAAGAAAACACTCCAGCACTTGCAAAACTTCTGCTGTTGTGCTGGGTTTTCAGTTTCTTTAAAGATTAACATACATAATCACACTGGGACAGTGCAGATGTGGCCACCTCTGGGACATAACCAGCAATTCACCTGTCCAAGGATCATGGACAAAACCCTGCAGTCATGTGGAGCCCAAACCAGGTCCATCGTTTTCAACACAATGTGCTGGCTTTCTCTAATGTATTTCCACAGAATATGTATGCACTGGAACTTCAGCCTCTGCTCAGAAACACCCACGCAATGCCTGCATATTAATGTATTTGCCCTAAGGTCTTATAGAGTAAATAAACACTATTTAATGGCTTGCTATCATAAAAATTCTTTTCTACCTTGATACTTATCAATCTTTTCCCCCACAGCCGCCTCCTCTAAAGGACGTTAGAAGAGGTTGTTTTTGTTTTTTTTTTTTTTTAATATTTTAAATCTACCATAGATGAATGGTAAAGGGAGATTAGATGAACGAAGTCAAGTCATGAGTCAGTCAGAAATCAGAGTCAACTTTGAAATAAATATTCATTATAATACTTGTGCAAAAAGTTTTCCCATGGTAAAGTTTGAGACAAAGCAACAAAGAAACCTCAGAAATAACCCCCGTCTTTCCAGAAAATCTTAAAATACTTAAGACTCAAGAGCCACTCCCCAGAATATTTCACTCATTCAGGTGTAGTTCACAGAGTTAGGGCTGAAACACTGAAGCAAGAGTCTCTAGGGAACATAAAACTTCCACTTACAGCTTTCACTGTGAGGGGAAATTCTTTTCATGTTTCATCTTAACTCAGTCATAGCTAGTGGACATCATGAAACGAAGAATTGCAGAAACGTGGTATCATTAATTTGGCTCTATCCTGCCGCCCTTTGTATGCAGGCTCTTTATCCAGAGATAAATTCACTATTAGCATCCTGAGCAGTAACTCAGGACAACCAATCTTGGAGCCAGATTCGAAGCCATAGTTGGAGCACTGACCCTCAGAATTATTTACCACAGTCAATGCTTTGCCTGCACAGATGCTTTGCCAGCCTCAGCCTTTGCCTGCTTCAGCTGTGTATTTCAGTGGGGTAGATATTCCACTATCATGCGTAATAGTTTTCGAGACAGAAAATATGTGAACTATCTGTCTTTATTTGGAAAGCCAGCACTTCCTACGCTATTAATGAATTTATGGAAAGCTCATCTGTCTGTCAGTAACCAAGGCAGGTACTGATACTGACAATGCTTAGTATTGTAAGAGTATTTTTTACGGTATGTGGATTCATGGGTGCTGCAGCCTACAACAGCATGCCATGGTCTCCTGACGAGAATTTTTTATCAGAGAGTTAAATTATATATTATTATATATTGTATATCAGAGAGATATATACGTACCAATTAGCACAACATTTATCTTGGCAGCTCTCAAGCAAAAAAATGAATATTTTCTAACAAAGAAACCCAGATTAAAAAAATAAAATCCCACCACAACAACGAAAAACAACCACCCACTTGTTTCTTGATAGTAAGTCATGAGATTTCTGCTTAACTTTATGAAACATAAAACACAAAGCACAGCATGGCTAGGATTGTTGTGATGGAGAAATAAAGAAAAGCATTTAATTATTAAAGGTGGGAGAGAATTATCCCCTCAAGAAGCGGTCAGCTGTAATCCTCTATTTTGTCTATTTAGCTCTACCTCAGGCGAAAGTGGAGAAGTAGAAGAAGAAAAAGAAAAGATGAATTTAGTCTCCTCAGCATTGCCCTTACAATCACCATTAACTGATTAATAACTGAGTCCTTAAAAAGAAAAACGCACTATATATAGGCCTCCATTTGTGCAAATACTGTATTACTTTTAGCATGCACATCTTGGATGTACCCAACAGATGAGCAGCACGTGGTAAGAATTATTGTTTTCCACATCTGGGTGACGCAGAGTGTGTACAGTTTTCTAGAGGTGCATCAGTAACGGGAACTGCAGCCTGCAGCAAAGACAGAGCTAGCACAATTTTCTTAAAAGGGCTTTAATATGCCTAGGCAGTATCATTGGCTTCGTTTCGGATTAGCTGTAGTTTCCAAGAACTTGCGAGGAGGGGGCATGACGGACGCCACAGTAACGCAATCTTGCTGTTGTGGAGGCAAAAATAACCACCGCGAGAGAAATGGCTGCAGTCTCCGCCCCAGGGGCAGGCAGGGCAGGCGCGCTGGGCATGCCACAGGGCACCTGAGAGGGGCTTGTCCGCAGAGGGCCTTTTGCAGCTCCATCTTGGGAGGACCTTCAGCTGCGTATCTTCGTAACCAGATGCATACATATGATAATTAACATATTTAAGTCCCATTTTCCCTTTGTATTACGGCAACTGTATGAAACACTCGAGGCTGGAAGCTGCTGAATCAGGAAACGGACCAGAAGCTAACTAAAATATCTTTTCAGTTATTGATTCCTGCTCTCTGTTTCATGTCAGCTTCCTAGAATCCATCCAACACAAGCACGAAAGGGTAATGAGTTTCTGAACACACACTCTAATAGTGCACACTGCATCAAAGCTTTCAGTAATTGCCTGGATGCTGCTTCCCAGCAGTACTAAACAACTTAAATATAATTAGCTGGAAGCCCTATGGGCTGCAGTTCCCCACTGGAACACCTCTTACGCTAATCCATTTATCAGGCTGACAGATGACTGAATCACCAGTACTATGGACCCCTTCGACTAATAACATTTCTCAAGCCAACGTTTTGGTTCATTCCTTATCTGGTAAATTTCTGCAATGGAAAAACTGCATTATTCAGAGCGGGAAGGAAAAAAAAAACAGACATACAGCTCGCTCATCTCTTCACAGTGCTGAACAACGTTATTTGTTTGATTAGCTCACTAAGTGTAATGCTGGAGCTATCAGGCAGAAAATAGGAAAGAAACGTACATATTGTGGAACTGTACAGTGCCAAAAATAATAGAGAAATGCACAAACACTGGAAGAACTATTGGCAGTTTTCCAGCCATTCAAAAGTTTTCAGAAGTTTGGACCAGAGGATAGTTTTCGGGGTATCACTCCTGCAGATGGCCTCACGATAGCTGCCCAGACAATACTTCTGCATGTTATTTATTTCTTCCACATCCTCATGAACGATAGGTGACAAAAGAAATTTTAAAAGTGCTTGAATTATATGCAAACGGACACGAAATGCTACAGAGCATGCTGCCACAGAACTATTCACATTGCAAGCTGCTAAAGAAGTCTCATGAAAACAGAAAAACAAAACAAAACAGAATACATTTCTTGGGCAGTTTCTCAATGTTGTAACGTGAACTATCCTATCATTGTATCCCTGTGGCTTTTATTTCCAGACAGGGATCTCTGCAGGGGCAGAAATTCTGGGGGAATGCAGGCATCTTCTACTATGCTGTTGAAATATCATTGTAAAAATGTGAAACTCCCATTAAATTCTTTAAAGCATTTAAAAAATACTCTAGGATGTTACACTCTTATGTTTCCTTTAAAACATGTTGTGGGACAGGATATAATAAGAGTGTAAGTGAAGGGAAACACATATATACCCCAGTGTAATTGAAACAGAAGAAATAATTTCGTGTATTTCTTCTACATGGGCCCACATAATATGTTTGTTGTAAAGCTGACAGTCAAAATTCATGAATTCTCTTAAAATTAGCACTGCAGGTTGAAGTTAAGAGAAACAATGGGTCATGGATTATTTGAATAAGGACAAACTTTCTAGAAGAAAGAAAGAAGTTTATAAAAGAAGATCTCACATGCAATAGGGAGAGAGAGAAAGAAGTCTCTCCTTGGTTTGGATTTTGCACCACTTAAGATAATACAGATTCTAAATTCAGAGCTAAGCACTAAGATAAGCACCACCCTCACCACCCCCTTCGCTTAAATTTTAAATTTTACCTAATTCAGGTCACCACCAACTGAATTTCTTGGGAAATGCTAGGCTACTGAGAACATGCAAAAACCACAACCTCACTCTGAAACAACACACTGAGCATGGCAAAAAGCTCAAGTTTACACATCCTTCCATCCTGTCTTCTTCTACCTACCTACACACGGTCTCATCCTTTTGCCTGGAAAGACGGATATGAATATGAATTCGATTCCAAAGAGTGACTGCAAAAGCTGTTCTTAAATTTGTAAGAAGGAAAGATACAGTTGAAATATAGTTAGTTATTCAGGGATCAGAAACAAGCTTATTTAGCTTGTGAGTCAGGAAGCTGAAAGACGAGACCCAGGCAGCTCTTCCCGGGATCACAGACTGACCATCAGTCTCTGGCTGTGGCTAACAGACGGCAGCTGCTCGGACATCGCCACACTTGAGTTTTGAAAATACAATTGCAGGTGCTTATGCTGTCTGGTAAAGTACCTAGCAGGTTATTAAATGCTAAGCTGTTGGAGATTTCATGTGCATCATCCAGCGGCAGCAATCTCGATTTCCCATGCACTCTCCACCCACTCCTTCCCTCCGGCCTGAAACTGGGAAACTCATTCCAGTGATACCGACGCTGCAGGAGCCAGCCGACTTCCACACAGCCAAAGCCAGCCTCTTTCTTCTGAGCTCCATCTCCTCTGCTTGCTGTGTTTTCTACTTTCACACAAGAGCAGCCCGAGCAAGGTGTGCCCCAACTGTACAAACCTCAACACTCAACGTCATTTCATGAGAAATGCGTAATTTCACAATTTCACGCTCCCATTTCCAAAGACTCCTTCAAAAGGCAGCAGCACTAAACAACACAAACATCAGATCTGATCTAAGGAACATTCCCCAAGTATAAAATGTTGAAAAATCTTCTCCTCCTTTTAATCATTCCTAATAAAGTAGATCATGGTCATGAGCTTATGCAAAGCAGGGGATGTACCATTGCCTTCATTTCAGTGCTTTAAGACAAAGTTTACTATATTGTCAGTGAAGCTGCATTTCCTGGGTACTATTTCTCATTTGAAACAATTCTTTAATTCTTGAGGTAAATAATATCTTTTTTAAGCACTTTGCAAAATTAGTACATAAAGAGATTCTTCCTTTTATTTTAAGCCAGGGGCAAATATGCAGAAGCTTTATAGTTAAATAGTTGCACTAATTTTATTTATTTATTTATTTATCAAATCGGAAAAAAAGAGTTTGAGGAGAGGAGAGGAATCATCTAAGAATAAAACTTACAGCTGGAGTCATACTTCAGTTAGCGTACACTTGGAAAAGCATGGCATGCTAAGCAGTTCGACACTGCAAAAATGCAGACAGTATTAGGAGCGCAAATAAATAGCTGTTCTAAGAAGCATGGCAGAAGTGACCTAATCTGCAAAGAGAACACTGATTAGTAAAAGCTATTTGAAAATTAGATTTTTATACCGAGTAATTAGTACATTCAGCATTAGAAAGACTGAATTTTCCTGCAAGAAGACTTCCGTGCAGTCTCCACCTCTGGACATTGCAAGCCACGAGTGGACCAAGCCCTGAGCAGCCCGGTCTGACCCCGAGCTGGCCCTGCTTTGAGTCAGGTGCTGGGCCAGGCACCTCCCAAGGTCCCTTCCAGTCCGAATTATCTTATGATCTGACGATCATAATTTATTCATATTAAATTACATATGCCTGTTGTACTATTTACATAGAACATAAGGAGTGTAATAAGAAAACTAGGGGCACAAACTTACATATTTTATTCAGTAAGACCAAAGGTCTTAAAAACATCAAACAGACGTTCATTCTGCTCATACAAAGTTTATGCTGGTTAACCAACTATAACTATGGTAAAGACTAAAGACTGAAGATGCTGGAACTTTTTCTTATGCTGCAAATTACCTTCCAACTTTACCTTTTCCCTTTACTTAAATCATTTGTAGAGCCACAGTGGTTAGAACTATTTAAATTAAATTACTCACAGTTTAACTATGTGAATTATAATCCTCCCCCAATTAAAATGCATGACATACAGCGAGAGGTTATACTGTCTGGGTATTAAAAATGCAGCCCAGAATACTGGCTAGAGAAATACACTGCATTAAATAAAGAGCAGGAACATGAGTTTATCTGCAGAAAACAGGGCTGGGTAAAACCTGTCCATTTCAAAACGTGCAGACAAAAAAACAATCAAGCAAGCAAAAAAGCAACAAAAAACCACACACAAATATCATGTAGACTCCGTAGTAAAGAAAACTGGTCTGGCAGCTCCTTGGTCTAAGGAAGCCAAACCTCTGAGCTGGCCGGTAGCTTAAATATTTCACCATATTGGAACTTTTTAATAAAATACTGTAGGAGTCTGTAATAGAAGTGAAATTCCAGGAAAAAAGATGCCAAAATTATCATCTGCATGTTACAGGACATAACTTCTCTAAATTGTGGTCCAGTTGATTGGTCAGTCTGAGTAACCTGATGGTTGACACTAGCTGTCTCATAGTCACATTCCTTACAGGAATTAATGGGTATCTAATCCTCTTCATTGATAACAAGTTCACCTCTTTTGACTAGCATATATATGGAAGGTTGGTTTGTATAGCAAGATTGGGAGAAATCCGCACAATGAATTTGAGTACAGTACTGTCTCTTAATATATGTGATCTTCTATGTTTCAACGCAATTCTGATACCATAAACAATACGAACCAATCATCTTTGGTGTGTTTTCTTTCGTTTTTCCATCTACTTTAAGAAGTATTTTGGCAAACACAGCTCTCAGATTTTTAACAACTCTCCCATCTGTACTTTATTGAAGGGACGCCACACATAAAGAATGGTCAGGATCTTAGTATCATTAATTGGTTATCATATTTTATATTCTTTATCTTATGCTATGTTCAGACAGAGTGAAGTTTGTAAAGTATGTTCCAAAGACACTATGAAAAATCTTAATCAAATATCAGAACTTAAGGAAAAATAAAAGGCAAACAAAACCACACAACCCAAAGCGTGAAAATGCAACTAATTTGTTAAACTCATTGAGGACAGAGAAAGACTTTTGAAATACAGAAAACTGCAAAGTTAGGCTGCCTTTCCGAAGCTTCCTTGGCCTTGCTACTCCAGCAGGAAAACACAAAGGTCCTGATTCTGTTACCCTAAACATAATTTCTTTAAAGACCAAGGACCAAAGAGCTTAAGATTGGAAAGGGGAAAATGATTATTATTACGCTCAGCACCACTGAGTGTCTCATGGTGCTTAATGCTTATCTGTACACCAACTTTAATACATTCTGCCAGCTCTGTTCAATAAACATTAGGTCTGTTTTTTCAAATGCTAAAGTGAGAAATTAAGAACCTGTGAAAGTCATACAGATCAGGGCAATAATCTGAATGACAATCCAGATTGCTTAAATTCTTATATATATGTGTATGCCCTAACATAACCCGTACCTTCATGTAAATTTTATAGCACTGATTTTTCTGCAGCCGGTAGGCGATGTTACATATAGTCAGCATTAAAAAGTTATTTTTCCCAGGGTCTGAGAAGTGCAAGTGCCATTGACTTCAAAACAAAAGGGAAACAACCTGCAGCTCTGGAAAACATGTCCGCCTTTTCATCTTGGAAACTAAACTCTCCTTCTGCAAATTGAGAAAACTCTGAAAAGTGAGAACAACTATTTGCACAGAAAGATATCTGCTTTTATCATGCTGTATTAGATGAAACAGAACCTTTTTATTTCATGACAGAACATGTCAGGGATGCCACTTAACTTTGATTCCAATTTAAGTATGTGGATGTGGATGCTGATGCCTAAAGCTGGATTGCATGAATATTCAGTCTTCGTTATAATGAGTAGCTTTCTTGTATTACGTTAGCAGGAGAAGAAGAACCTAATAATAAAAAAGATTCACTAAAGCAAAAGAGGAATTTCAACAAAGATAGCAACAACAAAGAAGGATCATTAATAATTTTTTGCATGTCATTTTACAGATTTTGTTTGCTTTGCATAGAAGCGCTTTAGTGAGATGAAAGGTGTTGCAGTCACTTTTTGCTCTAGCCTTTGAAATTATTTAGGAAAATGCTGAGGCATAGCCTCAGAGGTTGAGAAGCTCTACTAAGAATTTTGGAGGACAGGTATTAACAGTTAAATTTTACCAGGGCAGCAGTAAGCCTAGCCATATTCCCCATTCTGTCCTCTGCAGTTTGTAATTTCAGGCTGCAGTTACGCCTCTTGTTCTGGCTGAAGCTTCACTGGGGTAGACTTATTTCCTTGCTTCTCGTAATCACTCTTCCTTTACATTCCTGCCCCTCAGTATCTGCGGAGTAACTGCTGATGTCAGAATGATTCTGATTAAAAGAGTTCAGAGAGTTGGTGTTAAAAAGTGTTTGAACTAACCCAGACTAGAGTGAACAAATCAGGTTAGGGAGTGACTACATGATCAATTAAACCTTGGGGGAGCAGTAATGAACCCTTGTGAACAGCTGGGGACAAGAGCCTACTCAGCCAATTCGGCTGCTGCCAGAACGAAATGTGGGAAACAGGACTGCCCTTGTTCTGATACTTGTTCATTTTTGCCAATATTTAATATCCAGCATTCTTAGTCCTGACTCAGGCTTCCAAGTTTCCTTAAAACAATGACCTCGCCAATACCAGTGTTAAAACTTTTATAAAAGTCAAGGTACGTGGCTATGGTAGCTAAAAACCAAAACAAGCACACACACACACACCCAACATCACCTCAGTAAAACAGCAGCCAGTTTAAAGACAGTCATCTCGGTGTCCTCACTTCACCTTGTTCTTGCACCACGAGTAACTGTGGCACATACGGGATGTAGCAGCTCCCTGTTAGGAGGAGACTCCTCCTAAAGGTGAGCCGTTTTGCAATACCTAAACACAGCAGGGTAAAATAAGGAAATCTCTGCAGCCTTAAGGCAGAGTTGCTTTGATTTCATTATTCTGTGTCCTGTACTTATTTTCTTTCCTTTTTTTTTTCTTTTTTTTTTTTTTTTTAAGTGAAAGATTTTGCAATTTAATTCATCTGGGTTAAGCCTATGGAAAAAAAAATATATAAACACTGTGTGTGTGTGTGTGTGTGTGTGTGTGTGTGTGTGTGTGAGTGTGTGTGTAAGTAATGCCTAGGAAATCTCCTGTGTTATCTGTCTGTCTAGCATTACCTTCCACTAGACAAATATATTTTTAAACAGGCTGGAATCAAAACAACATTCCCAGCATTCAAGACATTCTGTCATCGCTGCCCATTTGTTGCCCTCTAGGTTTCTCTCAGCTGGCAAGCTTCCCATTTAAGGAATTATCAGATTCATCTGCTTAGACAAGGCAGCAAAATAAAATGAAAAGCTGGATTATTCTAGAGAACTCATATTTTTTGTTTCGGTGTACCAAATTCAGCACATAAGAGCTGAACATAACAGCAAATGGAACAAATCTTGCAGACTTCATGACTCTACCTCATCATACTCCACAAAATCTGATTTTAACTGAAACACAACAACATTTCTTTTACATTTATCTATCACTGCTTTAAACATGCTTATATCCACATATTATGTTAGCCAATTTTCAGCCCTAAATATGCTCATAAGTAATGTTATTTTTCCAACTGCACTTCTATTAAGTACGTTGCTTGTGCGCATACTACATAACTTTACATAAAGAATTACCAACTGTTGTGCTGCCTTTGTCCCTACATCCTATTTCTTCACAGAGAAAACTAAGAAAAAAGAAAGAAAATGTGGAAAAAGGAGTAAGTTGCCAGTTTTCCATAGCAAGATGGCTCAAGATTTACTTGGATGATGGAGTAACTTGCATGTCAGAAGCTGTACTGCAGAACCATGCATGTGTTTGTGGGCCCATTGGCTCCAGTACCAGGATTTCAGGAGGTGCATACCGTGGTTCTTGGTACTGTAATACCCTGAAACTCTAACCAACTCTTTCATATCAAACTGTGAGAATGCTACTTTCCCACCTACGTAGAAAGAAAACTGTGGGAAAGTCTGGAAAAAGGTCTCAACATCAATTTTCCTTACTAAATAGCTAAAACAGGTTTCATTTTCTTGTCATAGGTGAGCAAATTAACAAAATTCCTTCAAATTCCTGTTAGGGTTTCATGTGCTTAGTGCGTATGCACGGGCATTGCACCAAATTTAGCACAAGATGACTCTAAAAGCAATCTTAAATGATCCTAAAATGATTAAAGCACGGAAAAACCCGTTACTGAGCCGGAACTGATTGAGGAGACTACTGCCTTCCAATATTGATACTAAACCACTATCTTACACTTTTCAGCAAAGTAGAAGTCTAATTTAAGGTGTTATATTGTTATTAACACAGTGATTAATCAATCTATTTTTAGAGCCTCCTCTTGCAGCTTAAAATTCCATGATTCACATGGTTAAAATTCTGTATAGCTTTCCATGTTTTTGAGTGGTATGATGAAATTCATTTGTGGTTGCTAACGGCCACAATATGGAAAATGGGGCTTTGAGCAACCTGGTCTGGTGGGAGGTGTCCCTGCCCATGGCAGGGGGGTTGGAACCAGATGGTCTTTAGAGGTCCTTTTCAACCCAAACCATTATATGAATACGGAAATCAAACCAACTGTTTTAGTAAGATTGAATCAACTATCCATAGCAATTACCAGAGATACAGACCTAAAAATACATTTCAGTTTTATTGAATGTAGCAAGATATAATAGCATGAAATCTCATTAAAGAGTCAACTGATAAATAATTTTGTGCCATCAGAAACAATAGCTCATTCTAAAACCTAAAGTCACGTACCAAAGAATAGTAAGATATACTGTAATGCAACAAAAAACAATGTAAGAAGAACAATATATAAAAGCATCTATCATTAAGTAACATGATTACAACACAAACCAAGGATGACACTTGAATGATTTCTTTGTTTTGTACATTGCAACCCATACTCTGGAAGAACAAAGTTTATAATGCAGAAGCTCTTGTTGTTTCTCCTTTATTTTTTCTTGAGCTGCTGATCTATTCAAAATTATGTAACTGAAGGGTGTTTTTAGATGGAAAAAACACCTTGGTTCCAAAAGAGGTACTAGCGTGACTTTCTCAGAAATATCACATTAAAAACAAGCCATCAAATTGTATTGTACTGACTGTATGACTCTAAAAATGCACCCTAGACTGTCATTACCTTTGAAGGTGATGAATATGTTCTAATTCACTGGTGATTTTTTGGGTGCAGACACCTCTCCAAGGAACTTCACTTCTTCCTTCCCAGGAAAATGGGGGAGCAAATATTAAAATCGGATGGTACACATGCCCATCACAGGGATAGTAAAGGGGTAATTCTTTAGCAGCCTGCTGCGATACGCGAACACTCTGCACAATTCTTTAATGCAGACGTGTGCCATTAATGTTGCTACTTATTGCTTTCTATGAAAAGCAAGTGACTCAACTTTGGGAAGACTTTTACAAGGCTACTGTTTTGTCCCTGTCTAATGCTTTTTTGCTTCATAATGTGCCTGCCTATTATGAGACTACACTTATTTCAAAGAATAAATTAAGCAATAAGACATGACAAGCAGCGCATTTGTAGGCAATTTACTTACCACCTGAGGCATGCTACAACAGCTCAAGGCAAAAGGCTGAGTAACTTCAACCATTCAATAAATGCAAGAATAATCGAACTGAAATGCACAGCTTGAGAGACTCATGCCTATCATGACATGGAATTCATATGCAGAAAAAAAGATTTCCTGTGCATTTAATGAACACTACTAAATAAATGATATTGTTGAGAAACCATAGTTCTGAAAATGACACACAATAAAAACTAAACATGGAGATTTATATACTTTGTTGTATGTCCAGACATTACTTGTGAAATACCGTAACTACCGCAAAGACCGGAGGTCCAGGATCAGTTTAAAAAAATCTGTGCTCACATTTGTACAAGTATTAAAGGACTGGCCAGACACCAGTCACGTTAGGATTCACCAACTGGCCTGTATCCTGATCACATACCAATTAATTAAGGTCTACTTGTAGAAGCAACAAAGAACTAATTTAAAATAATTTGCTTTTCCTAACAGCACTAACTCATTTCCTTCTGAAGAGACGGTGCGCAGAGGCTGAGCTGTGCTAGCTGGGCACGTTATGTTTACTTCTTCGCTCCAGGTTTAATGAGTAAAACAACACCGTTATATGGGATCGCGATCTGTTCTCCACTCACGGCAAAGTTCACCTCTTAAACAAACAGTGTGACGAGCCAGCTTTAATCCGTACTCTGCACCCTAACGTTTGATTTTTCCCATGCACTCAGCCTCTTTCTGCTGTGCCTCGTGACCGGGCGGCCTCCCCCGAGAGGCCCGCGTGGCTGCCTCCCACACGGCTGCCTCCCGCCGCGCAGGCCCGGCCGTGCCTCATGGCGGAGGGGTGCGCAGCAGCGCCCAGGGTTGTGCGAGGGCTGCACCTCACAGCCTCACGCAAAACCACAGACGAGCTTCGTGTGTTATTTCACGTGCACAGAACAGGTTTAGATTTATCTCATGCAGAAAAATACATTTACAGGGTGGAAAAAGCAGCTGTGTGACACAACGAGTCTCAGGCGTTTACCTCAAAACTGTACCGTCACTAGCCGTCACAGGTAGCACAAAACACCCAGTGGAGGATCAAGACTTGTTCAACCCTGGTGCATGGAGCTGCCTTCCAACTAGATTCCTAAAAACTCAGCTTAACAAAAAAACGAGCATGGCCGAGAATAAAAGATGTGAAGCTCTCCTCATTGGGTGGAAAGACGAGGCAGCAAGCTATTTCACTAACGCCTATTCATTCTGTCTTACACCTCTCTGACGAGTCCTGGTGCGTTAGAAGTGTTGACTAAAATGCATCTCGGCCTTAGACGAGGCAGCGGTAATTTGGAAAGGCCACACCACCCACCACAGCAGGAGGGAGCCCGCTTGGCTCAATAATTTGAAGAACAGAAACTGCTGCGGTCTTGTTTTACTTCAATAGGTAACACAACCTCTTAAAAGTTTTTCACAGGAAACCCACTTTTTTTTTCTTCTATTTTTTTCCGAGAGTTCCCCGTTCTCCCTCCCAAAAACATCCATACATTAGGATTTTACAGATACTATACAGGCTGCATGAAACAGGGAGAGTAGCCTGTTTGGGGGGTGTTTTAAAAGACCAAGATAAAAATAGTAATTTCTAAAACTGATAACTAGCTACTGGATTCCCTTTTCCTTTCTTTTCTACCCCATCCCCTAACAAGCAAGAAAAGGAAAAAGACAGTTGAAGACTGAATATCAACACGTGTAAATTGAATCAAACCCCTTTAAACATCAGACAACTGGAGTTTTCTGTTCCCATAAGTAAATGAATGGCATCACATCCAAACACTCCGATGCTAAGGACAGAGATATACGGTTCTGCTGTGGACTGCTACTGCTCCTAGCACTGAACTAAAACGTGCTAGCAAGAAAACCAAAAACTACCAAACAAGAATACTGGTATTTTCTGATTTAAGAAATCCTTTTCTATAAAACTGTTTCTTATAGTTTAATCCAGATAAAATGTAACTGTCTCACATTAAAAGAAATGAATTTCTTTCCAATTTACCTAAGTTATTCTTTTCAAGCATTTTACATTTTTTATGTGAAAACTATCCACAAAGCACAATTCTGTATAATATTCATAACAAATATTTTTTTAAAATTCAAATTTAAAATCAAAAGACCATAAAAACCAGACTTACAACATCAGGTCAAACATCCACTTTAGCCAGCGTCTTCTTTAACAATGGCAGAAGTAGTTATCTAAAGAAGAACGTATGAACAAAGCAAGGACACAGTGGTGCTCTCCCAGCCCCCAGCAGCCTACAGCTCTGGGACCTCCTGATGGTTCCAGCATCAAGACACACCAGGACATATTTTAGTGGAACATTAATGCATGCTACTTGCTACTTATGACAGAAAAAAAAATCCTTCTGCAGATTTGTAGCAGGTATCATTTTAATCACAAATACCTGATTCTGGTTTTAGCTATCTTAACTCTTTGTTGAGCATAACTCTGTCCTTCATCTTTGTACATCATATTCCAAGTTTTAAAAATACTCTAGCATCTAGCTCCTTCCTTGGGACCTGCAATACAGCTCAGATTGAAAACCATGCAAATATGTGAATGCTTTTACAATTAATCTTCATGTGAAAGCTATGCAAGAGAACTGGAGATTTTCACAAACATCTATTCAACCAGCATCAAATGTTAACTTACATGTGCAAAATACGATCTGTAGAAGTGACAGACCTACCTGGAAATTAGCCAGAGAAATGTTCTTACACAATTCCTCCCATTTGAAAATCTCACTTTAAGAATATTGAATCTCTGGTAAATTGCTGTTCTTTTCATGTGATTAGGCACTGTGCCTAAAGAACATACCCAAAGTAGGGAGAGCTCATGAGGACAAGCCATGTATTTAGTCTTCAGCATTTATGAATTTCCTTCAAACCAGGGGGGCAGAATTGCGGGATTATTACTGAACATACCTTACATTTTAGAGATGAAGTGCCCATGTTTTATGTTACAGCCGCTGCGCTGCCTTCTACTTTATTCTAGTTGAATAATTAAATACACTTTAGTCCTTCTGACAGTCCTACACAGCATGGCTCTTAATCAATATCACATAAAAGGGAATTAGGCTTAGGCAACTGTTGCACACAGCAAAATGGATAAGGCAAGAGGGAAAAGAACAGATGACTTTTTTTTTTTTTTTTTTTTTCATTTTACATGTCCTACCAAATGTGCACACACACTTGTGAACACACACAGCACACACAATGATGCACAGTGGAATTCAGATTAAGCTCAGAGATTTGTTACACTACAACAGCAACCAACAGACTCTTCTCATTCCTTTCTTCTGAATTCCCCATCTTCGCAGGTTTGGGGAATCACAGAAAACTCTCAGTGGGAAAATATTTAAAGTATTCAGTTTACAGGAAAAAAATGAATTAAACTATTTCTTAGTCAAAACTATTTTCTTACTGCATTAAACTACTTCTGAACCTTCTACCGTGTGATTGCAATAAGGAAAGACAAACAAAAGGCCACATACAATAAATGCTATCTGAAGTCTGCTCAACGCAAATTTAGGAAAACTTATGTTTCCAAGAATTTTAGGAGATTTTCTAGAAACTCTAAAGAACTTATGTGTGTTTTGTTGTTGTTGTTTTCTTGTCCTGCAGTGAATCCATAGGGCTTTATTAAGGGCAGTCCTAGGCTGAGACTCCCAACAAATGAAAGATGCTTGTGAAGGAGTCTAAATTTTCCCCATACTGCCCTGCTATCATGTTTACACTCAGATCTACAGAGGAATGGAGACACAGTTTCCAGGTCTCTTCAACATATCTTCCTTTCTGATGAAATTCTCCTGTAATGAATTTAGAAACAGTTAAAACCAGGCCAAGAAATGAAATTGCAAGTCAAGCAGTAGCGATTCTAGATGACTAAATAAACAAATTAACAGTAATAATGACACCATCAAGCCACCAACATGGAGGCGAAGACTCTGCATACTCTATACTCTTCTATTCTGAGCTGCCTCTTATATGCTACATTTAAAGATACGGGATTTATAAAACATAGTAATTCAACTTTAACCCATGCACAGTGTAAAATTAACAACTCTTGACTGATGAAGAATAGATAGCATTTCAAATGGAAAACAACTATTAAGTAGTTGATGACTCTTGATACTATACTTTCTGAAGCATTACTTTCCAAAGTTGAAATTCAATTTTGCAAGAGAACATTATTTTTTCCCCAGACCTATTGGTAACTGGAACAGAAACTGTACGCTTGGTATCTATTTTACAACAGATCTCCATTTTTTTGTCTCAACAAGATTTACTTCAAGCTCTGTGAAGTGTGTTTCAGCTAGCACCTCCCTCAAAAGATCCAGAAAACATATGCCATGCAGCACACACTCTACATTCATTCTTACAAATTGCAGGAAGAACAGTAAAACAACTTCAAACACACCTGGGCTTTTCTAGTTTCTTCACTCCCTCTCAACTACAGATGGCCAGCTCCAGGCTCCTACGCAGAAGACATGGCATGGCTTCTGTCCCAACACGAGGACAGGGCACTGTCCCAGCACGGGGAACGTTGCACCTCTGGATGGGAGGGGAAGCGAGGTGGGAGAGAGTTGGCCAGAAGTGCCATGGCTTCACCCCTGTGCCCGGAGATGCAGCTATGTGCCCAGACGAGCCTCATCCTGGAGGGGTGCAAAAGGTGCACTGCTACCTCCCACTCCACTTCAACCCAGCTACACTGCGTGTGGTTACTGGATCATGGCCAAAAAGATTCCGGTGTTGTGAAGCCATTTAAAACAGTGATATTTTGATTATTTTTCTCAGAATTTTTCAGTACACACTGATTAACGTATAATGAAATACAATCTTTACACCAACTTGATACTGCGGTTTGCTTACCGTGAAGCTGTGCTACACGCATACCTAAGGAATAATGTGTGCTAAGCCTCACATTTACTATTTTTGCACGCTATTTGACTGTAAAGTAATGAATGACCCTTTCTTATATACAAGGACATTTTTTAAAACAGAAATTAAACTTCAATGCAAATAAAAAAAAAATCCATCGTTTAAACATAATAAGAAACAATTTAGAAACAATGTTTTACCAGTTAGCACAAGCTTATGTAAAACATGCATGACATTTAATGAAACAGTTGTTTCTGCGTTTTGAACCAATTCAATACACACAAGAAGAATCTATAACTAGTGAAATGAAGTGAGTATTTCTGGTCTCCATATCCTCCAAGACTGTAAAACCAATGCATCCCAGCCCCTCTTTCTTGGTTTTCTAATTAACCTACTAACTGGAAGAAAGGAGGGGCTTTCCTACCAGTAATCTGCCAGGCAGTTTCTCATCTTTAAGCTAGTCACTAAATTGATATGCAGAAATGAAGAAAAGCCCTACACCTGCTGGAAAAGCTACAGTTACCAGTTATAGGTTTACTACTTAGAAAGGTATATGATTTGAGTCTACTCACAGCTAAGTAGATGACTTTCTCTGAAACTGCAGCAGCAAGTACTGTCTGAATACAATTTTGCTTATATCAATCAAAAGAATAAATTCAGGATTTAATGATAGATCATGATTGTGCATTTCATATGTAAAGAAAATCTGTTCCATTTCTAGTAAAAAATCAAATATTTTATTTTTAATAGATTCATATTGACTTATGATTCAGCAGAATCTCATGCTTCAGCAACAGGCTGCAGTGGATGCAGTGTGTCGGGGAATACTGCTAGACTTGCAGAACGCTGATTTAAAAAGCATGTCTGAAAAAACGGAAGTGGTTAAATACAACTTTAATGCAAACATCCAGAGAAATCCAAGCAAGGGAGTAAAGACAAAGATGCATAAATAAATGCAAGCCTCAGTTCCTAAAATAGTTTACATTACCAAATGAATTTCTCCATCTGTAGGGTCACAGCCAAGCGCCAATGCCAAAAATAAATACACAAGGAAATAATATATACAGGGCACAAATATTCCACCTTCAAGCCTTAATTTCCTATGAATACTTTAGAAGCTGTCTAAATGCAAAAGAATCTTTTTTTAAAAAAATATAATGATTTTTTTTTTAAATACATTTGACAGAAATACTAATTCATGCTTAAAACTGGATCATCCCTAGATGTCTTTATTAATCCAGTCCACCCCAATTTCTAACAATGTGGTTCGGTGTGCAAAGACCTTATTGCTCCTTTCCATCAAAACGGGCTGTCACACAGACCAGCCTGTTACAGGGGCATCTTTGCTTTCCTTTGACACCTTTCTCTCTTCTGTTTTACAGTGTCTATGACCAGGATAGGAAACTGCACAAGACAACCTTCCTTTAATTAGTGTAGATTGCTGTGCCATGAATCAACAAATAAACGCCACCAGTACTACCACTACCATTTTGTCTTTGTCTCAAAGGCCTATTTGTTTGCCTCCAGTTTCCACTAGAACTCAGTTGCCTTAATCCCCATATGCCACTCACCTTCTTATTTTGCCATGTGCCAATTCTGCATGCTAAAAGGCAGTCTGTACATGTATGGATTTTTTTTTTTAATTATGTCTCCAACCTACCAGCTGTCAAACTCTACTTGACATTTATAACAGTGTCTGTATCTATTTCAGTTTTTTCTCTGTGAACTACTCTTGCTCGTACTTTATGAATACACTTTCTTTGTATACTCCTCATATAAAGCTTATCGTTTTTGGTATACACCTATATTATAGTTGAGTACGAAATTTAAAATAGAGAAACTGTATGTTCCTTATGACAAGATGAGGATGAATTGCATAACAGGTATCGAACAACTCATCTTCAGCTTGGTAGGCAGAAAGCACACTCTTCTTTCTCTGGTCAGGCATTCAACCATCCCCTTGGACTTTGGGGAAAAAACAACCAACCAAACAAACAAAAAAAACCAACCAAGCAACCAACAAGCTGAATTAAGCTTTCAATGAAGCTTTGCTATAGACTTCTGCTATAAAGTAAAAGTTACACAGGCAACCAAGAGCCTGCTTAAATTCCAAATGTTTTGCATTTAAGGTTGGATGATAACTTCGCTCTTTTCTTTTACTGCAGCTCTCAACAACAATGAGCAGTCTCAAGAGATGAAAATAGTTTCTTAGCCTGAAAATCATATGGAAAAAATCAACTGCCCTTTTAAAAAGTTATAAATGTCTGGACAAACTTTTCCCAGATTTCCCTTCTTCAGTTATTTAATGAACATATGGTTATTTATAATGTGAGCTACACTTGTAGTATTTCAAAAATTAGTTATAAACATGCCTGGAGCTACCCAGCTCCTCCCAAGACTATGCTGACCTCACTCAATGCCCTTCCAGCACCGTCTGCTGTGGGATCTCTTTGGCAGCGCACTCATGTTCTTACCTCGGTGTCTTCTCTGCCTTGAAACTTACCTCGGTTTCTTCTCTAAGCAAGTACCTTGTAACACGTTACTTTCATTTCAGAAAGGTCGTAACACGAAATATCAATTAGGATAAATAAAATCCTTGGCCAGAAGGCACAGCTGATTAAAAAAATACAGACAAAACCAACACAAGCTCAGCTCTCTAAGTAGTTAAGGAGCACGAAGGAGTCCCCCGTTCAGGTCACGGGAATGCAGCAGACGCTAGTACCTGGACTGACGTCTTTTTGAGAGGCACAGTACAGCCATCTGTGTCCGAGCGAGGCTCCTCTCCAAGTCAGGAGACGGGCACTTCTGGAGCGTGATGCGCCTGGGGGCTAGACTCTGCCCCAGAAGGAGAGAGGCTGGGTGCTGGGAGCACCCATTTTTTTCTCCTTGACGATGAAGGAAGACACCTCTGTTACTTGATGTCTCTGTTACCTGAGAAGTTAGGTGAGATGATCCCACCCAAAAGACCCTATGCTAATAAGTAACAGGGATACAGCCAAGAAGCTAGAAATACTGTCTTCTACTTTTCTTTCTCATGTATGTATGTAAATGCATGTCTGTATCTGCACTTTTTTTTTTAAACAAAAAGTCAGATAGCATCACCCTGAAAATCTAAATGAATCTGCTCTCATGTTCCTCTTACTCGCTTGGATACGACATTATACAGTTTATTTTACTCGCTGTTATTGTCTATGGGGTTTAATGGAACCTCTCATGTAAATAAACTGGTTTCCTCAATATTCCTTCCTGTTTAATGGAAATTTAATTCAATTCAGTGTATTATTTAACTCAATAAACGGTAAAACAACATTTTTTTCCTTCGCAACTAACATAAACTGCAGATGTAAAATGTGTATCAGAAGA
The DNA here is from genome assembly GCF_040182565.1 of Anser cygnoides. Classification (NCBI taxonomy): domain Eukaryota; kingdom Metazoa; phylum Chordata; class Aves; order Anseriformes; family Anatidae; genus Anser; species Anser cygnoides. The sequence goes on from NC_089873.1 coordinate 134,038,113, forward strand.
TTTTTCTTCCTCCTGGAGGTTTTCTTCCTCCAACTTCTAGCATATCCTAAAATACTCTTGCATACTCTTGATTTTTTCCTACTTTTGAAATCTGATCCTACTGCCAAAAAATAAAATGAAAATAAATACCATCAACTGAAACATGAATGCTGCATATAAACACGCTCTCAATTGAAAAAGAAACTGCTCATTTTTTAAAGTTCTTCTTAAATAAGCTATTCAGAATATGTGACGAACGCGTCTTTGTTTTAAACATTCCTTATCACTGTTAATTGTATTTTATACTTCATTTGGGGATTCCACAGAACTCTGCCCTTGACTCCCTTCTCCTCTGCTCATGAGGGAATCTCATGCAAAAGTGATTTTAATTATCACTTATTCATGGATACTCTGTGCTCCAGATTTGCCTTGTCTTCATCACAGACCAGAACCTCCAGCCTCTTCTGATGCAATCAGGACTTTTGGCTGTCAACTGCAGAACCATTCTGAACACTCTTTTTCCCCTTGCTCTGCAACCCCTCTTACTCAACTGCTACTTTTGTCAAGACTGTCAACATGACAGTCACCTGATTTGTCACGCAGACTTGTAACCCTTGATAACATTATCTTTAACCCACGTATTTTTCTAGATCTCCATCTCTGTGTCATATAAATAAATTTATTGTTGTTTTAATATATATATATAATACACGTGTGCAACTCTTATTAATTACAAGGTTTGTGCATAACATTTCTAATGAACTTAGCAATGAATCACACTCAGCTCAAATATAAGCAATTTTTATCTTTTTAAGGCCCTTCATTGTCCCTCTCCAACCTCCTTTATTTTATTTGCATCCTAGCCTGCTTACGCTTTCAAACTGTAATCTTTTATGTTTCTCTTCATGCTGCTCATTCTATTTGGAAAACGTTTCCTATAAACATCCCTCGAGCTACTCCACTAAGGCCCTTCACATTCTTTAGATCCTTAGAAAAGATGATCATTTTCCATGAAAAACATAGCTTTGGTAAGAAAACCAAAAAATACTATTCTAGTGAGGAAAAAAGTCGCTTCTTAAATTCAAGAGAATTTTAAGCCATTTTATTCCTTCAGATATATTTTCAAAAAAGAATGGGAAGAATGGCTCTCGTTAAGGGACTCCAACGACTTGTCACTAAATCTGTTCAGCTTACTGGGGTTATTCCAGATTCACATCCTACAATTTCATTCTGGACTCGAAAGTCAAACAGATTTTCTCTGTTATGGCTAACCAAAGCAATCAAGATTTTCATCGTAAAATTCTTTTGCCACCACACCTGTTGTAATTCCATTAACGTTACGGAGGCAGCCAGGATAAGGTTTGGCTCAACTCTTAGACTTTAGCTAATGATGTAGCTGATGTCTGAGCCAGAAAGGAATCTAATTTACAATTCCATAAGCATTTCACATGAATAAAAACGTAGTATGCAGGAGCTCAGCACATTCAAATACAAAGAAGGCGAGGATCTGATCCACAGAATAAAAAGAGCCGAACAAATTAATCTACACAGTTTTGAAAATAAAGTTTTAAGTGTTAAACTTTTAGTACCGTATGCTATCCTGAACACAACATGCTTCCTTGCTTTTGCGTGTTCTTATTGTGTCTGGTTTTAATGCCCGTTGTGGAAAAAAGGCAAAAACTGCAATTACCTCAGAGTGTATGGAGACGATGTTTTACGGCACAATGAAATACTCTGAAAGCCCCGTCTCTTTAACACCTCCACATACGCCTCAGATGCTGAACCCAGGTGACATAACCGCTGGTTATTTCATGTTTACCACACAAAACCACGATCACCAAGGAAGGAAATTCCAAGGTGTGCTTCAAGAAGCCTTCCAAACAAAGAACTCTTCTGACAGATGTTTTATGTTTTAACATGTTTTCCTAAGAAAAGCTACATAGTCTTGAAAGCTTTTTAACTCAAGCAGCTATGACCCCTTGGTGGAAGTTTTGCAAAACCATGCCTGGCTTTGTGAGAAAGGCTTTTGATCATAGACATCGGAAATCCCAGGGCAAAGACAATAGTCTGCTAACTTTTGCTTGTCTGCTGTTCCACAATAGCTAGGAAAATTGGAATTAGTTCACACCCCATCCTCCCCCACCCAAAAAAAGAAAAAAAAAAAAAAGTGAGAAGGATGATAAGCTGAGAGGTTCATTTAGGTAAACCTTTGCAATGATGTTATTAGCTTACAAGGAAAACATCAAAGCACACTTCTAAAAACTCTTGCCTCAATCTGAAATGTAGAGCTTGTCTAACAGAAAATGGAGAAAAGGCCCAGGAGACACATCCAACTGATAACACACAATAAACATGAAATATCTCTGGAAATCACGAGTGAAGCAAACTTTCCTAATGTGGTTTAATTTTCTCTTTCCAAGTATAGAGCTTTTTCCCCCTCTGTTTGTGAACTTCCCCAAATTCAGGCAGAACTGATTAAGCATTACAGAGGTATATCACTTCTTTTACTCTTTTCCGTCCATATACACTGATACTTTATTTGTAAGGAAAACGTATTGTTCAGCTGGCTTATTTCCTTCTAAAATACAGTGACTGAGAGGCAGAAATAAATCCTTTGAGAAGACTGACGATGAATTGAGTATTTAATAATCATCGTAGACATTATTAAATACAGGAGAGTACAATGAGATTATCATGTTCTCATGACTGTAACCTAGACACTTCACTTGCTACAGGTTATCAGATGTGCAAGAGGGCAGGAGAAGCCGGACTGGGGGGAGATTTTGTCTTACAGGGTATCAGTTATGGGAGATTACACAGGGAAGAGAAGGGTTGGGATCCAAACTTTCACTAGAATTACCCCATGCACCCCCCCTGCGTACCAGGGATGTGTTGGGATGTGTTCTGTGTTTTAAACAGATTTTAACTCAGGAGCAATAAAAGAATTTGATGTTGGAAATTCTGCTTTAATTTAACTTAGCTCTTTGTTATTTTAGAGAAGATTATTTCTAACATGTGAGTTTAAACTTTTGTTATAACCAAGCTGTTTCTTGTTTTCATTTGAAACAAATTACTTTATCCTGCAAATTTACTTGAGGCCTTTTCTTTCTCGTTCTAAAATAGCTTGTGCCATATTTTCAGTTCATTCATGGGACTTTGGTTAACCGAGCTTTTAATAAATGAAAACTGAAGATTTTTTTTGTGTGTTATAGTGTATTTCATGATATATAACATACATTGACAAAATAAAAAAATAAATTATACCCTAGATTGTCATTTCATGGTTTCTTAAGGGCGTAAGAGAAAAAAGGAAAAGAAATTTAAGATTTTAACTAATGTTAAATAAATAATGTTAAACTCCACATCAGAAACAGGGAACCACTGCCACATAGGCCATTTGGAAAACCTGGGACCCCTCAGAGCTGGTAACACTCCCTTCACCCCCTCTTCTGCCTCCAGCCCCCAGAGATCCAGAGAAGCACATCAGAATCTATTAATCTGCAGAGATGAGCAGAAACAGAATGGGATCTCCTGTGCACATGCTATGGATCATCTAAACTGGGCTGCCACATGTGGACACAATCAGGTTCTTTTTTTGGAAAACTGGGGTAAAAATGTTTTTCCAGAACCGAACCATGTTCTAGATATTCATTTTTCTAGGTTCAAATGAGGTTGGTACCTTGTCCTGCTAATTCCTCACTGGCAACTAACATTGTCTCCAGCTGAGAGATGAACACAGGCTAGGAACAAGCTTCTAAACAATGTAATGCAATCACAGTGCTAACAGATACGGCTACAAGAGCAGTGCTGGTCAACACTTCAAAGCACTTTGGGGCCACACCGTTTTGTTTATGCTGATACACCCAAGCACAGGCACACACAGCTTTCTGGAACCAGCACAACTCCAAAACAAAACAAACAACAAGAAAAAACAGAGACTACAAAAAGTCAAACGCTGTAACAAAGTACCAATCAGTCTTATCCTTTGACAAAACAAAACCTTAATCAAATAATAAATACGTAACCTAATATCTCCTTCTGCCTTAAATCCTTCCCCATTCCTTCCCGACCCCCACTTCCCTTGAAAACCAGATGGCCCAGCAATATGCCCTGAAGGTCAACAGATGCACCATGACTTTGGATAAAGAAAAGGTATATAATATCTTTAATAATATTTCCAGATGACAGAATAGGAAAACACACGGTGAAAAAAGCACTAAAACATCTACAGCAAGGAATCAAACCAAGCACTTATACTGTATTGAAACATCCGAGACACCAATGAAAATAAAAGCCAAGAAGCAAACTCATTAATGCTATGAATAATAAATAACGAGTGAAAAGAAGATTGATTAAAAAATACGATAAGAAACTACATAAAAAAAGGATACCAGATAACTCTAGTTAATTTGTCTGGACTGGTAATGGATATGGCTGCTTACTTTTCATGGCTGTCAAAAGTTATGAATTTCAAGATTTCTAAGTTTTTCTCAAATGTGTGCATGTCTTTTGGCTTTATAGGAAATTTGTGTCAGTGGGTATGTAGATGAACGAGTGCATAGGTGAATAAACAGGTGAATGATTTAGTTCGGACTGCGTTGGCCGAGTCTGAACTCAGTTACAGCAAAGCATGTCTGGAGGGAATCAAACAAATTACAGATTAAGCTACTCCAGATTTTCGCTGGTGAATCTGAGGTCCAAACCCAGGTCTGTGAATCTTAATGTGAAAGCTGATTCTAGTGACAACATTATTGAGCTCCATGCTTTTTGTGTTCTGCTACTTCCAGATCAAATTCGTCCGAGTTACAGATAAGAACAGCTTTCAAACTGCTGACGCTCTCAATTTAGGCTACAACCAAAAAGTGCGGTGGATACCTTTCCTCAGAACACCCACAATGAAATATTTTACTCTGCTCTTTGTCACAACCAGGGAATTGTGTAGCTTTTACCTTTTGTGCATGGGTACCTTTGTGATTATCGCTGACCCCATTGTGCCTCCCTAAGTTTGATCCCAGGACAGCACAGCATTTAGGGCTTAGTAACTGGTCCTGTAGACATCCTGTACCTTACTACTGGTAGGAACAGAGTGCTGTACCTGTGAAGACATTTCAGTCACACAAAAAGTAGTGCAAATTAACTTAGTGTTCTTCCCTAGACATGAAGTAACTTGTTAGCCCACAGTAACTTGCTCACCTGTTTAAAACTCTATGCTCCAGAAAAAAATACAGTTTCAGTTTTATTTCGTCATCGTTTCAGGGCTAACAGAAATAACAACAAACAAAGAAAGCCTCCCTTAAGCGTACACATTAAAAAAGTACCTGGAGTAGCAATGTTACAATGTAAGTGGCCCCTTTTCACTTAGAATAGATCTGTGCCATCTTTCAAAATCAACTTTTCTGTACATGTCACAAACAATATAATTATGCCTAATCCTCTCAAACCACAGCCATCCGAGTCAAAAAGCCTTTGCTACCTGCATTAAATAACACACTGTTTGTGTCGATATGCTCCGGGGGCCGAAAGGCATTAAGAAACAACCTTTAGCCTCAGACTGCTATCAGCAGTGCAAAGTAGCTTCCACCAAAGCAAAGGATGAAAGCCAGAAAGTACTTCGCTGGCAAAATGGACAGGCGAGGAAGAATAATCTATCCACCTTAGCTTCAGTTCTGGTGGCCAGACTTTCTAAAGCAAGACAGATCTTCAGATCTGAGGACCTGTGTCCATTAGAAGGCTGGTTCTGGCCTAGCAGAGATACCATGCTTATGTGTAGAAAGCGTATCTAATCACCGAGGGCGCCCTGTCTTCCCAAACAGCACTGGCTTCGATGACAGAAGCTCCCAGAGTCTGGTAGCTAGAGTCTCTGCTGGCATTTTTCTGGCCCAGAGGAGGCCCATTTACCCTTTTTCCTTTCCACTCCTCCTCAGCAGAGGCATCTGGAGCTGACCAAGTCAGAAAGGGCAACCCCGCTTTCAGGGGATGGCAAACAGCAACACAGGGCAGCGACACGCTGCTGGGGATGGGCTGTCGGCCTCGAAACCTAGCCTGAGAAATGCAACACTAAGTGAAGAGCAACTGGAAAGCCCATGACTGAAAGAGCGAAAACAAACAAACAAAACCACACGTGCTTTGTTATTTTGTTGTTGTTGTTTCCATCAGCTTAAAGACAGGAGAGCTCAAGCCTGAAAGCAAGCTCTGTCTCTGGGGTTCTCAGTCTAGAACCGCTATCTGAAATAGAAGAAATCCAGTTGCAGACTGTTTAGGCCTCGTATATCACCGTGAATCCACGAGCATTGCTATGGAATTTGCTTGGTAATGTTAGCAAGAAAATCTACGTGTGTGGAAAGTTCTGTTCTGTGTTGGAGCTGTCAGCATCTTTGTGACTTTCGGTCCTCTGAGGACTCTTTGGACTCTCTCACTTAAACACCCACTGCTGATCCCCAGAAGCTGTGCCAAATGCTATAGAAAGGAGAGAGGACAGAGAAATTTCCTCCCTGATGAGAGGCTGTAACACTGTGCTTACGGGCTCGCTTTTCAACAAATCCTTGTATATTGAATATACTTGTTTTGTATCTGGGTGGGCATGCAAACGGATCCTGACTGTGAAGACACAGATACATTCTTTAAGAGGGTTAAAAAGTCCCGAAGGTAAGTTTTATTTTTCTCTTGTCCCCGCTCTGTGGAAACCAGAATGTGCACAGCATCCTATCGCTTCAAAGCCCAGCTAAGACAGAAGCCAAAGGGGTGTATAACAGACAGGGAGGCTCAATACATGCTGAAGTAGTGCTGTAAATGAATATTCTATTTCAAGAAAACCTACAATAAAGAGCTGAGAAATTAAAGCTATTAATATGAATCATTTTACTCATTTACATAACCCCACTAGAATCTGTGGAGAAACTTTACCAGATTTTTTGGTGTGAATAAGGAGTAACTTCATTATGTCAACGGAGCACCATTACAATTTGGGAAAAGCCTCTTATTGATGAAATTGAAAAATAAAGCATCAAGCATTTCAGCCCTGCAAAGCAAATGGCTGGTTTCTGTGTTTCATTGTGTCAAAAAGGAGAACTTCTACAAGAACAAGAGACTATGGATGCTGCTCCATTTTTTCAACACAGAGAACACAAAATTGTAAACAATTTACAGAAGGTCAGGTTCAGGGTCTAACATCCACAGCCTAACATCTACACAGTGTAACAAAAATAACAGCAAAGATCTTTCCAAATCAGCTCCACATTATTAACCTACTGAAAAATTTATTTATTTGGCAAGACAGAACATCAATATAATTCTCTCATAAGTTTTCTATCTTTTGTTTATCTATTTGGAATTCAGTTAGATGGGCCTAATTCTCAAACCATATTTCAGCAACATTTTTTTTAAAGATAAATAAAAACTCCTAGCCTGACCTTAATTATTTATTCTTCTCTGGAGAATTATACACTGGTGAACTGTTAGTGAGAAGTACCAGTTAAAAGAAACTCAGAAACATCCAATCCAGACAGTTGTTTACATGATATAACAAAGGATAGGAAGCCTTGATGAATAATAATGTAGAGTTATTTGTATTATGCTGCTGCCTGTATCTTGCATATAAGACTGTACGATAAAAATATTAAATTATTAAAATCCAGAAAAAGAAAAAGAAAAAAAAACATTTAAAAAGAGACATGATAATCCTTGCCCCACAGATTATAATCCAAGAATAAAATCAATACAGGATGGATGTATTCTGGTAGATGGAAGGAAGAAAACAATGGGTATGTCTCCAGGCCACGCTGCAAAGGAGAAGCTCCTATTAGCTTGAGTACTGCAGGACACAACACGTCCCGCATTGTTTAATTTTTCCTGTAGTAAAGTATAGTTGGCCCAGGTAAAGCACAGCCCTGAAGAAGCTGCACTGCTTTGCTAACCATGCTAACTTGTGCTTCTGTACATCACCCCACACGGTTCAGTGCCGTTACAGCCAATGAACAAACATCGACCAGCATTTTCGATACGATAATTTGTTCTTTGTTTTGAAGCGGGTATCTCTAAGAGTTGACATCACCTGACAAGACTGTCACTCTCTGCCTGAATTCATACTGTTGCAGACCTTGCGGGACCTACCCAAAGCCAGGGTTGTAATGAAAGCAGGCAGTGGCATAGCCAGTCTAATCCACAAAGCACTGCAGTGGAGCCTTGCTCAGAGGGAAGGAGCAGCACTGCCAGCTTCCATGCTGGCACAGCAGTATGAAACAGGTATTCCTTCCAAAGGATTTTTCAGAACAAAAACTGCAGTTTTCTTTCCAGTTTCATTTTCACCTCCTCTGCTCCAGGTGTTCCTCTCCCCTTTTCTAAAGGTAGCAATTAGAAAAGAAAAAAGAAATGACAGTGATAGAAAAATATATAAAAAAACAAACCGCAGTATCTCTTCCAAATTAGTTTACCTCCTATTCCTTTGATGTACACACAAAGTGAATGTGTAGTTAGTTCCTTGATAAAGCACTTTTTTCCCACTACGAGAAAGGTTATCTACACATCTCTAGAAAATATAAAGGAAATATAGTGGGTGTTTGTTTCACGAAAACACATCTTCTGTTTGATACCAGTACAGCTGCAGTGATCTCTCTAAAGAGTTTTCCAAACTCGTCCCTGGGCTTGCGGTGACACTGAAGCAGCACAGCCAGTCTTTGGGAATCAGCTACATTTGCACTCTAGTGCCTCCAACTGATGCGCAGTGTAGCATTCACAGAATTGGAGGTGCTCTAGCAGAGATTTTGCAGTGTTGGTAGTTTGAGAAAAAGAGGGGCAAAACCTCTCTCCCTCTCTACAGCTCTCCATTACAGAATGAAGGGGATATGCTACCCTTCTGCTTTCAACTGATGAGGACTGCACAGGACGTGATTATGCTCAAAAGCAACACCGGTTCTGCAGAATAGGCTTATTGCGCTATTGTGTTAAAGAGATGACAGGAAGGAGAGGAAAAGCCTACTCAAGGGAAGAAACGAGTCTGCAGAAATCTACATACATCAGTGCCACAATATTGATATTGCTATTAGTAACCTGAAATCAACACTTTTAAAAGCGCCACTTGGAAGCTGGTAGGGAAGCCCACATTTAAAGGCTACATACCCGACTCTTTTTTTTTTTTCCCTTTTCTTTATTTTGTCTCCCTTATTACACTCTAAAGAGACGAGGACGGTCACAAACCTGGCTGTTGAAGAGTTCTGGCATTTTCAGGCCCGAGAGCCCCACCACACTGCCTTCAAGGCAGAAGGGGCTACATGAGCATGGGGCCCCAGTGCTCTCACTCCAGCCCACAGGCCAGCTCACATTTGCCAGAGCAGTCGATGAAGGATTAAGCCCTGCAGATGGGTACAGCAGATAATTGCCACATCACAAACCACCACAGCTAAATCTACCAGACTATGAGACGGTCACTTACATTAAAGGTCCAAATGTCAGATAACCTACTCACTCTTTTCAAAAGGCTTCCCATGATATTTCAAGTAAGTTATTTTCCAGCTCTCCTAGAATTTAGAAGTCCATATAAAATTTCTGCCTTTCTCAAAGGGATGCTGAGAGTATTAATTCACTAAAGCATTTTGGAATCCTTTGAAGAATGGAAGGCAACTACATACTGCTGCAAAACAGTAGCACGATTTGGTTTAAAAAAATATTATCAAACCTAAAAATGCCACAATGCACTTACTTAAACAGACAACAATTCTGTAGCAGGTTATTCAGAGAGAATTGTTTTGTGCAGATCATTTCTGCATTAATATTAAAAACTTCTTGGCCTATAGATACTGCAATGTAACGGTTATGTGCATTTCTATTTCCCGTCACATAATGTCTGCTTATAATGCTGTGTTACTCAAAAGGTGAGAAAATGAAGAAAGCCATTTTTAGGGAGAAAAGCACTGTATACTTTAGAAAACAACACTTCATTAATATAACCAGTAAAAAGTGAGTGAGTACAGAACCAACACCTTAGATGACAAATTTCAAGCCTAAAATCTCACCTTCTATATATATGCATGTATGTATGCATATCTACACACATACGCACACACGCACACAGACACATACATCAAGCAGGCTCCCAAGGAGTATTTATGACAGTTTGGAGCAGCTCCTTCGCTGCCTGTAAGCAGAGCCAGCCATCCTTCAAGCAGACCAGCTAGAATCACCATGCTGAATGGTAAATCTGAAAGGACTGAAGTCATGCAGCTACCTGGAGAGAAAAAGGATCCTTCATCGTGTATTTAGAAATGCTAAATGGCCCGGGAAACTACTTAGAGATTTCTCATGCTCAGATCCTCATTTTCTCTTGCGTGGTCATCCCTAGGACAGCTCTGGAAAACAAGGCAGCCATTTTCTCTTAAGCTGTTACTCTCGGCAAACCAGATTGAAGTGCTTGATACGCTGCTGCTCTCTTCCGTGCCTGCAGCACTCGGAGGGGAAAAACAGCCAATCACCCACAAACAGGTAGCGACCACAGCCATTTTTGCACTTGCCTGATATGAGTCACGCCGCGGCAGCAGATGGGGCCGGGGGGAGGCTGGGGAGGCCTGGATGCAGACAAATCGATATGCTGTAGCTCTCTGCCTTGCCCTCTCTGCTGGCTTCACCCTGCGGCCCTGCAAAACCGTGGAGATCCCTGGAATAATGCTGCTTCCTTATGTGCGTGCATTCCCCAAATTAACTACCATTAGGAAAAAAAAAAAAAAAAGAAATTGGCTTTTACAGAGCCGTTGGGTCTAAGGCATTGCCTCAGACTTGTTTTTAAAAACAACTCAATCTCAGTGTGAGAAGGGGAAGAAAACAATCTTAATGTGCAGTTGGCAGAAACACACACGTACGTGCACCTGTATGCACATACATACCTCATGTAATTTTTGTGACACAGCTGCAAATAACCTCTCTCCAATAATTTGCTAGGGGACCAGACTGCCAAAACTGCTGAGCACTCTTTAAGGTGTACAGCTCTGGATATTCAAAATGGCTAATCAACTGAAAATACAAAGGGCTGGCCTCACATGTAGAGCAAGAAGCCATGCCCCTACAGTCCAGTTCACTTCTGTTTTCCATTGTAATCCTCTTTCTTGTCATTCTTGGAAACCTCACTATTTTACAGCAGTGTTGTGAAATTCGGCAGCGAGAAGCCCCAGGCTCAGGGAGATGCCTTCCCTGTCCCATGCAAAATGTGTTCAGACTCAGCCACACTCAAGGCTGTTGGGGAACAAAAAAAAGATCCCACTTCGGGTTTGTCAGCAGAGGCAGCTAAAACCAAGCTGCTAAAATCCCTCTGCTTCCACTCTTGCCACCCACCAAGCCCTGGCTCGTTTCACCACGTGCCTTCAGACGGTGCCCAGCCAGCATGCAGCTCCGCTGCTCGGGCCCCAAGGCCCGAAGGCCACCCACCTGGTGGGGGACTTGCGCCCACATGGCCACCTCTGGGCCACACGATGCCCCTTGCCGCCCCGGAGGCAAAGCAGGCACAGGACGAGTGCCCAGGTCAGGGGAAGGCCCAGCTGGCGGCAGGAAGGGCAGCAGCTGCACACAGGCAACAACGACATGGATGGTTCTTGTGCGGAGTGCCTGCTCCAGCTCTTGAGCGCAAGAACCGAGTTTGGCCATGTAACCTTTACATCTGCGCTTCCGGTCACGCTTCCCAAGGCTGTTTTTAAACCAAGAGGGTATGCAACCAGTCACTCCTAATGCTGTGAACTGCAGAACTGTTCCCCAACGTTACAGCGTCACTTCGTGCCTTGCTTTACAGCGAGGCTGCTGTAAGGGATGGCACCGCACCAAAAGTGGCTTCCCAGTTTTGCAGAAGCCCAGTCAGTCAGAATAAACACAAGCAGAGCACCCATATTTCAGACATGCGATTCCATCGTCAATTACGAAAATCACTGAAACACAGCCAAGTTCAACATCATCGGCTGGTGAAGAACATTTTGGTTCCGTGGCCATTGATTTTTGCTGGACAAAGTAATAAGTCATTGTTTCTGTGCCAAGTATACATGCATCGCAGCATTTTTTAATATCTTTTATTTTGGAATGCAGGATATCATAAGTTTAAGAGAAGAAAGTCCACTCACTCCACTAAAATTCAAAGTATGTAAAACCACAGCTCTCTCAACCATGCCATCTGTGCTAGAAATACCATTTTTTTTTCTTTTTTTTTTTGCCACAGGACTATTACACTGTGTGCAGGTGGTAATATCTAAAAATATATCATGGAAGACATATGTAAAAGTAGACTACTCCTTTTTTGTTGTAAACTCTAAGTACGAATGAACCCATATTGATCTACCTTGTACCTTTTGGCACCAGAGTTTTTCTCATTAGGCCTGCAGCCCTTGTGCTGAAATACAGTTTCCAGAAAGAAAGCGTACAGTTCCTCGCACCTGTTTCATACATCACACTAGATAGAATGGCTTGATCTCTTCCAGGAAGGAGCTCAGTGGTGTAGCAAGGAGTCAGACAAGCACCATATGGGCAGAAGTGAGGGAAGACAAAAGCGAGGGTCGAACCAGTGCTCTCAGCAGCGGCAAGAGTTGCGCTGGCTCAGCTGTGTTGTCTAATCAAGTATTCTAAATCAATTAAGACTGAAGCTAATTTGTACACATGAATCTTTGTATTTCTAAATGAACCTAAATATTCCACAGGAATATTCCATACGGTTTAATTCCTGTAGTACATGGACAGAAACCGACGACTGGCCGAGCTCATTAGCCATGAAAGCATGGAGTTTTAGCACGCAAGCTTTTTTCTAGCAATATAAAACCTGAGTAGGGAATGAGTGAGTACCTTCCTATCCTATAAAACAACGCTACCTAACATTAGAGGATTTTTCAGTTAACAATAACGATGTTATTACAGTTGTTTGGAACTGTCATCAGATCTGAGCTCCAGCCTGTTAAAATATTTCAGTAATAACAGCAACAAAAAAACATTTATTGACATCAGTCATCTTCATCGTAACACAAACATTCACATGTATTTCTCACAGGTTTGCTAGGAATCCTACATTTCTTACAGGTTTTACAGAAAACGGAAAACCACTTTCTCTGACTGGACTGAATTTCCACCAATTTTTGTTTGGGCGGTGATATTCAAGCAGTGACAGCTTAGCTGCAGACACCCACCAAAGTACTTCTCCTGTCTGCCTACCTTGCCTCTCGGCACCAGCGGCTGAGCCACTCACCACTAGATTGCCCAAAACTGCAATTTATAGCACATTCTACTCAGGCTGGAATTAGCAGCAGTCTGCTTTGAAAAGGTGCACAGTAAACTAAAGCGTTTCAGCAGTGACTCAGCGTTGTGTATTAATAGCCAGCCTAGGCTTATTTAAGACTCTACCATTGCCATGTGGCTGGGATACGAGTTGGATCAGGCTGTTGATCGGACTGAAAGCTCATCTTGCAAATAAAATCATTTTTTCAGCGTTGTGCACCAGCACAATTATAGAGCCAACATCAGGAGCAGGGGGTCAAGGATAAGGGGAGGGCAGGACAGTCCATTTTGCAGCAGCCTGCATTTATGTTGGCAGAGGTCAACCACGGAAGGAGCCGGCTCCCCTTTGCCCACAGAAGGAAGCAGAGGGTGCAAGGACAGAGAGCCGGGGGCAGCAGCAGCTCACCCCTGCTGTGCCATCCCTCCTCCATGAACAGATGCTGCAGTTGTGAAGAACGAGACCCCCAGGCAAGTCTTTATACCTACCATATAAGATGAGCAGAACAGAAAACAGTGCTTAAAAGAACCACTTACACTCATCCTGCATGCGTATGAATACCTATGTGTAGAAACGAAGAGAAGAGGCTCCAGATACACAAGAGCAAAACCAAACAACAACAACAAAAGCAGTCCTATAGTATGCTTTTGGTCTAATTGGAAAGTACAAGGTGGTAAGAAATAGAAAAAGTCACCATAATCTGATTAGCTGTGTAATTACGACTAAACTGAGAGATCAATGAGAGAAACTATAAGGAGTTTTTTTCAGCGTGGTACGCTGGAGAGAAAATGAGAAATCTGGTGGAAATCTAATGGGATAAAGTAACAGATGGTAGGTAAACACCATGGGGACATGGGATATGTTTAAAGATGATACTGGCTAACAGTATGATTAAGAGGATGCGCAATATTACAATGCACTGAGTTGAACAATAATGTAAGTAATAAGGCCATGAGAATCTTAATATACCAAGTTTCACTGACATTTATAGACTAGGTTAGACTTACTTTTATAAACATCTATGGGAAAAACACTCAAGAAAAAGATCGAGTTCTAGGTAATGCAAGTAACTAGGATATTAAAAGGAATGGCTCTTGTCCTCCTCTTCACAAACATTGCAAAAAACGGTCCACAAATATGACACAGGATATTACACAAAAGACGAGCAATTGAGTTAATTATCAAAGATATAAAGATAAATAATGAACTCAATGTACAGGGGAAAAAAAACACACCTTGAGCTATGTTTCTGGAAACAACTTAGCAGAACAAGCTTGCTTAGCAGAACAAGCAAGTGGAACAGTGCAAACCACCGTCACGTGGGTTACCCAAAGCCTACCTGACAGGACATCTTTCTACTCGTCCTGTAAGGACTCCAGGCAAAACAATAGTGCAATCCCCAACCATTTCTTCAACCATAAATACGTTAGTAACTTCCAGCACAATCTTCCACATAACCCGCTTCTCTTCCAGCTGGTACACAGGCAGGAGTACAGCTTACGATCTATAAGCTGAACACACAAGCAGGTCAACTCAAGGTGGCCTCACGCGCTCAGGCAACGCTTTCAATTTTCTCTTGGGTATACTGTCAAAGTTTGCTATACCAGTCTCATGAAACTGTGGTGGTCCTGTGCCTTCCAAATATTTGCCAACAATTAAATAATACCTATAAACGATACAGTCCAGCTGTAGAACTGCTTATGTCTCAGTAAAATAAATAACTGTATATATAAACTCCAAATATATACAGATGGATACATACATACATACAATACAGACAGAGAGTGTTAAATGGAGTAGATATAAACAAATGATATAAAAAGATATAAACCAATGCTGCATTATTATAAGCCAGTTATTTATGTAGATTTATTTTAAAATATGTCTGATTGCATTCATAGCACTGATGAAGAGAACTGTAACGCACTAAACGTTATTAAACACTTAAACTAAAATTCCCCCTTGATCATCCCTCACAACCACTCCGATTCTGTTTTACCACCCAGAAAAAGAATAACCACACGACCTGAAGGTCAGAAAATTCTTACTCTGGTATGAGAACCAACTAAATAATTTCCAAAAGCAGGGGCCTCTCCCAGGCACAATCCTGCTTTCAGTCCTCCCATCTCAAATTGGCACTAATTTAAATTAGAGACTGGTAGCTTTAGCACTTCAGCTGATATCAATTACCATTATATCACGTAAAGCACTCCCTGAAGTAATCAGGAACCAAGCTGCTTATGGAAATAGTACAAAAACCACATCAGGAATGAAATAGAAGCCAGTACACAGCAGAGATATAACCAGACCCTCTGCAAGAAAAAAAAAAAAAAAGAAAAAAGAAAAAAAAAAGATTTAAATGGGCAGCTATGGGCAGCTGTGTTCTGCATCAGCAGAATTACAGCCATTTCTGTGAATGGCTTTAAGGTGCATAGAGAGGTCACTGTCTTCTCCAGATTGGATTACCGCGAAGCCAATGGATACCAACTATAGCAAGGAAGCAACTGGGTGCTGGACTGCCTTAAAACAGCTGAGGAGAAACAGAATAAGCCAAAATGATGCTGGCTGTGATGCAGCTTCTGAGAGGGCACAGTCCCCTACTTCACTCACAGCTGGCTCACGAAAACTTCTCAGTGTTCTTAAGATCATTAAAGCCCAGTAAACCAACCCCTCAAACACAGGTTATTTTTTTTTATCCTAGTGCAGGCAAACGGTGAGAGGCAAAGGGCTTGGGCCCGCTTAAGGGAGATGTAAGAACCAAGAACATGCACTCAGGAAGCTTAAATTGTACCAGCAATCTTGCTTTGTTGACAAAGCCTTGTGTCTCTTCTCGGTACCCCACCTAAATAGCTTTTGCTCAGGTACAAAATATTTTAAGGATGCTTAAACTAGTTTCCATAACTCATCATTAAGAGCAAGCTTACTCAACTGAGGAACCAGCCAAAGTCATTCAGGGACCACCTTACACTTACTGCAAGGGTAGATATAGATAGGCTTCCTGGCATCCTTCCATCCTACAATTTCCTACAGCTATTACACTGATGATTCAAATCTAATTTTAACAAGCAAGCAAGCCTTCTGCTGTCAGCAACCATTGTTCCAAGACAGAAGGAAAATACTTTAAACACATTTTCGTGCCTTTCAACATCTGCATTTTTGTATTGCTTTTGTTCCTGGAGAGGGGCACAGAAAAGAAAAATAAGGGAAGCACTTCCCCAGGTAGGGAGGGTAATATATTAGTGCTGTCACTTTTTATTTCCTAAACAAGCTTAATTTTTTCTAAACAATCCATGGGCAGGAGAAGGGTTTTGTTCCTTTAACAACAAACTAATGCTTTAAAAGTCTAAAAATTCCGCTACAATAACAAAGCAAGTTTCAAAAACACATTCCCCAAGGATAACATAATGTTTTTGTTTCAAGAGCAAACAAATAAACAAACAAGCATTTTCTACATCTTTGGTAAAATTGAGTCCCAGACAGCCATCCTATTTATGTTTTTAAGTAACAAGTTTTATGCAACTCTTTACAGCTAAGTTTGTGTATAAATGAAATTCCTCCACCAGTTTAGAAAGGAACTAAGAATGTACATCATTCTACTCGACCTCACATGAGGAGATCATTCACCAAGTTTCTAAATATTCACATAAGAGATCAGAAAAAGCAAAAGAATTTGCATATGCTTTTGCATATTTTCAGATAGCTTTCAAAGCAAGGTCAACATGGAGTAATGAAGCGCTGGGTTCATTAGTTGTACAGCAAAACACAAAGTCCCATCTCACGTGCAATGGCAGTGAAAAGTTTGAAGATATAAGTTGGGTAAGATACTCATGGAACATAATTAATTCTGAAGACAATGGTAGAAGCTTTCTTCTAATATAACCTAAGCATGGTTCCAATAACCAAGGATAAGATAACAAAATGCACAGAAAAGTCTTCATGATAAGGAAGAAACTGCCTGATTTGCGCTGAGTTACAGTACAATCAAGTTAGGTATGTGGCACATTCTGATGTTTGTATGATGTTATTTTAATAACCTAAAATACAAAATTAAAGCTGTCTGCAAGGCTCTTGACGAAACAAACACCATACTGGGGTGCTGAAGGTGCTTCCTTTACTCAGAATTCATACCATAGAAGGATATTGATACATTGGAAAGGGAAATACTGAATAGCATTTCACACTTTAGCAGGTATAGAAAACATCACCTGTGTAACGCACTGCCTTGTTATCACTGCCAGCGTAAAATACAATGTTATATTCACTGAATGGCAGTAGTCAAAACACAGGTGATCAAATGTGGCAGTCCTCTTCGACATTATGGAACCTGGGCAAGGTATTTCATTTGATCTCTTTGCTCAAGTCAGTCACATTTGCTATTCATTCACATTCAGCACGTTATCAATCTGAAAAAGCTAGGATACATCATTCCCTGTTTTCTTCCAATCTCTGTGGGATTTATTCTTCTACAGAATTATTGCCGTAAATAAAATGTTGCATTTAGAGTGTCTGTAATACTGCCAGCCAATTCCACTGTAGATAAAGGTCAAGGGTAAAATTATAAAAACCACAACAGTTTTTCGAATTCTTTATGTGAAACATCAGTGCCGAACAAGTGCCAAACATTCAAGTAAACTTTGAAACTTTGAACATCGGTCAGTACTTACAGAGGTAACTTTAGGAGCAGGAAAATTACTGTATTATTTCTTCAGGTTTTTTGTACAGTGACTACTGTGTGGTGACTGTCCAACAGAAACATATGGCTAACTAAATAATCTGCATATATATGGAGACAACCTCTAACTGAAAGACCTTCAGAAGCACAAAGACCAAAAGAGACCAGTATTATCTAACTGGGTTTCCTCAATAATGCAAGTTGGTTTTTTTTGTTTGTTTGTTTGTTTTTAACTCAAAGATGCGATTCTTGCATTAAAAATAACTTTGAAAGAAATCTGTATTTAAGAATTTAATCTGAATGGGATGCAGAAATGTCAGCTAATGATGAACTCCTCATCTCAATTTCAACAATTTACCAACTTAAATAGCTACGAATATTGGGGGAATAGCAGAATCTGTTTCCTGTTTGAACTCTACCGTTAGTTTATTTCTGATGCATCTTCTTATTTTCATATCTTCCAAACAAAAGACCCTTCCCATGTCATACACCTTCACATGCTCATTACCAGATGATGATTACTTCTCAATTTCAGTCTCTACTTGACAAAACAGATTGGATTATACCAATTTCCTACTAGGAAGATGAGCTCCTCCAGAGCTCTCAAACTCTTTCCCCAGTAAGTCCAAATGCCCTGCATTCCAGCTGTCAAGTACGAGTGCTGCTCCTACACACTGCACCTTTGCTGCACTTCCATACTAGTTACATATCATTCATTCCATATGGATAATACAAATATACCATTTATTTGTTGTCTTGCAGTTATATACCAAAACTCCGTATTTACTTTTGACCAAATCACTGAATGGTGGCGTTAGATGCAAGTTGTACAATATGATGCAGTGTACGTACCTTGAGGTACACAAGTGAAAACTTTTGAAGGAGCTTTAGATATTATGGGTTTGCAGATCAGGAAGAAAAGACATCACTTTGCTGTTCCTCATTACTGTCTTTATTTATAACTGAGTAGCCTAACGTGAAATAATGAATTGAGGAGCATAGTAAGAAAACTAACTTTTAAAACTGCTTGGAGACCTGGAGTAGGGGACCAGACAGAGAAAAAATGCTGGCATTTAGTTCCAAACAAGGATGCTCAGAAACTGCTCGCCACAGCTTTTTCCAGTGATTAAAACCCAAGCTAAGAACTGCTGAGTTTTGCTTGCAAATTCAGTTAGCGTTTTCAGGACAGGACACAGGACAGCCTTCTGCAAAAGTGGTCAAATACTCAAGCATGTGTTATTATCATATCATATTAGCAGAGACAGATCTGGACACCTGGTTTCAAAGCAAAGGATCTGAGTCCACGGCTCTCCTCATCACAGATGAGCACACAAACCACTAGGCTATTTCGGACTGGTACTCAATATTTACTAGACTGTTGCATTGACTAGGTGTTGCAAAGAACAATTTGTATGGGTGAAAAATGACACAATAAGAGAAAGGGGGGTAATAATTTACAAATATCTGAAGGAGGAATCTGCATAGCAGAAAAAGGAGGGCATTTTCTATCAGATATGGAAACTCAGGAATAAAGGGAAGGATGTCTTTTTTACAAGGGAAAATGGTGAGTGACTTAGCAAGAAGTTGTTCTGGAGAAGAACAACTGTTGGCCTGTGGAAAAATTGCTAGAGGGCATACTGCAAAGCTACTGCTGGACAAAATAATGGCAAATGTACTGATGGAAACAATCCTGAATCCACAAGGCAGAATGCCTCAGGTGATGTATCGGAACGGTTCCCAGTTTGCCTATCTCTGTGCAGTACCTCTCTGGTACTGTAACTGAGATATATTGCCCCCCAAAATTAGCTGCCTTTTAATATAATCCTAATGTATTTTATTACTGATTTTAACAGGCTTTAATGGGAGGAAGCATATATTCAATTATTTTATT
Source organism: Anser cygnoides (assembly GCF_040182565.1). Lineage (NCBI taxonomy): Eukaryota > Metazoa > Chordata > Aves > Anseriformes > Anatidae > Anser > Anser cygnoides. The sequence goes on from NC_089873.1 coordinate 134,057,880, forward strand.
ACATGCTTTGAATATAAATGGTGAGCATCTGCACTCTAGTTTACATCTTCCGTCCTCACCCTCTCATAAAAAAAGCCCAGGCACGTTTTAGAATCGAAAGTGGCTCTCCCCACCCCTTGCCGCTTTCTTGGCTGGTTTGCTGGGATCTATATATCCAATCTAATTATTTTGATTCCCATTTCCAACCCTATCAGTGGTGCAGTGGTGCAAGAAATCAAAATGCCAGTCTCCTGAATGCGTTAGAACCTAAAAGCTAACAGCTCCTCATTTGCAGAGGCATCACTGTGTGGCCCAAAGCCCCTGTCATCACACAATTTATGTTCAGCGTTCTGGATGTGACTTGAGAGGGTTTTCCCAGTGTACCGATACTGAGCATTTCATACAGCATTTCAGATGCTACAGTGTGTTGCATCACCTTGTTCTGTCACAACATAACCGACTCTAACAAACACCCGCAATGCTTCAGTTTAGATTTTGTCTCTTTTTGAACACTTAATTCTTTCTTCTTTGTTATTTTCCCCTTTGTTTTCTTAAAAGGGGAAAAAATAGGATGACATAAGCTTGTCTTCTCTTAAGTGATCAGAAATAAGAGTCAGCAGTACTCCTGCCAAAACACCCACTATCCTCGCAAATCAGGGGGATCATATGTTGCTCACTAGCTGAAGTCCCCTGGGGGTCTTTTCCCTGACTATACGCTTTTCCCCTCTTGAATTACAATCTTACTTAAATTACTAATGCCTCAGCGCCACCAAAATATTCCCATTCATTTCCACAGCTTTTACAAATATGATAATATGATTTGTGTTTAAATATAAGCGTCACCGTTTTACTTTTTATTATGAATATCATATGTTTGGCAAGCTGTCTGACCTTCCTTATGATGATGAATGCTGCAGCAAACAATTTGCTGTATCTTTAAAGAAATGGCCAATTCAATTACATTATGCCAGAAGCTTTCAAATCCCTCTCTGCCAAACGTCTTTGCTATATCCTGCCACAGACAGCCCATTTGTATTCCAGCACAGTAGGACACTTGTTTTATTGAAGCATACAGTTCTAGTTAGGTACTATCAACAGAGCGCTATTTCAGTTCTCCAGCTCTGTGTTCCCTTCTGCCCCCTCCAGCCTCGGTTATTAGGATTTTCAATTTTACTGACCAAACGTGTATGCATTACTAATTACATGCCTGAAATCTAGTAGTTATCGACTGCTACAACAAAATACATTAGTGACCAATTACAGGAGTTCTTGGCAGCAATGGTTATCATTTTAGTGGATTTAATCATTGCACTTAAAGTGAAGCTTGAGATTCCCTTTGAGATTACACCACTAATTGCTTCTGTTTTGCCAGTCACTGCATGAGCTGGTTTGCAAAAAGGATCACTAAAGATGCTTTCATAATATCAAAAAGCAGCAAACACATCAAGCATCCTGTAATGAGCCCCCCCTCCCCATAAAGCCACAGCGTAAATTTGTTCATACCACAATGCCAATCTCCTATACATATCTCTCTTGTCATCCTCCCTTTCCTTCTCATTTCTCGTTATTTGGGCAAACAGAAGCAGTACAGCTGCACTGCTGCTCACATGAAGTGTGTGTTACCGTAGACACACAACCATTTATTTAAACAGTTAGTGAGAACATTTCATTTAAGAAAAAAATAAATCATTTTTTCCCTCCCCTCCTGTGCTTGAAGAGACAATAGTAATTGTTACTGTTATTATGCCAGAAGATTTGAATGCTCTTAGACTTTTAGGAAAACAGAACAAAACGAAACCAAAAACAAAAGGTAAATACGTGGTTTATTAGATGCACAATATCTTCATAATAGGCATCCACTCTCCAGAAATCCCTAAAAAAACCCACTCCCCTTCCAAAGGAATTTGTAATGTAACATATTGTTCTTTAAAAGCCCACGGCTACCTCCAGATCCCCACTAGTGATGAATTATCTGGTTTACAGCCTCATAAAGCAGAAGTGTCTATATATTTTAATAATGAGGCCAACCACAGGACTTTTGTACCTTTCAAATTCAGTGATATACAACTTTCCAAACACCACTGAAAAGCTGTGACACTTGGCTTCAGGCAACTAAGACAAGGAGATATAATTTCATTAACATTTTAGGTCAGATCAAAATAAGTTGTCTTTCAAAGACAGAAAGCATGGGGGAAGGTTGCAAGTACAATTCTATTAGCTATTCTATTAGCTGTCTGAGAACATATTATTTAATAAACAAAATTGTTTAAATAAATTTGGTTTCTTTTTAACAGAATTTCAGCTGTTGAAGCTTTCCATTACTCAAACGCCGCTTTCCAACCAAAGAAGCCCTCTGAAAACTATATATATTAAAAAACCTCAACCAAAAATTGCTCATAAGATTAAACAACCTTCTAGAATTGTCTCATCATACATCAACCTTTTTAAATTTCAGTGGATTCTAAGTTGATACATCTCTAATTAAAAACTTAATCAATCTCCGTGAGAAAGATATTGTAGAGAAAGCATTTTAAACCCCCAGAGACTTCTTGACTATTTTTCATGCTAATGGAACAGCAGAGCATATGATGTCTTTAAAAACTGTCAGAAACATACAATATGATTTACAAAAATAACAACAATCTCCCTGAGGTTAACTGCTCAATAAGCTGAAGAGCTTTATCCTACAGCATCAACAGGCTCTATCAGTCAGCTTCACTTCAGCCCATAAACTAAGGTACAGAACATTACCTAACAACCCCTGAAAAATAACACAATACAGTACATGGAGACTTGCGTCACTGACACGTTTTATGTTGTTTCACACCAAGACGCAGATTTCCACAAAGCCGAAGGTCTTTTCAGAACACCAGGCACAAGGGCTGCTACATGGAAATGCTTTCAAAAGCATGGCCAGTTCATTTCCATGCTCAACTGAGAAAATCTTGCCTTGGGGCTCTCAATTTCTACTCTTTATGAGGACAAATGCAAGTGATGCAGTAGCTACAAATAACTGGCAAATGATAAACTGGATAAAACACCTAAATTAGAGTAGAGATCAACCTCATATTCATAAAGGCATAGACTATACAGTTTAACTGGATTATCTCCATCTGTTGGTCCAATAGTTCTTGACTTCTGCCTTCCTCAAACAACAATTAAGGACAATTCTGCCTTCTTCAAACAACAATTATGGACAATTTCCAAGTAAAAAGTGACAGAAAATTGACAAGATCTCTTTTTCATCCAAGAGCCACTACCCTTACAAATACTCGAGCCCAGCAGCAGCATGACCACCTTTCTTTTGCATGTGCAAGTTCCTTTTTCACATACACAACCACGAAATTTAAATTGCAATTCCAAAAGGACTGCAATTGCACTTGGAATTTCTAGCGCTACCTTCAAAATGACAAAGCAGGAACAAGACAGAAGAAGAAAATATTCTTGAAATGAACAGCTGAACTTATGTAGCACCCGAAATACAAAAGGTCAGGAAATACCTGCCTTTCATCACTGTCAAAAGCAATAGGCTAAAATATGCAGAGTAGGACTGATAACACAGGAAATAAATGAAAACATTTGCTGTGCGTTAGTACAAAAGTTAAAAGAAGCAAGGCAAAAAGCTCTCTCAAAGGTCCCTGCTGGACTTAAAACAGAGCTGTTGAGCCAATTTCAATTTAAAAACATGCCATTATCATTTAAGAACACCAAGTTTCTCTCCTTTAATAAACCTTACACCTGTTCACTAGAGTTCACGGTCCCAGTTCCTACAACCATGCACAATGAGTGCAAGTTTGATGAGGCGCATTTTTTGCAGGAACCAGTACTTTGGTGAGAACAACAAATGCACCAGAAAGCAACCAGTTACTTCTAATAATGTCTCAGGCATTATTTGTGATTCAATATCTAACTTACAAATCAAAGAATGATCATGCAGAATGCAGACATGAAACATTTCCAAATTGTAAATTAATTATAAGTCTTACGTGTGTATAGCTTACAAAGCCTAGTACATTTTAAGGTACATTTTTATTTCTCTTTAATATCAAAACCAATGAAGGATACTTGTTTTTGGTCTTCTATTCTACTGCAAAGAGAGAAACACGCTGAATACTATGGCAAAATGTAATATACTTTTTATGCAGTGACATGACAGATACCAGTCTATAAGTTCAGCACAAGAACATGATTAAACCACAGAACAGATTTGGAATAAAATGCACTGATAACAAGATCAGATTAAATTGAGTGACTCTCAGCTGAGAAATAGTTTGTAAAATTTAATACCAGTAAGAATATTTAACTTACTGAAGTCTTACGAAACTAAAACTAATTCTTTTAACGTGATAAATGCCAGCAGGAAGAAAGGCTTCAGCTCTGGCAATTGTTTCAGAAAACTCAATTAACTTGCCCATTATTAAAAATACGTTAACAGTAGAAAGAAGTTTCATGCTATACTGTATTTATCCACTCATTAAATTACATTTATTTCATATAATAACATATATGAATAAATAAATACATTAAATAATAAAACAAAGTACCTTTTTGACATGTAAAATAATTTATTGTAACCAAAATAATGCTTGGATTGCCAGGAATGGAAGCGAGGCGGATAACTGCTATAGCTGAAACTGCTACAACTCTTTCTTTCCTGCCTTTTGAGAAACCTGTGTAGGTTGGGTTTGGAGCTGCTGGCCACCTTCCAATGCCTTGGAAGGTCTGTCACATGCCCCATCAAAACTGATGAAGAAAATCTCTCCTTGTCCTATTTTAATGGTAGCTAATTCACCCCTTGCAAAACAACCATATTAAGCCACTGCGAGGTCCTCTTCTTAGCCTTCATCCTCTGATGGCCTCATACTTAACCTGGCCTCTTGTTAGGACTTCAATCCTGCTGAACCTCAGTGCCCCATAATGATTGCAACTCACAAGTTTGAGTTTAAGAAACAGAGAGGTCACTCAAACTCAGCATTTAGTCTCCACATAAATAGCTGAAAAGAAAAAATACCAGAATCTTGCATATAATCTACATTTAATTTTATGGAGGCTTTAAGGGTAGGAATAAAAAGTACTGAAGGTTGTATGCTGCATTGCATTTAGCTAGCCCTACTACTTCTAGTATTTTTCAATCCAAAAGCTAAGGTACAGTCTCAATTTACACTTTGCAAGTAGGCGAGAAGATGCTGAAAAACAGTCAACAGTTTTAACATTTTGTAAAGCTGATTTCCAGCTAAATGTTCACTTACTCAGGTGCAAGTAGAGTCAAGCTCCCCAGTTTCCCCCAGATTTTCCCTTCAGGCCAGTTTTATCCTTAGGTACCTAGGGAAAAAAAAAATGAATTTACATAACTCCTCTTACGTTCATCTCTTGATTATATCAACTCTTATGACCCAACATTATCAGCAATTAAAAAATTTTCTAACAGGATTCTTTCCCATCAGTTGGTTTAACCAGGAGGAAACTCAGAGCTTTTTCTTCTCTGCAGAAAGACCGTTTTTTACTTGACCAGGTTTTTTTAAGACTTAGCACAGCCTTAAATGAAAGAGTTTTCTGTGAGAAACCTTATGTAAATTCAACCTCGTAGAAGGTGGGATTGCATGATTTAGGTACGTTTCATCACTTGTTTTTAGGAGTACAAACAGAAAGCAACACAGTTAAGGCTTTGTTAGCCACAGATTTAAGCTACCTTAAAGCTGTTAACATGTGACAAGAAAACCCTACATATTCAATTGCCACTTTAAAAACTGAAAGAAGGTTTGTGTACAGGTGTGCTGTCACTTAGTTAAGGAGGAGCTCAAAAAATAAAGTTATTCTACTTTCTCCTGGCACTAGTATGGATTAAAGAACCATTCCAAAATGTGCTATTCAACCATATGGAATCAATTTTTGCAGACATATGGAGTTCCAATTAAATAAGTCGGGCTTTACTGACACAAAAGTCCACCTGCATATATTCAAATTTTCCAGAATTAGACCATCTAATTTAGACCAGCCCATCTAACAATAACAGTGTAGAAAAGCAACGCATTTGATATAACACAACAACCAAAGCAATTCTCTCTCAATAGTAATTACTGCCTAACTTTTTACCATGGTCAGATCATAACCAAATTAAAAAGAAAACAAACACGGAACTAGTTTCCCTAAAGCACAATTCAAATTACATCAGGTCAAAAGAAAATTATTTTTGATTTTCTCCATCATGCAAGTAAATATATCATCCTAAAAGTAAGCAAGGTACTCTCTTTCAAAGAAGAATTTACTAGAAGTCATTGGAAATCTCAAAACCAACTGTAACTAACTATACTTCCTAGTTTTTAAGTTTTGTTTGCATATTGTGCATCCAGCTTTTCCCAGGATAAGTATATGGAAAGCATACATTAAATAAACAAATAAATAAATAAAGTCAGCAAGCTATATATAAGTCCTCAAAACTGTAAGTCTCAAAACAAGAAAGGTGTCTGATGAGGTGGAAACTAACATTTTTAAGGCAAACACTATGTAAGTCCAAATTTTTATTTTTATTTTTAAAGTATTCCTAGTTAATTGGTTCATATCCAGTCATTTTATTAGGAGGTGAGGCGCAATTTCCTTCCACAGTACCCCCACCTCACTCAGCGAACAGAGTAGGCAGAAAAAAACAGAGTACTGAAAATCTTCACGTTAACTGAATTACAAATGGTCATGGCACAGCTCTATGATTTATCTGCTCTGGGTTCCCACAGAGCTTCTCTTTGCTACTGCCATGATACAGATCACACCGCAGTCCCCTGTGAGGTACCACATATGATCCCCATAGACTTGGAACTTAAAGAATGAAACTTTTGAGTTGAGAGTATTACAAACCTTAGCATTCAACCAAATATTTCTAAAAGTCATCTATTAGAGCACCTAGCATTACACATTTTTTTAATTCTCTGCGGAAGTTGTAGCCATCTGCCTTAACTAGGTGATGCGTCTTTCATTTCTTGTCGCACATTGTCCCATTCACTACCTATCCCAAAGCTTCTACAACAAATTAAAGCAATTTTCCAAAGACCCGTCTCCTTTGCTGCACAGTCTTCATAGACTTGTGCTCCTGCAAAAAGACCATATAATTCTGAGATCATATAACCACGTTATAACATCCAAGGCTGCGCAGTTACCAAGGTCTAGACAACCTTAATTCTTCACTTTCCCAGCTCTGCAGCGCTTGCTGTTCGTAGCTCAGTGTTCTTCAAGACAGCTTTCTGAGCTCGGTTTAACTCCCAGCTCTGTTAAGGGAAGCAGCCACCGAGCAGGAGAAGTTCCATTTTGCTCACTCAGATTCTCCCCCAGAACTTGGCCGCCTCTCCTCACCCAAGCTGTACCAGCGCCAGCCCATGGGGCAATCACCACCACCCGCATCCCACTCCCTGTGATCAGGCTCAGCCTTGCGTATCGGATCTCAGTCCTGTCTTCCTGCCTCTTTAGAATAGCTGCTTTGCTCTCATCCACTTCATTACGTGACATATTGCTCCCTGCCCTCCCCCCAGCCAGAATCCCATTCCCGTTAGTTTCCAGCTCTCAGGCACTACCTTTCCTTTTAATCTTAGCATCATCTCTCAGCTTTCTGTCCCCTCCACCGGTAGATCTGAGTGCTCTTTCACACTGCTTTTTACTTTCCAGTGGTTTTCCCACTGTTTTATTCTCCCTCTCACCCTTCTGCACTTCCCTCTTGCCCTACCTTATTTTCAGATTTATTCCCAACAGCTGACTATCTTTCCCTTATTTCCTTTCCTGGCTCCCACATAGTGATTCGCATGCCATAGCTATGGCTGCTGTGCTCCATGCTGAAGTCGCTTCCAGTGATGGGTGTTAAATAGATCTGCACCAGAGCTGCTTATGTGCAGGAACGCTTAATTTGAGGATCCCAGGAGACAAGCCAAAGCAGCAGCGCTGTCTGTGAAGAGGCAGAATTTTGGGCACTTAAATCCTTTACTACAGAAAAACAGAGACAACTATACATACTTAGGTGTCGGGGCAGCTATATGAAGGCTTTGTGGATTGCAGGTACTTCAGTCTTGATGTTAAATTAACACCGTCTCAACTTTAAAATTAAAAAAAACAGTAATTTATCTCCTTATCCTCCATTTGTACAGTGACCCCCCCCAAAAAAAAAAAAATAGATTGAGTGTAAATCTTAACGTAAACTCTTTCTACATTTCAGTTAATATGCTAGCACTTCTTGAAGTCATTCTTTCTGAACACAGAACAGCCCTTGATTCAGTCACATATATTAACTACTGGGGGGAAGGTAGTTTTTAATTAACAGTGGGTGTTCTCAGCTCTGTTTACCAAGGATAAGTGCACTTATCTTTATCCCACTGGAAGAAAGTAGATGATAGCATACATTCATCTCTTTTTCCAGAAAGCACAAACCAACCAAAGATATCTTCCCACTTTGTCTCAAACAGCTCCCCCTTTTCTGGGAAGAGGCTTAAGGGGGTTAAGGCTGAATTTACGATGATTTCATACAGTTATGAGAGGTTATTTACTCCAAAATGTAAAATAATAAAGCAAATTAAAAGACATCTGATTTATTGCATAAGTCCTATTTTTAGAATAGTTTAAATAATTGGGTTGGTAACAATAGGGTTTGTATCAACAGAATTAGGAGTAAATCAACACAAACAAGTCGCAGTTATATAATGAATTCAAATCTGATGAGAATTTCATTAAGAACATTATTCCCACGTTTGAACACACAAAAATAGCTCTCTGGATCACCTCATGACATCACCACTATTTGTAACAAGCATCTTTAAAAAAGAAGAGGTAACACAGACTTTCATATAGAGTAGGACTAGTGATCTCTCTTGGTGTAAATGAAACCTAACAGCTAGCTGTAGGATTCTTCCTAATGTGAATTTACATGTATATCCTAAACCTGTCAGTTCTCTCACTAATCTGCCCTTCTATCTTATTTTTTCTTTTCTCATAAACATTTTCTTGTCTCATGCAACTCCTCCTCTTCCATTCATCTCCCTATGTTTGTTTCTTCCTCTTCCCCATCATTTCTTCACTGAAATACAACCCAAATTTCAGTTTTTGTTGCCTTTCTGCACAGTATAATCACAATTATACTATGTATAATAGTATATATGTATATAGTAGTATAATCACAATTATACTACTACACAATTGCCTTTCCGCATTATAATCAGTACTTCAGGAGTCACAACCTACATGTACTGCACATACTGAAGGAGCTTTTCCTTAGCTTTAATACAATTTAGGACTGGTATATCAGAAAGGTGAATGTAAATACTAAATTAGATAAGTGAAAAATTGATAATAAACTTTCATAATACCTTTGCAAGTAGCTTCCTAAGGTTTATAATCTTGTTTGCTGTAACCTGCATGTTGATTGTCCAGAATACAGAAGTTCTGGAAAAAGACAAATCTAGAAGGGTGGCACTGGATTTAGAAGCAGCTCTGTTGCCAATTGCTACTCAGAGCTTAAAATTCTTCTTACTTTTCCTCTTCTGCCCCCACTTCATTCTAATACACAGGGTCACATTTTCATGGCGCACTGCACATGCCATTTTGCTTCATGTGCTGGTTAAATCGCTCTGTGCCTAAGCCTTGGGTTTCTTTCCTGAGGATTCATTTAAAATAATGCAAAAGACACGTGGCTTTTCTTCACTGCTTCCTGTGAGCCAGTAGACTTCCCCACCTCATTAGGGCAGTACCACAGTCAGTCACATTGCTCCTCTGCCTTTCTCTGCCACAGCAACAGGTCCGGGTTCCTCTTCGCTCAAATACAATCCCAGCCCTCCAGGATGACAACCGCAGTCGCAGTTGCTCATCTACCCTTGTGCTCTACTGCACTACCAAATCCTATACCTCCCAGACAACTAATGGGGTCAGCTCCTGAATCCTCCGGCATGCCACGCAATCCTCCGGAGGCTAAGCAGAGATTTTGTGTGCGTATGTGCCTGCACGCATAAGAGCGAGTGCTTGCTCAGGAGGGGCAGCGATGGGCAGCCTTTCTCTTCGGGGTGAAATCTTTGAATACAGCCAGGAGGTTTAAGCTCAAGGATTCTCACAGCCTGTAATAAAACTTATGTGACTGAATCGCCTTCATTTAAAAATCTCACCCTCAGCTGAAATGTAGGTTCAGTGAAAAAAACACATATCCCTGCTATACAGCCACTGCAGTGCTGGGAGGTGAGTTAGTAACAGCATACTTAAGAGTACAGCTAAATGATTCAATGCCAGAAGGTGTCTGCTAAAGAGACACATCTCCATTTTTTCAACACTGAAACAAAAGAAAAGTAACTCTGATTTATCTGAAATAAAGACAGTACACTGAAGTTATATCTTATATTTAAAAAACAAATGATGGGTAATATTTATGTATACGACAAGACAGCCTTCCAGCAAATGTTCTGTGTATCTGATACACAAACATTAAGATGCAGTACCATCAACGAATGTAATAATTACAACTATATCACTCGTTCCTTTGCTCAGCCACTGCATTACGTACACCTTAACGCTGAAAGTAATATCTAGTTATCCTCATTTGACCCCTAAATGCAACAGGGAGACAAAACTGCTCAAAGCACTTGAATCTTGCTGATAAGCACTGAATGTTAAAAGGTATGTGTCAGGATAACGTAAGATGGTATTCACCCTTATTTCTTCTGAAGAGGACTCAAACTGTGACACCAATATGTTTAATGTTGTGCCACCCCCCGTTCTGCAGCTTGGCATACTGCTGGCTGACGGGGAAGATAAAATGAGACCCAGTCATCCCGGCTCCCGCCACCGGCTTGGCCTGACCCTGCAAATCCACCAGCTGCACATCCCGTGGAGGAACCAGGACTGTTACTGTGAGTCATGACCTTGAAACTAGGCTTCAAAACCTAAATAATCCAACGGCTATAACTCATACAGAAGCCAATTATCACTCGTAATCCTAAATACTCATCAAAAGTAGGCACTCTAAGCCTCTCCTATCCACCAGCATGTTCCTGTTTGTTTGCTAATTAGGGTAACAGGTACATAAACATCTGCAACTACTGTAGATTGATGTTGAATTTTATTTTTTTAGAGACACAAGGAGAGCTTCAGTATTTGTCCCTGCACACGTTCCGGAACCATCCTCCTCAGTCTATTTTACTCCTCCCGGCTGACACTCCCAGGCCTGAGATGGGCAGAGGCACGGCGTTTACATGCCGGCTCCTGCCAGGTGACATGGCAGGACACTGTGCTCAGCCCCGCGTTGCTCCTCGCCAGGAAGGCCAGGGCAGTCACGCACAGAGGCAGGTTCGCCTCACCTCCTGCAAATCCCCCCTCACGGCGACACGGCCCTTCGGCCGCAGGACGAGCAGGACGCAGGTGCCGATGGCTGCCGGTTGTGGACAACGCACCACTGCATACCTTCAGGAGGGATCTTCTTTTTTTGGTAATAAATAGGTTGTCAGCTTAACAACCTGCAGCCAAAATCAGCACAGCTAACCTAGAAAAGTCTCCCTTACTAGAATAAGGGGATTTTAACGTTACGGCTACAGCAATTTTAGTCTGGTTTATGGTAGTTACCTTGCTCACACAGGCAAGCACTAGAACTTTTCAGCAAACATTTCAGCACAAGTGATCCAGGTTTATACTTTGTACAGCCTAAAGGCAATATATCTAGCATTTCTTTGATCCTTAGGCATCACAGTTCACAGAGAGTTGTGGGAGAGAGGAAGTGCCGGAGGCATGGCAGTTTCAGGAACCATTAATTATAGCAACTCATCGTGAAGGGCATTGCTGGAAGTCCGCTTCAGACCATCTGAAAGTATTCGAGATAATCCCATCGTTTAAATATAAACAGCACAGTTGCTGTCACACAGTTGTCAATGAAAGACAAGTTCTTGGTGCATTTTTATTCAGATTGACAATCTATAAACTGTTGAACGGGGGGAAAGAAATCTGCCACAGTATGTCTGTTCAATTAAAACTTATTCCCTAGTGTGTTTTTCTTGTTTTATTCTCAAAGTAAATTATAAATCACGTTAACTGTCTACTACACTATAAATATTATGGCTAAAATTTTCAAGAGACTGGCTATTAAGTTTAGTCAGCAAAGCTAAAGTACACTCTTCTGAATTCAACTCATTTATTGAAAGAGAATTCATCCTAAAGTGGAGCTCCAGTCTTTTTACGGGGAAAATAAAAGCGATGTTCAACTGGCCCCAATTAGAAAAATTAATGAGCTGTTCAAAATTATTTGACTCCTTTTCAAATAATTTGTACAAAACCACATGGCAAGCTATTGGTAAAAGCAGCTATAGTCTCTTGCTTACCCCATTTACTTTGCTAAGAGTTCTCCACTGACTAACAAGGTATTTTGTTCATATTCAGTATTATAGCTGTTCCCTGCAAGAATCTTTTTTTTTTTTTTTTGGTAATAATAGTCACATAAAGCACAGAGTCCTTTTCACAGTCAGCTGAACATTTGGTGGCACGATATGGCCTGGGTCTAAAAAAACAGTAACATAAGAACTTAGATTTTACTTTGCAATCTGGCCCTCCAGTGAAACACTGAAGGGAAACTTTCTCTTTAAATCCTGTCCAGAATAAAATCTAGAAAGCTGTACTCCATCTTTTACCAGCTGCTTTCTCTGTGACCTTAACTTACTAATTTAAGAACACCACTTCTTCCTGTTGCACACTTAGCAGGAAGCAGCTATGCCATGAATGTGTTATAAACACTACGCGACTCTCTGGTTGTATGGCTTTGTGAAAAACAAGACAACCTAATGGAAGTGCTGCTCTTTATCATCTGCTACTTCCTGCCCACATTCTGATGACTTAATTCAATACCAAAGTTAGACCCTGTGAAAGAATTTCACATCTCATTCTCCTTCCTTATTTCCCCTTTCAATCTGAGGTCTTTGACGATACGCTGATTTCCCTGGAAGTTCACTTTCTCACGGATGCCACAAAAGCAACGGCAGAGGATGACCAAACACCAAGGTATCGCTTACTAACAACATTCCTCCTGGGTACAGGACAACCCAAACACATATAACCTTCAGACATCACGACAGAAAAACTTCTCCGGAGAAAAAAGCATAGTTTTAGTAGTGGAAAGACCGCAACATCTTGCCTGGATCACTAGCGCGACATTTCAGTGTGCGCCTCAACATAGTTCGGAGACACGGGATGGGCACTCCGGGATGAGTGTGCAACTGTAGGCAACCATGCAATGAGTGCTCAGTCTTGAAGTTTCCACAGATATCTGTTCTTTGTGCCCTAAACTCCACAAACACCTTCTTAATACCCTACAAAAAGCACAGTAGGTGTATGAAAGAATAGACTTACAGAATATGATAGAGGGAGAAATGGAGATCGAGGTCATTGGCCATATCCTATGTCTTTATAATAACAGTGATATATTTTTTTAATTGCAAAGTAACAACTTCTCCTAAATTATCACAAGAAGTGGACCATGCATCACACAACAAAAGAGGGTAAAAATATTATCATTGTGTGCCTACTTCCCCACAGGGAGCCATTCATCCCTGATCCCAGATCTTGCAATCAGCAATGGTGAATGTGAGAAGATGGGGGGTAGAAGTGAGGACAAGTAAAATAAGTTTTTAAAGGGTTCGGGAGGAGAAGAGCAGAAAAAAACATACTTCTTATCCACAGGCAACCACTGGAAACCCTGAGGTATGCTGTTAGTGCCAAATAAGTGTAATGAAAATAAACAGTTTCAGTCTCCCTTCAGACCTCTTGGAGACCTCAATACTTCAAATACTTTAAATCCAAGTCTCAAAAAAATAATGGCTAGGAACATTCTTATAATTTCTTGTCTAAATTCATTCAAGGCCAATTGATAGTATCAATACCAGACAAAATGGTTATACATTAGGTGAAACAGTTCTTTAGTCCTGATGTTTATCCATAAATTTATTTACAAAGAATAGCTTTATCCCTTCTCAGTCTTCATTTGACCAAGCTAAACAACAGAAGCTTTCTAATTTGCACTTTGAAAGATAAGTACTCCATTACTCTGATCAGCCTCGTAGTCTGTCTTTGCACCTGTTCCAATTTAAGGCCATCTTTCCAGACTGTAAGTGACCAGCATCAGACACAATATTCCAAATGAGGTCTCAGGAAGGCTTTGTAAAATGCTATTAGCATTTCTCCCTCTCTCTACAAAAATATTGTATCTAATGCATTGTAGGAGCACATTAGCCTTTCTCACAGCTGCATCATACTGGTGGCTTAGAGCCATATTAATGGCATTATCACAGCACTTTACCTAATTCAGACTGCTACAACCATTAAATCATCTACACAGCATCCTATGATGTTAACAGATGTTCTTCTCATTTTAAATATTTGCATATCGAGATAAAGACCAGAACGACCTGTCTGAGACCAGACACTGGGGGCCTGCAGAGCTGAATTAGCAACTGAGACTTTCTGATCCGTAATCCTAAATATACACCTCCAAACAGTAGCAGCAAACAGTTGAACTGACAGAGCACCGTAACAAGGGTACTCCTGTTACCTCACGCCAAATGCTTGTGCCTGCACTCAAAAGCCATTTCTAAATGGACAGTTATAGATGGCCACTTCTCTCCTCCACCACGTAATTGCGTTAGGCTGCCGAGGAGCCACACAGAACATACCCGGGAAGGCCAGACCTCACGGCTCATCACTGCTCGCTCTCATATTCATGTCCTCAGCTGGCACTGCAAGTGCCTTTTTGTGGTGTTCCCATCCAGACAAGCCTCTAGGCTTTAGGTCACCCCCTCCTACACATACTTGCTCTTAGTTATTGGCGCAATAGCTGCTCCGTTATAACCACTTCTCCCAAAGTTCGTGTTTACACTGGTACGTTCTCCGGAAAAAATGTTTTCAGGACTCTGAATCTTTAATGTCAATGCTCTTCTAATTCTGAAATTTAGATCACACTGTAAGTCAGAGGTCAAAACAAAACTAGACAAAAAATATCTGAAAACACAGTAGCACAAATTCAAAGAATAATGATGGACAAATGAGCTGACCTGGTAACCAAGAAAAGAGCTTGATGGTTCCTACACAATGCAGTGTATTGTAGCTGCTCACATCATAGTGTTAATTTCATAATAATAATCAAACACTCCTAATGCCAACTTATTCCCACTAACAAACGCTATCTTTGTGAAAAATTTGCCTGGAACATGACCGCTACTAGGCCTAGACAGAACACGAATTAATTTCCCTTAAAGCTTGGAATCTCTTAATTGCCTCAGAAATGCCACGCATGTTTTGCAGTTACATTCCAAAATATACGTTTCCTTCCAAGCAACTATAGCAGAGCCAGCACTGCCCCCTGAGCTAATACACGGGAGTCTTTTTCTTTAAATAAGGCAGGCATTCTAGTCAGACAGCACACAACCGCTTCCTCTAAGAAAATAAATATCCTAGTTATATTTGAACTTGGGTTCTCTCTTTTTGCCCGTTACCACGCATATACCTTAAACATTTCACGGTAAGGCTGTACTATGAGCTGTCTTCCACACATGAACATACCACTGGCATGTAAAAAATGCTCACAGATACTTAAGTCCGATGGGATGGCTTCTACTAGTACCTAGTGGTGTAAAAGTTGGCGTTAAGAACAAGGCTGCACAAGAACGAAGGAGCTGCGCAAAGCCTTGAGCATTACCTCTCAGCAGCTGTAGGCTAACATACTCACTACATCACTCCTACGTGTGAAATACAAATACCTTCCAGATAGTTACGTTTTCAGAGAGCTTTCATGCGTCACTGAAGGAATGGACCAGAAACAACTGAGCTGACATGGCCTAGCACGCTCCTGCCGGTCAGCAGGGCCGAGCTGGTAACCAGCAGGGGATGTATTCCTCTCGGGCAGCAGCTAGCCGACTGCCCTGCAACGGGAAAAAGTAACTCCAAGGTGGCTTAAGTGCCTTTTACTTTACAACTGAAGTGATAAAAAAGCCATCCTACAGCCAGTTAGGACAACTCTGCTGATACTCTGTCTCATACAAAGCTGCGGCAACTCCCAGCATTTCATTAATCTGCAGTAGTGCCATTTGCCCCAGGCTGTAAAGATGGTTTTCTGTCCTCTGTGCCACACGGGCTCATTAACTAGATGTGAATGTATCACCTCGGCCCTTTTCTTCTGGATGATGGAAAAGGTTATGCTTCACTGAAATTGTAGGAAAGTATCAGGCACAATTCTGGTTAGGCCTCTGATATATGATACATGGAATATAAAATACACACACTTTTGATGGAGTATACACTTGACTTATTCCGACAAAAAGCAAGTAATTTGAAAACCAGGACAATTATCTCCTGATATTTGCAGTCAGGATCTAGGCTGACAATGTTTATATATCAGAGTCCATAAATCTTGTAAAACAGAAGGGTATTTCCTCTTTCTAATATGGAATCTGCACGTTGAAAACCAGCATGACTTCAGGAAGACTTGAAAAATGACTTTTACTTGAATCCAACTGCAAGTACCTCTTGCAAAAGTCCTGCCAGCAGAAGCCACCCACATTCCTAGTTGGAAAGTACATGTGCCGGACAGATTTGCAAATAAGACAAATAGTCTGCACGTATACAAATACATACGAAAATCTTTGTACGTATAAATGGTAAAAGAAACGCTGCAGTTTGCAAGCAAAAATGAGCAGGCAGTGTTTCAAGTTGACACTGTAGTACCAGTGTTATCTGGTTAACTTTGAGAATTAAAGTGATTTACAGTAAATTACCCCTACTGGCCAGTGATGATACGCAGTTATGAGACTCAATTAAGGAAGTTTGCGTTGCTGCCTTGTGGTGCTTCATCTTTCAATTAATTTCTCAAGAATACTAAATTATCTATGTCTGAGCACTGTTTATTTTTGATTTTAGCATGAAAGAAACAGGATTTTAAAATCACAACACACTTGAACAGATGTCATTATCAAAAAAACTTCCATTCCTAGTCATTAAGTCCCACTCACTCTTTCCGACCGACCTCATCACTTCGCTTTTTAATTTTTGGAATCTTTTATTTATCAAAACCATCAGAGTAAGAAAAAAAATAAAGCATTGGCGCAGGACAGAGCCTATGCCTATGCTGAAGAGCCTAGCTCCTAACTCCTTTCAAATTCAGGGAGTCTATAGCTCCTAAATGTACATTTACGTACAGCACACTCCGTTCTACCCGACAGTGAAGAGTATCTTCCAGTGATTGTATTTTGTGCGGCATGTATGTATTAGTATGATGTGCGAGAAGTTATAGGTATGACACAGCATTAAGACTCAGCATCTGCGAATTTCAGCTGGATAATAACCTGCAAACCAGAACTAATACAGTATAGTTAATGGCCATACAAAGGACTCGAGAGACTACGGAAGGACCACTCAAAAAGTTTTACAAGTGGAGTTTTACCAGGTTTGCTGGGGGCGTCATTTCAGTGACACTTTTTGCTTCCGTTTCTGAACTTTGATCAATTTACAGTAAATTTAAATTCGTTCAGATCAAAAGCAAAACACACAAGACCAGAACTACTTCCTTCAGTTTATTGTCTTGATTTTGCATCAAAGCAACAGCGCAAGTAATTAAGATTTCCCGAAACTGCTCGTGCCACACAGGCCCACGGGAGTTCTAGACACGGAGTAACCGGTTGGACAGTCAGACTCCGAGCAGCAGACAATAAATTAGGTCACACATCTTTTTTAGTACTTTTGTGACACCCTAGTGAAAATACTCAGCATAACCGATTAAATTAATATCACAGATGACGTCTGGAAAAGGTTGCCCACATCCTGAGGTTGAAACCAAACCGTGCGGAATCTCCACACCACGCAGATGTAGCTCGTAGGGACACGGTACAGCTGATGATAGGGAAATATACCGAAAGTATTGGGAGGTTTCCACGGACTAAAGCACCTGATATTTAACACACCACGTTGGATGCTGAGATAAAAAGTTATGGCTTTGCTGAAAGATCAGCAGAAATATCTGCATTACTTAGAAACTGAATAAAACTCCTCATATGAATTGGCTGGACCTAAATACCTGCTGATGTAGTTCCAGCCAAATGGTGCAAGAATTTTTGGTTAGTGCACGAGAGCCAAAGTATTAAACTAGGCAAATCTAATGAAAAGCAGAAAGTATTAGTGTGGAAGAACGAGCATTTTTAAATATAATTTCGTATTACTCATCTAGGACCTACTGATGAACAAAATAAAAACAAATGTAATTTCACAGGAATTTTAATCTACATATATTTTATTTAACACACTCCTATAGTGCATGTCAGACTAAACGGCACAGTCAAGACCTCTTAGACATATGTGAAGAGACATACTCTGCATATTAAGAAAGACTTCTGAAAGGCTTTGTTTCAAATAAGTCACACAGGAGTGCTTTCTCCTACAGTAACTCTTTATACAAAGATAAAACAGGTTTTAACGTCTAACTGTAGGGCACCTTTACGCTTCTGAGAGATGATGATTCCATTTCTGGATTTCTTACTACATGCAAATAAGTCACCTCAGCAATCTCCAAGTCAGTAAAAAACGCTTATTTGAGCAAGTTTCACACTTGCTTTGGTGTTTGCAGGATTAGGCTTTTGGTTTGTGGTTAGACGAAATATGGGTCAAACATCTATTCAAAAAAATGCTGGCCTCTAAGGGCAATGTTGTCTAGTTACAGCAACAGAAAAAGGACACCAGATACTACTTATTTACCTCAATACCTCTACGCCTTTATGATGACCAAGCATGCTCATGGCAGTCTACATCACAATTATCCCAAATATGAATATAACGATAAAACACTCGATGCCATCTGCAAGAGTTACGCTTCAGTGCAAATGACAGTAAAGCATCTTTCACACACATTAGGTTCCCTGAAAACAGGGGTGAATATAAGATGCTTACATGCGGAAGAGCTAAAAATAGGAGCAATTTCTAGTTTTCCTGAAATGTCACCTGCACTTGTGACTCCTGGCTAGACGCTGCATTAAGTCACTTACACCCAATGTCAGATATTAAGCCAAAGTTACATTGCTAACAAAGTCAATGTATTGTTCTCTGATAAATCCTGTTAAGATCGGGAGAGGCAAATGTGAAAAAAGAACAGAAAGATTCCACTCCAGAATACTTCTCTGCAGGATATGCACACTCCTTTCCACATACGGAGAACACTGTCATTTTTCAAGGGAAACTTACTGAAGTAAAAGCAATTACCAATGAAATGGTGGGTTTTCCATTAAAATTAGTTCATTTAAAACATTTGAATATTTTGGTGTTTTAATTTTTATAATCTTTTTTCCATTTTGTGTTCCCGTCTTCTAAGTTCTCTCCTCTCAAAGAAACAGAGAAAAGAGGAAGTAAGCAAAATGCTTAAAAACAGAGTTTTAAGGGCTTAAAATTTCTATTCTATTTATTCCCGAAGAAATTAGTTTGTTTTTCTATCTTCAGCTCTTTTATCTTTTGCAGGCAGTATTTTTTCATGTTGTGAAAATAACCCGTACCAAAATATTTGCCATCTACCAGTCACATCGACCCTGTCCTGTTTGCAGGAAAGAACGGGTGGGTTTACTCGTGTAACACGCAAGCAGAGACCCAAGCCGTGCCTGCTAAAAAACAAACCAAAGAAAGAAATCCTCTTGTCAAAGTGATGGCGTTACCCTGTGACATTACAGTTGCACGTATAGCTTGAAAATAACAAGGGGATCTTCTTCACCTCAAAGACTACATGTATTGTGGTTAAGATTTCAGAGGGCAAGCAGAAATGGAGAATTCCCCGCGGTCTCTGCTGCTCAGCACTGCACACATTTTTATCAGGATTGCATCACAGTCTGCGTCAGCTAAATCATTCTCAAGAGCTGCTGCAGAACTGACTTCAGGTTTCACCTTTTCCTCCCGTGGCCCAGATTTATACAGGACGCTCCCACAAACAGCCACAGCTTCTCCAGTGACCTAGTCTGGCAGCAGGGAGCTGAGCCCTTCAGTACAGACGTACAGCCGGGGAACGCGTTTGAAAAGAAAATGCAGAATCTGTCAGTGGCCATGAATCAACAGTTTCCCAAAAAGGCAACCTCCCAGGAAAAGAAGTGACATTCTGAATGTTGTATATGAAATGTGCACTGCTCTACAGAACCGCTGTTTATCAGACGCAGTAGGTGTTTTCATGGGACCACTTTAATCCCAAATGGAAATATGATGTACTTGTAAATACTGTTAATACTAGAGGCTGCAGAAAAATGATTACAGACTTTAAAAAAACAATAGTGATCCTCGCCAACAGAGCTATCCTGACACAAAAGGTTTTATTTTCAGATCAGGTCGAGTTGAGAGCATAATGCTTTCTCACAGCAACATAAATATTGCATGTGCTTTCCTCTATTTAGCCATCCTGTGCACTAGGCATTAAATGAAGTGCTAGATGTTAAGTCTATAAAACAGTAATTTTCTTGACCTTAAAATGAAAAATAGAGCAAAACTAGCACTGGTGGGGGAGGGGAGCAGTTTTCCTCTAACAGTCATTTAATCCTTTGCCTCCTCTTTGCCTCACGTAAGTCTTGACAAAGCAGTATAATATTATATCCCATTTGAAGTGTGGGTTCTCAATTGTTTGGGTAATGAATTATATGCCAAGAGTTCAGGGAATCTTGGAAATTAAAATACACACATGAGGTCTTCCACTGACCTTCTCTAGCTGGCAACTCTTGGTGGATCAGCAGCACACCATTCTAGAATGGTGAGAGCCTTCAGTATACACACGATACGCCGGCACAAAGTAGGGATACCGAAGTTGCCAGCCCTCCAGAGCAGAACTGGAACATGACCTGATCCCGGCGCACAGTTTCTGTAACAGGCAACGGACAGACTCCTACAGCAAGGAGGCAGCCGAAACCTCTCTGAGCTGTGAGACAGCCGTGCTGAAGCCCAGCACCGCTCATCCCGCGCAGAACCGGCAAAGCATCCTTCTCCTTCCCAGCCCGGCCATTCGCCAGCAGCAGACAGGGGTATGTGGAAGCCGGGGCAGAGATCTCCCGCGCCACGAACCTTTCACTGCGTTGCACTAGCTAAGAAACGTGTCCTAGGGGTATAAATTAGAGTAAACCTTAGCATGCTGTGAGTTACGATTCCTAAAGAAACTGCACAACGGGAGTTTGCTGACTGCAGTCCTGCCTCTCCATGCAGTGCATCTGCTCCCCTATCCAAGCAGACGTCGACAGCAGGGAAGAAGCTTAGGCAACCCACACTTACTTTAAAGAGGAAATAAGACACAAAAAAAATACTTAAAGAATGCTGCTTATTATGGACTACTATTTGTTTGAAGATCTGTATTGAAAACACTGAAATTTACATTAAAAATAAAGATAATAAGCCTTTAAAAAATAAAATAAAGCCACATTTCTTTTTAGGAAGCTCAACAAGTGAAGAAATAGGATGCCTCCCAGTTTTAAACTCCAGTTTCACTACATTACCCTTGGAAGTTCTGGCTGAGTTGTAAAAAATGCTGCTGTCAAATCTGTCTTCAGCAACTGCTAGAAGCTTGCCTGTATACAGAGGGCAGCCTATCTTAGATCCCTCAGCAGAGCAGAAATAATTCTTCATTTCAGTGCTTCTTTGTACTTCTCCGAACTTCGCTCTGCTAGCACTTGCCGGTCTGGGGACGTTCTGCCCACACTGGCTCTCACCGCCGGCAGCCCCGAGCCTCAGGGCCCGCGGCCCACAGCAGCCAGGGTGAGCAGGCGGGCAGCAGCACGCTGCCCACCACCTGGGGCAGGGCGAAGAGCCGCCAGGCCCCTGCCAGCGAGCAGCAGAAGGTGGGCGCTTGCCCATGGCGCTGACACCGGGGGCCAACCACGCTCCCGAAAGCCCCAGCACACTCACCAGCCTCCCTGCTGCGGAAGCCGAGGTGAAAGGGCTGGGGCAGGTTTGGTCCCCCTCGCATTCAGGTCAGCGGGCAGCTGGTAGATGACCCCGGTGCCACCTCCTGGCTGGGAAATACTCCTGGATCCACCTACCTACTGCAGGAATGTCTTTCCCTCAGTCAGTGCTCGCATGCTCTGCTCGCTTCTATTTTCAGTTCTGTTTTCTACCTATATACGCATCTTTTCTGTGTCTTACTTCTAAGCCATCTTAGTTAATCCTCTGGATTTCCTTGCCAGCAAGAATCGTTCTTGTTGCCCAGCACTTTTAGCCCTCACCACAATCCTGATTTTGATGTAAGCGTTACTGAAATACACTTGATTTGCTGAAGAAATACTCTCCCTGGTTCCTTTTAGGTCACCAAGTTCAAGTTCTGCTGTCAGAGGCAACCACATCATATATTTACTTTCCTGAACTGATTATTCATTTGAATCATTATCAATCATAAGAAATCAAAATCTGAAACTCGTGGGGGATTTTTTAATTAAAAAAAACAACACTTTTATTTTCAAGATTTTCATCTAGAGATGACTGAAAATGCATTGTGTCCAGAGGCATCTGGTATTATGAGCTCTCCGCACTGGTTCCGTTTCGGTGTCTCATTGTCAGCAGCAACAAGAACTTCACCAGAGAAAAATACAGAGAAACGTTAAGAAATTCCTCAAAACTGCAACCGCCAAAAGAGCTCTTTATTAATGAAGGTTGCCCACATGAATGAAGCTATAAGGTATCCAGAAGCCAGGACAGAAGCAGAAAACACACGTACATACTCGGAACACCTCTCAGTCAGAAACACCAATTAAAATTATTTCATGAATGGAAATGGATCTGTATCGTAAACTCTCAGAAGCAAGCTGTTACTGGCAAAACTCCAATCCAATTATCAGCAATACCAAAATATACATTTATGTTGCACATTTTCAATGCATCAGACACAAAAGTGAATTTTATAGCCCACTGAGTAATAAAAAAACCAAGTATCGGCCATGTAGTTGATAGACATGGCTTTGACCTTGTCTACAGAAGTCTTTCCCCTGCTTTTTCACAACAGGTTGTTTTTTTGAGAGGTGATAAATATTTAAATATCATTAGTAAAAAGTCATTTAGCTGACAGTTATGAAATCATACTCTGAACATCCAGCCTCTGAGACAAAGTAATTCTGTCCTAGCATGGCAAATGCTTAGTTGCTAGCAAACGCGTAGAGCAACAGCAGAACACTTCACACACAGCACAGTTTGGAATAATGTAATTCTGCTTCAGTAAGAACCTAGAAGTAAAAAAGTGGGATATTTAACAAGCTGTGTAGGATTTATTACCTTTGAGATGTTACTCTGCTTTGCAAGATATAATCAGGTTTCCAAGGAACGATGCTAAAATGCAATAAAGGATCCAGATCTGATTCCTTAGCAACTCCTTCCATTTAATCATAAAAACAAGATAAATCCATTTCACAAAAAAATGAAAAGATGGACTAGGCAGATAGGAAACAAATCAGGTAAGTACAGACATTAGAAACTGAAGCATGAGATGGCACACGAATACTACGGTTGACAGAGATAAATCTGACAGATAAATTCAGAAGAATTAGAACTGACACTACAACTACAGCTTAAGCAGAAGCTAGCACCAGTGCACAACAGGAAGACTGAAGGAGAGATGTTTCAGACTTGTCTCCACTTAGAAAATCCCCTAGCTTTATTGATTTGTGTCATCACTTCATCATCGTTTTTAGAATAGCGTATTTCAGAAAATACTATGTTCCTATAACCTGGGATTTTGCGAACTGATATTATTTGCATTGCCTGACAGTGCATTCTGAAAAATAGCAATATTCCCACGTTCCTGTGAAATATCACACATACCAAGTTCAAAGGAGACTTTACATAACGTGCAATTAGCAAACGCAGTACTTGCTGTGAACACAAGCTTACTTGCTAGCAAGGGATGACAATATAGCTTTCCTGTAGCTCAAAATTAGGTACGCCTTCCTCGTCAGATAAGGGCAGTATTTTCTGTACTAGACATGCCAAGCAAACCAGGAGTATCATATACATTTATTATTAATGAAATGATTTGTGAGCCTGTTGTACTTTCTTTCTTTCTTTTTGGGAGAGCAACAAGGCCAGAGAGTCTTAGATGAAGTTGCTGCTGCTAACGGCTGCCAAAGGCGCCTGTCCTTTATCTGAGGACCCCTGAAACAAACCATCCTCCGGCCACCCCTTCTCCCAAGGCGCCTTCAGCGGCTGCAGCTCATGTGCTAACCACTCTTCACTCACTCCCTTTCAAACGTGAAGTGTAACAAACTATTCCTCTGTGACTGGAAGGGCAAAATTCAACAAGACTAGCAAGTTACCAACAAATTACGCAGATTCAGAGGTCTTTCTTTCAGTATGCTTAGCCATCACAAGAATAGCACATAGTGGCTATCACGTTTACTAACTCACTTTGTCATTCAGTAACACCCTCTAATGCCTAAGGATGAAGAAGTCAAAGATTAAGAATCTGAAACACAGTTTCTCTCAAAGATGAACATGGTCTGATGATCAAAGGAGATGAAAAGAAGGGAATTTGAGAAAGACGCAGTAAAAATTAGTCAGCAAAAGGGGAAAACCATCAATTCATACCAAAAAAAGAGGGAAAAAACTAGAAATGTATGGTGATAAGCCTGGCGTGATTACAAATGAAGATTATACATTCAGCATTTTCTACCTTATTCGACACCACCACAACTTTGTCAGAAACAATGAGGTATTACAAACTCAGAGATTCTGCGTACCACTACCACGCAATCTGTGTGAGTTGCCAGACCAAAGCAGGTATCTCTATATTGGACAGCTTCTTCAACTGTCCTTCAGGTGGAGGACCCATCCAGGAGTTCCCTGCATATAGCTAGCTGCAATATGATCAGGTGACTTAAAATGACACTGAACATAAATATTATTTACCAAGTATTTAAGAGGCAAAAAAGCTGCACACATTACTGCATATACAAAAATCCAAATGCATTATATTAGTTAATACACCCCTCCTCAACTTTTTGTTTGGAGCATCAGACTTCTGATTATCGCAATATTTATCAGTCGCAAAAGAAAAAACAAAACACATGCTAAGATTTTCACATGGTGAGATTCCTCCCTTTATCAGAGATGATCATCAATTCTTTTCGACAAACTATTTTCAGTATAACAAGCTGCAAAAAATTACTTCCAGCATAATGGTAGCAGGTAAGGATTACATTAAAATCACTCTCAGCAGAAGGCCTAGCCCTTCTTTAAGCTGTGTCATGACTTTCGCCAAATACCTGAACTGTCCCAATATAAATGTTGGCATTTTATATTAAAAAAAAAGAGAACCACACTGTAAATACGGTGATAAAGAGACATGGGTAAACAGCGACTTGGCAAAGGTTTAAGATTGCTGCAGATTTTTCTGGTATGAAAAACAGAATAGTGCTGTAAGTGTCAAGAATACTTCTGTGAAGAATTAGGCCAGACTGGTATCTTAGCACTTCGGGAAATGTTGTGTTGGATGAGAATGCAGAAAATGGATACAGCTGCATTAAAACCTCTGATGCAATTACTTTTTAGGAAGTAAAACAGGAAGAGAACACAATTTATAAAAGAGTTTAGTCTAGGTTCTTTATATATCTTTGTTTACATGTACATGTCTGTATGCATGTATGCACATACATGTGTCCGCACATTCATCTGTGTGTGTGTACAGAAAACACCCCTGGCTAATCAGTTAAAATAGCTCGCAGAAAAAATAAAATCCTTCTGCTGTAAAAAATACATACTTTGAAGATCAGGAAAGAGAAGAGCTGCTCAAAAGTACTGTGTAGAAGCAAAGCCTGCGTGCTCCCACTCTCCCTAGCACACTAAAAAAGGCAGAAGGAACAAGCAAAGATCAAGTATTCGCAGTATATTTGGAAAAAATACATAATAAACTTCCCTAGTAGACAAAATTCAGGCTAACACAGTATACCAAATACAGTAGACTTTGCTTCAGAGACCACAGAAAAATAAATATCCGAAACGTCACCATGTGCGAGGGGCGCTGGACACGCGGCCCAGCCTTCCAGGCGGGCAGCTGGGGGGGAACTGGGGGGCCCCGTGTCACCGGTCCCGTGGCTTTCTGCAGGAGGGCAGCTGCGGCTGTGGGGTTTGAGGAGCTGCCCCGGAGAGCTGGGGGCTGACCCCTCTGCCCTGCAGTCCGCGGGGAAAGCCCTCGGCCTAGGATGGAGATGAAGGCAGAGGAGAGAAGAGGATGGAGCGAGGCTGCCTCACCTAACATGACTTGCTCAGGTGAGAAGACTGGAAATGTAACAGTGCATTTCCAGCCAGCAGCCCAAACCCAAACTACTACAAAATCCAAAAGCTGAAGCTGAACAAACGCTCTACAGCGTAAACCAGCCCATGTGCCTCACGGCTGGTTCGGCTGCGTTAACTGACCACCTCAAACGCACAGGAAATAGAGACAAGGTGTGGCTGTGGGGTTTAAGGACGGGAAAGCAGGCGATTTTCGTTCTGCATCTGAACGAGCAGGGGCCTGCCACCGCTGAGGCCATCCCAGTGCTCCTCTGGTTGCTGGGCTGTCCCGCGCTGGCAGGGGACCTTGCGATCCCACAGCTACAAGCCAGGAGCAAGGAGGGGAGGCGAGGAGCAGCGCAGGGCAGATCAACCCAGTGAGCTGATGAAAGCTACCCCCTGCCACACGCATACTGCACTCCCTTGTGTTGTAACTCCTCTAACCAGGCTCTCCGCAGTCTCCAGGACTTGCATGCTAAAGCCATCCAGATGGCAGCTTTAGGGTAGGGGTTAGGCATAATGTGAAGTGGCAAAGCGAGTACACACCACCTCTCGTCCCTCTCCAAAAGCCAAGCCAAAGCGCTATGTGCTTTGGAGCTGGCTGAGGATTAGCACGTGCAGAACGGACTCGAGCGATTCCCCTCCTGACCCGGAAAGGATGGCAATTCCCTCACAGTCCCAGATAAAGGAGGGAGGAACTCGCACTCAACTTCCCAGCCTTGTAGGGTAATCAGTCATGTTTCTAAAACGTGCGAGCACCTCAAAGCCTACCAGCCGCTGGTGATGCACAGCAAAGGGCAGGGCTGGCGGAAGGAAGACGTGGTGATCGCTATCGCTGTTTGCTCCATTCACCTCCCCAGGCCAGCCAGCGCTAGGTTTCCTTCCCCCGTCCAATGCGCAGAAAGACAAGACCCACAACAGCACGTAACACAGGATTTGAATGGATTACAGCTACCTAACCCTCAGCCCCAGGAAAGCAATCTGGGTTACCCAAACTCCAACTACATAATCTGAGGCACATCTTCAGCCCATAAACACTGCCCGTATTTACACAGCACGCCTAAGCGTGTGCAGATAGGTTTGCAGAGACACCTTCAGCCCAAGACCGTGGATCAACCCTTCTGTGGCTCAGTGCCTCCCACTGCCTGGTTCAAGGTGGCTTCTTCTGCCGTAGGTGAGCTTTTCAGGTCACTCCTTGGGGACAAGTAGCCCTTCGCCCCAACAGCAAAAACAGCCTCACCATTTACACAAGGTATGTAGAGCAAATTTGTGAGGGACAAGTAACTAAATTTTTAGGAGGTACAACACCTACAAGGGAACGGACCTGACCATTTTATCTGGACAAAAGGAAATGCTCTAATTAATCTTCTAATTGGTACAAAAAAAAACAGTATTAATGACTAAATTATACTCTCAACTTTATCTCTGAAAAAAGAGTAGGGACTATTGATTTAGTTGTAAAAAGTCACATGCAGATCCTTGAGTACTGATTTGGTAACCCTTGACAATATAATTATATCAAAAATTAATTACATCTTTAGCTTAGATGTAGATCAATTAATTGCTGAGTTTGGTCAGAAGGCTTCTGCTAAGGGAGGCCTCCTCTGGGATCTGTTTATCATTAGTCTATTTTAGTGACATATCAGAAACTTTCTTGAATTCACTTCAAAGTCAAGAATTTCCCTATTTTTGTATTTTCTTCTGGGAAGTTGATTGGGCATTTTTTTTCTGGATGAAAAGTTTTAACTATGGGAGACATTACATCTTAGAGTAGCAAGGAAAAAAATATACTGTCCATCTATTTCTCCATGCCTGCAAATCTGTTCTACTAGAGCAGAAGGAAAACCTTACAGAATGAATAGAGCGCTGAAGCAAAACTGCATTAGCAGTTAGGGAGCTACTGCCTGGTCTCACAGCACTTCCTATTGAAGAAGAGCATTAAAAAAATCCTTTGTAGTCCTGACAATAGCTGAGACTATTGTGTAGTGTTTGGAAAGCGTCTTCATTCCTGTTTTCATTAAGAGATTTTTTTGTTTGTTTTGTCCTATTTTCACTGAGATATCTTGTTGCTAAATTATCCAAATAAGGGAAATGGAGTTAAGAGGATGACTTCAGTGACACGTAACTAGACCTTGACTTGAGTAACTGGCCTCCCAAGGCAGGAAAATAGTTTATCTGAATCATCCTGCTATTTTTTTTGTTTGTTTTTGTTATTAAAACATGATCCCTATCTTCTCAACAGACAGAAGAAACATGTTTTGCCTCCAATTCTACTGGAGCTGGAAAGTTTGATCTTGCCTCCCTCATGAAACACAGCTCCAGATTCAACAGGTTGCTGAGTATTTTAGCTACAGGAAGAAGCTAAAGCTAGCATGGGTTTCCAGAGCCCAGAGTGGTAAGGATTTTTTATTTTAAGTGACTTTTACATTCACTATTAGTAGTGAATGCAATGTGCTGTTCAGCATTTAATAGTGGTAGCACTGTGCAATACAACTCGTAGAATTACCTCTGCAAACATCTAAGTAGGATTTACAAAACATCTTGCATAATATTCTAACAAAGTCTGTAATTTCTAAGATCACCTCTGTGGTTCCTGCCATTCCAGATACATGCTTGGGAATTTCTTGACAGCCACGTCAAAGGCTTCGTGAAAGTTTCACCACACGTTGTACCAGCATGGCCTATGACATGTTTCCACACATGACAAATCTCATTTAGCACAAAGGCACACATTACGAATTTGCAGTACTAGGCCCACAGACAGCAGAATCAGAATGCTCGCAAGCATGACTGATTGAATGCAAGTCTTGCTGATTTTACTTAAAACAAAAAAAAATCAACAGTAGTTTTTGGTTTAGTCTTTCACACATCTTTGCACAATTGTTAAGACTGCAGAACAGCAACAGCAGTTGCAAAACTTCATCCTCATACAAGCGTTTTCTTTTTTTAAGTGGCTTAATTACCACTGCTGTATTATGACTGCTGTGAAAATCCTTTCCATCATTATGCAGATTTTCATTGTCATCATATAGTAGACCCTAGATACTTCTTTTTCCCCTAGAGTTTGGCACACAGGGTTTCTCCCAAAAGGTTACTTTATTTACCTTTCACAATGAGGTTTTAACTGGGAGAAGCTGAGGGAGGGAAGGCTCAGAAATGTTGTAATATCAAGTTGGACAAGAAACAAGAGATCTGTCTTATCAAAGGATCATAGTTTTGGTCCAATGGATAGGATAAAAAAGGTTTTTCTATTGGACTGACAGATTTTATAAATTTCAGCAGCTTGTATGAATTTAAATTTATTTGGCTAAAACAGCCAACACTGGTCCAGCTGCCTAGAGATTTTAAATTACATGTTTTTTTTGCCTTTGTCTCCAACTATGACTGGATTTTCAAAGATCAAGGCACAAATATTATTAGCTATTTCTTTTTCCAGTTGTTTGTGGTGGGTTTTTTTGGTCATACCTATCTTTATTCGTCTACAGCTGAAAACCCCACCCAAACTACAAAACACGCCTTTCTTAATCAGAAAATTAACTGACTGATCACTGTAAGGGTAGGAGCAGTTTGTTAACAGTATGATGTTGCCAAAGCAGATCAAGTATCTCTTCTATCTAAACCCAAGTGAAATGCAATTCTCATCAGCAGCAAACAAACCGTATGTAAAAACAAGACTTGGGGTCAGATTTGTTAAAACACCGTCAGATGTGTTCACCATTAAGCATGAGCCCAAGTGTTTCACTTGTAACGGTAACTCTATTTAAAAATCAGAAACACTTGACTTAAAAGTTAACCCTTTTTTTGTTGTTGTTAAGAATACGCTTTAGTTTTCTTCTAACATTCTTTGACTTTTGAACTCCTCCTGAGGTTGTATAATACCCACGGCAGCTACACGGCTGCCATTTTACAGAGTACAGTAATCTTGCTTCCTGCTGCAGCTGTACTCCCTGGCTACGTAACAATGCAGCACCATTTGCAGCTATTCCCCAAACTTCTCATTAGGTATCCATTTTGACAACCTTATGCTTGCCTCTACCCTGGATCAGCAACTAGCTGCGCTCACATGTGCTTCTTCCTCTTAAACAATGTCTGCTCTTCCTGCTATAGCAAAGTCTACCCAAGCCCATTTTTTCAGGCCAAGGACAGATGAAGTAAGGCCAACCTCTTCTTCTTTCCAGATTTGGAAGATAGAGGTGAGGCACAATACAGGTCTAAGGCTACCTCCCCTCCTATACCTGCCGTCAGGCCTGAGGAGGTAACAACCAGAAACAAAGAAGCTTATTTTTCCTATGAGAAAGAGAGAACTCCATTTTCCCCAGTAGCTTAGACTGGCTGTTCTTCCTCTAGTCAGTAGACAAATGGGATGTAACAGCTCAAAGCGAGGCACCTTCACCCTTCTTGCTCCATCTGCGGAGTTGGCCGAAATTCACTTGAAGCCTGGAGCTTTATGTATCATGGCAATGTTGCTGGCTTCTGCAAAGTAAAACTGTGTACTTCGCCAAGATGGTAAGACTGATTTCCATGTGCAATGCTTCAGCATACTTAGCATTTTACTCAGCTCATTTCTGCACTCAGGGATTGAAAACAACTTGATATAAGCATATTGCTTTCTTGGTGTGGTTGTTCATCTTCATGCAAAAACTCATTTGTGAAAAGATTGCAGAAAGATGTCCCAGGTAGCTTCAGACTACTGCATATGGTCGCCTTTTACACTTAAATCGCAAGATTGGAAAGATCAAGTTCTTCATGAGGGCTTGAACCTGTTCTATGAGTGACACTTCAGCACTCAGATGATGCTGTAGTGCTGAAACTGCCTCCAGTTGAGCCATTATTGTTACTGCCTACAAAAAAGCAGGAGAGGGACTCTGTTGGGGAGTGGAGTGATAGGACAAGGTCCAATGGCTTTAAACTAAAAAAACACATAGCTTTAGATTAGACATTTGGAAGAAATCCTTCACTCAGAGGGTGGTGAGGCCCTGGCACAGGTTGCCCAGAGCAGCTGTGGATGCCCCATCCCTGGAGGTGTTCAAGGCCAGGCTGGATGGGGCTTTGGGCAGCCTGCTCTGGTGGGAGGTGTCCCTGCCCATGGCAGGGGGGTTGGAACTGGATGGTCTTTAAGGTGCCTTCTGACCCAAACCAATTCCACGATTCTGTGATTGTTACCACCACACAAAGATACACACATGACACATCATTCTCCCTTTTGGGATGAATGGATCTGAAGTAGAAGAAACTTTAGGTTTCTGTAATAGCTCAGCTTTGATGGCCTAAACTTGAAAGTGTTAAAAAAGAGCTTTGCATGCCAATTATGTAAATTCTACATGTTACTGTGATCATATTGATTTTATGATATGTCAAATGACTTCCTAAGGAAGCAATCAGTGCATTACAGAATATGACTTTACATTCAGTTGTATATCACAGATGTATTCTGGAGCAAGGATATGTTTGAAAGACTTTATTTTGGACTAAGGGGACAGACAAAACTGTAGCAAGCACTTAATGTGGCAATGGCAACGCATCATAATGTTATTTTTTAATAAGTTCTCTTGCTACATTAGCTCTGTGCTGTAACAGGACCACCTGCTAGAAAAAGCAGACAAATTTGTGAATAACCAGGAGTAATTTTCCTTGTGATTCCGGACAAGTGAACTGCACCTATACAGCCAGCAGAGAGATGAATGGCTTAAAACCTCTTCCAGAAGTAGTACAGTTCACTGTTCAATCCACTGGGCACAGATAATAGTGTGTATGAGACTAGACAAACAAAATTTGAAGTCAGATTTCTTTTTTAAGTGCTGCCTACAGTCGTAACATCCACAGCTGTGTGAAAGCTAAGCATATATAATACAGAACGATCTATTTTTCTCTGTAGTGCATTTTAAAATGCAGGAGACATGGGAATCACAAAACAGCTTTATTTCCTCGTGAAAACTTATATACGGCACTTGTAAACATACCAAGACATACCAAGAAGCTCCATGGCATCTCAGTCCACAATGAAAGCAGATGGGTTTTAGGAAAAGGTATAATGATGGACAGGGTGTGGTACCTTCTGCTTGCCAAGAATATTTTATTTTCATTTTTGGTATGAACACAAAGTAGTTATTCAATGCCCACAGAATGAGAAATCATTTTGCTGGTAAAACAATTCTAAGTACATCTGGTTAGGATTTTTCACAGAAGAGCATTTTCCATGAATCCATCAATAAAAAGGAAAATAAATATTTTTGTAACACACCAAGGAAGAACATATCCTGTGGAAATTTGATGGAAGAAATGCAAAAATAATTAAAGATACAATGCAAATTAGGATAAAATATAAATATTAGAGTATACTGTATTTTTAATAATTTACTTTAAATGAATATTATACATGCTCAATGTTGTAGAAATGGTCCGAGCAAAGTAATCAACTTGATAATTGGGACTGATA
Source organism: Anser cygnoides (assembly GCF_040182565.1). Taxonomy (NCBI): domain Eukaryota; kingdom Metazoa; phylum Chordata; class Aves; order Anseriformes; family Anatidae; genus Anser; species Anser cygnoides. The sequence continues at coordinate 134,090,527 of NC_089873.1, forward strand.
ACTTGCATGAAAATGAGGCATTTTTTTGGTCTTATTTTTACTGTTGAATTTGAAATTAACATCTTTTCATTTCAATTTGTGATAATGAAAGAAGAAAACTAAAGAAAACGTTAGCATTCCCTGTGGTCAGTGTCTGAATGAATGTGGTTTAAAAAAAAGTTTTAAAATGAAGGCTGGGTGGAAAGCATTACTGTCCCTGGCTCCATCACTGCTCATCCAAAAAAGTAAGAATGTGAAGCAATTCACTGGATAACACTGTGTAATAAATCATGATTCCATCTCCAAGCACCTTGAAATTTAGGGCAGAGCTCTTCAAGAAAATAATGCAGTTAAAATAGGATTCATTTCATCTACAGGGATAGCCAGCTGACAGGGGCAAAAATCAGACAAACACCTAAATTTTGACCTAGTAAACAGTAGGAAGAAAAATGGAAGAGAAAGTATACCCAGAGCAAAGACAACGATGACGACGTATGATGCAGTATCATTGGGCCCTGCCATTTTCTTCATATGCTGCTATAAATCACAGGAGAGTTCAGAAGGCACGTCGCCCTCCCTTCCCCCAGGCGCACATCTCACAAAAGGATGCTGGCTCAAACAGGCTGGTGCTGAACACAAGCAGGAGTGAAGCAAAACAGTCAACATTAAAATCCGTCTGTATGTATTTTAAAAACAAAATTTCTCACATGCCATGTCAAATGAATCATTTACACAGAAAATCCTGCTGTGGTCTTAAAATACTAGAAAAGGAAGGGGGGAGGAGATGTTTGTAAACAAGATTCCTCTCCAGGTTCCCCCTCCCTTTCAAACAATCACACAAACTATATGGAACCTCCCTGGTATCACTATTCCAAAGCCTGCGATTTTTGCTCATATTGTTCAGGTGAAATAATATACTCGAGTGAAGAAAACACATTAATTCAGAAGTATTAGGCAACAGAATACGGCATTTTAGAACAGACTTGTGCAACCACTGCTATAAACACATTTGCATGTTCCACATCTTATCTGCAACAGTAACGAACATTGACCTACAGACACACAACATTTAGAACAAAATTCAGGCAAGTCCTAAAGATCTCCTGTGCACCCAGCCACCCACCATCTACACAAGTGAGAAGTCATCTTCCCTGTTGATCACATCAGTCAACAAGACTGCTGTAACCTTCATAACTTGGGTTTGCTTTTTGAATTAACACCAGCTAGAAGAGGGAGCCTTGTTTCACCTGGAACGAGTTAGAAAGGCTCCGAGCAATGGCGTAATTCTGACACAGTAACTAAGTGAGCTCAGGTTTAATCAGCCACAACTTCTATGGCAGACTGCAGGGTTGAGCCCACAGACTTCAGCACTGAACTGGATTATCTGCCTAATACTTTCTACAAACACGTGTTCTCAATATTCTTGTGATTTGAAAGACTATTACCACTCAGAAGTTGCTTGGAACATTTTTGCTCGGTTGTCGAGTTGAGAAGAGGCTGAAGGCAGGCCCTTTGCTATCTGTTGGTACCATAAATAATCTTGGGCCTACAACCCCCCTAACACTGAAGTTCCAGGAGTTCATGTGCATGCACACAGCACTGGGGCCGGTGGGTTTAATTTCTTGTCATGCATCTGTTGGGACAGTGGAAGTCTTGAGGGTTTTGGCATTAAAAGACTGACCTAATTAAGGTTGATTCACTCTTCCCAGGTACAGAGTAGCCAAGTTTTGGAGCACCACACCCCATCGTATCATGAGGGTGGAAGCAGACTGGATCCTTGGAACATCTGCTGACAAGTTTATACCTGAAAAATAATTGGTTTGACATAGGATAGCAAGTACTCAGACATGCCTGAGAAAATTCAAATAGGGGATGATTAGGCAAGCTCTGTTTTGATAAATATATATATTTATGTACCAATATGAAAATTGCTTACATGGAAATAAGATCTGAAAGTTTACATGTCTAATCCCATTGGTTCCAGTCCTTCCCCCACTCCACTCTGCATTTCTGGGTTTTAGTTATATTTTTATTTTTCCGGCTTTATGTAACCATAAGCACTTTGCTTGAAAATACTGTATTGTGTACTGCATTAATTATTTAGTTCATTATTTGCCTCCTACTTCTTAAATAGGAAAAGTCAGCGCATAATGAATACTTATGCAAAATCTACAACATAGTTGATAATTTAAGTGTTGTGTTACTTCTTCTTTAATATATATTTTAATGGTAAGAAAATACAATAAAAAACTTTTCTCCAACATTAGCATATGGCGCTTAATAAAAAAACATTTAATTTCCACCGAAATTCTACAGAAATAAATATATTTAGATATATATACACTGGTTGATATAATGTTTTCATTACAAATAAGAGGATGCATTTTCAAAAGTTAACAGAACAGTCTAAAGCCCTGATTGTATATAAAATCTGTAGTGCTTTTAAAGCTGTCAGGACAGCTTTTCTGTTCTGGAAACAGAATAGAGGGACTCCATTATTCTCCCAGTAAAAATTAAACATCAGAAGTTCAGAGATTTATATATTACAAAGGCTTGCAGAGAATACCTTTCAGCTTTTTGTTAAGCTCAATACCTCAAACTCAAAAGAATGTTTTCGCCTAAGACTTGTTTCCAGCCCTATAATCATTCCCGTGACTCTTCTTTGAGCCTTTGCCTATTTCCTTCTTTACCTACAGACCCTAGAACTAGACAGAACAATCCAGCCTTAGTCCCCTCCATGCCAGATGGATCATCTCCCTTCCCAAACTTCCTAGCTTATCTACCCAGAGATCACATCAGCTCTTTGGCCACAGATGCCTTCCACAGGATGGAGTCTATGACTCCAAAGAGAAGCCCTATGTCTTTGTTTCTTGGTTATTTTCGCTCTGTTAAAGCGATGACCTTATTTTGTCCAGTTTGACAAGTACAGTCATTCAGCAATTTGCTCCGTTCATTATTACTCCCTCAATATTTGAATCATCTACAATCTTTGTGAGCGGTAACAAGGTTTACAATGGCACAGATAGAAAAAGTTGAAGTGTGGAGGAGTGGGACCCACAGGTACACACAGACCTCAGATGCAACTGCAAACAGAATCACCTTCCATGCAAGTCTAGTTCCGTCACTGAGCGTCCATCGCACCTCGTATTGTTCTTGTTTCTTCATCACAACGGTGAGCAGCACCCAAAGGAGCGCCCTTACAGAAATCTAAATATGCACTTTCACACTACTCCTTTATCAACAACCCCAGGTATAAGCACCTCCAAAACACAGTAATGGTACCAGCAGTTTAGCAAGACTTAGAATTAACAACTTTGTGTTGATAAGCACTAGTTATGTCCCATGACTCTCCTCTGTCCTTCCCTAACAAAATCCAATAATAACCTGCTATTCGATTATTTCACCTGGATCAGTATCTGGGCTTACAACCACCCCATTTACCAGATCTACAGCACTGGCTCTCACCCAGCTTTCTGCTACCTTCCTGGTATTCCAACACTTTTTTTTTTTTTTTTTTAAATATCAACATTGAGAGCCTAACATTAACTCCTTTGTCAGCTCTTCTGGGGTGAAGCTACCTGCAGGTTTTAAAATAACTAAGCTGAAAACTCTATGTCCATCTACATATCCATTGGACTGGGCTACATGCCTCTGGAGAGGTAGCAACAGTTTTAATTCCCATTATTCTACAATTTAAACAAAACATACCCTTCTTATACCAACACTCAACGTGCTCTCAGGTAGGAAACCGCACACAACCAACAGAAAGCGCTTCTCCTTCTGACCCAAACATTTTATTCTGTATAAGCAAAGGCACCTCAACAGATAGTCCTACCAGTGCACAAAAGAAGATGGTACAACACCCACATTCTTCCCGCTGCAGGCTTGGCCTATTCCTTTCCTACCTGACTGCAACACAGACCAATAAAAATGTTACGTTGGCAAGCAGAAGGGACTGTTTTAATTTGTTTGTAAAACTTTGAAAGACTAGAAATGTTTCTGATTGGGGAACATGCGTGCCAGAATTTAGACTAACAACTTCGTTTAAGATATTTATAAGGAGGTGTGAGAAAGGAATAGGCAGAGACTTTTCAATCTGAATTACGGAAGGTACCATAAATAACCAGGCAGAAAATTTCTTTACGACATTTAGCTTATCTGAGAAAATAAAGGTTCAAACGGACCAGCTTTGGGATCCAAAGTAACCAATCTATTGTGCTGGCAAGCATCGCAACTGAAAAAAAAAAAGAGGGAAAAAAATCTCAGCCCAAATATTGATCGATCACTCTGTCAAGCTGACGCTGAACCAATTACCCGGAGGGATATCAGAAACACGCATGTTGAAATGCTCTGCTTCTGAGGGTTCTCCTGGATATTTGCTTTGCAGATAATCAGGAGGTTTGTTTTATTAGTGAGAGGGTTTAGCTGCTGGGGACTGAGATGAGGGGTGAGGGAAGAGAGGGGAGAAGGAGGGAGGCTTCATGCCTATAAAGGAGCAATTGAAGATCAGACTAAAGCTCATTTAAAGACTTCCAGTAAGAAACTGTGACTAAGGCTTAAAACACACAGTAAAGAAGCATCTTGAACTTTGGGAGCAGCTGTGCTCTCACTCCCCTTCCCCCAACACAGGAAACAGACCTAGAAACAAAAATAAGACAGGAATGCTCCTGTGCAAGCTAATGTTGTTGGCTTCTTAAACATCCACTACTCTTGTGCCAAAAAAAATGAAACCTAGGAGGATTTAACACTTCAAAGGATAGTGGGAGACTGCTTTAAACATAGAATTTTCTACCAGAGACAGATATTCCTTCATTTTGTAAACAAGCAGGCAAAATGTTACCATGAGTGCATGTCAAGACAGATTTCATTTATATTCCTGCACTCACTATGCACAAATACACCACAGCATATTACACTTTTACCTATTTTAGGCTACAGATAATGATGTAGTAATGTTATCTCCAATCAGAAAAAAAGAAGCGGTTGGATTTTCTGATACCTTCCAAAACATAGCATTACAATATACAGCTTGAAAGCTTAATACTACAGAGAAATGTTTGATAAAGAAGTTCTCTCCTTATTAAGCAATGATACATAATTATATGTTCAAGGAGAATGTGCGAATAACATCTTGCCAAAGGAATGTACGGCCACATATGCTACTCAGAGTATTCCCAACTACAAATTATAGTTATGCTTTCACTTGTGTTACTAAGAACTTGGCCTCTGTTCAGTGCATTTCATTCTCTGAACAAAGGTAAGGAAAGGGGAAGGAAAGTGAGCGTTAGGGAAGCTCAGTTTTCCACTTAGCCTAAAAAAACTTTGTCTCTTTCTGACAAGGAAAAATCCTCTTGGTGGCTTTCTCAGCTTAACTCACCAAAACAACTCATGTTTTCAACACTTAATTTAATATTTCGCAGGCTAATGGAAACTTTACATAATGCATTCTCTCCTATAAAAACTAAAATGTCAACGCAGATGGGATTGAGATCTTGATATGGGGAGAAAGGAAATGTTATCTTTCCAAAATCTTCAGCCTTACAAACATGATGTGGAGGATGGGATAAACACTGATGTAAGGAAAAAAGGGAGGGGAAAATACTATTACTTATTTTTGAAGAGTGTCTGTATCTCCCTCAGAGTGCAGCACCCCCAGTCATACCTGTCTCAAGTTTTTAACATTTGATTAAAGTAGTTTCCTGGTCCCTCCTAGTTTTGCTAGTGCCCTCCCTGTGGTAGGAGGTAAAAAAACAGATTGGAAAACAACAGTTGATGTGATTGTTAACAGTTGTGTTTCACTCTCACTTCAAACACGGTAAGTATTGTCAGACTATTCCGTAGTCACAATGAACTCCAACTCCAGTGGTTCCCCACACACTTTTTTTTTTTTTTCAAAGTATGTTTGATCTTTCTTTGTACATTCAGAGTTCAGGGCCATGCAGCACTTGTGCCTTCGGCACCTGTTAATAATTCCTCAGAGAAATGGATAGAGAGCAAAAGCAGGTGAAGGGAGGCTTTTGAGTTTTAACCATTCCATCCGTGGATCACAGCCCGTCCGACTACTTGGTATGGTCACTGAAGGCGCCATTTCATCACTGCTTTTTCCAGCAAGAGGGAAAATGACTTGCAGTGGGTGCATCATTTCAAAAAGGGTGGAAAGTAACGTAAATGTTTTTTTTTTTTTTCCTGTTTTAAGGGATTTCACTCCAAATATAGATAATTAAATCTGAACATGAAAAGAAACAAAAGAAAAGCAAGACCTGGTCATACGTTGGATGTGGCAGTCCAAGAAAAATCATCATCATAGATGAACTTACCACCACACAACTGATTTTTCTCTTGGGCTCTCTTCCAGTTACCATTATAACCTTGTCTCAAAAATACAAGTTTGGATTTTTTTTTTTTTTGCTGAAAGACTTGCACGCTTTCAGTATGCACTGTTTGTTAAACTTGCAATGGAGCAAAAATCGCTGCTCAATAGGCCATTACATTGTCATTTCACAAGCCAGTTTTCCCTGCTCTAGAGCTGTATGGAGACTCATGTATTTATGAGTATTACATTTGCTGTAATTGCAGCTAATAATAAGCACCTAATTACTAGAGAAATGTTTCATAATCCAAACATAACGCTGTTTAAACCACTTCATACCGGCTGGCTTACAGCTAGAGGACAGGTAAATGAACCAAGATTTAAACAGACTAAATAAAGCCAGAAAAAAAAAAAAAAACACCTCAGCACCTCTAACAAAAAAGTCCATCTATGCAAGTGATGCAGGGATATCACATATACGGAGTGTTTTCAGGCTGTTTTCATTACTGGTCCATAAAGCTTCTTATGCTTGGAAAAACAGACACCGAGAGCAGGCTGTAACAAACTCCTCGACTTTGCTGCCACGCATGGATGTTCCAAAATGCCTGAGCTGCCACGTCCCCACGCTATGAGCACACTTTCTATTAAGTCCCAGTCTAAAGGAACACCTGAGTATTTTCGTTTGCTTTTCTTCTATGATTCGCATGGTTAAAGGACATATGTTCAGGCTGCTCTATGGAGATACTAAGCTCTACAGGTCTAGTGACAAAATTTACAGGAGGTCCACAGCTAAAGGACCAACCCGGATGAGAACCGTATAGCAAGTACTGATGGAGGTGGGCATTTTGTTATATACAGGATGTATTGGGAAATGCCAGCTGCACCACTGTAGAGAACAAAATAAAAACAAAGCAAATCCACAGTCGTTCTGTGGCTTAGGATCAAACCATGGTCTACACACCAGTGAGTCTTTGCGTATTGCGTATCACTCACCAGTATCTCAAAGGAATTTATACATGTTCCCGTACATAGCTTAGTAACAAAGTCTTAATGCAACAGTTACAGAAATTAGCTATGTAAGAAGTGTTAATTATCATTATAAATTTTCTGGTTGCTTGACAAACAGAAAATTTATGTGATGATTCTTCAAACCAACACAGAAATGGATTATTCTGCACATATTTAGAAAAGCGTTATATTTCTGTAATGATACGCTACACGACAAACACTGTACACCATTAGATTTCAAAACATCATACTGTAAACAGAAGGCTTTAAACTTACAACTTAAAAAGCTGTTTCATACTCTAGCATGTGGTACATGCTCATCTCATCCATCTAAAAATATCTCATTTGTAAAAATCTAATCTCTGGAAACTGAGTAGAAAGGCTTAAAATAGTCAGTTCACTGATGGATTTATAACTTTTTTTTAATCCATGTTTCACAACTGTAGTCAAAAAAGCATACTTTAGAAAGAGTAAGTTCGTACCCCTTCTGCAAACAGGCACTTGCAACAGCATCTGAATTAAGTTTATACAGACTGCAGCCCACATAACGAATAAATATGTTGTTTTATGAACAGGAGTAATGAAATCTGCTTTTCTGGTTGGTTGGTTTTTTACACTTTCATATCCCACTTCTGCCTCACAAATGTTTGCTCTAACCCGTATGTTTATGCCATGCACTGTCTAGCCACGCACATACTCAATCGCCAAGTTGGTTGCTACCTGAGAGAATGAACCGAGAGCTGTGTTCTTCCTATACTGGGGGGAGTGGCATTGCTTTGGTCTCCATCTCCTCATCCACTGATTTTCACAAAACCTGTAGGAATTCTGCATCTCTGAGAGCATTAACACTCTGTCAGTGATGGCTGATACAGCTTAACAGACACAGGGATGGACAGAGACAATGCAAACCACTCAAGCATTGCCTCTTAGGAAAACCTCGGGACCAGTAAGATATGCAACGCACACCAACTCACGAGCAGTCCCCACGCTCACGAGCACTGCCCCAGGCAAGTTTCTGAACCAGCCCAACATTTAGCTTTTACCACACAAACCCTGGCTTCTATTGCTAAGTGCTGAAATCAGGCTGAAGTCAGTTCTGGCTGTAGCCCGTGATAGGGTATGTCCAACGCACACAGATTGATGATTTTGGTTTCTTTTTCCTCTCAGCCTTTTCGCGCTCTTACAGTCAGACAGTTCAAATTAAGATCCAGAAAAATGGCTCTAATTGTCAGCCGAGCAAAACACCTAACAACTTAAAATTTTATACCACCAGAGCCAATCAGGCCATCCCATGAGGAAAAAACACAGTGCTTTATTTGTAGTTCCTCACTGATGGTAAGTAATGGTCATTGGCCTCCAGACTTTATCTTAGGTTGTTCAGTTTCCACTGCTGGTTGTGTACAGGTTTTATGGAAATACTACAGTCAAACCCACGGGCAAGAAACAAGTCTGTGCTAGCATTCCACTCTGAACAGCTCCATTTTAAATAGTCAATTGGTTTTTATTTTATAAAGGCACTAATACTGATTTTAATCAACGCTTAAATAGGAAGAATCCATAAAAATATGAATTATTTGAACTGAACACCACATCGTGCTGGTGACCCAAATTTGCCTGTTCCCTGATCTATTGTAGTTTTGAACTAAGAAAACATACAGTAAATGAAGCTCTGGACTACAAAATTGAGCTGTCTTGAAATTTCCTTTATGTTGTGCCAACTTCAATTCAGATTTGGACTAGAATGGCAACTCATCTGGCATGCACTCATTAGCAGAAAACAAATATATTTTTGAAAGTACAATAACCCAGATAAATTTTCATCTCACAACAGAAGAGTCTAGCTTGTAGTCCAATGTACATTGGACTACACTGGTTTTATTCTTTTGTTTCTGATAGAACAAATCGCAGAAACGCATTCTATTACGGCTTTTAGCTACAACATCTTTTATTTAACTATTGCTAGTCTTTCTTCTCTTCCTTTTCCCCCATTTTAAGTGATACCACCAATGTGAAATCTGTTCAAACAAGTGAGGCAAAATAGTTTGAGAGGTTAAATCAGTCCCAATTCTTACGTGTGCTTTTATGGATTTGAAAACACATTGCGTGTTATTTTTACTATTTAAAAAATATCCCTTGCTATTGGGTAAAACAGCCAACAGACTAGATGAGAAAAACAGTGGCCTTAGAGGACTGCAATGAAGCCGACTGTGACAACAGTGTCTCAAATATGCAAAATAAATAAAAGAGGAAGAGAAAAAAAAGAATTACATAGATTTCTTTTTTTACAGTAACCTCAGGTATCACTTGTCAGAACAGCTTAGCTGTTGTATGACGCCAAGACTGAAGGTATCAATATGAACACACATAATAAGATGAGAAAATGAAAAGAAAGCACTGTTCTAAAGCTTACATGCCATTTAACTTCTAATTAATAGTATCTTTGTTATTTTAGGAGCCTCCTGGGTATTTAGAGGGCTATACTGCAATAAAACCAAGGTACGTAAGTGAAACCTATTAAGGCCGTCCTAGTCGATAAAAGCTAATTGCATCAAACGCAGGCCGTGGCGGAGGCACCCCGAGGCGCAGCCCCTGCCACCCGCTGCCCGCAGCGGCAGCGTGCCACCCGGCCACGGTGCTCCAGCCACCGCGGGGCCGGGCCACCCAACTCACTGTTGGCCACCTCGCTGGCTTCCCCAGCATCAGCGGACGGATCCCTTTTGCCACAGGGAACTCCCCTGCGGAAAACATGCTTGTCCATGCTCTTCCACCTGGGAGAGGTACAGAGGCTCCACCAGAGCATACTGAGGTCCCACCACGTGCTTCGCCTAAGCCAGAGGAGACCCGTGGCTACCACCAGGCACGTGTATTTCCAAGGCTGACACCAGGAAGCGGCCTGCAAGGCCGAGCAGCTCACCAATGCGGCTCACAGAGGGGCGGGCAGGCTGCAGCCAGGCACAGGCACGCTAACACACAAGGCAGTGTCCAACAAACGGTCCGGAAAACAGGGCAAGCATCGACTGCACCTCACACTAGGAAAAGGGTCAGCGAAAGGATCAGCACTGCCTCCAAAGGCAGGCTGGTAAACCAAGTCCGGTACGTACCTTGGACAGAAAGCCTCTAGGAAAGGCTGTGTTCGCTGTATGAAGTAATGAGGTAACAAGCACCCCAAATACTTACAAATCGCTCATCAGCTCTATCTATGCACTGTCTGTGGACTACCCGAGTTCCCTTCTTCCTACGTTATGAGCTAGGCTGAGTATTTACAAGTGGTTCCTTCATCTAACTGAACTTTCATCTGTGATCTACACCTTGTCTTCTCATTTTATTCCTTGAATACCACTATAATTTATCTCATTCCTTTGGTGACAGGCCTCCTTCATCTCAGAAGGGGAGCATTAATTTCGCTAAGGACGAAAGCAGGGGAAATCAGCTGTGACTAGACAATGTTTAGAATACACATTTTTTGCTTTTACTTGCAGAGTGAGTCTGCGTTGCCAGTGGATATAAAATTCAGACTGCTAGATATGGAGATTACTTGGAAAAAACCTTCAAAGCACAAGTCTAAATAGGTATTTCTCCTGAGCAATTAACAGAGTTGCTAACTTTCTCATTACTAGATGCCATTTTATTTACACAGAAGCCTCCCAGACTCGTTTGTTCTCGGGGCGCTGCAGACAGCGGGCAGAAATCTCTACCTGGGCTTCACTGAAAGGAGATATAAGGTACCTGCACGAAAGATAAAACATGAATCACGAAGACTAACCAGAAGGCCTACCAACTAGTTTTTCTCTACACGTTGAAAGCTTTTAATAACTTTTTTTTTAATCTTTAAGACGTATTTTAAAACATTTATACTCCAGACAGTAAATTCTTATAAACTAGCAATTAATGCCCAAGTCTTAAACATAAACACACACACCAAACTTCCTGCATGCAAGTACAACTGTTCCCTTCACTGAAATGACTATGCGTGCAATTAAGCACAGGCATAAATATTTAATACCTATGGCCATATGCTATATGAAGGAAATGTCTGGCCTATAATAAAGACAGACATTTCACAGAAATATTCTTTAAGAATATAAATACATTTAGAAAGAAAGTCTCTCTCTCAAGTGAGGCACTTGAATATTCAGCTTAAGACATATTCATCAAAGCAAAGCTAACAGCACCTTGGTTTTAATGCTTATAATACGGAAAGCTAGATAGCAGGGAGGAAAGGCCTTGAAGTTTAATTCTAAATTGAGGTACACTCAAGGAGAGGAGACACATTTTTGTAACTGGTAGAAAGATCAGCTCTTGGCTCTCAACACAGCCCCTTTTTTTTCCAGTGTCAACCTGTACAGTGCCAGCTATCATACAGCACCCGAAATGGTCTGCAACCTATTACAGGAACAACTGGAATAAAAGTATACACGTGCCTATACAAGCACAATGAAGAATATCAAAATTTTGGCCTAATTTTGATCTTGTATTAGCAGGCTAAACCGACTCCTTTATGTAAATACTATTTTTATCATCAGCATTTTAATTAAAATGCTTTAAATTATAATGGCAAAATTACAGTTTTGTAAAATGAGAAAACTGTATTTACTGAAAAATTAAGTATATCTTTCCAGCAGCCAAACAATAGGATGTGATCTAAAGATGTGTTATTTGGAAAAAAATAAATAAAGAGGTAATTCTTTGATCTTGAAGACTAGAAAACACTAACGTCATTTCCCTTCCCCCCAAACATACACGAAAAACGCACCAGATTAGCCATGAATAGCAACTGTTCCTATAAGAATGTGTTTTTCATGAAAAGTTCACTTTACCTCCCACACACCAAGTTGATAACCGAGGATCAATTCAAATTGTAAGGTCCTAAGACAACCTCCAGTGCTCAGTAACAGGTCTGTCACCTGCTTGAATTCAGTTTGGTGAGGGATGTTGAGGGTTGTTTTTTTTTTTTTTCCACTTCCATTTGTTTGTTTGTTTTTTAAAGATTCATTGTGGTGACAATTTGTAGCAATTTACTAACACTTGCAGAAGCAACTTCCTCTTTTGGAAAGGCCATCTCTCAACTAAGGGTTGACAACTTGCACTCTGCAAATACTCACGGTCTCCTTAAGCTACCTTGTTGCCACCAGCTTCAATGAGATCTACCACTGATAAGGACGCCCTGAAAAGACAAAACGTGTGGGAAAGCTGGCATAAATGCCTCTCCCCCCAGTAAAACGGCCCCATGTCACCATCAGCTGCACCCCCCCAAAGGAATATACAATCTAGTAAGTGAAGCACGATCTGCAGGACCAAAACACTTCACAATTGATTTCTTACCAGTGTGATGTGGCATCCAGTCATATCTCACTCAGCATTACTCTTCACAGGAAGCAGACCAGCCTAGAATAGGCTTTGAAACTATCAGGTTCAAAAACTGTGAAACCAATCATGAGAGAAACCTGTTCTAAACAGCAATTGCGAAAAAGTAACAAAAATCTGTCAGTTGGATGAGGTGTTCCTCCTGCAAGAGCCAAATTGCATTCCTTTTCTTTAGCTTATTTTTAACCATGAAGGTCTGTCGAAGCAGTAGCTTGCCGATATACTACAAACCGTCATTACGTTTTTGTGTTTTTCCCTAATTTGAGCATAGACCCATGAAGATGCAAAGTTAGATGCTGGTATAAGTACGTAAATGCCCATATTACTCATTGATCGACTTGGGTTGGAGGAATAAATCAACTATTAAAATGGCCTCTTTTCATTACAGGTTGCGTGCCCTTTTGGCAGGGCCCTACTTTCTTTTTTTTTTATACTACATCAGCCAGATTCGTAACTAAGATTCTTAGGAAAAATTGTGAATTAGAAGAAGAGTACTAATTAGCAATTTTAAAGTAATTTAGCAATACCTGTACTGCTGTACAATTAATCCCAGACTTTTTTCAGGTTGGCCAACAACGCAAGCTAGCTATATTGTGATCTGCTGTAAAAGACTGCTGTTACTAACAAAAAAAGGTGATAATCGAAACTTTAAATGCACATCTACGATTTCATTTCAGTTTCTGTGGCTTGAAATTAATTGTTGCTACTTAAGCCCGCCTAGAATATGCCTCATACATGTCCACATTCTCAACTTAAAACGAGAAAGAAATAAAGAGGAAAGTTACTATTTTCAAAGTCCTCTGTAGACAGGAACAGTTCATCCCATATTGTTCTTCACATCAAATTTATTTTAGTAAATGTCTTTATATTATCTGGCCTTAACCAGCATTCTGACATTTCTAAACTACTCAGGCAAGAAAAAAAAACACACCTCCAAGCCTGTGTAATTTGCATACAATTCTTATATAGCAAAGCTCGTTATTTGACCCTAAACATTTTCAGATATTTTGTGTGCATAACTAACACGCAGATGTTTCATTTTGAGAAGCATGATTTTGTTGGTTTTTTTTTTTTGTTTGTTTTGCTTGCTTGTTTGTTTTTGAGTTAGGTCACTTTACCTCATATTCTTGTTTCTTTAGGGTTTTTGTTTGTTTAATATAGAACAAGACTTCCAGTTGCTACTACTTAAATCACAAAATACGTCTTCATGTTTTTATGGTAGAAAATACTTGTAACAACTACTAAAACAAGCCACCATTACAGTGGTAGCACACCCTCCCTCCCATTAAGCTGAATGACACATTACATAAAACTGAACGTGTACTGGAAACAGACATTGTTGCCCGCCTACTGTAAAGGCCCCCTAACTTCAACACAAACCATGCACCACCTTCAACGTGTTACCTGTATTTTAAATCGGCAAAACGTGATGTGCTGCTTCCGAGGATCATGACCAGATTTTGATCTTTTAAGAAATGTATGAAGATAGGAACACCTATACACGGACTGGCAGTAATCACTTGGATGTTTAAAATACCTTTAAATGCAACTAAGTGAAAAAGAGGGAGATGATCTCCTGTTGTCAGAATTTAATGATACACCCCTATATTTAGACTCCTGAGCAATGGTAATTACTTATTACTTACTCAGGTGCTAAGCAGCCACTAATTCTCCTGATTTCAATGGGAGCTGTGTGCCCTCAAAGCTTCCGAACACCAGGCCCCCTATTTAGGTACCTATATATAAAAGTGCCAGCCTGTTAAAGCACCTGCTCTGCTCCTAAAAGTGTACTCAAGAAAGAGATACTACCATGCACTTATCCAACTTGCTGGTGGTCCAGCTAAAGGTGTCTACAGTTTTTCAGAAAATGGTTTAGTATTTTGATACTCCGGTTTGATGACAGTCACAGCTAAGCAGAGTTTTAAGCAATCAATTGCCTTTGGAACAAAAAAACGCGGCCTGAACTGTCTTTTGCACTGCATGTTCTAGGAAGGTCTTAAGACTGAAGGTAGCGGCTGTTATCTCAGTGGGACTGTGTTGGTTTTTTGTGACATAATTATACACTAGTATTTCTGGAGGGCAAAAACTCTTGTTTTGGAAGCAGAAATGATAAGTTGAGCCACGTCAACTGCTGGAGTGACAAAGTGGCATTACTGCCCCACTTGGGAAAGCCAGTGACGGCATACGTAGCATACAGCTTTAAGAAACCCAAGAAAGCAAGCTTCAGGGAAGGAAATCACATGTATACAAACACTGATAATAAATAATAATAAACAGAAGGTCTGTTCATTACATTATGCAGAACCTGGAAGAAGTCATTATTCATCTGCCTACCTGCTCAGTCTGGATTTTAGTGTAGACTGCAGGAAACACCTTCCCATGTTCAAAAAATAGGCATGCAGGTGGGTGACTGTGTATCTGATTTCATCAGAACTCAGAAACGTAAGTGCTGGGAACCAGAGTAACCAAATGAAAAACTACAAAGCAGACTAAACCCGCCCCAAATTAGATGAAAAATGCACGTAACATGCACATGACATAGCAATCAGAAAAAGGGTCTCATTGTCAGCTCCTTGAGCCAAATGTTAACGTGGTGAAAATAGAGAATCTAATTAGTAAAAATATTCTGATTATATGGCTTTCTCTTTGGAACAAGCTAGCAAGAAGGAAGGAGTCAAATTTGACTTTGTCCTTTTACAGGCAATTCTTGAAGAAAGTGTAACAATTGTCATAATCCTCAGTATTTCCAAAAATGTCATTCTGATTACAGTGATGTTAATCTTTATTCTTATGCACACGCTCAAAAATGTAAAATACAGTTTATTACATTTCAGCCTAAGAGATTAACACATTACTATTTATTTTTATTGGCAGTGTGCCCAAACACCCCAGATCTGCAAGGCTGATAGTGAAAAGGAAAATATTTCTGGCCTCAAAGAGAGCAGATCTATGGTTGCCTGGAATGTGTAAACAGCCAGAGCCTGCTTTACTTCCCACCCCCACTCTCACCTCCTCTACGTAACCTCCCAACGTCAACACGAGAGCTGCCATCAAGCCGAGGAGAGAACAGAAAGGTGGTAACATCAAATAACAAAATTCCTGACATTCTGAGATGCAAGGGTTTGGATTTTCTGCAGTGTGATGGTACCACACAAATGGCTCGAGACTAAAACAAAAACAATGCTGCATGATACAAAAAAAAAGGAAAGAAAAGAAGAAAAATCAGTTGAGCAGCAGTTGTTGCTACATGACAGACCTGGTAAACACAAACGAAAGGAATCCAAATGCTCCTGTCACTGATCACTCTTTGTGCAACTAAAGATCAGCCAGATAGATCTGTGCTGTCAGAGAATACAGATCACAGCCCTACAAAAGAGAAGGGTTATTTTCAAAAAAAAATCTACACGATGTAACAAAACTGACGCCAAAATTAACGTTGGTATGAATTACCATCTGCAAAAACAAAGATTATTACTTGTGTAATGATATATACACCCACAAAATAGTAAGTCATAAAAATAAGATATCATCACATCCTTAAGAAGTTTACAATATAATTAAATCAGTGGTTTTTAATCTCTTAAAATTTGTGGACCTGTAAAGATACCTTGAATAGTGAATTTGAACGGAAGGACAATAGACTTCCTTTTTTTCCCCACAGATCTCTTAAAAAAAAAGTCTGTGTCCCCTAGCAGCTTGTGAGCTGTGGTTTGAAACTACAGATTTAGAGAACTGATAAATATTACTGCTGTTATTTACCTGGTAGCTTTAGTCTTCAAAAACTAACCAAGAATGCACAAAAATACAAAAAGGCAACTATAACATCTGAGCAAATGGCTGCATACGATGGGGAGCTCAGAAAACTGGAGAAAATGAAAAGGGAAAACTTGGGAAAAATAATATACACCTATTTATAGATAGCATGGTGTAGAGTATAACACTGAAATACAGTTTGACAATGTTGTTTACCAGTAGTAGGTCAAACAGCTCTCTAACTTTGCCATTTGTATGAAGGCATTTGGCTAACATTCAAAAGAACACATCCATAGACTAACGAGGGTGAAATGCTGGCTCAAAGGAGACAGAAGCAAACGGTCTGTCAGTATAATATTTGCAAACTGTTGAAATCAATAATAAATTCAACCTAACCAAATGCAACGCATACAAACAAATTAAAAGACTGTGGCAACTGGCAAATACATAAATGATGTTTCAGGCCACAGGGCATGCTTTCTCACATACGTTAGCACGTTAAATAGGCTGGCAAGACATTCTCTCTGCTTGAGACACCAGAGAAGCAACCATATGTATTTCCAAAGACAAAAAGAACAATTAAGACAATGCTTAAAGCGCAAACAATTATATATTTATGTAAAAAAGAACTATTTATAGAATGCCCAAGTCATCAAAAATGTCTAAGTCAGAAAATTTACTTCTAAAACTAGAGAATATAATGCTCTTTCCACCCAGTTTTCCATTGTCGACATACATAGAGCAGCTACCCCGGAGCAAACCAGTAAGTAAAAAAGCCCACACACACCACATTGCCAACACACTGCCATACTCATTCTAGGCTTTTTTTTTTTTTTGCCTTCACTTAGGAGCAGCGAATCCTTCACGTTTATTTCTACGGCCACCACCTCCCATGACAGACAAAGCACGGTGCTGTGTGCTGTCAGGTTTCTGCCTTCAAGCACAGCCCGGCTGGTGCTGCCCAAGCCATGGGCAGGACTGGGAGCCCAGGAAGGCTTTGCTGTGATGGCCTGGGCGAGTGGGCTGCAGTGCGTCTCAGGCTGCAGTCTGCACAGAGCCGTGAGAGCCAGGCTGCTGAGACTGGCAGCAGCACAGGTGACAGAAGGCACCGCTTCTGTTTCCGAGCAGATGCAAAAGATGCAGGGTGCCCTACTGCCAGAGGGGGAGCCTGGCTTGGGGTCCTCCCAGAGGGTATGATGCAGGTAACACTTAGGCAAAGACGTGCATCAGGTGCTGGGCTGTGTGGTGGGCTTCTGTTTTAACAGGTCACGGCCGGCAGAAGAGCGTTGAGACTGCACACGATACGGATGGACAACAACAAGAGCATCCTGCCACGGCTCGCAAGGTGCTTGATGGGTGGCTGCCGCTAGTTTCTGAGACCTTTTGATGTGGGCTGGCCTGAAAAACTACGGGCACTTGTCTGAGAGAAGCCACGGGCTCTAATCACTGACCGAAGTTGGACATTTTCCAAAATACGTACTGGGAACCTCAAAGCTGCTAAGTTTCACACTTTCTACTGCAAAATACTACGCCTATGAAAATGCTGAGATGTGCAAAAGCTCTGTTGACTGTTTTAAAGAAACTGGGCTCCAAATCTGGACTCCATGTTTGTTAGCCACACAAACTTCAAAGAACACAGTGAGGACTCAGATAAGAATGGTATTCAAAATAGATAACAGAAGTTATAGTCTATGAAAAAGACTAGTTACGTAGGCTACAAGGCAGGAAGGGACACTGCCTTGTCTATTTCATTACCAGAATGCTGACTTTCAGTACGAAAGCTAAAATCACGCACACCATTAGTTAGGCACGTTAAAAGAGACTGAAATACATTGACTTAATCAGTCAAGAATCTGTACTGTCATCACGTAAGGCTTGATCCTAGAAGTCTTCTGCACGTTGCCAAGGAAGTTTTTGCAGTTTCGGGCCGTATCTATAACTGGATTTGTTGCATGCTCGGAACACAAATGTATAATCAACATGGTCCTCCTTGCTGGCAATACCCATGCATTGTGGAGCTGACAGAAAGAACAACTGTGAAACATTAAAAGCCTCCAGTGAAATGAAATCTCTTAAACACCACTGGAAACTCCAATAGTCTTTAGCAGAGGAGAAAAAAAGAACAAAAGAGAAAAAAGTTTTTAAAAAGTTTTAAAAGTTTAAAAGCTGTTACAAAAAGGTTGAAAAAAGTCAACAGAGGTTTGTTCAGCAGCAGTCTAATACCCTAAACTCAACTCTGCTAGCCAAGAACATAATTTACAGATTAACAAATTAAAGCAATCATTACTTCTAACCCTGAACTCAACTAAAGAAAGAAAACTTTTCATAATTTCCTTTTGATACTTTGCTATCCTAATTTATTTATAATTTGATGGAAAGTAAGATTGTACTATAGTAAGCAGAACTTGACATTCACACTTCTTAATAACCTAGTTGTAAAATAAATTGTCAGTGTGTTTTTATCTTTAAAATTTCTAAGAAAACATGGATAGAATCTTCACAGTAGTTCTGTAGGATGTGAGGCAGATAAATCACCGCATTCCACTGAAATTATCTAACTGCAGAAAGGAGTGCCCTATCAATTGTCTTGTAAAGATATTAAGTAACATTTTTCTTTTAATAGATACATATCCCAATTTACAAAAAAATAAAATAAATCAAGGAATAATGTCGTACTTCCAAATAATCCAATGGTGAAACGAAGATAGTAGTAAGCAACTACAAAAGTATGTATTTTAAAATATGTGCAGTACAGAAGACATGCTACATTTTTTAATACGAAAAATTAATTTATTTCATGCCATATGACGTACAGCAGGTGTACATATACATGTACGTATACACCTGCTAGGCACAACACAGCTGATCTACAAAGCCACCATTCACTGAGTATGATCAAGCTGACGGTGTATAATGGCATTAAACACGTAGACATGAGAGAACACAGAACCCTTCCAGGTGTCAAGTTTTTTTTTTAATCCAAAATATATGCTGCTGGTAATGTCATAGACACCATGAAGAATATACTGCTTACTCTAAGCAAAATTTAAATGAAAAAAATGTATATATACACAGCAGTGATCACATATGCATATATACACATAAAGCGTTAAAAAACAAAGAAAAAACGGACACAAAAAGCCAGTGCTGTAACCACAAAATAACATCGACATGTTAGAAAATACCCACATAGTTTATATGCTACCATCATAACACTGAAGAAATGCACTGGAATAAGTGTTCTGAGGATGTGTCATCTTAGCCAAGAAAAAAAATACAGTTCAAAACATTCCTAAAAATTTTTTGTTGGCTGCTTGACAGTCAGCAAGTTAAAACCAGTGGAGCCTGGCTTTTGAGGTAACCTCCTCCCACTCTTCTTCCTCCTTCCTTGTAAACTGCCCGTCATGGCCTAAACTGCATCCTATTTTTTACCTAACCTCTACCCAGCACTACCAGACTACATAGCAAATACATGAAGCAGTCCCCCAGACAAGCTGACTTGGTTCATCAGCAGCAAAAGTAATCATTACATGAATGTTTCAGTCTACGCATTATACAGAGCTCAGATTCACTATTTTCTTCTTCTCCAGTATTGTATTTAGGGCCATCTTTTTCAGCTCGCCTTATGTTTTTTTTCTAAGCACATAAAATCCTGTGAGAATGAAGCTGGATGAATTTTTATGATACACTGTCATGCTCTGCTTTCAAATTAATTGGCTCATTTAAATTAACTGGTTATTTAAGACGCTTATTGATACAAGCAGAAGCATCAGAGCCTAGGGTTTGCTTTTTTTTAATATAAAAACAGATTCCCACAAATTCTTAATGAGTTACATAATACCAGCAGTCCAAAATAGGAAGTACTAATCAAAATGAAATTAAAGAGACCTTCAATACCTTTCACACAGAATGACAAAATCTGTGTCCTGTGAACACCATGCAACATTATTAAAAATTCACCTGCTCCTGTTCTTTTCTTTCATTTCTGAGAACTGGATGGATAGGAAAGAAGATATGCTCCTCATTAGAATAATTCCCATGCCTGCCTTTTATCTGTGCCTTCCAGGTTACATTATTTTAAAAGTAAAAATAAATGAAGTAAACTATATTAACTACACAGAACTATAGAAGCTCTTTAAAACGATTGAAAAGGACAACAAAATTCAATCCAAAAAGTAAAAAAAGTTAAGCCAAAACAAAAAAGAGTTGTGCACATACGATTGCCAATACCTTCTGAAAAAAAATCAGAGAGATTTGGTGTGCTCCAATCAAGTCTACAATCACATTGCTTTCCTAGAGGTCTAATTCCTACGTGCATGTAAAGGGGTACCAGAAGAGTTAAGTTTGTTTTGTAACTGTAAAAAGCACCAGATAGATATATCCTTGGAAACTAATCCCCACCATATGAATAGGCACCGCCTGTGCTAGGATTCTCTGTCCTACCCCGTCAGCAAAGCTCAGCCCTATCTGCGAGGAATGCTAGGAAAGAGGGGAGTTTTGCCTCCATCTCTGTTGAGATCAGGGTTTGTACTTTACTTCTAAGAGCAGCCAAAAACCAAATAGTGGCTTAAAACAAATAAATAAATAAAACAAGGAGGAAGAAATGAGGAGATGATGACCGTGATGGCACCCCAGCCGCGGCCCCCCCGCCTGCCCTGGCTCCGTGGGCGCAGGAGCACAGCGGCCGTGCCCGGGCTGGCCGCCTTCCAGCGGGCACGTCGAGCACAGCACGCCGCCGTGCCTCGCACCCACCTTCTCCGCAGGCCTGATGGCCAGCCTGGCCCCGTCCCGCACTCATTTCACTGCCTCCGCACCGCCCCAGGCGCTGCTGCTGGGCCTTGAGGCCAGAGCACGTCCTGGTTAAGGGCCTGAGAGCACAACCATCGCACCACAGCACGCTTCTTCAGCCTCAGGACGGTTCCTTTTTTCTCTAAAGCTGGGGTTTTTTGACTACCTTAAGGCTGTGTGTATGTAAGCACGCACACGCAGAGAGGACAATTAGTTCAGTTCATGTTAAACAATTAGTATTTGTGAAACCGGTTAACAATCCCAGCTGAGACTGTGTGCTAACACAAGCCTGAACCCTAATGGGTCTCTGGACACACTCGTGCCCTGCCAGCAGCGACTGGGCTGGAGACAACAAGCGACCTGTAGCTGCTGAACAACACCAAAACTATCAGATGGCCGTAGCAATTCCTAAGTGCAAGTTACCAACACGTACGGATTTGCAAAAGCTCCATTCTTTGACTTAACATCTACCAACCACGCAGCGTGAAGGCCAGTTCTTTTGGAAGAACTTCTTCCCAGTGATTTTGCTGTTGACTACTGGACCGTGGTCGAATCAGCACAGGCTCATCAGCGGACACTTTAAAGCATGAAACACACACTAGCAGCTGTATCCACGTAAATCATAACGCAACAGCATCCTTTCACTAGCGCTCCTATAGCACGTGGGTTTTCTGCTCAAAAATATCAGTCGTAAGTAGCTGGCTTCACTCTTGAACTGGGGAGCACACCCTGCAGCCTGTGCTCAGCGGTACAGGATTAATGAGGAGCCAACGGTGCTGCACAGCAAAGTGCCCCAGAAGCCAGAGTTGCACGCCCAGTGCAGTTTGCTGCCTTCAAAAAGAAGCACAACAAACGCATTATTCTGCAGAACGACAAAGGGAATCTATCCACCAGAAGAAAATCCTCTTTGTTTTCACAAAGACAATGTCAAAGGATATTTTCCAAGTATTTTAATGCCTAAGGGAAAAAAAGTTGCTTCTTTGCTGTATCAATAATTTATTGTAGGTATGGAAAAGTTGTGTTACAGTAGGAAAAAAAATAAAGTAAAATCGCATTTGATGTTACCACATCTTTCCACCTAAGAAAATTATGGTTTCATGTGATAAGACACATTCTGAACCCGGTACATAACAGTAAGAAGTTGAATGGTAACCAAGAATTAGGGGATCAAATGAAATTTAGGTCAAGTAAATGCAGCCGTGTTTTGAATGGCAGCAGACTGACATATAGACTAACTGCTACTATCAGCAGAGAATATTGCTTTTTAAAAAGCCTCGTTTCACCCTCCAATGGCAGTCAATAAAACTCAGCACTTAATTAGACAAAGGTATTGTGATAAGCATACATACATAATTACTGTGCATTATTAGCGCTACCCGTTTGCTCAGGAGCAGCCACAAGTCTTACCACCTCAGGATCAAGAGGCGCAGTTTTGTCCACGTACTCAGCGTGCTGCGTAACTTCTCGTAACAACTGACTAAGACTCAACACCCAAGCCGAAGTGTATCTATGCAACACACTTAAGAATTGAAATAATTGCTTCTTCACACTACGGTACTACCGGCGTGATTTTACACTGCGCTGCTACCGTAGGGTTTGGGGCATAAAATTCTACTCTAACTTTACACAAATTAATGAATCTCTGCACGCTCTCCAATTTAAATAGGACAAGCAGACACGTATTGATCACCTATACGGCAAACAGAGATGGTCAAGAAATGGGGTTAAACACTGTGATGCCCCTTTTACTGCATAAAGTCAACAAAATGATAAAAATGGAAGTCAAACCACCAGCTGTGCCTAAGCCCAAGCCTCTCTTCCTACCGTAGCCATAGCAGTAACCAGACATAAAAAAGGGTTTGGTGGCTGGGAGCTGGACAAGGCATTATCGAGGTCACACACGGGCTGCACACACAACCATATACTCTTTTCTCCTTAAGCAACAAGTGAAGAAATCCGTCACTTCCTGCTGGAGCACAATGCTTGAAGTCATCGATACCACTTCAACAAAACACAAACACGCACAAGAACAGCAGTGCAAAATGCCCGTGCCCCTTAACAGTCAAAAAGTCGTATAACCACAGTTCAACGTGCATTCAGTCAAGCTTGCAGAATATATTTTACGTATTTCTATGTAATTAATTAACAAATATTAGTAGCCATAATTTATTATTCTCTGTGTAGGATAAGATGCCTATACAAGAAGAAAACTGGTAAGAAAGGATGACCTTTCCTTACGAAATCAAACATCCTTCTCTGATTCCACCTAGCTTTTACCCAGTCCTAACTGGGGGAGGCTTCTTGTGTTGTTTTTCAAACAAAATACAGTCATTCTTAAATGAAATTCCACAGTATTGATGGCCAGACTGCCACAAAAATAAACAAATAAATGAATGAATAAAATATTCCCTGTCTAACAAAGAAAAATAACCTAAAACCTGTTTCTCACCTTTGGACATTTGTTTCACTATTGTTAAAATGACAGGTTTCATGTTTAAGGAAGGCTGCTATTCCTATGTGGAGCTGCAGTTCCAATGTTTTTGTTTAATTTCTACCAACTTGTCCAAGTAGGCCATTTGGTAGAAACCTATAAATGGCACCCAGGGGGTCTGGGTTCTTGCTGTAAAGAGGTCAGCTATTTCCTCCTAACTAAAAATAGGCAAGAGGAGGGAGGGAAAGAGGGAATGGAGTTTAATTTAGCAGCTGAAAAGGAGTTTACAAAATTACTTCCATCTTGCCTCATAATGAAGATTATGAAAAAGAATCTGCCCTCAAGAGTTACAAAACCTTGCTGGTTTTACAGGCAGGCTGGTGCACATAACCTGAACTAATACTACGAACCCAAAGAGTAGCGGTGAAGGGACTGCAGGGTCAGGCCCGCGCGTTGCAAAGGTGAGAGGTGGCCGCAGCCCGGCTGCACGGAGCAGTCTGATTCTTCGCCTCCACGTGCGAACAACTCTCCTCTCTCCTTCCAGACGAGGTCCTAGGCTGTTGTCCAGCAGATACGGCACCACGATCAGCTGCTGTTCCCCTGAGCCAGTTTTTTCCACCATTTACCTTCCCGGTTTTCTGTCTCTCTCACTTACTCCAATTACAACCTTTCCAACATAACAACTGTCATCTAGGATATTCCCAGCACGGCCCTGACTTGAATGGGGGCCCCTTGGCACTACTAAAATATAAACAACATCAGTTCAGAACAAACTACAGCACAAATTCTAGCACTGAACTTTAAAAGCTGTCAACAGAAAACAGCAAGAACACACCGAAGCACGCCAGCTATAGCCCTGGGACAGGTTTCCCAGCCTGATCTCCGAGATGAACCCAGCTCAGAATATCACCAAGTCCTGAGCGCATCTCACGACAGGCTTGTAGCACCTACCAACAAACGACAGCCCGTCCGCACTCGAGGATGTTCTCATCGATACCTTCCGTGCTCAAGGATGGAGGCCTTTCATAACTGCTGCTACCGGAGGGGTCTCACTCAGTTGGCGAGCTCTCCCGGGGGGCTGGCACATCACGTTTGCCAAGTGGCCAACAGGTCCACTTCCAGCCCTGCTGCCGTGGGAATGGGAAAGGCCTATCTGCAAGGAAACACGAGGGCCCACACTGGGAAAACTGGCAGAGCAGAAGCCTTACGATTTTAAGTGCAGACACGATCCCATCTCTAGCAATAATTTAATTTACATTTGCTCTTTGATACTCTTCCCGTTGAGCACGGAGGATACTCACCACCTGCTGAAAAGAACAAGGGGCGTAATTCACTGACCGTAACAGTGAGCAGTGCACGCAATTCACTGCCTGTGCTATGACAGGCATCGGACATCGAAGTTGTCTTACTTCATCAGGAGCGGGAGGGCAAAGGATGTATCCAGGTACAACTTATTTGTGGGGGGAAGGAGGGAGCATCCTATGAGACTTGGATAGTTGTGTAGTTGCCAGTGTTCACATGCACACAAAGTTCTTAACACCTTTCCCTTCCAAAACAGATGCTGATGGGTGAAAAACCAACCTTGGTTGTTCCCTAGGTCACTGAAGATGTTAAACAGAGACAATAACAGCAGTTCTGCTCAAATCCATACTGTTTTACTGTTGTTGCATGTAGCCCAAGAAAGGCTTAATGCACTTTTAAGGTGAGAGCATCCTCCTCCTCTAGCGCTCCTTTTTATCCTCCCACCCCCTCCCCAAACCTTCTGTGGGAAAGCTTCCCTCCTTTACTACTACTGTCGTTGAGGCGTTGCAATTATGGTCTGTAATTGTTAAAAACATAAACAAACACCGCCAAAGCACACCAAGACAACCCCACTCTGTTGCCAACCGTACCAGCTATGGCAGGAGGAACGCATTCACTCCAAACCCCGCCGGGTGCCTGCGTGTCGGACGGTACGCTAACCGCGGGACAGCGGGAGGCCCGAGCCCAGCACGTGCAGCCACACGGTGAGCAAGGTGTATTACGCTGAATCCTGTACTCACCACACAGCCAAGCGCTGTTAGAGGACCGCTAAGGAAGAAACATGCGGCACATCAGTCACCAGCAAAGACCCTGTATTTGTTACCTACAGTCGGAGTCCCCTCCGGCACGATACATTTATTTCCATACCACCAGCCTACAACGTCAGACCCCAGATTTTAACCTGGCGCTCCCGTTTCACTTCACTTCTCCCTGCCGAGGTGCTCCTTCCACCAGAGCAGCCGGGCTCCCTGCACACCACCCGGGGACTCTCCCTTGCCGTGCCACACGCCCTGAGGCGCACCGGAGCGGCCGCTCGCCCCCAGCCTCGCACGCCCCCGGCCCCGGGCCCTCGTGGCGCAGCGCGGGAGGCACGTTACGGCGAGGGCGCGAGGGCAGCCGGACGCCCGCCTCGAGAAATTCATAACCGAGCCTAACTTTTGGGGTGTGGCTTTGTCGTCGCTGTGTGTTTGGTGTCTCGTTGTGTGTGTTCCCCCCCCCCCCCCCCCAGCGCCGGGCAGGCCGTCTATGCGGGAACGTGCGATTAAACGGGTCAGGGGTCACCGCCCCGCGCAGCACCGAGGCAGCAGGCCGGCCGCGGGGCTACCCCGGCGGGGCAGGGCGGAGGGGGCCCCCCCGGCTCCCCTCTCCCGGCCCCGAGCCCCCCTCCGCCCCTCGGCCGTGCACTTGGCGCGCCGCGCAACAGGTCCGGGTCCGCGCCCCCGCTCCGCCCAGCGCTGCCCCCCGGTCCCCCCGCAGCCCTCCCGGGGGGGGCCGTCGGCGGCAGGAGCCCCGGCCCGGGGGGGGGGGCGCCGCTCGTTCACCTACTTGGAAGTAAACTTCGCGTCGCCGGAGCCGGGCTGCGCTGCCTGCCGCTGATCCGAGCCCTGGCGATGAATGGGCTCCCCTCCCCCACGCGGGCTCTGCTAACTGCACGCTCGGCGGCGAGCAGCCTCGCGTTTTTCCTCCCTTTCGGCGCTTCGCCTTTCTTCCCCCCGGCCGGGCCGGGCCGGGCCGTACCGGGGAGAGGGGGGTGGGGGTGAACGCACGGCCGGGGCCGGGGTCTGGGCGGCGGGGGGGGGGGGTTGGGGGGGAGGGGGGCAGGCTGAGCCGCACCGCAGCCCCCGCCTGGCAGGAGGCACTCCCCACGCTCGCACGTTTTGCCGCAATAAAAATAAAGAAACGAAACGAATTAGGAGCGCGCCGCGCGGCCGGGTCCCCAAACTTGGCTGGGGCTGCGGGGGGCGCGGAGCCGCCGCACGGCCGAGGGGCGCGGCGGGCCCCGGGGCGGAGAGGAGGAGGAGGAGGAGGAGGAGGAGGAGGGCATTTGTCACCTCCTCGGCGTGCCAAAATGTGTATAAATAATAAAGGGAGGGGGTGGGGGCGCGGCGCGCGGGGCCCGACCCGCCTCGCGGACTCACCTGGCGCTGCGGGCAGGGCTGCCGGGGGCAGCGTGCCGGGGGCGGGCGGCGGCTGCCCTCACTTGCCGCGCATGGTGCAACTCCCGGGTCCCGGCCGGCCTGCCGGGAGGCTGCTGCCCCCCCCCCCTCCGCCGCCGCCTCCTCCTCCTCCTCCTCCTCCTCCCCCCCGCCCCGGCGCACACGGCCGGCACACGAGGAAGTCCCGGCGGGCGGGCAGGGGAGCGAGGAAAGTTTGGGGGCGGAACGGCGGCCGGCGGGGCGCGGGGCGGCGGCGGAGCCCGGCGG
This sequence comes from Anser cygnoides, assembly GCF_040182565.1. Classification (NCBI taxonomy): domain Eukaryota; kingdom Metazoa; phylum Chordata; class Aves; order Anseriformes; family Anatidae; genus Anser; species Anser cygnoides. The sequence continues at coordinate 134,117,885 of NC_089873.1, forward strand.
GGGCAGCGGGCAGCGGGCAGACCCCGCCGGCAGCAGCGGCGGCAGCCGCCCCCCGCACACCGTGTCCGCGTGTCCCCGCCGGCAGGCAGCGGGGATACCCCGCCCGGCGGGGGGGGGGGGGGGGGGGGGGGGGGGGGGGGGGCGCTCAGGGGACCGCTGCCGCCCCCCGACCAGACATAAATAAATTAATTACATTGAATTAATTAAATTAAGTTAAACGGGCTGCCCCCTCCCCCACCCGGCTCCCCTCCCCCCCTCACACACACACCGGCCGCCCGTTAACCGCCAACCGCCCGCCGGCGGCCGTTAGCGGCGGGGCCGGCCCGGCCTCCGCGTCCACACGTACGCACACACACGCACCTATATGTGTATGTGTACATAATGCCTATATTTATTTATGTATGTGTGTATGTAGGTATGTACTGACGTGCACGCGGCCGGGCTCGGGCACGGCCCTGCCCGCTGCCCCCTCCCCCCCCCTCCCCTCCCCCCCCGCCCCGCCGGCTCCTTTCCGCCGGGCGGGTCACGTGGGCTCCCTTCGGCCTGCCCGGCCACCCCGCGCCGAGACCCAACAACACGCTGACGTCACCGCCGCGCCGCTACCGCCCGGCGCCGAGTAGCTGCGCACCCCCAACGGTCCCTGAGGGCCGCGCTCGGGGCCCGCTGCCCCCGGGGTGTGCCCTGCTGCCAGCCGGCACGGCACGGCACGGCACGCCCAGAGGCCGTGTATGTGCCACCCCTGGGACACCCGGCGTCCCCGAAGGCAGCGGGGTGCGCAGAGCTGCGTGCCCCGGGCACGTACGGAAAGCCCTGAGGTGCCCGCGGAAGCCCCCCCGGGTTTATATGGGTTTTGCCGCCCAGCGATGTAAACAAACAAAACGCAGCGCGCCCTGACCGAGCACTAGCAAAACGACAGGCTTTCATCTTCTGAGACGCGAACTCTTTTCTCGCATGGCCCCGTTACCCCACAGAAGGACGTTGTCTCCACTCCAGCCCCCACGGGTGACACGAGAGCCCAACGTGCCGCCCAGTGCTCCCAGCCAACACGCCCGTGGGCCCAGGCCTTGGTGGCCCAGCAGGGACACGGGTGTGCCCCCTCTCCTACACTCAGTGTGTCCGTGGTAGCCCACGGTGAAACCCTCACGCGCCCCATTTCACCCTGTCCTTGCCACTTGGCCTCACCAGGCCGCCCGGGCACCGCAGCGATACCAGGCTGGTCTGAATTGCCTTTACATCGCTGTGCCCGAGCAAGAGCAGTGCCAGCAATGGTCGCAGCGGCCCTGGGAAGCCTGGCAGGTTACAGCTAGCCCCTAGTGAGAAGAGGTTAAACCCTGACATAAGGCTTGCCTAGAGCTTAAAATGGAGTCTGTGAAGGAACCCGTGTTTTTCAAGCTGTGCTTGGCAAAGAGGAGCAGCACAGAGCCGGTGAGAAGGACCTGCTCTTTGCTACTAAAATGAAAAAAAAACAAAAACAATAACAACAACAAAAAACAACACAACACAACCCTGTAAAGGGACGGTATAGTAAAAGATAAGAGAGTGAGTCACTGCCACGGCTGCTCCGATCACTTTGGCTGTTGTGCGAGGGAAGATCCCGAAACGGCCAGCTGTAAAAGAAGTCCCCAGGTTTTTCAGAGTCTTGTTTTTTTTCTGTTTCATAACTTGTGACACAGGCACGGTGACGGGCAGCAGTGCTGCGCTCCCGCAACCCAGAGTGAAGGAAGCCAGAGCTGTGGTTTCTTACCCTCGTTAAAATGGAAACCTAAACCTGAAACAATCAAAGTGAAGGTCTAGCCGTGCTGGCCTACTGTGGAGATAATGGGATCATACGACAAAATATTTTGCGTTTTAAAAGATTAAAGTCTTTGTTGTTTTTCTAGTGCTTCGTCAGGACGTACTGTGTTTTTAACTGTTTCTGTGTTTCTCCCCACACCGTGGTTTTCCGTTCTCTGACTATACAAATGAAAGTAAGTTCTCTTGAATGAACAAACCATTTAACAATAAATGAGTGGTTCTACTTTTATGTAGGCATTGGTAAAAAATTCTGCTCACAAAAATGCCAGAAATACAGATTAATTATTTGCTTCTGTTATGAACTGTAAAAAAAATGTGAACTCGTGACGTTTTTAAGAGAATTGGTATAAAAACTGTTGATATGACAGTGAAAACTGAACTGGAGCTTTAACTTGAATAGATGCTTTGACTGTTTGGATACAGCTGCAATACGTAACTCTTTTGTTGTAATATTCAGATATTCTGTAAACTGAAAGGTGGCACATCAGGCACTAGTCTTGTAACGCTTATGCTGACCTTTCTTGTTGTGAGTTGTCCTGTCAGACAGCTTGTGTTGGGAAACCAAAGACTCTTAGCACATTATTATTAATTATAATTATAATAATAATAATAATAATATAATTTAGCACGTCAGCAGTGACAAGCTTTGATTCCTATTTTGTGAGCACCTTTGCAGTATTTGATATTTTTGATATTTTGATATTTTTCAGATAAACGCTCTCATAGAGTCAGTCACGTGAGCAACTGCGCCACAGCATCAAAGGGTTTCTCATTTAGCTGTTTGTTAACACCAAGAGTTTCAGTTTTAAAAGGAAACTCTGATTGACTAAGATATTTTCAGGAATTGAGACCATCGTTGGTATTTTTTTCCTCACATATTACTTAATTGTTATCTTTGGACCAGACTGAAAGCTTTTGCTTAATTGACGAGCACTTACGCAAGCAGGCCTCTTGAGTAGAACAACATTATTTGTCAGGCCAAATGCTCACGGACATGAGCAAAAGTGTTCTGTAATCCTTGCATTTCTCCAGTCCGAAGAGGAAAAGAAACCAAAAAGTAAAGTGGGAGACCTAGTCTGAAAGTTTTGGGAAGTCGAAAATGTCAAAACATTTTTTTGATTCAGCAGGGAAATGATGGTCCCATCCTTTCTTCCTACCCTTTTTCTGTCCGTAGTTTGCTTCATGTGGCTTGTAACACCTGCACTTTCTTCTGATACTTTTTCATCCACCTTTTTGAGATGTGGAGATCTAAATTCTTTGGACAGGAATTAGATCTAACCTGATAGGAATCTAATCATTTCTGACAGCGATTCTGATGCTATTACTGTGCTGCAGAAGTCTCACACTGGGATGCACTATTCATAGTTCCTTGCCCGTGCCATTATACGATCAGCGCGCACCTTCCGCTGCTCAGGGGTGCTGCATGTTGTTTAAGTGCTAAGCCAGTTGTATTTTTGCTTCCATATAGAAGATGATAAGAACATATTCAATGACTCTTCCAAGGCACAATTGCTAAATAGGTTAGGGAAACGTTCTTCCTTACTGTATGGGGCATATCGTTTAGTATGTGGGACATGTATAATTGTTATTACTTAAGGAGAAATAAATCAGAAACTTTGATGCATGTACTCTGTGCTCCTCTGATCTATTTAGTGGGCTGACACGATGGGCTGAGCTAGCTATATGGGTCCCTTAGGATCCTCAGATGGAACAGATATTTTTTATGTTGCTCTAATTTACTCTCAGAGACATCTTGGCCTCCTGCCAGTCTGGGGCAGACAGAACAGAGAGGTGATCGTCTCTTCCCTTGCCCTCCCTCATCCATGCAGTGTTGCATGTCCCCAGCTGTGCTGAATTAATGTGTGGGAGGTGGGACAGCTTATGATTTCAAGCCTTTTTTCTTCCCATGAAAGGTTTTGAGAAGAGAAAGCAGTTCTAAGGAGGAGCTGGCTGCAGAGAGTGAAAAACTGCAAGAATTATCAGGATCAGGTCTCCCGCAGGGAAGCCAGCCTTACGCAGAGGTGGTGTTAGGGCTGTGAGAGATGCTAGCCACGCACCATCCCCCTGAGCTGCTCGGGTACTCTGTGGGCTTGTTCGTTCCTCCAGGTGCACCTCCCGGCCCCACAGACTGCCTGAGTGAGCATCGTCAGCCAGAGCACCTTGGACATGCTCCTGGGATGCGTCGGCTGGTCTCGTTTCACCCAGAGGAAAACAAGTTCTCCTGCTCGGAAACTGCTCTGCCGCGTGAGCCCAAGTAAAGCAAGCGGGGGGAGTCAGGAGATTCATCTCAAAAGTGCGCTCCTGAGTCAAACTAAAACTCTTGTAGATGAAGTCAGCGACAGTTCCATGTTTCTGTTGACATTAGATGTTATAATATTTTACACTTGTAAAGGTTCCTCTTAATCCAGTGGGATTACTCAGGATATGAAGCATGACTCACTGTTGTGAAATGTAAGACGTATGGATTGCTTCCCTTGCCAAATGCAAAATTTGGGGTTCAAGAAGTCTAAAATTTTATTTTATTTTTTTCTATACAGTCTCTATAGCCACTTAAGTGTGCAAGGTGTGCTGCATCATTTCTGGATGCAAATTGCTGCTTTTAGGGACAACGAATAGAGAGGTGGAGGATTCTGAAGAAACCGATGTAAGTGATGCTCATGCTGGCAGAAAACTAACCGAATGGGAGCGCCTCGTGTGGTGCCATGGCCAAAAGAGCTGCTGTGCTTGATTATTGGGTACCCAGTAACAGGGGAAATGCAAGGAGGGAGAGCAGGGTTACGCTGTCTCTGGGTTTGGCACTGGTGTGACTGCTACTAAAGTCATCCCATTCAATTATCTGCACTTCAAGAAAGGTGATGATAATTGGAGAGACTACAGAGAAGAGCACTGATAATGACTAAAGGACCGGAAAATATTTTACTTCTTAAAGATAGCAATCTGTTTAACTTATCAGTGAAGTAACTTTGCCATCTAGAAGAACCAGTGTGTGGAAAAATAGCTGAGAGGACTCTTCAGTCTATCCCACCGGTGTAGGGAGAATCCAGAGCTGGAAGTTAAAGACGAAGCAGCAAACAATGTTTTTGAAGGTAAAGTTAACCAATGAAACAACTGGCATAGATCCTCTTTGCTGGGCGTGGATCCTCTTTACTTTTTATCTTAACTCAAGCCCAGCTGCTGAGTTTCAAAAGGCACTGAGAAAACCTATGGCCCATATTATGCTCAGAGTCAACTATGGCAATGGCATTTTCTACCCTTAAAATCTTCAAATACAGACTTCTGAGAAGTGGAATTTCTGGTTGGCTGACTCTTTAACCTTAAGTGTATTTAACACAAATTTCCATTAAAGCTCCATATCCGACAACAGAGAAAATTATTCTGCCTTCTGAATTTGCACACACAGTATTCCTACAGGTCCTTGAAAAGTGGCTGTCTTTATATTTTTAATACAAATAGCTTTGTATAAAGCAAATGTTTTTTTTTCCTGAAGCATTTTTTTCCCAAAAAAGTCTTCTCAAGGACTTTTGAACCAAGAAAGGACATCTAAAGAAAAATATATCAAAAACCTTCTCTCTAGCAGTGAACCACACTACTACGAGACTAATGAGTCAGACCTGCTTTTCAGTCTTAATTTTCATATGATTGTAGCTGACTTCATACAGTTACAGCCTCTGTTCACAGGGCCCAGCGCTCTATACGGACATGAATAAAAATGCATGAGAGGGAGAAAGAAACTCAGTTCATTTTTATGATTAAGTTTAAAATACAGCCTAGTAAATGTTTTAAAGACAGCATTACTGTTTTTGAAATGCAGTATTAGTGACTATTTAAAAATTCAAAGCATGCTTCCTAATTCCACACTCTGTCCAGCTGTATTTAAAAACTGGGTATTTAAATGAAGATGTTCAGGTACCAAATCTATTTCTAGTCTCTGTTTGTCTCTGAGTTCCCCAGTGCTGACGTATTCTCACTGATTTCAGCATCTCTTTTAATGTTGGTGTTAGGAACAACAGTTAGGAAAGACAGCAGAATGAGGTAGTTCCTGTATGCCCCTTAGACAACCTCCTTGAATATCTGCCTGATGTGGCTAAGTTTAACTACACGTTTTGAGACTTCCAAAATCAGACGTGACAGCTTTGGCTTCGAACTGTAGCTTCCTCTGCATTATGTCATGCTAAATTTGTGACTGGCAATATTTTCACAAGCTGCAGTCGCTTATGATTCCTCTATTGGCTTGGGTAGGGTACTTTTTTTTTTTCTTTTCTTGATAAAGAGGGGAAATATTAAGAAGACAAAACAGACTACGTTGTTTTGTACCTTCTGTACCAAGTTCTCGTATTAGTTTATTTTCAAGACTTTGAACTTTTTGATTAAATCAAAATTTTGTAATGAAGAATACGTGAGTCCACTTGAAATATTTTGAACCATTTATATAGAATTCTTCTTTATAAAATGATTTCTATACTTACCCTTAGAATAGAATTAGCTCTTCAGCCCTATTTTTTTTTCTTTTAGAGCATGGTAACCATCTAATTCAAACTAATATAAATTATCTCTCTGACTCTGTCAGCCATGAAAGACTGAGGAAACATAACTGAGATATGCAAGGTAAGCCCAGAATTTTCATAAAAATACCAAAAGTGGAACTGAAAGTACACTTGGGTATATAGTGTTTAAACTTGCTTTTTTTTTTTTTTTTTAAGAAAAACTTTGAATTGAAAAGAGCTATTGTATATATTATCAGAAATAAAACGCTTTTGAAAGAAAAGTTAGATGGAAAATCAAAATCTAATGAATATTTTTTCTCCTTGTTTTACTGTAACACTAATCGCAGTGTTTTTCATTCTTGCATGTTAACAAATTTAGGTTTAGAACTCCGTAATAAGAGTAGAGACAGTGTCTTTACATACTTACTGTGGTATATCTGTACGTTCAGTCACTTGTTTACCCATTAGAACTTGAAGGGGCCAGGTGCTAAAATCACGCTAGGTAAAAATACTTACAAAAATATTCAATACAAAGACTGTTTGTAACAAAGGGATACTATGAGGTTAAAAACACACCAAATAAAATGGCATCTAATTTCAGCACGAAGTGTTCACAGAATCAGCTTCAAGATGAAGGTAGGAGTATATTATCATTCAAGCTGATTACTCTGTAACTCTCAAGACAGAGAAGAGATTGTGTTTTTTTTTTAAGGTCTCAGTTCTGCAAGACTCAGTTTTACAAATCCCTGTCCCTCAAGTTGAACTTGGACTTAGCTGGGAGTAAGAGCAGCTGCAAGATTTTCAGATATCCTGCAATTTCAGTAACAGTCTACATTTGCACTCATCGATGTTTATATTTACTGTTGTATCAGTAATGAGAAGCCCAGCTAGAAAGATTTATCTGCAAGCTACAGCCTTGCAAACATGTGCAACTGGAGTGTGGTCACTAAACAGACTATAATTACTTTTTATTTCTTCCCTTTGCCCAGTGCCTCGAGAATCTAAACAGCTTGCCTTCCATAAGGATGAGCGGCAGTGGAAGCTTCCTGATTGCTTGCAACCACACAGATTGTCTGAATCTTTCTGGTAGGGTGTATGCTAACTTTGCTTGCTATCTTATTTTACTAAGTCTAAAAATTGCTGTAAAACAGCAAAGTAATTATCAGATTTACCAACAAAAATAGAGCCATGAAATTACTTATTTTTTTCCATGTTATTTGAGGGTTCACAACCAGAAATGAATATTTACGTGTATGTATTATCAACAAACGTAGTACGCATCCGGGCTTCATTTGAAAGCACACACCTTGGACCTAATGCATTAGCCTTTACCCTCACAAAGAGTCCAGCTGAAATCAGAGGGACCGATGTGCCAACAGCCCTTTAATGCATCCTCATAGTTCAAAAAGAAAGGCTTTGCTGTTCCATTGCATTGCAAGATTCCTATTGTTCAGTTATATACTCAGGCCCTTATTTACATCCACCTGTTTACAGCCATGCACTCTTTACTTTTCAGTAGTAATCAAGGCTCAAAGCTTGGAATTAATCTGTGTTCAATCCCAGATCTACCTGTACCCAGGAACAGATGAACAAACATTTCTGGAAGCTTTTCCCTCATTTTGAAGGTAGCAAATAAATTTTATGCTATAGTCTTTCTTTCTTTCTTTCTTTCTTTCTTTCTTTCTTTCTTTCTTTCTTTCTTTCTTTCTTTCTTTCTTTCTTTCTTTCTTTCTTTCTTTCTTCTCAGAAGATGGTGTAGTGACAGAATTGCAGAAAAGCAATTTCCCCTTTTTATTTCTAAAACAAAGTTCACACTGTCATCAGCTGACTTTATTTAAAGGACCAGAAAAAAAAAAAAAAAAAAAAAAGAGCTTGAAATATAGCTAGACACTCCAGCCTGTATTTTTGTAGAGCTGATCGTACCATTTTTTTGCCAGACACAGAGAAGAGCAGGAGTGGAAGTGTGCGCATAAACATTTGCCTCGGAGAAAGAAGTGTTTCCACCAGGATGCTCTCAAGGAGGATTAAATAGTGGAATGAACCCTCCAGCTTGGTGGATGTGCTGGAGTGAATCAGAAAGGGCAAGTTTCCTGAAGGCCTGGGTCACCAGCGTGGAAAGCTGTGCCACTGCATGCGTGCCCCTCTCTGTCGGTCGGCACGAGGTCCCTGCAGGTGCCTGCTCTCTGTGCACCTGGGAACAGCAACTGCAAACCCGAGTGGGTGCCTGCCATCACCCAACATCCCTCCCATGTGAAGTAATGCCCTCCTCATCCCGCAAAGGTAAGCTGAGGGAAAGATGAACGACGGGCTTGCGTATATGAGAACGATTACAGATTTAGTTTCATTTTTAGATGGCATTTTATGTGAAACCTCCGCTGTGTAGAGGTAGTTGCAGCGGTATGCCTTCCCGTCAACGAGAGAGCAAAATAACCTGTGTTTGGGTGAGGAGCAAATATTATTTGTAATACAAATATATTAAAATTCACATTCCTAATGAATGTAATTAAACCAAAGTGTTTTTTTTTTTTTTTTTTTTCCTAACGTGTCTCAATCTGAAGTGACTGCTCAGAGGCAGCAAAGAGAAAAGATACCCAAATGACACTCCAGACCCTCTTCTCCAGCTACAGGAGTACACCCCCTCCATTTTCCTCTGCATCAGAAATGCCCCAAAATGAAGGGAGACGTCCAGACGCCACGCAGTAGAGCAGAGCTCCATTAAAGCCAATGCACTTCTTCCTATTTACAGTAGCCAAAGGGTTCATCCCTAATTTCTTTCTGCAGAAGAATGTGCAAAGCAGATTTCAGATGTTTATGACAAAGCCACGGCTAGGTTGCAGGTTAATGTACTGCCTAGAGATGCTCCCAAAGCGTGAAGGAATGACCAGGATAGAAAAGGTCATCTCGCAGGTGTTGCCTAATTTGCTATTTCCTCTCTAAATTGACTTTTGCACTTTTTTTTTTTTTTTTTTTTGCAGCGAACATAGGTACCTCATGGCACGATTGTATTATTCCTAAAATGGGTTGCTAATGCTTGAGAAATGCTGTTAACAAAAAGAGTAGTCAGGTAAAATGCTTGTAATTATCACTAAAATTAGTACCCTTTAAAGAGTGTGTTTACATGACCCATCAACAGATCGGTTAAGTACTTTCGGTACATTTTATTTGTATCTGGCAGAACAATTTCCTTGCTCAAGCACACCAATGAGTGGGAGAGACTACAGTTAACAAAGTAAATTAGAAAGAAAGTGTTTGGAGAGTTTGGATTTTTTTTCCCCCTGTACTTTGTGTAAGGTTTGAAAAGAAAAGCAAGTTTCAATCCCAAATTCCAAAAGGCCTCACTTGCTCTACACTAACTGCCCTTGTCTGCTAAACCACGAGCCTCTACAGGTCTGAAAGAGCGGGAGCTTAAACCAGAAAAGCAACATAAAGTCCAGTGGGTTCCACATTTTTCACTACAGACTTTCCTGCAGTTTCTGAAGGTTTCAGGGTGGAGTGCTGGCTTTATTACAATTCACAGTAAAATGACCATAGGCTTCGTAACAGCGCACATTTAATCTCAAAATTTATTTTTTAAAAAGAAAAAAATAGCACATAGGGAATATATGAGATTTAATTCTACCAAAAAAGAAATTAAATGAAGAAAATAGTTTAATAAATGAATTTACCAAAGTAAAACTAGACGTGCATGAGCGTACATGAAAAGAGTTTTTTTTTTTTTTTTTCCCTAAAATGTCTGCACACAAAGTTACCGTTAAAGTAAAACGTGACGTGGGCAAATCTTGTCAATGAGGTGTTTGAAAGTATTTCCATCTGTATTTACATTTTTGTTTACATTTACGATTTAGGGTTTAATTTTTTTTCCCGTCAGCTCGGTCAAGCCAAAAACTCTCCTTTCCTCTGTAAGAAGGACGTATAGTTGCTGAATAATTTATCCTGTAGTCATAAGATGATTCATTGGAGCTGGTGCTTCGCACCCCCCGAATCTGAATGCTTTCTGTATTAATAATGCATTCACCCTCCCCATCCCCAGCACAGGCCGGAGCAAGGCCCTGCCCCGGGGCCGGAGTGAGCCCCAGCAGCAGCAGCCAGAGGGGTACGAGGGTTTTGGGCAGGGGCTGGGCAGACGGCCCCCTGACCCCCTTTCATCCCAACTTTTGGGCGACCCTGTCGCCCTGCATTCACATGCCAGCTCTGCCGGAGCAAGGGAGGTGGGGCAAGAGCAGCGCCTCTGCCAAAACCAGGATATCCTCAGAGGCCTCATTTCTGAGATTCTTACGTGATGGCAAAGTATTTGTTTTACCTCGCCCTCAGAGTCTGCTAAAAGGCAAAACCGTCCTAGGGAAAGGCAGGAGTTCAACGCTTCCAACAACAATAAGAAAAGGAGAATGTTTGTTTAGAAATGTGAGCATGGTTTTAATGGCCTAGTATTAATCAGGCAGGTTTGAAAATGATGGTCGAATTATAAATAGAGCTGAGAAGCACCGCGTACAAAAATACAGTTGTATTTGTATTATAAATTTTATATAAATAGAAAAAAAAAAGAAAGACCCTGAAATGTTTCAGGCTTGAATTCCAGCCGCTCTGTTAACGTGAAGCCTGTTCTTTCGCCTGTTATTTTTCATTCCTGCGTCTGTGAAACTTGGGCTGGGAATGGCCACCTCCCTCACGCTGCTGACTCCTCGCTGCCCAGCCTTTGCCGGCCCGTAGCTGTTCGTGTGCTCTGTGCGAGAGAGATCGGGACCAGGCTCAGCAGTCCTAACTGCAGCCTGCCCCTTCCCATGCTAAAATCTAGCGCAGGGTCATGAACAGGTGGGTTCCTGCTGAGGTGTTTGGGTTCAGCACGGCTGCAGCTGCCTGTCCAAATATAGTGTCTGGTTAAACTTTCGAGGCGTCCCTTCCCAGCCTGTGCTTGCAGGTGTGCAGCTAGCCCGGCACGGTGCGAGCTCTGTTGTTTACTTGTCACTTCCTAGCCATCTTCCAGCTTGTCTTTTTCCTCTTTCCCACCCTGTTGCTGCTAATATTCTATTTTCTGCTCCTGTGTTCTTCCTACGGTGCCTTGACGTTTGCATACTTATTCCCTAAACAGCGTGTCCCCATTAGAAATAAAGGACCACATCGCATTGATTGTGATGCTGAAATCGCTTAGGGTTGGATTGTCCTGCAGCTGCTAGAGGCAGCAGCACTGCCACAGATGGGATGCCTGGTGCTGGGCTCTCAGGGACGTGGCTGGTGCTGGTCTTCTCCTTGCTTCTGGGTGAAGCGCCTGGCCACCAGCAGACATCGTAGCTCTGACTTTGATAAGGGCCCGTCTGGATCTGCATAAGCTTTGGCAAAAAAAATGTAGTTCAGCTCACAGAAATTGTTTCTTACTTCTGGGAAGTTTCTTACTCCAACGGGTAGTGAAGAAAATATTTTCCTGGTTTGGAAATTAAATTTTCAGCCTTCAGTAAGAATATTCCAACTGGCGTGTTCTGACTAGGGAAAGAGGAAAACCTTCTATACCGTGGGTCGTAACAACATACAGCATCTTTCCCCTGTGCTTTGCCTCCTTCCAGCCCTTTCAAAGAACAAGGCTGTAGATTCAACCGCAATCGCTCCTTGCCCTCCCTATCACTATCCTAACCCTTTCCTGACTGACTTTTCTCACGGCGGGGGCATCAGCTCCAGCTTTCCTACACGCACAAACAGATGGATTCAAGATGTGGGCTGGCCTTGCAGAAGGAGATCTTGCATTTTTTACTTTCCCTGAACCTGAATAAGCAATTGTCACAATCCAAGCTATTGTGCTAAATTAAAAAAAAAGAGGGTTATAAAATAGGAGAATGTGTACGGGTGGCAAAACTGGGCGCTATGTAAATGTTGTGCAGAGCAAGAGTACGCTTATTAAATAGGCAACAGAGAATTAGAGGAAACTATTTCAGTTTACATTCAAGTATATTACGGGACTGTTTATAGGGCCCAAAAGAACTTCCCAAGCATTAACACATGTAGCCTGAGAAGCAGAGGTGGTAGAATCTATATAAAGGTGAATAGACATGTAAAACCAGAATAACTTGTTAGCGTTTATGTTGCTGCTGCCTTGAGGCCATGGCAGCTATTTCACCCACCTTTCAGAAACTCATTCAGCATTTTTTTCTATGGGGAGGATTAAAAGACAGCATTTTTTTTAAGGTCAGGGAAAAATGTCACTGATAAATCAAGCTAATCTTATCCTATTCTTTCAGAATAATGAAGGACACATGTGAGAACCCTACAGAAAACGGTACTGTTACTAATAATGGATTATGAAAGAAGGAGGGGAAGGTTAAGTTTATGTTCTTTTGCCTTCTCTTTAATTATAAAGATCAGATGATGTATATATCTCTGAAAAGTAAGAGAAGGAAGTTTCCCATTTTTGTTGCGGTAGAAATTTATCTCATATCACCCTTTTCTGGGCAATTCCTCGCAGTCTCCAGGCTTCTAGACAAAGGAGATCAGGCGAGAATAATGACATCAGAAAAACCTATGCAAATAAATCCTGAGTAATGAGAGGAAGGTGAGTTTTATTCACACTGTTTGGTTTTGATTTTAGCTCAAGTATTGAAAAACACTCAGGAGAAAATTTCTCTCTCTCTCTTTCTTCAGGGCAGAAAAGTTCAAAGCGAGCATGTGAGGTCTCCAATGACTCCTCAAGCAAAGTTATGAGAGAATTAGCCTTCCTGGTAGCTTAAAGGTTAAAAAAACAAGAAGAAAATCCCTTCCTCTGACACATTTTATCATGCATTTAACCTTCTTTATAAATTACTGAGAAATGTGCCAATTAATAGTTTATCTTTTAAAACACTCTAATCTACATTTCTGAACAAATAGAGAAACGGATGGGCATTCATCCATCTTTTTATTGCTTTTTTCCCACATTAGGGAGTGATATACATTTCCATGAGCCATAACAAATGGTCCCATTTGCTATGGGATTTGCTCTCAGCTGGGACAGAGACTGGTGTTTCTTCACGACCAAAAAGATGTGTTTTTAAAGCAGGGGAGAAAATATGAATTACTATCCAGCTCTAAAGTCCCTGTAGTGTCAAATACAGTTTTTACTACACTGTACCTCAGTGAGGCCAGCAATGAACTTTACAATGAGTGGTAGCCTTGCTTAAGCACTTTAGGTAAAACCAAGAGAGATTTCTTTCCTGGAGGGTTTTAATGAAAGGAAAAAAACAAACAAACAAACAAACCGAACAAACAAAAAAACCCCTCCCCCACATATCTCTGTTGACTCATCCTGTACACTGCTGCATCTTGGCTCTCATGATGTCCCCATTGAATGAATTCTGTCATTTTAAAGTGAGGCCAGCTTTTCAACAAGTGTACATTGCTATGAATCCCCTGCAGTCCGTGGAGTTATGGCACTAAGAGTAGTTGAAACTTTGACCTTTTAAACTTTTGCTTTTTTTTTCTGTCTATATCATTGCTTTCCCCTTTTTAACTGTCTATGGAAACACAATAAAAATATTTTTATAGCATTTAATTAATGTTTAAAGTGACATTCCACCGAAAAAGCCTGCGCATTCAGGATTTATTCACCATTTAGGGTTTATTTTATCATTATGCCTTAATGGCTACTAGAACTTAGTCTATACCTTGAAAAGACACACGTATGAAATTAAAATGGCAAACCCTGTAGCTGGAGGTGTTCCTTGTGCCACAGAAAGGGTTCTGTTTTAATGCATTTAAATCAGCTCTCCAAGCCAAGATGTGTAGGTAAAGAGCATGCATTTTGCTAGAATGACTGCATCTGTATCTGAGTTTTGCTAGCTGTATCAGTTGAAGGTAAACTAGCAAAATATTTTAACGTAAATCAGCCTCTTGCTTCAATCTTAAAACAAAACCTCCATATGACTTTTAAACTTGAATAAAAAGGAAGAGGAAAAAAAAAAGAAAAAAAAAAGATAGCAGTGATATTTGAGTTTGGTTGTCCTCGTGTAAGCCAGGCAAAAGAAATTAAATCTACCGTGTGTGGAGCTGTGATTCAGATGGTTCGCCTTTAAGTTGAAGAGCCTCTAACAGGAAATGCTGTTCTCTTTTTAAGTGGATGTGGGTGGGAGAATGACATTAACACCTTGCACTGGAGAAACTATTCTCTCAGTCCCTTTTCACAGCTGACTAAACATAAACAGCACTGGTTTAACAAAGAGCCACAGATGGCAGAACTGATTATAGCCCGCACCAAATAAGGAGCTTGATTCAACAAGGTAAAGGAAGGTCAGATTAATCATGGATCACATTTCCCTTACCCACCAAATCCCTTGCATTATACATTTTATTGTATTGCATTTCTAGAATTTCATCCGAAGCCTGGATTCTCCACCAGCCTCATTAGCCCTTGGAGCAGATTCTACTGGCTTTGAGGTTTCTGCCAGTGCCACCTCTGCTGTGTGAGCGGTCAGTGTAAAAATACATTAAAGGAGCAAGAGAACAGCACAATTTTAAAGGTATCAGTATCTCTGTCTAGCTACATCGCAGAGCCATATTAGCCGCAGCATGAAAGGTTCCTGTATTTAACTGGACAGGTGTGTACTTTAAAAGATCACTTAGCAGTTACCTTTGATAGATGTCCTAGTAGCTTAGGTCACCTAATTGGGGCGCCAAGTTGGAGGTAAAGGATAGCATAAATTTTCTGATTTCTCTGGCATTGCTGAAAGATACCCCTATTCGTTCCACTAAATTGTTTCCCCATTCATCTACAAAGTTTGACTGCATTTAATAAGACATGGACCTCAGGAAAAGCTCTTAACATTCAAGACTTTAAGCCAAATATATTTTTTTTATTATTACGATTTGTCTCACACTGTGACTATTAGGCATTTTATAACCATTTACAACTTGGCCAAGAAGAAGACAGTGATCAGGTACTTCGGACGGGTTGTTTCTATAAAGCTGACAGGCCTTCTGCCTTCTGAATATTTCAGTGACAGTATAACTCTGTTCACTTAATTTTTATATGAAAAAAAATATTATGACTGGCCACTTCAACTCTAGTTTGGGCCACTGTTTCCCAAATTTGCTTGAAAACTCTTCGAAATCACAGTAATAGACTTGAAAGCAGCTAAAGGGCATATGTGTGCGTGCCGCTGTGTGCAGTGCGCTGTGGAATCTCTCACAGGGCTAAACAGAGCAACTGCTTCACAGGCATTCCTTCGCTACTGCTGCCAGCAGCCAGACTAGACAGGCTTTGATATCTTCGTATGACTCTGCAGTGCTTGGGGTAGATACATCTATAGGTTTTCTTGGCAGGCACTTGGTGTACATTGTCCATTTAAGTCAGAATGGAAATTTAACTTCAGGCTGACAAATGCAGGGAAAGTTTGAAGAAAAAATGTTAGAAGCCTCTAACACAACTGTTGGAAATGCTTTTAAAATATTTACTGAAGTTCCTTTGGTTTGGCCAGAAATCATCATAACTAAGCGTATAAAAACAATCCAAAACCAACCACAATAAAGACTTATTTTTTTATGAAAAGAAAATAAAGAAAAGAAAAACAAAGAAAAGATATAAAACTCAGGATTCCAGCATGCATTTTGGATCTGGCCTTTTGGACGTATTTGCCTAGGAATAGAGGAAGGGAAGAGAAAGAGACCAGAGAAAATGAAATGTAAGGAGAAGGTTAAACATGACTAGCTTGCAAATCAGGATGGTTTAAGGTGCGTGAAGAAACAGGATTCAGGTTTGTAGCCAGGATATGAACGACTTAAAAAAAAAAAAAAGCAAGACAAAGTGCAGAACATAATAGCTCTCCCCAAAAGTGAATAGCCAAAAATACAGGGAAGATAAGTGGGATGTGTCATAGGTAAAAAACAATAATTAAAAGAAGGCTGCAAGACTATTATTTGTCAGAATCTGTTTGGACAATGTTGATTTACACCCGTCCTCGCTGTGGATGTAGGCATTTCCTGCTTTGGCTGCAGTTTACTCAGACGTGTAATGGAAACAGGAAAAGATACTCTTATGAAGTTAAATAAAGTCTTTTGAAAAGTGTGAATATAAGTATGCCTAAGCCATGGGCCTCTTTTAAAGTCCAATGGAAAATGCATAAATTCAGGAAATAGTATAAATTGGCATAACTGTATATGACGGGAATATTGCCATTTACCTGAGGTGAGTATTTGGCTCTTTTTTGCTCATGCTGTGCCAAAACTTTCACACTGTCAGGGTGATTTTATTAATATACTGCTAGCTATTTATTGAAACCCACCTGGCAGGATTCAAACACTTCTTCAGAAATGCTGGAAGTCCCGAGTTGACACTGGAAATGATGTACCTCGAAGGCTTTCAGAACTGGCCAGAGCAGGTTTGGCACTGTGGAAGACCAGGCCCTTTGTGTTCACATTAAACAGAGCTGGTGTCTTGCGTTTTGTTTGATAGTTTCACGTGTAATGGCCTCGATGCATTAAAGTGCGAGGTTCTAATGGGAGATTTCACATATAGCTGACAGCACTCGAAAAGGATGGATACCTGGGCTCTAGGGCAATGGCAGTCCCTTTGGACAAGGACTACTCTGTCATTGCTGTTTGATTAACACACAGCACGTTTAGGCCTGGCTCTGTGGCCAGAGCATTTATCTGTTTTCACCATTTAGACAACAAAATGCAGTGCGTACACACATACAAAACTTCTAGCCACGTCTTAAACTGGTATCTATCTTAGAGCACAGAAGTAAATCCTAGTAAATTAATGGAAGAAGTTACTTGCTTTTGAATACTGCCGAAGCAGGCCCATTGAGGAACGAGGTATTGTGAGCCCTCTGAACGCGTTTTTTCTCAGATTGCTCCCTGCAGCCTGGGCAACGTTGTGACATGCAGGGACCAATGTGGGAAACTCCTGGTCTGTTTCTGAGCCTGGACAGTCCTCCTGGACTTCCCCAGCACTGAGTGAAGGAGGAAGATGCAGTAAGGCAGTATCTATCCCCATCAGTCCCCACCTACACAGCATTTATGGGAAAGCTTAGTTCCCAGAAGACAAGGTTTTATCTGAGCTTGCAATATCAGTTTAGAACTGCGGATGATTTAATTAAAAAGCATGCGTGACATGGAATTAATGCGGAAATCATTGAAACCTGGGTCACATATAGATCCAAAATGGAGTTATTATTAGGAATGTATAAAAATATCTGCCCTTTTTGGTAGGTTTGCTAGAGAGTGGTTCCATCTGATGAGCAATCATTCTAGACACTGCTATAGCATCTGCGCTAATAATGTGTGCAGATGACAAAGGAATTGGCAGGGTAGTAAATAAGGAAGAAGGTTACCTGTGCTGTGCAAGCTGAATGGCTTAATTAGGTTGTCACAATGAACATGATGCATTTTAATAAAAGTAAATAGAAAAAAATGCACACAGCAGAATTTCAGGTTATGGTTTGAGAACAGGAGACTGTCTTGGTAAGCAGTCACACGGGGAGTTATTTGGTAATTGCTTCTAAGTGACCACTCAGAGGAGCTCCATGGGCAAGAAAGCAAATGTCCAGGAGATATCTGTGATCTTGGAGGTACAAAATTGGGTACCAAGCCAAAAAGTGATTGTGCCCATACACATAACGCTGCATGTAGAATGCTATATTCAGAGAGGAGACTTGCATTTCAGGATGAAATCAGAAATATGAGAAAAAGATAAAAACACATAAAATGATGTAAAAACTGAGAGTCAAGTCTCATTTCATGCAAGGAATTAAACTTACAAGTTTAGAAGAGAAGATGACTATGGATAGACATTTACACACTGAGCAGTTATTTGCTGGTGTAAGCTTTTTGACCTTTCCACAAAGGCGTAATAAAATCTAATCACTGGGAAGTGGAGTTTGAGAAATGGAACTTCTGAATAAGATGTAATTAAAATGATTAACTCCCGCCATCACCTTTCTACTGAATGTTCCATTCTGCCGTCATGGTTTAGCATCTCAAGAAATTAGAAGACTTGTATGTCCAGCCACGATTTCAAATTTGACTTCCATGTATGGAAGAAAGCCTACATATTCATATGAAATAAAGACAAAAAAGCCAACAAAACTAGCTAAGAAACATCTCTGTATGAACTGAACGACATTGGTTCTTATCTGCTTGTTGAGTTTATGTAAATGATCATACCAAGCAGTTAATGTAAAGGGTTATACAATGACAAGAATCAAATCATTACTCTTGAAATCATTAAAAAAAATAAGTAAACTTAAATGAAGACTACAATAATATTCTACTACAAATCCATTACTTGTCCATACTAAAATATTCGTTTAATGAACTGAAATATCTAATCACATTAGCTATTTATTTTGGCTTTCTTTGTGTTAGAGCATATTTCAAACTTCAAATGAATCCACAACTTACTTCAGAATGCCAGGCTTGTTCTGACCATTGGTTCTTTACCCACTTATAAAATCTGTTTGTCTCTTATAATTTAAGGAAAAATATTTACTTATTCTATGTACTAGTGCAGACTAAACTTTCCTCATTGTTAGGTGTCGTTGTTTCTTAGTGTTGAAACAGATCTTGGTTAAAATGGATCAAAATTACTAAAAAAACTTCAGGATAATGTCACGTTGAGTCAAACACTGAAATTATCCTAGATCATTAATATTATTTGCTATTTTGAGGATTGTCACTCGATAATGTTCCAGGTCACCCTTATTTCACAGCTATATCATTTCATATGAGTATCACCAGTTTGAAAGTTGAACATTTCAATTTAATAAACCGACTGTACAAAATTGCAGTTAGTTCTGTCAAATATATGAGGCACAAGATTATTTAATTTTATTTGCAATGTCAGTTTTTAAGCATTCCTCCTTGGGCAAGTGCCCCAGAACAGAGTAGTCTCCCACTTCACACTGCAGAGGGTGAAAAGCATGACAAGTGCCCGTTCCTTTAAAAAACTCACTGCAAATATATTAAGGATAGATTAACCTTTGTATTATTACTTTTGTGGATGTATATGGGATAGTATTTACAAGTTATGATCCAGCTTGTAGGCTATTTACCCTTTTAGAAGAGCAATCATTGCAAAAAGATGTTGAGCTGCTATGGTAGTTAATATGTTGTTAATGCGTCTGACGCAGAATTCAAGTTATTCTTTAGCATTCACACACATCTAAAGAAAAAGTAGGAAGTCAGCGTGGTACTTCATTCACTGCTGGGAGTTAGGCTGCTCAAAGAAGTAGAGTTAGTGGCAATAACATAGAGAATAGTCTGTACAGGTGATACCAACAGGTGGGTTAACTACCCCATTCCTCACCTAAATTCCCCGCATCCCTACTAGATCTGCTCATGATGGGAGAGGTAAGAGCCACAAGGGCCAAAAATTCCTGCTTGTGAAATTAACACCTCCACAGAGCACCTTCAGTGAGGGCTGAACAAGTTGGTTGACTCCTCCTCTAGCAAAACATTCCTTTAAATTATTTGGATAATAACCTGACAGCTAAGGTGAAAATTACTTGAGTCAGCACCATGACATCTGTTCTGTAATTGTGCACAGCGACAAAAAAAAGTAAAGATAATTTTTCAAACAGAAGTACTCATATGTGATTGCTGTGCATGCCATTATGGTTTCATAGTGTTGTTTTATTTTTTTTGTGAATGATAAAATCCTTGGAATTTGACATAGTAAAATACCTTGCAGTCTGCCTCTGTACATTATAAATCATTTTAGCTAGGTTAAGAGGGCTAAAGAGAAACAAAATACCTCTGTGTGTATGTGTGTGTGTGTGTGCCTGCCTGTATGACTTGTGTGTTAACTTTTCCAGTGGCGGGGATAAATAACATACTAATAAATCGTAATCAGACAAACCTGTGCTTTAAATAGGACCGTGACCAGAAGATACATCATGTAAAAAACCATCTTGTTCTGTGGTACCATCAGGACAGCAACATTAATTTTTTATGGTAAATTGCTCCAGCAAACAAATTCTTAGGAAAATGCAGCGCTGGAGAGCTACAGCTAGAAGAAGATAGAATAAAAATAGGCAAAATTTGTGTAGTGAGATTAATTAGTCACTGAAACTACTTACTAAAGTGCAATGGAGTCTTCAGAACTTGAAATTTCTAATCAGGATGTACAGCGTTCTCTACAGTATATCCTAGCTTAGCAAAGGATTATGAGATTATGGTAAGAATCTGTGGGGAGAGTCTGATCTCTCTATGGGATGATCTTTTGGCTTTAAAAATGTCCAAAATAATTAAGAATGCCTGACTTTGGAACAGTACTGGACTTATTGACGTATGGACTGTGGCCAATGCCTTTGCTGAGAAATGAGCACTGCAATCTGTGCGCTCCCCGGGCCGAGCTCGGCGGCCCCTCATCTGGTCTCCTGCTTTCTGGGACGCCTTGCTGAACTCGCACAAAGGTGCTGATCTTATCCCGTCATGTGCAGTAGCAACCCAACCAACGCTCCAGATGTCCCGGCTTAGGCCTTTTTCGGGAGGAAGTTCTGAATTAGCTCCATCAAACGTGTGCATCGAGAAGGAAGCAGCTCGCTGGCGATCCTCTCGCTCTGAACGGGAGGCAGGACCAGATGACCTCCAGAGGTCCCTTACAAACAACGTTTTTATGATTCTCTGATTCTGCTTCCTCAGCATTACTCAAAATATACGCACTGTCAGGTCAGTCTAAAAATCTCTGAGTACAGCCACTTAAATTTTTTTCGTTGTTGTTTACAAGCTCCATGAGTTTTAGTCTCAGGTAATTAGTGCTGTACATCACATTCACAAGTCAGATAATTCAGACCTTGACGACAAAGGGCTAGCAGTTTCTTCCACATTTATGTGGAGTTTCCTCATACTTGGATAATTTCAGATATACCTGAAATGAACGGTGGATACATGTTTTCATAAACTTTAGTAATGGAGATTTTAAAAAAAAAAATAAATGATTGAAGTGAATTCTGGACATTCAAGTCATAAAATATTTTGTTTGAAGTGCCATGCTTGAAACTGGTTTTAAGTTTTTCTTCTGAAGTTATTTAAAATGCTTTGTTGAAAACAAGGACTAACTTTTCCTGCCTAAAAATACACTTATGGAAATATTTAAAAATGAAATTCTACAGTCCAAAAATCTGGCAGAGCATAATAGTTTTGGTATCTGTATTCGCACTTTTGCTTTGTGTATCCTTATACTCACAGAGCAGAAGAACAAAAATACAATGCAGTCATTCTTTGATCAGCAGGTCTTCCAAGAAGCACAATTGCTTTTTTTTTCTTTTATTTTTTAATTGTTATTGTTTAAAAAAACACTAGTTGTAGGACGGATTAAGTAACAAATCAAAGGAAAAGCAGGGTATGTTGTTGCAGGAGGAAACACAGAACATTAACTCCATACTAAAATAAAGACAGCGAATCACACTTAAGAAAGAAATACAAATGGTAGGACTTTTCTGTAATTGTCGAAAAATATTTTGTTATATATGTGTGTATATTTAAAACTCTTGCTCTTTTAATATCCATGAGAGAACTAAAGGTGCCTGGGAAAATAAATCATGTGAGTATTTGAGTACTGGCTGCTGCAGAGCCCAGAGGAGGTTTGGACAATGCTCTGGAAAAGTGAAGTGTTGTGGAAAATATTACAGTGTTGTGGAAGAAGTAATAGTTTATTAAACATAAGGGCTGCAAAAATGAAATGATGTGTGGTCTGGCAAATGTTTTCTTTTTAAAGCTATGCATCCCGCTCATCCAAAAATATGCTAGAAGAACCCAGAGCTAGTTGAGGACCAGCAGCTGTACATGCCTGCTGAGCACAACAGTCAGAGGCAGTTAGTGCAGATCTGCCCTTACTGCTTCTCTGAGGCAGGTTACAGACATTTTTGTCTACAAGTAGAATAACAGTGATGAAACATTTTCAGAAGATTAATGTATATCTTTCAGGATTTATTTTAGAAACGGTTATCAGTGTTTACTGCTCTGCAAAAAGAAATTGAAGCTATGTTCTTAAATTACTTGTCGCCACAATGCCAATGCTTTGTTTTATTACTTTGTTTATTGCTTTCTGTGCCCAAATGTATGCATTTATGCTGCTCTTGTCCACTGACCTTGTCTGTGTACCACTGGGGCTAGGGCTAAAGATGTCAGGCAAAACCAGAAACCAAGGCCCCTGTGAGCACTGGTGCCCCAAATGGCAAGCCTGAAGTACATGCCCACAGGAGCAGCATGTAAAACATATACGTAGTTGTGGTACAGCAGAGTTAGCGTGCACTTAATTGGGGAGCTAAGAGCATTACGGCAGAAAAGTAGGAAACGTTCCCTATTCCTGTCATTCTTAATGAATCCACGTGTCATCGGAGTGCTTTGCAAAAGCTGTTCTCATTTAAATACTAGTTACTACAAATTTGCATTCGTTTGTTCAGTTGAAACATTTTGTGTAATTCTCATTTTATAATGGGATGAATTTTCCCCTAAAATTCCATAAAGAAGCAAAGATACGGGTCTTTTTTTTTTTTTTTTTTTTTTTTTAAGCAACCTTGTCAGAAGTAGTTTTGCATGACTTCCAAAGCCTCTGCTGCAGGTTTGTGTAGATCTTTACAGTGAGTCGGGCATTGCTTCGCGTAGTACGGTAAAGCCAGTTGGTGGGCTGGTGAAACTGAACTATGAACACAGCATTAAGCAAATAGGAACATGGGATGAAAGGAAAGGAATGACACATTTCCAGAGTCTAAGTTTCAGAGCTAGGGCTCTTTGAGGTATCTCACCTCAAAATCGAAAAATGCCCTTTCCTTGTGGATTGACCTCTCCAGCACAACTGGCTGTGGTAGCAGTTTGAGATGAGAATCTGATAAAAACCAAGTGAGGGCAGAAGGCGGCTTTGCAGCGAAAGAGCTGCTCTTCTGAGTCTAGAGGGGAACCCTACATAGTTGACATAAATGGCTGATGTGTCTGAAGACAGCAGGTGCTGAGTGGGCTGGATATATATCATTCCCTAAATAAAATGCATGTCAAGAAATAAAATTAGACCATCACCCTGGAGGTACATTCTTCCAGCATTGGTGCTAAAAAGCCAGCTATGTCTTTCCAGTCATCCAAAGTTAATAAAAAATAGTTAAATTCATGAGCAAAACAATGAGAAAACCTCCAAACTTGCAGACAAGCATTAACTTTATCTCTACTTGGCAAAAGCCAATTGTTTCAAAGCTGCAAATGTAAATGTAGCACCTGTGACTTCAGCTAAATCACTTAGATTAAGTAACATCGTAGCTGAACTGCAAACCTTAGATCGTTTTTCCAGAAGTGGACACTTTGTAAAGGAAATAGGAGCGGTTTTTGGCAAGGCTGTTGTCATTTGCTGCTGACACCAGCTTGGGCCTGGCATTGCAAAACCATCTAAACGAGCACAGCAATCCTTTATGGATTGCTTTGGAAAAGGGCTTGCCTTGGTAGGAAGACAAAGAAAGAATTCTGCAATTCTCTTCTAGACTCATCTGCCCTCTGTATCACTGAATAACCGATGAAGAGAGTTGAACAAAATCATCTCCAGCTGAAGTTTCAAGAGCGAAGAAAGAATGGCAAAAGTTTCTCTGAAGCACTGAATAGCTTCTTTTGGATGAAGCGATGCTAAAAGAGCATCCCTGGGACTCCGGAGGGTGGCCGTGTCCTCGCTATAAGCCGTGATGCTTGGGGCTGTGCTGGCAGCTCTGGCATCTGCCCCTTGGTGTGCCCAGGTGGGCGGCAGGGGGCCTGCACTGCGCCGCTGCTGCCTCAGGTGTGCTTCAGAGCACGTGGCGTAGGGACATGCCACAACCCACCCTGTGTACAAAATTATTAGCACCGCTGGACCCTAATGTCGTCACAGGTGTCTGAACAGCGGTGGTGTCACTCCGAAACATTTCTGTGACAGCCCCTTTGATGAAGGCCTTGTGGTCCCCACAGCCGGGGTGCACGCGGCCTGCTGGCACTGCCCCCCCGTCTGCCCGGCCTTCTTCGCCACCGGGCACCTGCATCCGTGCAGGTCTGGGACCCCCCCAGCACAGGTCTCGGGCTGTGCAGGAGTCGATAGAAAACCTTCTTTGGCCCTTGAGATCAGAGACATTTAAAAACTGAACTTAAGACATTCAAGATGTCGCAACGAGCAATTTTGCAATCATCGATCATTTCAGGAATGGGCTTCAAAACACAGCAAGAGGCATTTTTCAACACCAAATTATCACAATTTAGGCAAGGAAAAAGAGGGAATATGCCATGTTTCCATAAATTCCCAGTCACGGTGGTTTGGGTTACGGCCAGTTAATTCATTCAAGCATACTGTCAGAGTCTGAACAGAGTGGCAGGCCCATCTTTAGGAAGGATTTTTGCTTTCTTTAAGTAAAATTTTGGTTCCAGTGTATTAAGAAGACACTTTACTGTGGACAATTGTCAGTGTCCTTCATTTGTCTATTTCTCAGAGACTTACAATTCACAATACTATATCTATCTATTCTCTGCCTTTATGATTCACTATTTCCTGCGCTACTTTCTTGTCCCAAACCTACGTGTTTTGCATTTAGTAATTAGCTAGATTTGATATCATTTCTTTGTATTTGTATCGAGTCTTTCTTTCCATTTGCTGTACGGTGAAACTGTAAACATCTGTCACTTTATACCAATTTTAGATCTAATAAAAACATGGAGTAATAAGGCTATTGTTAAAAAATTAATGAAAAGAGATCCCCCTGTAGATAGCAATTAAGTGGAAGAAATTAACATAAAACTCTCATGAAAAAACAGTATTTTGTTGTATAAAACATCTATTTTACAGCACCTACAATTGTAATAGCACTTCAGAGTACGAGCCCAGAGAGTTTCATTTCAGATGCAGTGCAATTTAGAGCTTGCTTCCCAGGGGAAAAGGACTTTGAGGATGCAGGAAAGGGACATGCTACTCACTGATGCCTGATGCCCAGGCTGCACGGTGAAGTGCAGTGGTCTGTCAGCTTGTGGCAGATTAGCTCTGTTGGAAAAATGGAGTTTTAGGTTGCCAATCTTTGCATTGCTCTGCCACAGCAGAAGTAAAGTAGATCGCCTGAATAACATTTCAAGAGATGAACGAGGAGGCAGAATAACGAGGAAGCAGAAATGAAAGGTGAATTTTTCAGAAGTGGGGATGGATCAGATATCAAACAGAAAATTTTCCAGCCCTTGAGGGGAGGGGTGGGATGGTGGCATAGCAGGCATCGCCCTACCAAACACCTCTGCTCTTCTGGTAGACATACAGTTTGAAAATACCTCTGGTAATCTCCAGACTCCATGCCCTCAGTTCCTGTTGTCAGTCTCCAAAAGGAGTGGGGAGCTGACAGATGGAGTTGTTAGGAGTGCATGGCTAAACTACAAAAATAAGAAGAGACTAAAGGGCAAACCTAGGGCTGTTGGCCCAGTCAGAATTTCTGCTGATGACAAAGCGGGAGTTTTGCCTCTGTGAGGCTATCAGGATTTGGCCTAGAAATTTAGAGAACAAAATGTGTGGATGAGCTCAGAACCCACTCCCAGTTACACGGCAGTAAATTCAGGTTAACTTCATCCACTGACTTCATCGGAGCTGCTCTGGATTTACACCAACTTCAACGAGAGCTTATAATGGTCTACTGAGAATTTAAACTTCATGCCTGAATGTGCAAGGGTGAGAATTGGCTGAGTTATGCAGAGCTCGGCACAGACCATTGTGTCCAAAGATAACACCAAAGAGGAGCTTTTTGCTGCCATCCCTGTTGTGCTTCTTGCACTGTTAAATTCTGCTCCTGCTCCAAATGTATCTGTAAGAATGAAAGACTTGCAACTATAAATGGACTATAAATTATTTATTGTTCCTGAGCTTACTCTCAGGATAATATCCAAGGGCTCACAGTTATTAATTCTGCATATTGCATGGATGGGTTAGATGACTCATTAGGCTCCTCAAATGTCAATGTGTTCATTCTTAAAATCTACTATAGCACAGATGCACAAGGTATTCCTTAATATATTACCATAACGGATTGTGCTGGTGTGTTAAATACTTCTTTAACAATCAGTAGGCATACCACCTCTGCTTCCCATGCTTGAAGATAAACCCCCCCATTAGAAAGTTTCTGAAAACGAAGCTCTCCAAAAAAGAGAAGCAGTGAGAACAACCCATCTGGAATCACCTGGGTTCTTCAGCTAGATGCCAGCTGAGGATGCCAGGAATTCAAAATGGAGTCCATTATTGCTGGATGCTCACACGCGTGCCTGCCACATGAGCTTTGAGCCAAGAAAAGATCATCTCGTGAGGTAGCCTTGTGAAATAAGATAGCTCCTATCTCTATAATGTGTCTGATTTCCATACATCTATTTTTTCTCGTTATCTCTGATACGTAGAGGCAGCTGTAAACTGTCAAACCAGGCATCTGAACAGAGAGGACTTTTTTCCAGGCAGTCCCATTTGTGCCTTAGACATGGTTATCCTTCATTGAAAACCCCATGGATATAAATTTTTGTTAGCTGATGCCCATCCGAATACTACTGCAATCACATGGTGAATTTCCACGTGTACGTAGGCATACATATTCGATAGGCAAGCTACCTAACGAGACAATCCAGTCAAAAGAAGTTAGGCACGGCACCCATTTACACTTCCTTCTGAAATCCACTAAGCAGATGTGTACCTTAGGCAACACTGTAAATCCTTTACCTGACCTGCTCTTAGCCCTTCGGAGAGTGTATGTTTACCCTAAGGAACTTAAAGGCTGCATTAATGGACATTCCTGAAGAGGGAGAAAACTGTTGAGATTTCTTTCTACAAAGTCACTGAAATTACGTGCGGCTGTTGGGGGCGGGGGGAAATTCAAAGAAGTATCTTCTTATTTGGTCTCTTTTTCCACTGTGGCTGAGCAGTTGACTCGGTTTCCCCAACCAGCTCTGCTACAGTTTCCAGCTTGCATGATACGGTGAAGGTTGGCTTTCATTTTTAATAAATATTTTCTTTGAGAAAAATGACTCTTGGCTCAAGTTCTAGTCCTTTGCATTTTGAAGCAGCAATTAAGCAATTAAATTAAAGCCCATAAATAGCAACTGTTTCCATTATAAAACCACTAGCAGCTCCACCTCTTTAAAAAGTAGTGCAATAAAAATGCCTCAGAAATTCTTTGAAATCAGATATCTGACAAGTATCTAATCTTCATCTTCAAGATAGTGGGAAGAACAGAGGTTATGTAAAATCCATGTATTCCTTCCAAACCAGAATGTGCCCCAGTTTCCCAGCTACCTAAATTACCTTTGCAACCTTTTTTTTTTTTTTTTGTATTACTGTACTTAAGGCATTACTGATGTTCAGGTACTCCAGTGCTATAGACTCAGGTTTTGATCACTTAGAGAAGATGAATGTTAATTTTTCTTGTTTCATCACATCTACTTTGTGGTCTTCGACATCTCTTTCATTATACTCCAGATGTACACAGATTTTAGCTACACAGCTTCTCTTCTTTTGGTTCAGCTTTTTTTTTTTTTTTTTAAACAACTGCTTTTTGGCTTTGGCATCAACATGAGGATAATTACCATGTGGCCTCCATTTGCTTGTAGGTTGAAGACCCCCACCCTAGATCAAAAACAATTTCAGTTGACTGAAACAGCATTTCCCAGCAAATGGAAATGATGCATATCTGGCAACTTTTCAGTGTAAAATGAGTCATCAAAACATACTGAGTGTAAGCATCTTCACCCTGCCTTCCCCCAGCTCTTAATTCAATATTGGATAGGCACAGAACAAAGCTTCATCTTCAGTATCTGTACAGAATACATAGGGGTACAAAGATAAACACTTGATTGCAAGGCTGCCATATAATGAAAAAGCCTATCATTTGAGCCAGATTGTATTGAAACTGAGATTGCAACAAACTATT
Organism: Anser cygnoides; assembly: GCF_040182565.1. Classification (NCBI taxonomy): domain Eukaryota; kingdom Metazoa; phylum Chordata; class Aves; order Anseriformes; family Anatidae; genus Anser; species Anser cygnoides. The sequence continues at coordinate 134,145,999 of NC_089873.1, forward strand.
TACCACAGATTCTCCACAAACAATGGAGAGAAAATCCACTTTTTCCTATATATTTTTTTTTCAATTCTCTCTTGCCCTCCCTTTACTCAGTGTAGGGGTTCAGCATCGCTCTTTGTTTAATTGGCTTCTGATAAGAAAAAAAAGGATTAAAGAAATCCACTCCTACTTCAAAAGAAAAGTGAAATTTAGAAAAGTAAATGCTGTCAATGTTGCTTCAAAAAATCTCAGTGGTGAAATATGATCTGCTCTAAGCACAGAAGCCAGGGGTGGCTCTGTAACTGTGAAGTCATATTTGGGGCAATTTATGGAATCATTATTGGGGAAGGGAAGGGAAGGGAAGGGAAGGGAAGGGAAGGGAAGGGAAGGGAAGGGAAGGGAAGGGAAGGGAAGGGAAGGGAAGGGAAGGGAAGGGAAGGGAAGGGAAGGGAAGGGAAGGGAAGGGAAGGGAAGGGAAGGGAAGGGAAGGGAAGGGAAGGGAAGGGAAGGGAAGGGAAGGGAAGGGAAGGGAAGGGAAGGGAAGGGAAGGGAAGGGAAGGAAGGGAAGGGAAGGGAAGGGAAGGGAAGGGAAGGGAAGGGAAGGGACGTTATAAGGAAGCTCAGGCTGCTGTCCTCCTGCCCCTGGCCAGGCTGCAGGGCGCAGGGATGTTTCTTGGTGCTGGCTCGGAGGCAGGGAGCAGCCGTGCAGCAGCACCAGCCCCAAGCGAATGCACTTTCACTCAGCCTCTTGGCGAGATCTTCAGATGGTGCCATTGGACCGGTGCCACCCAAGCCAGGGGAGCGATGCCAGCCAGCAGAGCATGGGGTTTGGCTTTGCATTTTTAATGTGGGTAATTTGTTTAGAGCATGAGATAGGAGCTGATGATCGGCTGAATTGAGAGGCTGAGCATTTTAAAAGATGCAAGAGTACAGAAAGTGTTTCTGTACAACCTTTAAAAGAGATAGGATTTTATTATTACTAATATTATTATTATTTTTTAATCCCATCTTATCTCTCCTCTTTCACAATCATTGAACTTCTTTCCCTTCTTTTCCCTGCAAATCCGAATTTCCAGTCACTGCGATTTTGTGTTTAAATCTCTGTGCTTTGTTTTGATACTACATATATATATTTAAAATTTTTATCTTTATGCAAGGCATAATTTTGCCTCAGAGTACACCAGCATTTCATGTTTTCTCTTGTTATGGCTCACACTCGGTGTCAGAGCTATAAAAGCTGCTACTGTTCATTCACATTTGAGGCATGAACAAAGGGAGCTTTCTGTAGCCCGTGCACCTGGAATGTGAAGCGAGAATGGCAACTTCTGCAGCCTGCTTCTGCCAGGTGGCGGGCCCTTGCTAAACCAGGAAACCAGGAAAAAAAATTGTGAAAATGTTAAAGGGTTTGCTACATTATATTTTAAGGCACTAAACTTGTTTTATGTTGATTGCATGTTTCATTTTTAAATCTAAAACCCCTTACTGTTTTGAATTGCTCAGCCATCCATCAACACAAAGCAACAGAACTGTCAGCTCCTGCAGGATTTGGTAGCAGTGCTGAGCTACACTAATTGTAAAGTTTCTGTAGAATTTCTGTTATCGTGATGGAAAATGCAGATTGTGCTTCTAACAGACAGAAAAGAAAAGGAAAAAAAACTCCCTTAATGGTTTTAGATGAAACAAATGGGTATTAAAAATGCATTTGTGTTACTGCCAAAGTGAAATACAACAGTTACTTGTTTCCTCTAACAATAGCTTAACATTCTTCTTCTTTCAAGGACTTTACACTACTGCGTAGCTATCACTTAGGCAGCAGTCAAAACAGATTAGGTAAAAGAAATACGTAGAGATGAGGTGCCCATGCTTATCCCCAAGTAGTAAGGGAGTAAAATCTGGGGGTAAAATATGTTCAAATACGTTTGAATATGTTTAAATTTATTCACTTGCTTTACACTCTCTTACAGGAGCACTGTACATTTGAGCTGACGGTTGTGCACTACTATATTTGAAACAGCATTTAGCTCACATTTCTGTTGAATTGGTACTGAAAAGAGCTTGCATGCCAAAAAAGGCCAGAAAAACCTGCTATGTGGTTTTAGAAAGCACAGTTGAGATCTGGCAGATACAAAGATCTAACAACAGTCCTGGAAGCTCTAGCAAAATAATTTTACCTTTGTTCAGAGGAGATTGTTGACTACAGAAAAATTAGAAAATATAGTGTTTGGATAATAAAACTTCAGGATAGGTTCCCCGGCAGCTTTTTGGAACCAAAATCAGATAAACCTTTCCAGAATTCCCAGGATTAACATTTCATGCTATGTTCAAAAAGTTGTACCAGTGACTTTTTTTTTGTCTTCACAATCTAACTGATGCTTTTTAATATTCTAAATCCCCTTCGAGGCAATAAGACTCTCCCAGTAATTCAAGTGGAAGTGAGATTTGCCTAAAACTGAATACATCTCATCATTACCTTGAGCTTTATTTCCTTCAAATCATCAGATAAATACCATCTTTCTCTGTTTACTTTCTGTACTTGAATACCTAGAGTTGCTTAGATCTCACGAAGGCCAGGTTGTGGTTGCCTTTTAAAAGGGATTAGGGCTTCCCTCATCATCTTCTACCTGACAGAGACCCAGATGTGCCATTTTAACAGCCTCTTTTACCCTTCTGGACATGCAAAGCCCACCTGCTCCTCTGGGACTCTCCTTTTTTTTCAGCGGCTCTAATTTGCACCTGGGCTGAAATCGTCCCTGGGGGACAATCAGGGCAGACCAGGTGCCCTGTGCTTTGGCTGTTCCTATTCACGAGCACCTTTGTCTCCAACAAGTGAGCAAAGACGGGGTAACTAGCCTTGTATAAACACCTTCATCTGGATGGGAAGCCTTCTTGTTAGGAAGGTCTGCCTTTCTTCTCATCCTTTCATATTACAGGAACAATGTAATGGCTGTGAAGTCCCATATACGACTGGTTAATACATTTTAAAGCAGTCTGAGCAAGTTACAGTTCCTACCATGGTGGTTTACTTCATTCTCATCACAGACAAGTCCATTTCTCCCTCCCCCTTTCCACCTACTTCTGTCTCTTTGAAAGTGTCAGTCTTCACATTTTGCTGCCCCTATGGTTTGATCAAGTCTGATCAGATGCGATGTGATGTCAGATCCTCTCTGTATTCATGTATTTTTATTTCTCCTATCTTCTTTGTCCCCCATGTGCGGTTGTAGTAGATGTATAATTCTTTCCAATGAAATCATTACTTCAAAGTTTTTTAAACTTTCTCCCATTTACTTCCCTTTTGACCATACACTACCTGTTTCAGCTCTTAAAATTGCTGCCTGCTTATCTCCTAGTTCTAGCAACTTCTTCTTTCCTGCCTTTTGTTCACTTCTCTGTGAACCTCATACCACACAGTCACCAAGTTCTCCTTTGTCTTAAAAATGAGTAAAGTTTGAATGAATTGGCTTAGTCAATCTATACAGCTACAGTCAGGCAGACCTTTAATTCAACGTAGTCTAATTCTCCCGTATAGCTAAGAGATGTGGGAAGAGACACAACCCCACTGTAGAAAAGGTCTTCTGCCACATGGTCCATCACAGCACCACTCTGTTTGGTTACAGATTTTTCTCTTTGTCAGTCTGGACAAAATTTTTTGAATATGGTTTCATGTAAGTTCAGTTGCCTGTCTTATTATCCCCAGACTTATTTTGTATGCCCTGGACACTTTCGGTCATCCTTTACTTCTGCCCCACTTCCTCTTTTACATGCTTCTGTCTTTTCAACATCCATGTTTCGTGCATTGTCCCTGAAAAGATTTTGCCTCGAGTAAAAAGCTTGAGCGATGATCACAAGAAGCCTGAGTAGGTTCATGCTCTTGCTGTTACATTCTCACTTCATCATCCCTTCAGTGTAAATCTTATTGGTTATGCAATATCTACAAATACTTTCTAAAATTTTTCTGCAAAGTTCCCAGCATGCTTTCAGGGCTATGCAATTTACAAATCAGTATAAATGAGAACAAGCTAAGAAGTAATACCGCGTTGCCTTCCACTCCTCCTCAGTGATTATCTCATCTTACTCTTCTTGTCACCAGTTACTTATTCATTTTTGCTGATCTTTCCTCTCTACTACACACAGCAGAGGCTCTCCCACCGGGAAGCCACACTTCTCATACTGGCCACAAAACATTTCAAGGATGGGCATTTCACCCTCTGCTTTCTGCTCTTGCAGTTTAGAGTGTTGCTTTCCAAGCTTTGCACAAATTCAGTGTACACGCACGTGCACACGTGGTGTGTATGTGTAGTATAGGTATATGTATGTATGTGACAGACGCCTGCACGCACACATGGAGAACAGATGGAGGAAGGGTTGGAAGAAAGACCTGTCAGGTACCTGACACTAAGAGGCACCTGACGTCTACTCTGTTTCAGCCCACAGGACACGGGCCATCTGTCCAGCACAACAAAGCACCCACTGGGTAAAAGGGACAGAGACATAACACAAAAAGAGCAGGAGAGACACCTGATACTTCACACCGATTTCTCATCCAGCTGTTGTCCAAAAAGACAAGCAACAAAAGCAGATTACAAAACAATAAACGTCATTCTGCCCTGGTAATCCAGTACTTCCCCTACTAAAAAGGCCGTACAACTTTAGCAGGGAAACATATTTCTCCAACTGCCAGAGATACTAAATCACATGTTTTCATGCAAGTGACCACATTTACAACCATCACATACTTTAATCGTTAAAAGCTAATGATTTATTCTGACCTTGAAAAAAATCTCTGAAACCAGATTAGAGAGCAAATGGGTTTCATTTTTTGGTCTTTGTCTTAAAGCCAACAGAAATCAGGCTCTTTAATTTTAGGCCTGCTCAAGGTTTCATAAGCTAGAACGGCAGAAACCAGCATCAGACTGGACAGTAGCTTTGCTGCGTTTATTTAGAAAATAACAATGTTTGTATTAATAGCTTTCTTAACAAATCATGCATTTTCATTCCGAAATGTTTTACCCTTTGGACTAACTTTCTGTTATGTAGAACTACAGGAAACCTCAATCCACCAACATGACAGTTGGCAGACTAAATAGACCAGCGCAAGATTAGAGTAAGAGACAGAAAGTAATGATTGTTGACCTGTAGGCTAAATAAGCAAGAATAATAAATCAGGTCCACTTATATCCTGCAAAGCTTCAAAAGTTTCCAACTGAATCTTAAGATTCATAGGTTATTAAAAAAAATCAAGTTTATTTTAAAAGCTTGGAAACGGAGTCATAATATATAAAGACTTGCAGTAGACCAGAGTGAACTGTGACTTAATACATTTCCCTCAATATATGTTGGTCAAAAGTGGTATTAAGCAGAGCTTTTGTCACCTCCATGATTGTTAAGAAAAAGGAAAAACTTCCAAGAGAAGCAGAGGAAGCTGTAAGCTTCTAGAGTTTAAAGCTGGAGTGCACGTGCATTTGGCTATAGACTGGTTTTCTTGGTTTATCTGCTGAAAGAAAGGTCAGCTCTAAGTCCTGCTGAAGGACAGAGGACAGGTCAATAGGCTAAAGGCTTTCAATATCCACCTCCTCAGCCCCTTTAAACTTTGCCCCAAAATTCATCTGATTTGTGTACTACTCAAATGTCCGTTACCCAAAGAATATTTTATTCCTGAAGTCGAATACATTCAAACCAAATGCCCTCATTCTGACTACTCAACATAAAGTTAACTCATTTGCAAACAACAGTGGTAGATGTGAAAATTTACTTGGGATTTATCCCATGAATAACATGGACATTTTTTGGTGTTTATCTACTCTGTCTTGGCAACCTGAGAAGAATCATGACTAAACTATACATTTGTGCCATAAGTAAGTATTGTCTGGAGTCATGCAATATATTATTAAGAATTTGGCTCTGCTGGTAATGTAATGGAAAGATTGAGACAATTTTCAAAGACATTATAGCCCAGTGAAGTAAAGTTGAATTGGCTTTCACTGGAATATTTCATTCAAGTGAGGCTTGTGAAGGGTTGCACTGGAACTTTACAAAAAGAATGGAAGGCAAAAATAATGTACCTTCCTATATTTCTTCTCAGTGTATACAATAATCAATAGCTTTGCATTTTTAGTGTAACCTCAGTTTTCCTCTACATGTTTCTACACCTCTTTTCCATCTAATGTGTGGGAATTTCTCTCATGGCTATGTTTTTATGTGCACAGACAAAACCCATTTGCATGTGCTCTTTGTGCTGACGGGGGTTTTGCTTTCTGGCTCCTACTATATCCAATGACATGTGAGGAAAAGGAAATCTGAGGGAATAGATTTATATGCAAAATGCATATTCAGAATTAACCTGAGATTGAAAAGTTACCAACAGATAACCAGTTTTAAATAAATGGTATTTATAGGTGTGGTCTTACTGCAGACCTGAATAATCCTTTAGAAAAGCATTAGGGTTGTTAGTAAAGAAACTTGGTGGCCAGAGGCACGGCCAGGTTCTGTAGCTCTAGTGGTACGAGATGCTTCTGCCCCGTCTCTCTAGCCACCCATACTTTCTTTTCTGCCTCCTGCCCCAGTCTACTACATGCACATGCCCTTCTTTTATTTTCTTTCCTGACCATTTTTTACCTGGCTTGTGCACTCAGCTACCTATCTTTCTGTTAAATCTCCACTGGTTATCTGCCTATTTCTGTTTCCGGTACCCACTCAGAGTTTTTTCTTCTGGCCCCACATCTTTTGTTTTCTTTGTTCTTAACTATCCGTGTCTCTCACCCTCTGCATTTAATCAAGTGACCACCTTCCTCCACTGAGTTAGTTTCCCGATGCGCAGAGGTATGATAAGCTCAAGAGACAAACCTTACTCTTAGTTTCAACATTAAGCATCACAGCAGTGGTAGCAGATGTTGACAGCTAAAAAAACACACAGTTGCTGGGAAGGTACTTAAGCTACACTCCTCTGTAACACATCAGGTTCACAATGAAACATGGATAAGGACATATCTAACGTGGAAAAAAACAAAGAAATTGTGTCACGTCATGCTTGGGAAAGAAGAATTCATGTTAGGTGAAATTTCCAAGAAAATTTAATTAAAGTTCAATTAATGTTTTTGGCAAAAATTGAAAATAAAATCTTTACATGTGAAATGATGGGCAGCATTATGCATGTTTTACAAGAGGCAAGCTGGTGCTGTACAGTGCAGTGCTATACAGGTAGTTGAGTTAGGTCTGACTAGGTTTGGGTGGCAAAACCAGAACAGAACTACCTCTACTCCTTCACTGATGCTAAAGGAAGATTATAGTGACTAGCTCGGGTGTGGACACCTAAAGTTAAATGAGATAGACCCCACCTACCCTGTCCTTCCCTCTGCAGTACAGTACTTCAAACTAGAAGATGACTTCTACTCTCAGCAAATGCAAAGGAAAATGCTGAGGTACCACTGTGCAACAGAAGCCAACTACAATCTTTGAGCATGCAAATGTCATGGATATACTTTGTAAGAGCCCCCCAAAATGCTGTAGAGTTAGTAGAATTGCATCCTGAAACCAAGGAGCACATCTACAAAGCCAATGTCCCCTCCTCTTTGTGTGAAATCAGCAGTACTTAGAGAGAAAAAACAAACCATTCTTTACATTGTCAGAGATGGCCCAACTTCAGAGGGACCAACTTTTAAGACCACTTCACAGAAAGCAGCAGCAGCATTTAAGCATTTGGTTCCGCAGAGCTTTCAACTCTGAGCTGTGACCTTTGGGGAAACAGTGGGAGGAGCTTGCCATAGTAACTCCTGGTATGTATAATGCTTTGGCTCGCTGCATTTTGTATATGAAAGTACTATGTTAAAAAAAAAAAAGGCATTTTTTTAATCCTTAGTGTAAAAGGTGTAAAAGTGCTCTTATTGGCTCTAGTAAAAAGGTTCTCAAGTGCGTTGTAGGCAGAAGTAGGAAATTTGCTCTCGTCATGGATCAGAGTTGGCACTAGTGATACAGCACAGGGAAAGAGAAAAAAAAAAGAAAAAAAAAGAGAAATGTTTAACGCTCAGCACTAGAAGAGAGTGAAAACAGAACACACTTTGAAGAATTTCCTTACTGCAGCATAGCCCTGTGTAGGAGAGGCTCCACAGTCAGACTCAAAACATTTTTAAGTTTCTCTGTTTGTTTAATCTTTGGGTCAGGTTTTGGCACTGTGCTACGATTGACACAATGTAAAAGAATAAAGGCCCAAACAAGGCAAAGAGGAAAAAAACACCTTAGGCAAGTGTGAGACTCAGTAAATCAAGGTGTCTGTGAAGTAGGACAACCTGGGTGCTTTAAGGCCTGGCGCAAAGTTGCATCTTAGATCACAAGATCGTTATCTACAGATAGGTCTCTTTCTAATAACCAAATGTCATGGCCTAGCTGGGAGCTAAGAAATGATTTCCTTAAAATCAATCCTAATTACATGGCCTGTAGAAGGTGAGAGTAGAGCTAGAACACTACGTTGTAGTGTAAACTAATGTGATAGCGTAAACTATCATCCCGAAAGTTTGTTACCACAATAATAAATAAGTTAATACGGTTATATCCTGCAAATGCCTCTCCTCTCATTTGTGAGCCTCTGAAGAGGATGTGAAAAGTTGTGAAAATTCAAAGCCTCAATTCCTTGGTAATAGAGACTCCCTGTATTACCATTTTGGACTGCACATACTTTGACAACTTGAGAACATGTTCTAAAGAAAACCGAGACTAAATAAAGAGTGCTCCCATACGAAGGCATAGGCATACATTGTAAGTGGAGCCTAAGCCCATTGTATAAGGTCAATAATAACCCCCTTCCTTGTGAGTGCAGCGAATGAGCATCACAGAAGGACATTACCGCCCTGCAGAGGCACCACAGCACTGACCCTACAACAGACTGCCAGGTACAGCCTCGTGTAAAAGCAGAGGGTACAAAAGAACATAGGAACGGCCAGACCAGATCAGATGAAAATTTCACAGTGTCCAGTGACAGCAGCCTACAGCAGATGCCTAGGGAAGAATATACGAACAGCCAAAACATGCTAATATTCTTTCAATTTAGAGAGCTGTACCTCAGAAGCTTCCTAAGCCATAGGTGGCAGCTTTGTGTGGAGGACTAACAGCTTCAACACAGTGTGCTGCAGAGGTCCCAGTTGGGATTGTTATCGCTGGTGCATCCCAAGAGGCTGCCGTGATGCAGTCTGGGCCAAAGCTGCGTCATCTGAACTTGCTCTAGATCCCAGAGCAGGCCAGTTCAGGAAAGCATTCAGTGCAGAAGGCAAAATTGTATTCATTAAGCAACAGGCTGAGTCATTACCTATGACTAATGTCCCATATCCTAAATAGGAAATCAAATATCCAATATTAGTATATCAAAAAGAAGAGAAAACCTCCCACTGTCTTCATAGTATATGGAATTTTATTCCAAGCCCTAAGTAAATAATAATAGTAAAGAGCAAGCCTGCCTCGTTTACAGCATTTAATATATCTTGTTTCAGCAGTGCAAAGAATCCTGGCTTTAGCTAAAGGCCATTCTTTGTTAATAATTATTCTTTACTATTGTATTACATACCAAATTAAGTTAGCGCATTTGTAAACTGTATTATATATAGGATATAGGTACTGCAGCAGATAAAATACAAAGAGATGGAATCTGTTAAGCATATCTGTCACTACTGTTTTACAAGGAAACACTATTTTTTGTACTGGATGCAGAATGTTAAAGTAAAAATGAAAAGCAATGAGGGGCAGTTCTGCTTTATTTTTTTATTTTTTTTATTTTTATTTTTTTAATGGGAGTAACTTAGTTTCTATTGTATCCAGTATATTTCAAAGTTTAATAAAATTCTGTTTACATTTTATTTAGATCAGCCATGTTATTTTAATATTACCACACATTTCTGACCTTGTCACATCGGAAATATATATTTTTAAATCAAAATATCATTACAGAGTCCAGAAACTATAATAGAGCTGTTACTCTGAAATCACTGGTGACATAAATACATTTACTATGAATTTACATCAGTGTGGTATTAGGATTTGGCCCAGAGTTTACGCGTGGGAAACTTCATTCTATAATGCACGCATTCAAAGAATCAATACGTTGTAAAAAACTCGGATTTCAATTTCCAGACTGAAAATATTGGAATGAATTACAACTGTATTAGAGCATTGAAAGCCTTACTAGAGTGGTTCAAGGCATTAGCAGATTCTTTTCTCAGCCAATTCACAGAATGACCCTCACCTTTTTATGACTCAATTCAAGCTCAGCTGGGGATTTGCACACAATGAGGCTGTTTTCACCAGCAGGGTGATGGCTTTCCACATCTCTGTTGTGTCAGCCTTGAAGTGATGACTAGCAGTGAGGAAATTATTATCTTAAGGTGGGGTAGGCTTGGCCGATTTCCTTTTGGCAAAACAAAACCATATGGCACCGTGGCTTTCACTTGGGAAGAGGTACACCAGGTAACAGTGGGAATGGCAGGAGATGGTGCTGAAGAAACCTGCCGAGATGCCGGGCTCGCCTGTTTGCACTGCCCCAGCCGATGGGTGCAGCAGCCTCACAGAAGCCTACTTGCTCTTCAGGAGGATAAAGTGAGGCAGAATTTTTTATTCATTATTCTTATGATCCTCAGTAAAGAACGGCTACATAACAGCTGGACATGTCATTCCTGATCCAAAAAACATCAAGCTGAACTCTCCTCAGTTTTGACCTCTTGGTGACTCAGATAACAGCAAAATTCCCAGCTAAAACCATTTGGCAAAACTCGGTGTTTTGAAGGACAGGGCTGCCCCTGTTTCTACATGATCTCACATATATATCTATAACCACAAACGTCCCTTGAACTGATTTGGCAACATCAGCATCAACAGAAAATGTATGACAATGGCAAAAAAAAATGAGTGATTTTTATTAATTAAGAAAGCAGTTTAATATAAAGGTTACAACATTTCATGTTATAAAATATATTTTATTCTGTATGAATTGAACAACCCAGCCTTTTTTAAATTATAGAGATGAGAAACGATACACACCAGTCAAAACATTTCATCCATGATTAAAAGGGCCAGTAACTCATTATGAATCCTAAATCTTCTAGTATTTAACTGATGACTGTGTGTAACCAAACAATCTGTTTTGATACTGTGACTTCACATGATAGCTGCCTATGTCCATTTATCTTCAAATTTACGCCAACTTTCCTCTTTGACAGGAGTCAATGGAAAGTATATTCCTGAATCTATTTTGGGTTCTAGTAAGGGGTATGGCATAGTTATGCCATGATAGGCTGATCGTAGCAGTTTTGTGCCTTATACATTTGCTTGAAGGGCTGAATGAACATGATCTAACAAGAAGCTCATTCTTAGCCATATTTCTACTGAAATAAACAGATTGCAGTTGAAATTTATGCTGGCAGAGGATTTTTATCCTGCACTGCCTTCCCATTTCTTCCTAAAATGATCATATGCAAACTCTCTTTAACTTGTTTTTAAGATAGGAATGAACAAGACAGAGAGGCATGGCATTTGTATGGTTGGGTTTTGACAATTTAGGCTTGAAAACAGATTATAATGTCTGTAGAACTGATACAATGTAGTCAGGGATATATGGAGAGGAGACTGTGAAAAGAGGTCAGAGAGAGAAGGAGTCTTTTAGTCAGGTCATCTACTGCAGTTGGATTACTACAAAGCCAGTAAAAGAGGTGGTAAGAAAATCTATATATAGTAGAATGTGAATTTATGGTTCCTTACCTCACAGCTTAACGTACAGCCCCACGGCTACTACTTCAGGGGGTTGAAGAAGGAGAAATAGCTGTGGTACCTATGAAACATTGCCTGCCTTTTTGGAGCAGCCAGCTGGAATTGGCTAAAATGCAGAATGTCACATCAAATCTCATACAGATGAGAGGTTTGCTTGCTTTCCAGTAGAGATAACAATCACGATGAGCCAGCAGAACTTAGTGTGCAGCAATATGAAAGGTGGTGTATGAACATTTACTAACTCTGAATAACAGGATGAGCCAACCTGTAACTGTACCACACCTTTGTAGGGTCATGCATTTATTCATTCACATATTTTTCCTTTATAGAACAATGCTAAGAGCACGGTCTTTTCCCCCTCATCTTTTGTGCAACCAATTCCTAGCCTGGGTCCTAACAACCACGATTTCAGAGAATATGGTGTGCTGGCACCATGACAGTTTTTCTTTCTCTACAGCCTTGGAGAGCCTGAAAATTCCTATCTTTTTTCAGAAACAGCTAGCTGGAGTGCAAGCAAAATCCTCCACAGATGGGGGACAAGCTTGAGAAACAGCAGTATAAGAGGTAATATTTTATAAAGAAAATGATGAATGATTCCAAGAAAGAAATTAGGAAGAAATCATCTCAGGCTTACGTGGAACAGCACTGTGATGTAATGGAAAATAGATCATGTTACGGCCGCCGGTTTCATAACAAAGGGAAAGCTGTGAAGCTCATTTGTGACAATGTAAAAAAATAAAACAGACAGAGTATGTTGATAATGAGCACTGCATATTCTTTCTTTTCTTTTTTTTTTCTCCTATTCTGTCACCTTTGGTCTGCTTGGCATTCACCCAAATTAGAAGACTGACAGTCATTTCTCTTTAATAATCGCTCTTGGAAACTCAAGAAGCACTCTCTTTTCAGCTCTGTCAACAGGGAATCATTAACACTGGAATATATATATATATATGTATGCTTAATTGTTTTTACTGAAATAAACACTCTGGGTACCCCCTGCCGTTTAATGAACATGCACTGGGTTAACTACAAGGGCTGCTACCACTGCCATCTTTGATTACTTGCTAGTGGCAGATGAAAGCTTAAAACACACTTATTTTTTTGACAGTAAATATGATTTCACTTTTTTGGCTTCCACATCAACCCACCCTTTTCAAAGTAGGGCAGACTAGCAAAGGCTGTCAAAATAAGGCTAGCAAGTAAATGGAGTAGCAGCTCTCTACAGAGCTTGATTATTCTCCCGTGAAAGAGTCTGTAAACAAAACCTTTAGGCTTTTGTCTACTAAACAGTGCTTAGAAATTTTTCCAGCCTAGCATTTTTAATATGTGGGAACATGACTGCAGTGGGATTCAAGAGCACTCAACATTTTTGAAAGAGAAGGCAATTTATTCATGTAACTAGATGTGGTCTCAGTATTCAAAATGGAGGTAAAAGACCACTTTGTTTAAGAGAAGAGATGGTCTGTGTGCGTGGATCCTCTGAGCTCTGTGAAAGAAGTTTTTCCTTTGCCTTGGCTATACACATGCATATATTTAGCTCTTATTTTTCACTTCCAAGTTTTGTGCTGTGATAATAAACTAGCTAGTCTGAGGCCTGATGTCCCTTCAACTAACAACCAGCTCTTTGAGATGACCAGGAATGTTTGAACCAAACTACACGCATTACAGGCATGAAAATTCAAGTCTCTCCTCTTCCTGGGTAGAAATTCTGTTTAAATATTTGATATATTTATATCAAATTAGTGCTGAGGGATACTTCTCTTTGCCAGATCAATCCACCAGTTTTTGAACATGGCCAGGAACTGGGTGCAAATTTGCGTATGCATCAAAGCAGAAGTATATGGGATGTTTCTGTGGGAATTTCTCTCCCGTATGCCTAGACTATGTCTATAAAAGTAGGTTGAACTTTCCCTGAACTGTCCTTTGACCCTGTGGCCATATCCCAATCCATACCGTTAAGCTGTTTTAGCCACCAAGGAGGATACCCACACCAGAGCTGTCATGTGGAAATGTTCTCTGGTTTGTGCAAAGCCCTGAACTACGCTAGGGACAGTGATGGTGGACCCAAAACAAGCCAAAGACCACGCCGACAGTGTAAGAGAATAAACAGTTCAAGTTCCAGTGCCTGGGAACTTTCCCTGGCACAGCTGAAGCTATTAGTATGGATGTAGCCATATGTGCCAAGGCAATTTAGACAGCAGCTGAGCCTGAAGTTTTTAACTGCTAGCTCTGCCTAAATATCAGGCTCAGATGTCTAAAAGGGAAACCGGTTGCGTAACAGCTCTTCCTGAATTTAGCTCCAACTGGCTGAGTGGTGGATATCACTCCTACAAGATTTTTTGGATAGTTTTTTGCTGGAGGTTGTAAAAATTATTGCAGTGTGATTTTTCTTCGCCTCCTACTATCTGAGATCTGCTGATCAATTTACCTGTAACATTAATGGCTGTCTTTCAATAATCTTTTAAACACAATTTTGGCCTCATTTATTAGACAATTAAATGTTAGATATGCAATTACAGAAAGCAAGGCTTAATGAAAAATCTTTGATAAGTACTTACGTTTGGGTTCTTAGAACGGACAAGATTTTATAATCCGGCTGGCTTTTCTTCACTTCAGGAACTCACTGAAAAGTAGGGATTATGCATCCTCTTAGTATTAGTCATCAGTCCTTACACACATCACTGGCGTTACACCCACCTAGCAAGGATAGTTTTGAGAGTCTCTCATCAAAATGTAAATTTCAGGCAAACAATTTTTGCAGACTACAAATGCTAGTGACAATGACACCCCCCCACACATACACTTTGCCCAGGCTGTTTCTCCCAATCTTTCCAATGCTGCCAGACTGCTTGTGGCTTCGTATAAGAGTAATTTTGAAGACAGACACAAGTATGATCAAAGAAACTTTTAAAAAGCAGGAAGGACTGTGGCAATATGTGTATGTTGCTTATAGCCATGGCAACACCTAAGTTTTAGCTGCCTTGCCACCTAGTAGAAGTGACTTCAACCAGTGTGGCTGGGCAGTGGATGACTCCCACCCACATATACATCTGCACGCACAAGCACATTAATTCCCCACTGATGGAAAAGAGCGACTTCTAGGATGAAACACAACTAATGATACACATCTTCATTAAGAAAACCTTTGGAAAGTCAAGATTAATATCACAGATATCCTCTGAGGCAAATAAGTAAAAAGTACACAGCTTTTGAAATATTTTTCATTCATAATATTATTTTGAAAACAGCCTACATAATTTTCTTTTAAATATTCAGGGAAAGCATCCCATGGATTTTATTCAAAGGACCAGGATTATCCTTTCAGATTTTCCACATAAATGTAAATATTACTGTGATCTGAATAAAAGCTCATGTTGATTTCTGGTATGTACGTTACCATAGAATTGCTTGGAAATAGATTCCTGATGTAAAATGGACTTTTATATTTTGGTGATTTTTTTCTTTGATTTTTCATTGGAAAATCAAATTCACCCAGATTTTCCTGTTTGGTTTTTTTTTTTCCCAAAAAATTTCCCCAAATTTTCAAATTTTCAGTGCTTTTCAAAGCAGTGTAAGAAAATGAAGACCTAACTTTAATCGCTGCCTCTACTAAACACTGAAATAGGCCTCAAAGATTACTTTCAGATTTTTGTAAGGGTATCGGGAGCCCACTGTTGGGAAAAAAAATAGCAAAATGGAGGCTGAAGCAATGTCCTCCCATGAAAAAAGCAAAACATACTGCAGTAGACCCCACGTGAGTCAGAGGAGCAGGCCTGGTTTGTGGTGCTCCTTGAAGCAATGCAACATGCTGTGATCTCCGTTCTGGATGGGAAGATCTCCAGACTGAAAGAGACATTTTCAAGGCTATCTTGCGGATAAGTGAGGCAATTATTTCACCATTAGTGAAATGAAATAAAAGTGTTTGCAAAAGCTGTGTTATGCTAATTGGATATACTCTGTATTCAGGACAAAAACATGTTATTGGAACAAGCAGAGAGGAGATATGAATGCTAAGCAGTTCCTTCCTTCCTTTCCATCGCCTTGTAAGATCTGCATCTCAGGTACATTTCACATACATTAATATTCTTATATTCCTTGTGCTGGAGAGTACATTTATTTTGAAGATCCTTTTCTTGGGCGTATTATTAGAGATCTAAACACCGATCTGTAATGTCCTTTGTTTTATTTTATTGTGACAGAACATGTCATGGACCTGCACCCTTTTGTTAGTCAAGCCTCCTTTGGATCTTGCAGATGTTTTAACCAGGAGTTTTGAAAAGGACTCCTTTTATTCTGTATCTGCTTTGTGTTATTTAGACATAGCACAATTAAGGCTTACAAGGAGAGATGTACATTTTACATTTCCAGTTTCCAGCTGCAAGGCTTAGTACATAGGCTCAGGCACTTACTAACTATAAGATCACGCAACCTTTGTCTTAATTGGGTAAACAGGGTGTTTGGAGTATCACACAGCAGGACCAGGCTAATTAAATATTGTTCAGATTTCTCGCTGGGGAGTTTATGCAACCACTGAACTATGAGCAGTAGTGTTGCAGCTCAGAAACCATGTAATTAAGGTAGATATTTGGGGAAATGTAATCAACTTGTGGCATTTTGGTGAGATTTGACAAAGACCATTTGACTGATCTGAGCTGTTTGAAGAAAACCTTGCTGCAAATACAGGTGTTTTTGAAGCAAGCTAATTTTTAACCTACTGAATCTTCAAATGACAGCCTTTAGAATAAGGCCATTTAAAATTGTTATTGTGGGCTAAATTGTCACAGGTGAGTGAATTTCATCACTTCAGTTGTAAATCTCCACTGCCTGTACTAGGAACCTCAAATCCCACGCTTAGGCTGGTCAACTCTAAGAAGATTCACAACTGTATTATCAGAGAGGGACAGACTTATCTGCAGGAGGACAGAGACAAATGCAGCCAACCAAGAGACAGCAACTCCCTCCTACAAGAAAGGAAACAGGAAACAGAAGGGCCACCAAAGCTAAGACTGAAAGAACAAGCATTTCTAGTGATGCGTGCTTCTTCATTGCCTCATGTATGTCACTCTGCAGGTTTTTGCTGGTCTTATTACTTCAGATAAGATAACTTCAGATGACCAAATTTTGAGATGGAACTTTACACAGCAACTATATGTATTTTTTCACACAGAAGCAAGGTTTGTATAGGAACACAGGTTTCCTAAGAGAAATTGTTTTAGGAAGTGTTTATATGAGAAAGATCTTACAAGAGGGAACATTTGAGACATTCTGAACACTATAATTATGCAAATCTGTGCTGAATGCTACACACGGACAGTAGAAACAAATTCAACTTACCGGATAGAGTAGATCCCAGATAGCTAGATCCAAGATCCGAAATAAACATCTGGATTTATAGGTCTTTCCCTGACCTATGTATATGGGTCTCTCCAGGGATCTGCAATAGTTTTATCTTTGATCAGGCAGGTGGGAAAGAAGAAGGACAAGAGGCCATCCATTCCACACTTAAGCTGTCAAAGGCTTATATGGCCCTCAGGGTTAAGTCATAAAGGCTAAGCTCATAGCACTTGAGTTCCTTGTAATATTTATTCACATTATCCTCATGCCATAGAAATGGTAATTTTTTGTTTGAATATACTGAAAACTGGTATTTTCTTCATTTTGGAAACAGAGAACAGAGATAGGATGCATATCCAAATACCTAGAACAGCTTCTCAGTTTTCACATTCAGATGCCTCCCAAGAGCTTATTACCATGAGACCCGAGTGAACATTATTCTTCCCTCACCCAACCAGATATCCAATTGGAAAAAAAAAAAAAAGAAAAAAAAAAAGGACTGCTTGGATGGGGGGACAGCCCTGGTGTACTCTGGCAGATACATTGGTCTGGATGATTTGCAGGGGAGGATCGTGTGTCCTATCATATGACAGGTATTTGCTCTTTTGAGTTTAGAAGCATCCCAGAGATCATAGAATCACAGAATCATTAAGGTTGGAAACGACCTCCAAGATCATCTGGTCCAACCACCCCCCTACCACCAATGTCACCCACTAGACCATGTCCCTGAGCACCACGTCCAGCCTTTCCTTGAACACCCCCAGGGACGGTGACTCCACCACCTCCCTGGGCAACCCGTCCCAGTGCCTGACTGCTCTTTCTGAGAGGAAATGTCTCCTGACTTCCAACCTGAACCTCCCCTGGCACAACTTGAGGCCATTTCCTCTAGTCTTACCACTAGTTACTGCGCGAAGAGGCCGACCCCCAGCTCCCCACACCTTCCTTTCAGGTAGCTGTAGAGAGCAATAAGGTCTCCCCTGAGCCTCCTCCAGACTAAACACCCCCAGTTCCCTCAGCCGCTCCTCACAGGACTTGTGCTCCAGGCCCTTCACCAGCTTCCTAGCCCTGCTCTGGGTATGTTCCACGGCCTCGATGTCCTCTGTGTACTGAGGGGCCCAAAACTGAACAGATGCTACAACTCAGTTCTCTAAGGGGTTTAGGCATGACAATTCTCAGGTGATTGGCTCTCAGGATATAAATAAAAAGATGAAGTTTTATGCCTAAGTTCCACATTGTTTAAGAATGGCTAAACGCCTGGGAATGAATCATCAGGACAACATGGTGGGTGTGGGGATTCTAAAGGTGTCTAAAAAGACATACTGAAGCCCTGCCTCTCTCCAGGTTTAGGCATCTCTGTACAGGTCTGAGTTATGTGCCAGTGTGGCATTAGCATTCACAACCTCTGCTTTGGTGTCTGAATGTCTCTTTGAGTAGGATATTCTGTATGTTTCTTCTATTTTAATAGATGATCTGGAGGAAATGAAATGTAGATGCCTAATTTGAGTTCTGGAAGCTGAGTTCTTTACAGATCTCACAGGCAACGAGTAGCAGAGGAAGCCATTCTCTTCTAAATGCTGGGGACCACCTTAACTAACCTGCAGACACCTTATCTTCACTCACAGAGGATGACGACCTAGTGGGATGGCCATGGAAATAGAGAATTGCTGTCTCATAGTGCAGGAGTGGCTCTCTGCTCCTCAGTTCCTTAGTGCTGCCATCTGCTTCTGGAGGCTCCTAAACAGAAAAGGGGAAAAAGCAGTAAGATAATTTGCCTGTAGTAACTTCAGAACTTTCCTTGATAATTTTATGGCTGCAAGAGAATGTCTGGAAATGAGAAGACATCTCTTGAAGCGATTGCTGACCAAACCAAAAGCAATGATAGTACCAAATTTGTGTAACAAAGCAAAGATTTTTAACAAAGGCGGATCTTATTCTGCATTTGAAGCAACCAGCAAATGTTAAGTAAATGCTATAAATGACAAAAATAAAATAAACTTATATTTTTATGCACTTTTAATAACCACTACAAGTTCAGATCTTCAGAGATTTGCCATTGGGCCAGCTGAGGTATTGCTATTTCCTCATACTTAAAAATGGTATCAGATACAGACTGGTACTGCTTAAAAACGGTATCAGATACAGACTACGATAGAGCAGTGTGAATACTTTTTATTTTTTATTTTTTTGTAAATTCTTATTCACATGCAGATATATGACTTCATCACTTAAACTTCAGAGTTGTGGGCACTGTAAACTTTTCCACTTCCTGAACATTACGGTTGTTGTTGTTGTTGATCATGTTTTGTTCACGTTAATAACTTCTCAGCTCTTCTTATTCAAAGCAAGCCTCGATGTTAGTCTAAATAGGAAACCACAAGCCAAATTATGATCTCAGTCCACTGTAAATCTGTTTTATTTGCCTCTGGTAGAGAGACTTCATGTTAATTTTGAGATAACTACACGTGTGAATCTGACCCAAAACTGCATTTTAGAGTCTTTCTGTGAGATCTACAGTACCCTGTAATTCCAAAGTCCAGATTTGCCTGGTGATCTCTTGTGCATTTAGGTAATTATAAAAAACTGTTCCTCACAAATGTAAGTCAAGTTAATGCATAGACTGGTAGTTGAGGGAAAATTTTCCTCTATGTATTTTACTTTTAGAAAACATCTGACTGCCCTTGAATTAGTTTGCTCTCTGAACTGTAATCTCTCTTTTATCCAGAGAACACCTGAAATGTCCTTCAGTTTCAGCAGTGTATCCCAAATCCAGCAGAGATTTCTTAATGCACAGAATAGATGAGAGTTTGCTTCTACTCATTTGTTATACCTGCAGCGTACCTCAACAATCCCTTGACATTTCCTGTTTTGCTGACTCAAAGTACTAACAGAGAGTAGCAAAAGCAATACAAGCAATCTGAGCTGTTCTGGGACTCCAGAGACTTAAAAGTAAGAAGTTCCTCCAACCTGGCTAAAATGTGAAAATAGAATTTGGTGCCCATTACTTCTGGAAACAGTTACAGTACGAAAAATACTGCAGGGATGTTAGGTATGTGTTCATCAGCTGGACATCACAATGTATTTAGTGTGAAATTCATGGAAAATCTGTATTTTTTCATTTTCCCACAACTTACAAAAACATTTTTTTAAGTTATTGCCTTTTCAAATGGCATTCTGAGAGTGTGCCTACACTTCCCAGCACATTTTACAATTGGAATTTGAGTTCTAGTGCATTTTGAATGTATTTCAACATTTTCTTTGAACAGAGATGAAAAAATCCAGTAACAATAAATATAGATGAACTCTGAAAAATGTGATGAACTTGCGTAAGTGGAATCCATTGTTATGACAGCCACAAAGGGTGAAGAATAGGATTAGATGAGGTAGGGAGCTCTTGCTGCTGGTAGAAGAAAAGTTTGCAGAGACCAAAGGACCATTTTGTTTAAAAAACAAATATGCAAACAGCTGCTATCAACTTGGCTAGGCAGCCTAAGAGGGATTTTCAAAGGCACTCAGCACTGGTTTAACTTGCTTCCTACTGCAGTTGATGGGTTGTTTGCTGGCAAGGTTGGCTGAAGCCACACTCCTGAAAACACCACCCCGAAATCACCCCTACCTCTCCTGCCCCTTGACCCTGGAAAATCCCTGTCTGTAGAACAAAGTTTTCAGGATGGAGAATGAGTGTTTCTTTGCTGTGTGACCTTGCAGCAGCAACCACACTGATGCAAAACTGTGTTGTTTTTTTTTTTCCCAAACCGTAGCTTCACAGTTCATTCACTCTCTGCCCCTTCCGCAGACACATTTAATTTTGTTTCAGCTAAATCCTGTGAGCAGAGGCAGTCAGCTTGATACTCTAGACCGGAAGAGAGTTGTTCATCTTTGAACAAAATGCGTGCAGCTGAGTTGAATCTGTGAATCGAGTTTCAGTTTCTCTTTTCTCTGCCTCTCTGAGACAGTTTTGACCTGACCGCAGTCCCCTTAGGGTGCCAGGCAGTTTCTCCTTTCTCCTCACTTTGGCCATGGAGTGGTCAAGCAGAGGTGCAACCATATATTTTTTTTGTGGGGGGGAACGGGGTGCTACTGGGGTTTTGAATTTCCCACCAAGCCTTCCTCTTCCAAACCAAGAGCAACAAGACTGCTTGCTTGTCTCGGCCCGTCCCCGTGCATAATTACTGGTGCGTGTCGTTAGTGCTCACCGTACTGCTCGGTGTGGGAAAACAAATGGGGGGTGACAGAGATGAGGACCCACGAGGGGCAGCAGCACCGAGTATAAAAATGAAATCCTTGATTATGTTTCTGTACACTGTAGAGAGGCTTGATTAAAATGTGCATCAGCTGCACGGAGCGGCGGGGGAGTAACTTGGCCACCTTGAGCAGTTGTGGCAATGGGCACATTGTTTCGCAGATCGTGGGAGCTCTCTGAAGCAGAATGCCATTAGGCACTGCTCTCCGCACAACAGCAACCCTCAGCCCATTCATCTCCAGCAGATCTCCCAGTGAACCTCAATTTCCATTTCCCTCTGAGGAGGGTTGTGCCAACGCGATGCAATCAGGCGTCCTGCTCCCCACTTCAGCTCAGGCAGGCGCTGCTAGAAGGACCCTTTTCCTTCGAAACGCCGGGAGGGAAGAGCCTCGTGTTTTTCCTTCTCTGCCTGAATCTGAGTGGCAAAAGGCCAAGGCACCACACGGTGTGCGCACCTATGCAAACTGCAGCTGAGGGATGTAATTTTCTAATCTTCACAGCAGCCCTTCACGCGAGCCTTGGAGAGTGCAGCCCAGCAGCTGGTAACAGTGTTTTCTCAAATATTCACTGGCATAAAACCATGCACTCTGCATTTAAAGCTCAATCTCACAAAAAATTGTACTAATATAGAGCTTTCCATTTTTACTCTTTTTTTTTTTTTTTTTTAAAGAATCACACACATTTTGGTTCTGGTAATGTGAATTCTTTTTCACACCCGCACCTCTGAAATTGTGGTTAGCAACAGCATAATTTCACATTCAATACATCTCTCTTATGGTTTCCTTTACCGTCTATGTCATGAATTAATTTTTTTCTCCCTTTCCTAAGAGCAGAAAGCGTTCTGAAGGGGAGAGCTCAAAATTAAATGCAAAAAAAACCCACCTTCTTCTTTCCTGCTCCCCAAATCTAGCTGTGAAAAAAAATTAATCTATTTTAGTGCAAGAGATCGGTACCGTGACGATGTCAGTAGGCATGCTCATGATGTTGCATAAGATTAGAGTAATATTAGAATTAGTATGTTAGGAAATACTAATTCTAACCTTAGAGAAGATCAATCATAAAATTCCTACAGACTTGTCGTATGGGGTAGATCTAGGAAAAATAATCAAAAAAAATTTCAACTTCACCTTGAGTAAAAACTAAGAAAATGTCCCGATTTAAATCTGTGACTGATTCCTATTTGGAATAGCATCCAGAGGGATGTTATGACTTTAGTGCTGCAGTGGCTTCCTGGACGAAGGTTGTGAAAACGTGGCCCACATAGTACAAAGAATTAAGGTGAAGGAACAACTGCATCGAGAAATCAATTGCGCCACTGCAAAATGCATGTGTATGCATAAAGTCACAGTTTCTTAAGGCTAATGCCTTAAAAGATCAAAGTTGAGCACAAAAGCAAATCAATTGAGAGGTATCAAATATAATAAGCTACCGCTGCCGAAAGTAACAAATCGACTCTGACTTGTGCAACCAGTTCACACCATATGCCTTTCCCTTCTAATGCTTCAGTGAATTGCTTGAGTAAATAAATTAATTGCACCGTCATGAGGAAACACACACGGAATTTGCTTTACCACAAGGCAGAATGTAACTCAGTAGGTGACCCAAACGGATGAGCAACAGAGCTGTGGGGAGCTTCAGCGGCGTTCTTGGAAAGCCACCATATTTGATGCAGCAGTAATTAGACAAGAGCTGGCAAGGGCTGGTGGAGACGCGGCTTTAAATAAAACTTGGTATTTATTAAAATGCTTTGGAGGACGGTTAATGCTCTGTGCTCAATATCCTTCATTGTTCCAGCAGCCCTGGAAAAGGAGTTGCAAGAACTCTGAAAAAGTTCCCATAGCAACAGCCGAGAGGACGGACTATCTTTCTCCCAGCCGTGGATGCACAGCAACGACACGCAACGGGGGCACATCGGCCCTTCCCGAGCGGGTCCGCATGGCTCCACAATTACACACAGAAGGGCAGTATTTTCCCTGCCTCCCGGAAAGAGACGACTGCCTTTTCTGTTAAAATTATTATATCCTTTTCGCCCCGAGTAGGACAAAATCTCTTTTCAACCTCAGGACCGAGAACAATGCAAGAACAGCCTGCATGCACCGACACCCGGGTTTGTACATAGGGCCAGCAGCGAGGCTTGCTGACGGAGGTACTCGTTTGGGATTTGACCACCTCCTGATGGAAATACCCCCAAATCAGCACGGGGTCCACCCATCCTGGAGCCGCAGCTCTGCTCCCAACCCTTGGACTACTCCTCAGGGCCTTCGTGTCTCTGCAGCCACCTTGGGGGTCCCTACAGCTCTGCTGCTGCTGCTGTCGGCAGCACGTGGCTTCCCCAGTGGCTTCCCAGCGAGCAGGCTTTCTCTTTTATACAGAAACAGGCACCTGGGGGCGGGAGGTGGGCCTGCTTGGACCCTCCCTGCTCAAGATGAACCTACCTGCTCTTTTGTCGTTGCCCTCAGAAACGTGATGGGTAGCGGGAGTGTTTTATCTACAACAGGCTTTTATGCACAAATGTATCAGTACTTTCCAATGGGCCGTAACAACAAAAAGCAGAAAAAACAATTCATGTATCCATACTTTGAAAAAGTCACTCAGGATATCTGGCTTCTGTTATTCCAGGATCTCCCAGTACAAATAAACGAACGACGCCATTTCTTTTTAAGAACAAATTTTACAAAAAAATAAAAAGATGAGTTCATGCTATCTGCATGTGCTGCATCTGCACTCAGGCATTAGGGCGGTGTACACAGTTCCAGCGCAATGAAATACTTTCTACTGCATGTTCAATATTAGCTGAAAGATGCCTGGTTTCATTAACGTTTTAATTATCTAAGCACAGTTTCTGTTTACTCGACTCTGTTTTTGCAGCAATTCCCTCATCCCGTACTTCCAACCAGTCCTGTACATCACAAGGACCTTTTCGTTGACGTTAGCAGTCCTTCAGGACTGTGCTCGCAGTGCCAACACCAGCTCCTCTCGATGCAAATGCAGGAGATCTTTAGTGCCGGTATGCCCACATTGCAGTCGGTGTGAAGGACTGGTTGCATCCCAGCCTATTCCGACTCCGGGGTTTAACTAGGTCTTTCGCACACATAGGCGGATGGTTTGAATGTGTTTTTTTTTTTTTATTTTTTTTTAACCTCACGCTAACCAGTACGACTGGTAGATCAGGCCCTGACCCAAACCAACGAGACGGTGAGGCACTGCCCAGCCGGTTTCCCTTTCACTAGCACTCCCCCTGTTGTTCTGACTGGCACGGTCGTGGCGTGGCCCTGATGTGAAAACCCTGCACAAAGGGGGATGGATGGATGGATGGATGGATGGATGGATGGATGGATGGATGGATGGCCATTAGAAAGGGCTGGCGATGCCCAGCGGCTTTCTTAAGGCAGCTGGGGAAACGTTTGGGGTTCTCTCCCAGGATTTCTCACCAAAAAGGGAAAAAGAACAAAGATCCGGATGAAACACTGACAGTAAAGAATGAAGTTTTCTGTCTGCAGGGACTGAAGTTTTCTAAAAAAGGCCCATTGTTTTAAAATTTAAAAATAATCCGAAAAAATATTTTGTGAAAGCGTTAAAAAAAAATCCGATGAATTTTCAGCCATGTGAGCGAGTTTATTCTACACGACTCCTTCCTTTATGGAGATTGCCAGGTTACACTGCAGAAATTTGAACAGCGTAGGGCCAGGAAAATGTACTTGTGTAGGTGCCTTCCAAAGAGAGCTGCAGTACCTATGACTTCCAGGCAGCTATTCATTCTAAAATATTATTTTATACACAGGGAGACTTTTGCTCTCAGGTACCCTTGTGTAAATCAGCGCTAGGTTCACTACCGGATGGAGTCGCAGTGGTGGATTTTGCGTAAAAAAAAAAAAAAAAGAGCCGGGCCCATACTCTTGATCTGCTCGGTTTTAGATGTCACCATTACGGGTTAGAAATGACTAAAAGATGAAGAAGATAACGACTGACAGATTTCAGGGAAGCTCAGTCGGCTTGCACTGGGCTGTGGAGCCCTCCTCGTTTTATTGCGCCCTGCAGTAAAAGCGCTGAGGGGAGCCCCAGCACTGCCGCCCCCTCCCCGAAATACCCGCGGGTGCCCCCGCTGCAGCGCTGGGGGAGGCCGCGGCCCCCCTAAAGGCTCACCGAGCCCCCGGGATAAGTTGATTTGCCGTGCTATTCCAGCACGGGCGGCCTTTCGATTGTCTTCCCTGACCCCTTAACCCGCCTCCCCGTCCCAGCAGAGGTCGAAGGGCAGGAGCCAGCCGCTCGGTGCGGCTTGGGGGGGGGGGGATGGGGGGTGCTGGGGACACGCGGGCACAAAATGGAGGCCCCCGCCGTGCCGTGCCGTGCCGTGCCGTGCCGTGCGGCGCCGTGCCGGCAGTGCCCGGCTCTTAGAGGGTTGTCGGTACCCGCCGCTGGCCCCGCCGCACAGAGCGGCTGCGCTGCCCCTCCCCCGCCCCGCCGGGGGGATGGGAAGGGGGCGGGGGGGGGGGGGGGGGAGGGCAGGGGGCACGTGACCCCGCGGGGCCGCGCGGGGAGGGGGGAGGGGAAGGGGGGGGGAAGGGAAGGGAAGGGGGGGGGAAGGGAAGGGGGGAGGGGCGGCCGCCGCGCCGCTCGGGGGGAGGGGGAGGGGAGGGGGGGGAGGGGGAGGGGGGGGGGGGGAGGGGCACGGTGCAGAGGCGAACGGCAAATGTTGGCTGGTGGCTGCCGGTGGAGATGCGGCGGTTCCCTGTGGGGCCGCTCAGTGATAGTAGTAGTAATAATAATAATAATAATAATAATAATAATAATAATAAAGTCAAAACCCATGAACGACAACAACAAAACACCTCATAAAAAGCCATCTGGGGAAGGGAGGGTGTGTGCTGCGCCGCCCGGTGAGGTGCCCGCCATCTTGCATGCCCACCCTGTCGCGTGCCCGCCACGTCGCGTGCCCGCCATGTCGTGTGCCCACGTCGTGTGCCCGCCACGTCGCTGCGTGCCCGCCATGCTGTGCGCCCGCCATGTTGCTGTGTGCCCGCCATGTTGTGTGCCCTTGCTGCGTGCCCGCCATGTTGCGCGCCATGTTGCTGTGTGCCATGCTGTGTGCCACGGCTCCCCTCAGGCTGCCTGAGCCCCGTCCTGGCACACAGGGAGGCCCGCACTGTGCCACCACTGAGCCGGGGCTGAGGCCAGGGGGTTGTGTGTGGCCAAAGCCCGCCCCGAGCCCTGTGCCGCCCCGCTGGGTAATAAGGCCTCCACATGGCGCGTCGTGCCGTGTCGGTGCCAGCCGGCTCCAGGGCGGGGGTAATGGGACACAGCTGGCACGGGGCTGGGCTCTCGCCCACATAACCAGGGCAGGCCGGGCCAGGCCACAGCCCAGCATCCCCTGTTAGGCGTTCAGCTGATTCGCTCTGAAGGGATGTTGGTGCACAGCATCAGCATGGTCAATCTTAACGTACCGTTGTCCAAAACCCAGCCAGAAGCGATGTGTGTTTCTGTGCCTGGATGTGGCAGCACTTTCTGCATCCTGATAATCAACCTCAAAACACAGTCCCGAGAGTGCACTTTGAGTGAATGCTATACATTCAATCAGTTACATTTGCGTTCTGCTGAAGTGCTGGAGTATTTCCCTCAACGTTTTTGAGAGGCATAGGAGGTGGGGAAAAGGGGAAATGTTCGAGAAGTCTGGATTTCAGGCCCAGGAGGCAACACATGAACACCGTTCTGTTTCAGATGGCAGTGGTGCGTAGGTACTGCAGCACTTTGTGTGCTGACAACAGGGGAAATCCTCCATGGGACAGCCCCACCTGGAATATTTGGGGATCTTAGGTAATGGGAATTTAAAGATTTGGATGAGGCAAGGCCCCATCCTTCCCTCACCAGGTGATGCAAGGCCTGTAGCCCTGGTGACTCCTTGCACACATAGCTGTGAAACTGTGAACTCATCCCCACTTTGCGAGCAGCACAATGCGGCACCAGCACCTTTGAACCCTGCTCCAGCTCTTCAGCACCATGAGCTTCACATCAGCCCAGGAGGGCCTGGCAGAAGAAATGGTGTGCTGAGCTGCCAGTCATCACGGGTACTCCTGGGTGCCCTTCTGTGAAGCAATATGGCTGCAGTGCCCTCTGCGGCATCAGTAAAAAACAAACAAAAAAAGGAATATAATTTCTTTGTAGTACCAATGCATCACCTCTTTCCTGAAGCTTTCCTAAATGTCCACTAAATTAAGAAAAAATAAATAAAAATTAAAAAGCCAAAGTCTGTCAAATGCTGCCTGGAGTCAGCAGATTCAAGCAAGTCTCTCGGGAGATTCAGGGACAGATAACAGGGTGAAGTAAATGATGTTGTGAAGTGGCGCCGCAAGAGTGTGCTGGGAAACTAATTCCAAGGGTAAAAGTCAGGCTGATGTGAGTGATGTGGTATTTCATGGGGATGTAAAATTAGGATACATGCAGAGGGCCAATTTCACTGCTGACCTAATCTAATGCCATTCCAGTAATCTCAGAAAATTGCTCTTATTAATGCAAGAAGTGACTCTGATCCTGGAACGATGAGAGACGTCCTTTAGCAGAAGCAAATAAAGGGGACTACAAAATTTAGGCTTGCTGTACACTGATGTTTACTTAAACAATAATCATGTCCATAATTAACACAGGGGCAGTTTAGCCTGTGAGAAGTTATCAGTGCGATTTAAAAGCTTTCAGAATTTGCTTTGAGTTGTTAGAGTGGCACTGGTGGAAAAACATTAATATTTCCCCCATTTTTAAACTTGCTGTGTACCTTTAACCCCGATTCACATCACAGTTGAATTTGGCAAGTTAGCTTCTGTTGGATTGGTTTAGCACACTTCAGGAATCCAAAATATAATTCTTTCTACTGTATCGACCCTTTTAAAGAAGAAAATAAGGAAAAGCAAAACTTTTTTGTGTGTTTGGGAAAACTGAAGTGCCAACATGAATCTATCATTCATATTGCACACTCTGACAAACCATCTTTTGCGGAAAAATTGTTGAAACATATTTTTATTTTTATAGACTGTTTGATTTCTTTTGCTGCTGGAGGTATGTTGCCCAGTCTGTTGTCTGAAAGAAGCTCATGATAAAATGGGCAAACTGACAGGAAAATAAGACCTAATGATGGAGAAAATCCAAATGGAAAGCGTGCTGTAATTCGACGAGGATCCACCAGAATCACTGGACACATTACAAACAGCACTAATGCTTGCAATCTCAACCAAAGTCATAAAATACTTTTTTTAAAGGGCTATTGAAAATTCATCGTACAACTAAACAAAATACAATTTTCCATCCTGCCTTGTTTGTGATTTTATTATTCAGTTTGCCTCACTAATGCATATGCAGTCTTGTTTATCTAAGCTAAACTATAAATAAGTTTCAGTTTTTGCCCAGGATCTTTCTGAGTAGTTACTGTACGACGGAGTGTGGCCAGAGCAACAGGGTCCTGGAAGTTCTCTCTCTGCTTCAGTAAAATAAAGTATTCTCAGAAGCTTACCAGGAAGAGAAAGAAGAAAAGTGTGTAATGGCATCAGTCATAGTTATGGATCAAGCTGTGTTTGTGTGCATGCCTGTGTCAGTGAGTACTGGCGTAGGCGTTAACATGTTCAGTTCTGTAAAGAACTCTCCTGCTATACCATAACAAGTGCTTCACATTTGGTACCAGAAGCTGCCCGATAGAAGAAAACAGAAACCTTCTCAGATCACTGCTTTTAAATATATCTCAATTGCTATTCCTTTCAATTGAGAAGTGCGTTTATCAAAGGGAAAATACAGGTTCTGGGCTGGGCTTTGTACCGTAAAATCCATAATGCCCTTGATGGCCATTTATTGTAAGGGAAGCCAAGAAATGTAATTATTATTTTCCCTTTGGGTTTTGTTGTGATGAAGTAAGCTTCCGTTCTGGATAGTTGTGGTGGGATATGCTGAATCATCGGGTCTCTTGGCCACCTTGCCATCTCTCTCTTCTGAAGTAGTTCCTCATTTTTAAGGCTGCCCTAGCCCGTCTCTAACCTTATTCTCCTTCCTCCTCTGTTTATATTCACACTGAGGCAGCGTAATGAAAGGTTGGGGTGCAGCTGGCTCTTGATGTGAACACCACATCACGTGCAGTGGTGCCTGACTTCTAGCTGCACACCGAAATCTCATACAAAAAGCAAAACTAATTTTTCTTTCTGTTCACGACTGAAATTAAATCCTGCATGTTTTCAACAAGCGTTACTCATTTCTTCTTCTCAAAGCTGTAAGGATTGTTGACCTACTTTTCAGGTGGAAAAAAGAGACACAGAGGCAGCAAGCTGTTTTTTAGTACACTGTAAAATGAATTCCCTCCACCAGTACATAAAGCAATTATTTGTGTTCAAATATGATTGGCCTTCCAAATCTGAGTGTCTCTTTTGATTCCTCTGATGTTTTTAAAATAAGTGGACATGGTTTTAGGTAAATTTGCTCTTTTAGAACAGGTCTTACCATGTTCATTTTTTATTTGAAAGCAGATTTGTTGTTTTTCCGGTCTCATGTTCGGAGGAGATCAGACAAGGGCTTGGTTATGTATGTGATCCTTCAGCCTCCAGACCAGGATGAATTTAACCGTGGTGCATTTATGAGACCTGTGGGTACGAGCAGGGAGCGGGTTTTCCGAATCACTTGAATGACAGTGTGGTGCCCTGGAGACGGAGGCAGGGGTCTGAACCCAGCGAGTCTCTGTCTCTGCGTGGCTGATACCGTTTCGAACGATGGTCTCTGCCTTGGAGGATCAGCAGCCTGTCGTTCGCCGCCTCCCACTGCAGTTTCACCCCATCAGTCAAAAAGCCAGAGTGTGGAATGCAAGAGCTACTTTCTTGGATTTCCCCCTGACATCCAGTACTGAATGTACCTTCTGTGGCTGAACTGAAAATTTCATCACCTTTTTTATTCCTCTCATTTCACTCTTCCCCTTTCATTCCTTACATAAAGAAGAAAACACATGCAAGAAAAAGCGGCCAGAAGGACCTTCAGTCTCGAGGGGGGCTGGGATGTTGTTCAAGACAATTACTCTGGGAGACTGTGTAGCTATGCAATAGCAACGCCAAAGAAGGAGCCCTGGGGAATTACATCAGCTTTTTTTTTTCTTTTTTTTTTTCTTTTTTTTTTTTTTCTTTTTGTCACCGTAGGGGAAAAATCCTGAATAGGGTTATGAGCTGTCTAACTCTAATCAGCACTGTCCTAGTTCATAGCAAAGCATGCAGAACGAACCGAGCGCAGAGCACACACAGCTTCTGCAATGTTCAGTTTTAAGAAAGCAAGGCATATAAATTCCTGTGAAGCCCTAAAGAAAGGGAGGGATAATATGAAATGCAGGCTTTTTCCTGGTAATCCTCTCTGTGTATACTCTATTTCACCTCCAGCCTCCCTTTGTCTCCTTGCTGTCATTCATGACTCAGCACGGCCTTTCACAAAACCCCCATGCTTCTCTCCTCTAACACGCTGCTCGTCTTGCAGGGTTGCAAATCCACTTCCTTTGTCTGCCCACTTAACGTGACTCATCTCTTCTTGGACACTGGCCTTTGCCACTCACTTCCTGATGCTAAAAAATATCACATTGGTTCCAAAAAGAAAAGAAAAAAAAAAAAGCACTCAAGGACTTTAACGTTTTAGGATTACTCAGCTAATCGCAATGCCAACTGAGAGGCAGGTTTCGGCCGCACTGGGAGCTGGTGTCTCCTGGGGCTCTGCAAGAGGGCTGCTTGTTGTATGCATGGCGCTTTGGTCCTGCTGAAGGCTCAGCGCCGCTTCCTTCTCTCCCTGCAGAAACCAGCGCTGTGCAGCCTGCACAGCTGGACATGAAAGCCAAGAAACCTTTCACCTCTCCCACCGTGTGGTGACAACACCCACTGCCAGTGCTTGCTTTTGCTTCCACGTCACTTAGAGTGGTGTCTCTGCAGGGCAGGCATTTTGCTTCCCTTCGTTATTGTCCAGCACCCCCCCACCACACCTGTGACAATAATTCAAGGTTTAAGCAGTTGCCAGGCTAATGGTTCTGACATGCAGACAAAATGAAATAACTCAGAGTGGAGCTGGCAACCGGGAAACTTCAGAAACAAATTGATCTGGCAGGGAGTTTTCATTATGCTTCAGGGAACAGGTTGATCTGACAGAAATAGAAGTTGGCAAATAGATTACCTCTTGGAAAATGGCACACCGAGGTTGTGCGGGGAGATGAGGGGTGGTGTCTGATCTGGCTCCGGGAGGTGGGGTTGGCTGGCTCGGTGGAAACGAGGAGAATGAGCCCTCCTTGGAACAGAGATTTTGTCATTTGAATGTTTCATAAAGCACTCTGCAGGCTCGCAGCTTTCTCCTGTGGCTCCTGTTACCGTCAGGAGGCTCTGCCAGTGCACATCAGCCACAGCGTTCTGCATCTCATTCTGATCTGTCTCCACACCACCGCGGTGTATGTCTGCTTCTAACCTTTCCTTCACGGGTCTCCTGGGTCCCGCATCTGCCTTGGCCTTCCCTGTGAATGTGGCCAAGGAGGGTAAAGAAACCTGGAGGAGATTTTGCCCCAACTGCCCAATTGTGGTCACTGCTGTCAAAAGCACCATATGTTTTTATACCTGCAAAGCATCCAGACGCTTGATGCCAAGAGAGATGAAGCTGTCTATAACCTGATTTATAAGCCTCCTGTATTGCTGATGGGGACAGCAAGCCTCCAGAGCGGTTAAAACGTTTGCACTGTGCACAAAAATCTCCGCTCATCAGTATCAAACATGCAAACCATCCATTCTCTCAAAAAAGAAAAAAAATCCCCTTACATTTCTAGTAATTAAAAATAAATTCTCTCTGCCTGTGAATATAATCTAAAAAGTAGTCTGTTCTTTCTGTAAATTCTTCCTGTCAGCTCTCTTTCGTTTTTTTTTTTCTTTTTTTTTTTAAACGATTCATCTTTCAGCTACTCGCTGTTACCTTATATGGTCTCCCTATACATCTGGGCTTTTTCTTAATGAATGGTATTCTTCTTCATAACCTGTTTTGATACTTGGCAAGAATAATAGCTTCTTACCGACTATTTTATAACAGTATAGGCATGAAGGGATTTTATTTTTTATTTTTTTAGCAAGTATGTTTATTTTCCATGGAGTAAGTGCCATCAACAAAATGCTTTAGCTGAGCTGTATGTGAAGAATAGATCTGTGCCTCGAGAGTTGTTCTGATGTCCTTGGATATACTGTGGGAAAAAGTTCTTATGTCATGGCACACACAGACAATTTTCTACATATCTAAAGATGGAAAAATAGAAAATAAAATAATTATTACAGAAATATGGTCATAATGATGCATCTCAGTTCACTCAATTAATGCACTGTAATAGCATAATTAAAGCACATCACAGTCAATGCGCTGCTGCAGTTCCCCTCTTCATAATTCTGGAAACGCTGGGGCCCTTATTCTTTCCTGGTAGAATAGGAATATACTTGTCTGAGAGAATAAGTATTCAAGTATTCACAAGAATAGTGGAAAAGTAGTATACTCGATCAAACAAAGGGTATATATAGGAACTCTTGCTTTTTTTTTTTTTTTTTTTTCCTTTTCTCCTTTTCTTGCCGTCTTTCTGATGACTTTTTGTTTTTCCTGCTGGCAATCCATCTGTTGCACTTTAGGTTACGGTAATGTATAAATCTTGCAGTAGTTATGAAAGGATTATAAGATAAATTATTTA
Source organism: Anser cygnoides (assembly GCF_040182565.1). Classification (NCBI taxonomy): domain Eukaryota; kingdom Metazoa; phylum Chordata; class Aves; order Anseriformes; family Anatidae; genus Anser; species Anser cygnoides. The sequence continues at coordinate 134,178,980 of NC_089873.1, forward strand.
TTTATTTATGTATTTATTTATGTTGTAAGGCAGTTTGGAAAAATACATAAATAAAAATGCCTAACAGACAGCTATGACAATCTATTATAACAACAAACACAATGTTCTACCAGGAAAACTCCACAAATTCATTTTCTTGCAACTATAGTAATGAATTGTCTATGTCAATGGCATCTTGATTTTTGTGTTACTGTAATTAGTATGTAATCCAATCATGATTCCGAGCGCTTTAAACTATTTTTTTTTTAAATTCATGCTATCTTTCTGTAGTCTACAGTAAATGACAGCATATTTTTGCCCAAACTGTAGTTTCTATAATTCCTCATGAATTTGGGATTGATTAATCTAAATGGTTTTGTATGATTTGGGGGAAAATATGCCACATTTTTCTTTTGTTTAAAAATGCCATCTTATTCTTTGTTTTAGTCTTCAATTCAAATCAAGCTGTTTAACTTCTAGCTAGTGCATTAATTGTATTTTAAAGGTTTTTCGTAGAGAATTTTCTAGGTCTTTAGATGTTTAATATATTATATGTCACAGTTTAAAGTAAAGGTTTAATTAGTTGGCCTGTGAAAGCAAGTCAAGTTAGTACAAAAAGTCGTTGATTCAACAGTGACTTTGATGGGTAACTAGAGAACAATAATATGCTTATACTCTGTCCAGTCTTAAGCTAGGCTAAAGTTACATATCTTACAAAAAATGCCATATGAACATAAATTACTGTGGGTGATGAGGACTGCAGTATTACTTAGAGTTTGAAAGACATTGCAAAAGCTTGATGAAAAGACTTACATTTGTAAGGTAGCTTTGTCTCATCTTCTGTCATCTGTAAAACAAATCTGGAGAATCACTCAATCGTAAAATGGAACTCTGAGTTTTCTCTCTTTCTTCCTTTCTCCTTGTCCCTTCCCCTTCCCATTTCCCTTTCCTATTTCCCATTTCCATTTTCCTTCGCCAAAAGTGAAACAAGCTGCTTTTTATATAAGAAAAAGCAGATCCTTCTAACCAAAACCAAGACCAGTAAAAGGTTATTTGAAGTAGATTCTATAATATCAGTAGATACAAGATAGTATTAGAAGATAGAGGTAGAGCAGACAATGGGGAAGAGCAGAGTCAGGAAGAGCAATCCATATTATCCACATAAAGTCATTTCTGCAATGAACTCCACCTACTCAGAACAGGGTAAGCTGGGGACTCTTTCCATTCTTAAAACACCTTTTCTGAGAAAAACAACAACAACAACAGCAACAACAACAAAAACAACTATGTATGGTTTAAACAGAAATGCATAATTTTAAATAATTGTCTTGAATTTTTTCTGTATTCTAGTTGTTCATTACCCAGATATTTCTGAGGTAAAAAGGGTGTTTCATCACTAAACTCTCTTTTCTTGAAATTTTTACACAGATATCTTTGTAAAATCACTATCATTTTTGCATTTCTGTTGAAAAACATTTTAGTTTCCTTTGCCCCCAAATTTTAAAGGTATGTTTTTCAGAAGCAGGAATTTGCATTCAGTCATAGGGGAAAAACAGCCTGAAATGTTATGCTTCTATGAAAATGTGCAGAAAAGTGTTTTTTTTTTTTTCTTCTCCTGAAATTTCTAAGGCAATTCTCATTGTGTGAATACGGCTACTAACAAAGGATTGAAGCAGTATGAAAAGAATAAGGCAGGAAAGGAGGGAAGGAAGAGGAGGTGGTTGATTATAAATGTGAAAGCTTTATTTACACACACACACACGAACGATCAGCAGCTTTGAAAAAAGAATGCAGAAAAAGCACACACACACGTTTTTTACATTTCTGAATGCAGAATGGTGCTCTGAAAGAATCAACCAATTTGGTAATTTTACCCTACACAGATTTTTCTACTCTTGTTAAGAGGAAGTATTTTGAATGATGCTTTTTTTTTTTTTTTTTAAGTGCTTAGCCTCATGAGGTTAAGCTGACAGAATGGGGATTTTTTTTCTGTAGTCATTCAGCACTCAACATGATGCAAGTCTGGTTTTGAGTGAAAACACAGGGCTGTTATACCCTGTTTTCCACAAAGCATCAACAGGCTGCTCACAGGATAGATTAAAGGTGATTTCGCTGATGGATCTCAAAAGAAGCCCCAAAGGAGGAGGCTAGGTGAGCAGAGGAGGAAGTAGCGCAGCACATTGTGCTGTTGTTGGGCCGTCATTGACCAGCTGCTGCTTCCTGGGCATCCTGTGGCTGTGGCTGTGGAGGCTGGTCCCATGGGTGGTGGCAGTGGTGGCAGTGGCCTCTGTCATATTTAACAGCTGGTGACCTCCGCTTGGGTCTTACAGATGCTGTGGCCTAAAGTGGAGTCCTCCAGGGGTTGGTCCTTGCTGTGCACTTTGTCCTGCAAGTTAGGTGACATCTGGCAGTCACCAGAAGGCAGAAAAATAGTGACTTATGCCCCATTGTCTGAATTGCTCAGCTCGGCAAAGACAGTTGAATGCTGGGCAATGAACATCCATATAACAGCATGTTAAAATCACTAACAGATCTCCTAGAAAAATAAGAGGTGATGAAAATAGGGATTATGCCTGTGCTTCTATTTATTTATTTATTTTCTGAAGAAACTTCACGTTTTTGCCAGTATTGATGCTGCTTAGTCACTGGCAATAGGGTGGCTGATGTAGGCCGAGTTGAGCTTTTTGATCACTACAGCAGTCAAGACGGGCAATACGTCTATGCCCGTAGCACAATTATGATGAAGAAAGCCTGGCATAGGCACTATTTCATGTCAGCAGATGAAAATTTTTCAGTCTCCATATTAAATACAATCTGAAGGAAAATGAGTTAAAAAAAAATAAAAATCTCTATTCTCCATTTGCCCTACTTTGCTGGGGGAAAAATCTCCATGGAAAGCATTCCAAAGAATTTCCTCATGAATATACATGTATGTATACATACATGGGGGTGTGCAGGTGTGCACATGTGAAGAGGTGTCTTTGTCTGCCACCAGATAGATTCTTGCTTCCTTCCTTTTGAGTTGGGAATCTGGGAGGGTCAAAGATGACGGGCATCTGTTTCTGGTGCTTGCCTATGGCGATGTCTTGACATAGGTCCAAGACAGCACATGACCTGTGTTCCCAGTTACAGGACCCTGTTTCAGATGATCAAAGGCTGGCCATAATTCTTTCATGTCAAACACCTTGCCTGGCTTCTAGATAATCCCCGGGCATGTTGGGATATGGTGTTTTGATAGCTGAGTGTGAGAGTCTTTTCTTCCCGCAGTCCTTGTGGACAATGAAACCAGCATTGGAATGAAACTATTTACATCAGCTGAAGGCTGAAAGATCCGTTACAATTTTAGTGAAATTTATCTGTATTCACATTGCTTTTAAATATGCTTTCTGCACTTTTTTTTTTTTCTTGAAACTCCAATGATTTCTCTGGAGTGTTAAAAAATAATATAATGCTGTGATGGATACACTGAGTAATCTTTGTTTTCAAACTCATTATATTATAGTGAAGACACATGGTACTCTGGTGGTATATAAGAGAAGAAAATGCATATTGTGCAAATTATACTGCAATGTTTGGACACAAAATGCTATGAATTTTCTACTGTAATTCCTGTCATGACAAAACATCTCTCTTATGAGGTTTGGATAAATATTTAAAACTGAAACATTTTCCATGGAAAGATGAAGATTCAGTGGCACAAAAATAGTCTATGGACTTGTGAGACTTCGTTGAATTTCATGTTTTAAAAAATCTAAAACATGCCAAAATAATCTGAATATTTTGCTTTGACTTTCAAAATGAAACTTTCAATTTTTTAAATTCAAACGGATTTCCTGCCTAGAACTCTACTTTCATTAAAAAAAAAAAAAAAAGAAAAAAAAAAAGCTCTACTTTGAAATTATCTGTGCAACACTGACAGGAATTTCAATTCACTGACAACTGCTTTCTCTTCCCTCATTCCCTTCTCCTCCCCCAGTGTTTTTTTCAGAATTGCCATAGACTAAAAATATCCACGATATTTGTCGGTCTGTGTCTGACGACTGTGTTTTCCATATCTTTCCCTTTATACTGTATCACTTCCACAGCTATCCCACGCTTTTCAAACACTGATTTTCACAATTTTCATGACTGCCAGTTGTCCGTCCTGCCTCCATCACATAGCTGGAGGCACCTTTCCCCTACACCTTACATCCCGTGACAGAATTGGAGAAAATTCAGTGAGAGAAATGTATTTCCAGCAGTCTGTTTACTTTTTATTTTTTTCTATATAGTCCTGAGGCCTTGGGTTTTGGATACTGTCCACTGCAAACTGTGCTTTTTCTTCGCAAGTTGTCCCTGCAAGGTGCAGTTGTGCAACCAGCACCAGTTTCTGTGGTGCAGGGGTTGGAGCGGTCAAGCCTGGAGTGGGATTTTTTTAATTATTATTATTTTTTCTTTTTCACATCAACACAAGCCAGGCTACAGCCTTTACCTCTCAGGCACATCCCCGTCCCTGAGAACCAAGCAATGGCTATGCCTTTTTGGCTGCATTTGGAGATTTCTTCAGAAAAAGTGCTTTTTGAAGCTCGTGCGTGAGGCCTAGGAGTGCAGGAGCTGCCATGTTAGGCCGCAAGGCTGGCCTGCACTCTGCGGGGGCTGCCATCAGGGGCCCTCAACATGGGGACCACCTGGCTCCCAACCCCAACAGCCCTGGGGGTGGCAGGGGGTCCTGGGCCACCGGCAGGGTTGGAGCCCCGGGGGTGGTGGTGCCCTAGGGGACATGATGAAAGGCAGGCAGGTGGGCGGACATGGTTCTGCCCTTTGGGTGCTTTAGTGAAAGGCTTATAGCAGCAAACAGGAACAGCAAATCTCAGAAGGCTTTTAATATATAGCAGCTTAGTCGTTTTAGTTAAGTCATTTATTTATGTGAACTAAAATTTGGCCCTCTACACCTAGTGTGTTGGTCTGGCGTGTACTGCACCATGCGGAGCGTCTGACTCCCTGCACAGGGCTGTTCGTGTTCCAGGGTTTTCTAGGCTTTTCTCAGCTGCTTCTCACATGCCTTCGCTGGGATGGATTATGTGCTTTACTTCTCATTCCTAACAGTGAAATACAAACCTTGCACTCAGGCATTTCCCACCAAGCCCAAGCCCTCCACAACTCGGTGCTGAATGCCGATGTTCGTTCCTGTGTGAACGAGCGGATTGCCCAGAAATGCGCCGTTTCACGCGCGGCGCACGCGGCTTGCCGCTGCAGCTGCGCGGCGTGCAGATGAGGTCAGCCAGCTATGTCTGCAGGCCTGCTGCCGAAAAAAGCCCCAGACAGCCTGGAACAGGAAGGGGAGGAATGCACGCAGGATGGAGCGAGGCGGTTTTGATTAGGATAAAGTTATGACGATTGCAAGCTGGGGGATTTGTCACGTGTTCCTCAGCAACCGCAGTTTGAAAACCCTTCCCCACCTGCCTGAAGGGAGAGCCTGCAGCCCTGTAAATGTCTATTAATGCGCCGAGGGTAGAAAAATAGATCAAAGCAAATGTGCACATTAAGAAAGCATATGTGAAAATGCAAATAGAAATACTTTGTTATTACTCTCATTCTGTAATGGGCCATTCAGCCCCGTTCTAAAAACAAAATGGGTTTTGTGAATTTTTTTTTGAGTGACATTACAAGAAAATCCACAAGATCCTACTGCAGGACCTAGGCTAAAGTCTGAGGCTTTACATGCTTTATGTGTTTTGACACAAAAGAATATAACAACATATGAACATGCAAAAGTTAATATTTTATTGTAAAGCTGTTAACACACCGAACATTTTATGCAACTTTATGTAGGCTTTTTACACAGTGTAGTCATATAATTACGCCAAACATTTTTATCTGCCCAGAAGCTTTGGGAACAAGCTCACTGAACTGTGGCTTAGTGAACTCTCCTAAGGCTGATCATTATAAATTATTAGTAAAAAATGAAATATTTTTATTATGTTAGTGCCACCAGCAGTTTGGGAAGCTTCACCTTCTTGGGTATGCCAACTGAAAAATGAGATGAGATATTTTATCTCCGTCTCTCCTTTTTAATTTATGAGCCCAAACACAAAGTAAAATTACCTGTAAAGCTGGATAAAAGTAGTTCCCTGGAACCCAAAGAACAAAAAACTATATATAAACAAGAAAGAAAACATTTTAATAGTATGATAGATCACAAATGGAAAAAAGCAATAAATGAGAAAAAAAAACACTGAAATATATTTAGTCATGCTACAGTAAAGGAAAAACTGAAGCAAAAAACAGATCCTAAAGAATCTGCCAGTGTATCAAGTCACATCACACAATGCTCTGTGGGTGAGACTGGTGTTAAGAAAGGATTTTTTGTGCTGCTGTCAATAAAAGAGTTTTTAAATTATGCAGCAGACTCTTCCCTTGTTTAGTGGGAGAGGAAAAATCATCTTTAAACAAATAAGCAACCTTATATAGGTATTTTGACCTCAAACCCATTCAATTTTACAAGCCAGAGGTTTGTCAAAGGAGGCTGTTAGAGACAAATTTGATATGTCACATTTAACCCAGGTGTTATGAAGACTGGGATCCTGTGGCACATAGAATGCTAAGCTATGGCTGTAGTATACAGATGGAGAAATATTTCCAGGATATCATTGTTCCCAGGGCTTTAAATTTAAATAACTATCGAAGAGCAAAAATCATCAGTTGTGAATGTTGTTCTGTCAAGTAATGGAATTGGAGGAAAATCCACCATTTCCTGGAAATACACTGGTCTTCATGAGAATGTCAGTGGTTTCATTTTTCTAGGATGGATACCTGGTCGTAAGAAAAGCAACTTCACAAGCTGAGAGCTTGATGGCTGTAGCACTTAAATATAATACGAAAAAATATGGTTCTTAAATTCTGATTATTCTGGGCTTGTCCTTCTTGCTTCTGTATGAAAAAAATGAGAATTCTCTGTTTAATTGTATAAGGGAATGAAAATGCTTTGTGACGTTGTTATTTTACCTGAAAGTTTTCTTTTTGCAGTGCCGCACTTATCTTAGCTTTTAATTACACAAATTGTCAAATCACATCCTATTTGTTCTTTCATTAAAATATTGAAAAGATATTTTTATAAGGATGAAGCTGGGTAAATAAATTTTACATTTCATGGTCAGACATTTTTCTCTGTCTGAACTGTTGCCTCCCATGTTTATTCACAATAATGCATTATGTTGTTTCTTGGAGAGTTAGGAGTCAGCAGAGCTGTGGAGAATAAGCATGTTTAATTTAGATCATAGCTCCATGTACATTAATCCTGGATCTGTGCACTGTCAGACTAGACAGCAAATATAAATTAATCTGAATGGGGAGTGAGCACACCATCATATTTTTGCTAAATTATCCAACACAAGCAACATGGTGTTTATGCCACAGTTAGGCTTTATTCTGATGCAGGGAAGGCAAATGATATCTGATCCATCATTATTCTGCCAAGACAAACTTATTTATTTAAAAAAAAAAACACTGAACAAATGTGAACTTTAACTTTAGAAAAGCCTATGACTTTGTCTACCATAGTATTGTTCTAGACAAACTGGTGAGAGATGAACTCGTTAAGTGAATCTTAGAATCAAAGATAGGCTCAGGTTGGAAGGGACCTTAAAGACGATCTAGTTCCAACCCCTACCTTCAAGTGGACAAGAAGGTGGGGTAGAAAGTTGTTTATACTGTCGGGCTGAAAGTGTAGTGACAGTGATACAAAAAAAACAACTGGCTGTTGGGAACTGATAGTGTCTACTGGGGTCAGTGCTGGGGCCAGTACTTTTGACACCTCTCTTTTAGAACTGAATGATGGGACAGAGTGCGATCTGCTGCTTTTTGGGTGATTCCAAATTGAGGAGGAGTGGCTGATGTACTGAAGGGTCATTCAAAAACACCTCGGCAGGCTGAAGAAATGGTCTGAGAGGAACTGAATAAAGTTTGACAAAGCCTGGTGGAAAATCCTCTATCTGGGATGGAGTAATCCCATGCATGAGTACAGGCTGGGAATGACTGGCTGGAAAGCAAAAAAGACCTGGTGGTCCTGGTGGATGACAAGTTGAACGTGAGTCAGTGGTGTGCCCTTGCAGCAAAGATGGTTATTCCTATCTTGGGATGAAGGAGCTTAGCCAGCAGGTTAAGTGATTCCTGCCCTCTATCCAACACTTTTGAAGCTGCACCTTCATCAGCTTCTGATGACAGTGGTTGATGTGCTGGAGGGAAGGGGTGCCATCCAGAGGGACTTGGACAGGCTTGAGAGGTGGGGCTGTGTGAACCTCACGAAGTTCAACAAGGCCAAGTATAAGATCCTGCACCCACCTGGTTTGGGGCAGTCCTAAGCACAAATACAAGCTGGGTTGATGGATTGAGAGCAGCTCTGAGCAGAAGGACTTGGGAATGTTGGTTGATGAGAATCTCACCATGAGCCAGCAGTGTATATTGCAGCCCAGAAAGCCAATCGTATCCTGGGCTGCACCAAAAGAACCATGGCAGGGTGGTCGGAACTGGATGGTCTTTAAGGTCCCTTCCAACTCAAACCATTCTATGATTCTTTGACATATGGTTTGAGGATACAGAAAAGGCAGAGCTAAACACTTCTTGGAAATGTACCGCAATAGAATGAGAGGCAACAGACGCAAGCTGGAATGTGTGAAATTTGGAACCTATGTAAGTAACATTTTTTTGTCGTGAGCGTGATCAGCCACAGCAATAGGTGGCCAGAGAGGTTGTGGGATATCTGTCCTTGGAGATGTTTCAAACCTGCCTGGATATGGGCCCGACCAACTGGTTTAACTGGCTGTGCTTTGAGCGGGAGCTTGCACCAGGTTGCCTCCAATCTGCATGAAGTCTACAGATTTGTCTATCAGAGTTTGCTCCAGTTCAGCACTCTGTGTCGCCGGTGTGCGACTCCTTAAAATGGTTTTGCTGTTTTATGGAACCATGGCCTCATTTTCTTTAGCTACGTTGCTATGACCTTTCCCTCAGAGTTTTAGAGGAAGTGCAAATCCTATGCATTCATGCATTTCAGCTCTGCCAGTTGTACAGGCTGGAGAATTTATTGCAACTTGAAGAAAGTTCTGCCTTGCATGTCTGTGCTAAGGACCAAATATGTGTGAACATACACATGCACATTGCCAGGAGAGTGAAAAATAATTATGTATCTGGGATTAAAGGGGATTCAGGAAGAGCTATTAGCACTGACTTCAAGGCAAACTGAGAAAAGTATTTAAAATGACAAAGGAAATCTAGATATTATAATTTCCTATGTTGTTACTTTTTAAATGCAATGCATTATCTCAGAAACTCTTACAGATTTTATAAATGTTATATTAGACAGGAATATGGTGTACCAAATACAGAACTTGTTCATATGTTAATATCATTTTTCAGGAGGCTGTTAACTGTTACCATTGAAATTCTTTCCAAATTAGGCAAGGAAGTGTCACCCACAGTGATGTAGGATGTAACTAACTGAATAAGTGAATACCTCCAGTATTGTATGTCTCCAGCTTTGTAGCTGTATTTTGCTTCAGGATGATGGAGGAGTCATCTGCATTGTCTTTCCTACATGTAGTCGTGGGGACGGTTTTCTGTATCATGTGCATGTATTCTCTGAGTGCAGATGGGAGTTGATTTTGACAATATGAAAATTCAATTTCCTTTTTCGTCTGGTGTATTTAGTTGTCATGCATTGTCTGACAATATGTTTCTTCTTGTTTACTCCTTATTATGCAGTTTTGGACTTGCCCTCAGGAAGTGGTGCTATGTCAGAGATTGATAGATTTACCAACACAATCAGCCAGATACGCATCCAGGATTTTTTAAATCTGCTTATACTATAGCTCAACAAAATTCCTCTTTTATACAGTACCCTTTCCTCTTTTAATAATTTCATCAATAGAGAAAAAAAAAAAAGAGGGACTCTATCTTTTCTTTAAACATCACACCTAAATTTTGGTGAGAGAAAATTAAAATCCAATTATGGATCAGCAGTTTGAAATCTAGACCTGAGGATTCTTTATTCTGTGATGAACGTATGTGCACTTACAGGAAACATTTTAGGAAAATAGGCCCATTTTCATTTTCCCAGGACTGGAAACATCACAATATTGAAGCATTCCTGAAGGATCGTTATATCCAAACAAGGATAAGAATGTTTATTTTCTTTGCAACACATTTTGTGAATGTTCAAGTTCAGAATTTTTAATTATTTGCTCACTGGAGCATTGCTCACTGAATGTTCAAAACTCTTTTGGTATACAAATATTCAGAATTACTCAAGGGAAAAGTAGTATTAAATGAAGTATTGTTATGGAATTCCTTGAAATGTTATGACTACTGCTTGAGGTATTTTTAGAAGTAATCAAAGCGTCCTCTCATTTGGAAAAGCTTCCTTCAGGGCCATGCAGTCCGTATTCCTTCCTGTGCTGTGGCAGAGCTGGATAATGCTGTGCAATGGAATAAATTTGGCCCTATACTTGTGTCATCATCCCAGCTGTGCACAGCTGTGGTCACTGCACACACTGTCATTGGAAGAGCCTTTGTATGCAATGATATAACAGTATTCTGCATAGCTAGCAAAGGGTACTCTGTTCATGTTAACTCATTAAATTCCTCACATTCCCAGTCCTTTAAGGGTCCAGTCCCATAAGCCTGACTCGTGGTGTAAAGATTTCAATGGGAAAAGTACTCCCCTTGCTTACTATTGCACTGCACATTCACCTAAGTATTCATTTGGTTTCCGTCATGCTACTAAGTAAGTGGGATTGAATTACTGTGAGAAGAGGAAGAGACCACAAATCTATTTCTGGTCTTAAGGAAATTAATTAATTTAATCTGATATGGTTCCTTCTGACAAACACATACGAGCTACCATTTCGCATCACCTCATCAAAGCATAAAGATGTTTACAAATGGGCAGCATCACTAAGAATTTGCCAGCTGGCTAGCTAGGCTGTTCAGGCTTTAACTGTTGAAGCTCCATTTTTGCGTGTCTCTATTATATGTATTAGAAAGGGCATGTCGATATTAACCAAAATAGGCAGTAGTTTCAGTTTGTTTTAGTCTTAAAAGTTGTATGCAAAACTCATGCCTGAGAATATGGTTAGGGTGGAGTTCTGCCAGTACACAGAAATATTTGCTATAGGAACTGAAAAGTAGCTTGAAATATTTGCTGTTTATCCGTTGACATGGAAGTAGTTCCTTTATTAGGGATCAGTTAAAAAGTCTTAGGAGACTTGAGAGAAAGTCTTAGGAGACTTAGGAGACTTGACATATTTTCAGAATCATGAGCTGGTTTTAATCTGCATGGACAACACCTCCCTGATCAGCTTTTACATGCTGCATACACAATGGCTTTGCTAGCCTGACAGCAATTGTGCAGGAATTTGGGCTACAGTAGTTTACCAGTAACCTTGTATGCCATACAGGGATCACTGTGCTGCTTCTGGATTACCCAGGGCTTCACACCAGTCAGCTGGCAAGATTGCACGAGATCCATTTGTCCTTCACTGTAGTAAAGCCATTGGAATGACATCAGTGACTGCTTCCTAGTAATGTGTTGAAACTGCACACTGGAAGAGGAAATGTTTATTGCAAGTTCAGCTCAAGTAAGGAACTGTTTTTGGAAGATATTCAGACTTGGAGAATTGACTTCAGAGTAAGTGTAGAGAGGCTGATTAATCTTCTGACACTGGAGACCATTGAATAGGTCGATGAATTAATACTTTTGTTGAGCTGAGACTGTTTATTGCTTTGGAAAAAAAAAAAAAACAAACCTATCTCAGCAGTGGGGTCTAACATTTTTTTTTCCCTGTGTTGGATTGTTTGTTTTTAACTTGGACTGTTTTTGAACTGACTGATTTGGAAATTGAGTTGTAAGGTTTTGTGCCTTGGAGATCTTGTTGTGAGAAGGAATTTACCTTGTAACAAGGAAACGTGCAGATAGGGAAACACAATGAAATTGTAAATCTTCTTTTGATGGATTTAATTACGAGTTTTCTTTAAGGAACCACACAGTAAGATAATCTTGGGATAAACAAACACTTAACTTACTTTTTTTTAACTGAGTTTGTTTTGATTTGATTGATTTTGGGTGACTATCCTTTTGCTGGAGGCTTTCATATTGTTTAGACTTGGCTTTCAAAAGTGATTTGGGAAGGATTTTTTTCCTCAGAGTATAGCAAGTACATTGTGTATATATTTGGGCTAACTTCTTTTCATGCATTTATCTTCTTTTGTAGCTGTTGCCTCTGCAGTCTTCAGAATCACATTAAAGACCTGTATGTATGTGTATTTGTGTGCAAATATGTGGGGTCTGGTTGTGTATGTGTCGTTCTTACAAAGCGAACATAAGTAGGGGCTCATGTGAACCAGCACTGTAATTTGCACAATGCCCTGTGGTAAAACAAGTTAGGTCTTTTTCTGGCACACTGTCCACAAAGTTTCATATTGTTTTGTGTTTAGCATAAACAATTTCTATTGTATTTGTAAATACTTTATGTAGGTTCATCTGTGTCCAATACCTGCTGCCTCAGCATACTGATACAGTTTGCAGTCCTAGCTCTTACCTTACTCAGTGTGGTTCATTTATTTGCAAGAACAAAGTGGAGAAATGGGCTAAAGACAGCCAAGAAACAATAGATTCCCTATGCAGCATTAGATGTGTTAATGATCCATTCAGTGTAAGATTCAAACGTTAGCAACAACTAAAACTGAATGAATTAGAAAAAAGAAAAGGTAGTTCCCTTCAGCCCTAATAAATACAACAAAGCCATTTGTGTCATTCTGTTAGTTGTTATTGCAGACAACTTAAGTACTAAAATCAGGTAAGGATACCCAGCTAAACTATCATGAAAGCAGAGGTGTGAGGAACAGTGAGAAAGAGACTGAGAGATCAGAACAAGAGCGGGGAGGAGCTGAAGGACACGTTTGTCTACTACTCCATTTGTTGCAAGTATTAGAAAACATGTTATGAATGAGGCAAGGACCTGAAGAAAAGTAAAGATGACTGGTTTTTGGCAGGACAAGTGAGCATCACCACAAAGAGCTGAAATTTAGCATATCTAGGACATTATTCTGAACATGTCAGTTTAGTCCGGCTTCTTTCTGTGATAAGTCTATTTGCTAAATGTCTTCAGTAAGACTATTGATACCGTCCATTTTTTTTTTCTGATTTAATGAAATTTGATTTTGAAGGGAGAGCCTGAAGCTGGAAAATCCTTACTGAAGGGTTATGACGTTTTATTGAAAATATGGAAAGATGCTTCAAATGAGGTCTTGCCAGGGTTTGTTCTGGCCTATGTTCTTTTAAATGGAAGTCATTACATGCATGATGGAACAGAGTTCACTTATTTAACATGTGGAAACTTGTTAGGGTAAATTAGAAGTTTGGAGGAAGGATCAGAATTCAAACCATGTTTCAAAATTAGGAAAGACGGCCCAAATCATCACAATGGAATTTGATAAGGAAAAGTCCCCAGCGCTCTATTTAGGAAGACAAAATTAAATTACAGATACACAATGGGAAATAATTGGTGGTATAACAACTAAATCACAACAAATTGCCACAAATTTGGAGTCCCTCAGAGAATGTGGAGAAGAAAAGCTTGGTTGGCACAAAATGGGTTGTAGCTGCCTGTGAGTCTCCCGCAGAGAAGATCTCTCTTGGTTTGGAAGTTTTCCTGCTCTTTCTGCAAGCAGAAAGACAGAAGTAGTTTAGAAACAGAGTAGAAAAGGTTAGAAACTGGGGTGTGTCATTTTTGCAGGAGAGGCCTGCAGAGACAATAGATCGCATGGTTAGAAATATCTCTTCCATGGGAACATTATGATTGCAGCCACCCTTGTCAGCTATCACTAGATGCCAGGACACTCTTGCTAAGCCTCGGTGACTGGAATGAGCAGGGATGCTTTCATGATGTTCCCTTGACAGCACACAGTTCATTGCAATGGTGGACAAAGCAGTTTCTTCACCTCTGTATAAACCAGACCATTATGTACATCTCCATGTTCGTGTCTGTTCTCTGGAAGAAGGAAAGGCAGAGTGGTTGTCATGAGAACAGTTAATCGAACTTTTCTTTATGTTTCTTTTCCTTGGGATCACAGAAGGACCATCGATGAGAGTATGATGGGGAGAGCTATGGGATGCTGTGGAGGTGTTGCTGTTCATTTCCCAAAGGCAGTCTAGGCCAGTGTGTTCCTGGAAGAGAAATGCAAATGTGATGGATTTTCCTGTTTGGCTTCATATAACTTATAAGACACAGGCAGAATACCAAGCTATAGCTTAAGTCCTGGGAAACTCATCTAATGATTTTCTTTTTACAACAGTCCTTTCCCAGTAAACCGGGCAAATGCTATTAGACCTGTTCTGGGAGGTGTATCTTGGGCTGCAAATCCATCTGTGAAACCAGGCAAATAGTAGAGCAACTGAAAAGTCATCTCTGGCTTGACTAACGAACCTAAAAGACTTAATTTAAAATTAGGTTAGAGCATGCCTGCAAGAATTTCAATGACTGCAGTTTGGACGGAGAAAACGCTAGGATTTATTTGCAGGCTTATGGCCAAAGAGTTACACTTTTTTTTGGAATTCTCTGAAAATATAAAGCAAATATATGCAAGTTACTTGGAAATATATGTAACACAGACAGCTGAACCCTTCTTGGCTCCCTTCCCCTAAATGAGTCTATGTAGTCAGAAAAAAAAAAAAAAAAGACATGTAAGTTTTTCTTCTTCTTGTGTGGATATTATTTACAGAGATGTTGCTCCCTAGTGGAGCTATAAACAAAACAGGTAGAGGTAGAGGATTCTTTTGTTATTTCTCACAACTGCAGAAGCAGAAGAATTTCTGTATTTGAGAAGAAGAACTTATCTTGACTGGAGTTCAGCTGTTACATTCACCCATCTAAACTTACAGCTCCCTTTTTCGTTCACTCTGTACTTAGGGTTTTATGAGAGAGTATTCTCTCACATTCCTCCTAACACCCTCCTGCACACACTTTCACAGACTGTGTGACTTAGTGGTACAGCACTAGACAAGAATGGGGCTTAACATTAGCACTGACATTGTGTTATCTTGAAAATGTGGTCTTTCTATCTTCCACTTGAGATATTAATAAACTTCAAAAGCTACTTTCAATCTAAAATAAAAAGCTCCAGGGATATTTAAGTATGTCGACACTGCTGCTGCATCTTGATGATAATCTTATCATGCAAAGGTGGAAAAAAAGAAGCTGATCTATAAAATATGTGCAGCACAAGCCACTGTAATTTCAAATTACAGATGTCTGGATATTGACCCACGGATCATTTCAATTACTTGCTTTTGTAGATATGCATGATCTACCACAAGCCTACCACAGTTTGGTTCAGATAGTGGATAGGCAAGTAGAAGGAAATGTTTCCTTTAAACTGTTGACATGCTGTCTGATAAGTAAATGCTTGAATGATGTCATGTCGACTTGCTGTGATGTGATGGAAAGTAGCAGTGCAGACTGTGTATGCAATAGGAAGAAAGGCAGGGACATTTCTGTGATATCGTAATGCCCTCAGCAGGAAGTGTTGGTGCAGCAGGGCTGAATCGTCAGTACTGGAGTTCATCCATTAACATTCCAGAGGGAAAGAGGGGACAGGCATTGAATGTGGCTAATTTGCAGAATTTGTGCACCTAAATTTCTGTGAAACTGTGGAGAAATTCAATAGAAAGAAGAACAATAGTGTGTTTAAATAATTAAACACACTTTCAGAAATAATTAGACCTTTTTGGGAAATTGCAGAAAGCTGTTCTTGCCTTAATTCAAGGCTGTGTTTTAAGCCATGGTGCAAATGTGATGTGATGGAAATACAAATGAAGATGAAATAAGCAATTCTCTTTTAAAATTTTGATTGAAATTGTGTACCGATTTGAAGAAAAAATGAAATACTTTCTGTTTTGTTTTTAAATGGCCTATGCATAGACATGCTTTAGGGTTAAAAGTCACATCTCTTCAGCCATTGCAACGAAAGGTCCAGTCTGGTGCTGACAACAGTTTATCTTAAATACTGATAAAATTTCCAGTGGCCATTCCTACCTCGGTTGATTGGAATTAACCCATGTTCCACATGACAGTTGGCCCTAATTAAGTAAGTAAGGTCTGATGAAGGTTCAATCCACTTAATAATCACAGAAAAGACCTACTCAGGTGCAATACAAAAGATAGTCCAGACTTCAGAGATGTTAAAAAAAACCTCACATAGTTTAAATGAAAGTTCTCAAAAAGAACAAACTGATAGATAGAACTTATAGAACAAACTGATAGATATATTTAGAACAACGCTTGCACATATATAAATACACCCTCCTCTGCCAATATGCATTTGTGTAATGAACCCCCTTATGTCTTCCGCCTTCCAGTTCAGCTGAGCCAGTTGCTGAAATGGGGCTGTTTCCAAGTGCAGACAGGGCTAAGGCATGTATTATGGACTAAAACACTCCATGCTGGTCTCCTGGGGCATATAAGCATTTCAAAACCATTCATAACAACGGAGCCCAATCCTATGCTGCAGGGCAAATGACTCTGCATCAAATGGCCAGCACAAAGCAGCCAGCCACAGCGCATTATATTACCTCCAGCTGCTCCTCCCCTGTGCTGCTTGCGTAGGAAGTGTGGTCCAAAATTTTCTATGCCGAATCAGACCGTGAAAAACTTGGCACATCTATATCCTGAGCTCTGTTATGCGCTCTTTAACCGCAGTGAAATATTCAGTCAAAAATATGTGATTTCAGCTCAGAAAAGTACCTAGAAGCAGCTCATGTGCTTGTTTTGATTTCCTACTGGGTTACCCTCCCCCAAAACAGAGATTTATCAGAAATCCTGATAAAGCCATAATTGTAATTGTACACAAATGGCTCTCTAATGCTGACCTCTTTCTCTAGAGCTCTCCTAAATGTTAATGGCAGGGCTAGAGATCTATAGTAGGCACTGTGACAGCAGGAAGAAATCTGGCAGTCTTACAGTGTCATTTTGTGGAAAATACATTGGAGCTGCTTCTGGAATAAATTTACATGAGAGCAAAGAGGAATTAAATAGAGACGAAAGCACAGATTTGCTTGCAATGATGTGGATGAGGAAGGCAATTGCACAGAATGTTTAGCTGCATGTCTCCCTTCTGTTATTGTGCTTCTGAGTGATCAGCAGATGTCACTGGTGATGGGTGACACGAAGCCTGTCTCCTTTCTCCAGATCAGAAAAGAAATGTCGCAGCATTTCTATTCCTCAGTGGTTTGGGAGTGAGACAGCTAAATACCAGAAGTTTCACTGAAAATGGCCCTATATATTCAGCTAATAACATGTACTTTTGTGTAGCTAATGCACTGGAAGACTGATACCTCATGATTGGATCTTTCTGCACTAAAATTGTTCACAGAACATTTAAACTGACTACATGCATATCTACATATGTATATATATATGTACACACATACATACACATGTATATGTACATATAAGTTTATATATGAATGCTCAGGTTCTGGGAGGGAAGAAACAGAGAGACTGTGTGTGCATCTCAGCATGGCATCTTACTGCTGTTTACAAGCTTCTCCTTCTGCTGTCCTACGTCTTCTGAAATGTTCCAGACTGGCCACAGGCATGGCGACCTCCACCTACAGACTAGAAAAAAATAACTTGTGACTTTGAGGATCAAAAAAGGACAAAATTGCTGTCTGGAAAAATAATTGTGTTTGTTTCCTGGCAAAAAGCAAAATGTTCATTGGTACAGTTGATTAAAGGAAATCTCAAAATCTCTGGGGGATGGACACCAAGGCACACTCTCGTATCATGGAATAGAAACTCCCACCAGTCTGATTCTGAAGAAACTAAAAGCCGGTTAAACATAAAGACTATGTCAAAGAAAGAGGAAAACATAAAAGTGAAAGTACTTTCCAGAAATTGTGGAAAGCCAAATAACCAGAGGCGTCATGTCAAAAGCATGAGTGAAAAAAAAAACAAAAAATAAAACATCTTTGCAAACAAATAGAAGTTTTTCAAACCAACCTTCATCTAAATATATAACCACTCCGCTGCTTATATGAAACACAAGGAAACACCTAAATTATGGCTGGCATTAAACTCCTGTTTCTGAATGTTTTGTAAATTGCAGTGTGAAGGGACTCAACGTATTACCATCTCATGGAGCACTCCTTGCAAAGCACTACATATTATCTCAGTTTTAAACATTTTGCAGTGCTATAAAATCTAAAGGCCAAAATATTTTTCTTTTGGTCAGTCCGTAGTGATGTGTATATGACAACAGAGTTCATAGAGACAGGTCTCAATGTACTGTTTCAGAAATACTTACAAAGATCTTGGCTTATTACTGTGTTTGTGTATTGCTGGACCTACCAACAGGTATGTAGCTGAGCTGAGACAGACCAGCATAAACATTCTGCAGAACAGGAGAGGTGCTGCTATGCAGCTGATTTTTGAATCTGTGACAAGTGCTAGTTACACACAAAACCCATAGTTTTGGGGCTTCTTAGGATTCATGACAAAAAGAAAAACACAAATAAAAACAAAAACCACCACCAAAACAAGAAAAACCCTGAAGGTGACTGGTTTGTAATTCTGAAGTGAAACAGTGAACACACACTGTTTCAGGGTTTTGTGTTGTTGTGGATCAATAGCCTCTGGGTCTGAGAAATAATGACCATACTGAATTCACGTTTACTCGCATTAAGTCTTAGAAAGCACAGATAACTACTTTTCTTTCTTTTTTTTTTTTTTTTTAACTAATGCCTTTGAGACTGCTGTCTGCTTTGTTTGGAAACAATTTTGTTACTAGAGAGAAGCAAGGAACTGAAGGCAAAAATCTGAAATTAACTATGCCTTAAATCAGTCCTCTAAATAGGGAAGAGTCTATTATTACTGGTAATGCTTTTATAGCCAGGGAAAATTTATGTGCATATAACACAGCTGCACTGAAGTCCTTTCAAGGAGAGGATACATTGTTGTTTGGCGCAGAAAGCTTAGAAAATGCAGTGATCTAAGTCATAACAATTAAAGACCATTCCAGTCTCTTTGTCCAAATTTTAATGTTAAGGCTAGCAGGTCCAAAGATAAATATTTCTGAGCTCTTGGAGGCAAAGTTAAAGAGAAATCTTATCTGTTCACTAGAAACTGCCACTACAAGCTCGGATGTCAGGTTTTTAAGCTATTGCAGCCATTTTTCACAGGACTTTAACACCTTGCCTCCACAGAATAGCTTACTGATAAAAAAAGAAGTTCCATTATGGCAATGTAAAAGTGACACTTTGCTAGCACATTTTTGCACCAGTATTGAGTGGGGAGGAAAAACACAATACCCTAAAATTGGAAGATGCTTCTAAAATTACACATAAGTGCTATCAAATCTACAAAAAATGATAGTGCAACAGGTCAGCTTAACAAAGCTTTTAACCAACAGGCAACCTGCTTTTCAGGTCTTGCTGCCCTTGGTTTCTGCACAACTGGAATCCAGGTTTTCTATCATGGTGGAAAGAAAACAAAATCTAATGTTATGTCATGCTATACTGTGTTTTCCGGCATTGCTTTAGTCCATTGTAAAAATCCAGACATTCAAATATGCAGAACTCGAGAACAGTAAAACAAATTAGATTGGCTGAATGTGAATACTCAGACAACCATGCACAGTATACTGAGGAGCGCAGTTCTTGGACAACTCAAATAAATGTCCAGGCTATTCTAAAGTTGGGAAAATGTAAGTTCTTATTTAAAAAAAATAATAAAAAATAGTAGTGTAAGGAGTTTCTTAAAACCAGTAAGGCTTTGAATGAAGCAAAATGAAGTTACAGGTTTATGATGTATGGTTTTACAGAAATGCCTTGTCACTGAGAACATAACCTTCACTTTAGTTAGGACTCTTGTAGCTTTTCACACAGAATCGTGGAGTCATTCAGCATGTAAGGAATCTCTGGAGTCTCTTTGGTCCCTCTCCCTCTTCAAAGCAATATCAACGTTGTCTTCAGGACTTCTTTTCTTTCTTCCAGAACGTGCAAGTTTGACTTTACCTTCCCAAATTCATTCTTAGTAGTGCTAAAACTTTGTTTTTGTTATCTTTTATTCAGCGTGTAGTACTGATAGGATATCTATAAACAGCATCATTTATATGTGCTGTTACTCAGCTTAGCATTAGATTTATTTTTTGTGTGCTCTCTAAACCTGGACCCCTTCTTGTGCTCTGAGAGTGGAGGATATGAAAAAACTAGCAGTTTCCTGGTTGCATATTCTCACCTGGATTCATTCTTTTCTGGAAGAGAAGGGTGTCTGGGGAGTAGGCATGGATATGCTGCTTCTTGCAACACAATGAATAATTGATTTACCTTTGTGATTCATGTATCTTAAGAGAAAGCCTTAAGGGATGATGCAGGTTTTGGCCTTTCTTTAAGAACCTTTCTCCTTTTATTTCACCTTTTGCTCACTAAACCCAATGATGCTTTGAGAACCTTTCTTACTATTACTCTCCAATCATAAGGCATGACAAATAAGTAGCAGAAAGCTCTTTTCTGTGGAAAATGTGCATTAAAATTGGTGTAGCTTTATTATTCTGAGTAAGACTCTTATACCATACTCATTACTATAGTATATGAATGCTTCCCAGTAGCATTTTAAAGAACATGACTAACATCTGTCACACACTCATCTACTCCTTGGGTGGGGCAGAGAAGCACTTCTGGTAAAGTTTCTGGTGTTTTTTTAACACATATGTTATGCATTACTGTTAGTGAGGGCAAGGTCAAAGAAATGTGGCTTGCATTTGAGAGACACTGAGGGCTGTGAATGTTCTTAGTTTCTTAGGAATCCACTCCACAACTGTAGATTGGCTTCTGAGATGATTTTTGCCCTTCTTGTAGAGCACAGCTACTAAATTTATTTTTACAAATAATTGAATAATTGCTTACTTTCTGAGGTTTGCTTTTTTTTTTTTTTTGTAGAGGTCTGCTTAGTAATTTTCATGAGAGTCACAGAGCAGGAACTAGTGGGTTGCTTTCACCTTCACAGAGGCAGCATTTTTGTCCGGGAACAGGGGAGTAGTTCTTGCCAGTGGCCAGGAAAATGGTGGGTAATACAGACTGCCACAGGAACATGAAGCAATCAAATATACGGTGTTATGGCAAGATCTTGAGAAAACTTAACTGGCGGCACAAAACAGCAGTAGTGTGCCTCTACTACAGATAGCTCTTGTATGACAAAGAAGAAAGTATTAAATCATTATCCTGAAAATTTAGGTGATTTTTATGGTTTTCTGCAACCTGGAGAATCCTTACAAATAAAGACTACAAAGATAACTGTGATTCCAAATCACGGCATCAGGGAATATCCAGAGTTGGAAGGGATCATCCTTCCAACGATGATCCACAAGGATCATCGAGTCTGACTCCTGGCTCCACACAGGACCACCCCAAAATGAGACCATCTGTCTCAATGTCTCAATGCTCAAGAGCATTGTCCAAATGCCTCTTGAAGTCTGGCAGGTGCTGTGACCACTGCCTTTGGGAGCCTGTCCCAGTGCCCGACCACCCTCTGGGTACAGACCCTTTCCCTAACCCCCAGCCTGACCCTCCCCTGTCCCAGCTCCATGCCGTTCCCTCGGGTCCTGTCGCTGTCCCCAGAGAGCAGAGCTCAGCGCCTGCCCCTCCGCTCCCCTCGTGAGGCAGCTGCAGGCCGCCATGAGGCCTCCCCTCAGCCTGCTCTGCTCTGGGCTGAGCAAACCAAGGGGCCTCAGCCGCTCCTCATATGTCTTGTCCTCCAGACCCTCCACCATATTTGTTGCCCTCCTTTGGACACTCTCCAATAGTTTTATGTCCTTTTTATCCTGCGGTACCTAAAACCGCACACAGTACTCGAGGTGAGGCCACACCATCACAGAGCAGAGCAGGACAATCCCTTCCCTTGACCAGCTAGCAGTGCCGTGCCTGATGCGCCCCAGGGTACGGTTGGCCCTTTTGGCTGCCAGGGCACACCGCTGGCTCATGTTCAACCTGCCATTGACCAGAACACCCAGATCCCTTTCTGCAAGACTGCTCTCCAGCCTCTCATCCCACAGTCTGTATGTACAGCCAGGATCGCCCCATAACCAGGGGCTGAATCTTGTTCTTGTTAAATTTAATGGGTTTGGTGATTTTCCAGCCCTCTAATTTGTCAAGATTTCTCTGTAAGACCTCTCCACCCTCAGGGGAGTCACCAGCTCCTCATAATTTAGTATTATCTTTGAATTTACTGCATTCAATCCTGCATCCAGATCATCTATGAAAAACATTGAAGAGAAGTGGTCCCAAAATGGAGCCCAGTGGAACTCCACCCTTTGAGCCTGACCCATCAGCTAATTGTTCACCCATCATATTATGTATTTATCTAGCAGTATGCTGGACATTTTGTCCAGAAGAATCTTATGTGAAAAATTATTGAAATTTTTTGCTGCAACTCAAAAATATTACATCAGCTGGCTTCCCTTGGTCAGCTAGGTGGGTGATCTCATCATAAAAGACCATTAAGTCTGCTTAAAATGACTAAATATTCTGGAAGGCTAAGATAGACAAAAGAGATGAAGTGTTATATGTTTCTGGTGGCATAAATGGTTGAAGGCATGTTCCAACACTTTGTTTCAGCTGTAGTTGCATAGGCAGCAGTGTCTCATGCTGGGATATGTTATGTACTGCTGTAATTCAGAAGAGATGCAGAAAAAATAAACACTGAGTTACTGCAATTGTGTCCTCCTCCAGAAAGAGACAGAGTTTTCTCGCCAACCTGATATTAGTGTAGTCTGAGCATGGCACTACCACACTCCTCAGTATTAGTGAGAAATCCTGAATTATTCAACTATAGATGTCTAGATGTTATATTTTTTATCTTGAGCTAATCACTTAGGCTCTTTTTGCATACATCTCCACAAAGTGATTTATCTGACCCACAGATATAATGAGTTGCTCTCAGGAGGTTTCCCTGTTGATTATACAAAGGGAACCTAGAGTGACACTCTCCTCCTTAGATATCTGTCGTTCCTGTGTTTATGTTAGAGCAGATGAATCCCACCTATATTTGTTGACTGACTAACAAATGAAGATCTGAAAAATCTTCAGAATGTGCTTTTATTGTTTGTTCACAAGAAATTTCTTCCCTGCTGAGGCTCATCATGTACTTTGTCCATCATGTGCTTTGTCCACTTCACCTTACTTTATACATAGAGACATGACTGTATGTGTGAAAGGTAGCTCTCTGTGTAGTTACAGGTTATTGTCATCTACATTATTATCCTCTAAATAGTCCATAGAATGGGTAGTAAAGGACAACTCATCATATGGTACACCAAAATAATAGATGCCAGATGAAAGTGAGGTTTCCCCATCAGGTTTTGGTGGCATCACTCCAGAAAGACTCAAAACATTTTAGTAAATTACCTTTTGCTCCTGTCATCTTTTTTAGCAAATTTCTCATAATCTCCATAAGACCATGTAGCTCACAGTCAAATGCTGAAGATAAGCCCCAGATGAGAAACCATCTTCTGTGTTCTCTCTGCGGATAGAGGATCATCTGTGCTGCTAAAAAGGCTCCATTCTGTGTTCTGGCACGATTTCATACTGTTCCAAGTTTAGATTATGAGCATCAGTTAGACGAGGTTGCAGTGGCCTTTGTTTAGTTACGCTACAAGCTTACCCAGGAATGGTGGGGTAGGTTGGAGGGGAGAATGCTAGTGTCCAGAAATGGCTTCTCAAGGGTTGAAGTAAGTGGTTTGGCGTTATTCCAGGCTGTCTTTAACGGGTTAGGAAATGCATAGATTGACATGAATTTTAGAGCTGGGCCTTCTTACGGTGAATATGGTATTATGGTAATGTGGAATGTGGTAATACCATAAATTTCAGTGGAGGTGTGTAGAATGGATACTGTTTGCTAGCAAGTGTGTACTTCGGTGCAGCAAAGCTAACATGACTGTTCTCTTTGCATATGAAACAGACTTGGAAAATCTGTTATACTTCATTTTGTCTCTGTCAGTTCTTTTAAATACTGCCAACATTTCAGTGGCCAGTCTTCTTCCTGCATAGGGCATCAGAGAACCAAAAAGTACATGGTCAATAATGAGGAGCCATCTTTTTACTGGCCAAACAGTATTCAGTGGTAATGAATCATGATTGTCTTCACCCCCACCCTGCAGATGGAATAACGTTTACTTTTACTATTCCTCACATGGAATTTGTTGGAGGGCAAGAATTTTGGTCAAGAGAAGAACCTGATCCTTCTGGATGTCTGAGGTCTGGAAGATGTGAACGCTGTAATGTAGATAGTGAAGATTATGATGCTTTGGTATTTAAATCTGGGTGATGTCAGTACTACAGATAACCTTGCACAGTTTTACAGACAATGAGTTCTTTCACTTGCATTTCCTTGCAAAGCTTTTGTGACCTTCCTGACAAATTTATTGAAATCTTCAAAAGTGATACATATGAGTTATTTCACAGTAGATACTGACAATGTACTATGAGACTCTTGAGATATGACAGTGATCTATAAAACACCATGAACTTCATGAAAGTTAATCTTGCTTTCATTATTGGAAAATTATTTGCACTACTTTTGAGCGGCACAAAAAAAAAAAAAAAGAAAAAAAGGACATTAAAGCTCATATTGAAGCAGCTGTGCTGAGCATGGGAGGCCCATGATTATAAGGGGATTCAATTCCTGACATTTTCTTCTTGAACAGTCAGACTTTGTCATCGTGGTAGCAGAAATATACAGAAGTGGTGATCCCAATTAAGTCAAATTTTGTCATTTATTTTAATTTTGACATTGACTTCCAGAGGAGAACTTCCTGGTTTTGTTGTTGTTGATGTTTTTTGGCTTTTCCAACCTCTCCCCCAGGGAAATCTTTACTAAGGATTCATCTAGAGGACTGTGGAAAATGTCCAACAAAATCTGAAATCTTTATTACCCAGATCACGCTTATGATCAGTATACTGTTCAGGAGAACTCATTTCTGCTGGTGCTGTCACTTCACAGTGGAAATTTAAAAATAACTGTGAATTGATAGCATGAATGTATACATTTTTTATTTTTTCCCCTGTGAGGTCTGTTTCCTTACATTTTGAACCAAATTATTTTCTATTGATATTGTTGCCTTTATTTGTATGAGGCACTTTGCTGCACAAACCACTAGCAATTATTTCACATTTCCTTCCATCATAAATTTTGTTAGACAGTTTAACTGCTATGAGTATTCAAATGTAGTTTGCTTTAAAAGAGAACTAAAGGTTTTCAGGTCCTTAACAAAATACTATGAAGCCGGTCATGTTTGAGACTTATCAGCTGATTTTGCTGTTCTAAATATAAATGATCTTTTGTGCTCCTAGCTTTTTAGTGTGTTCAGGCAAAGGCAGTGATTTATTTGCTGATAAATCTAGGATAATCCAATGTCATAGGGTATTGACTGTCTAAAAGATTTGATAATGGAATATTGAGCTTTTCAATTGCAGATCATTTAACAGTTATCCTTGACCAGAATAACTGCCGAAAACCCAGTATCTAAGTGGCCTTGCAGATTGTTTGACAACCCCAGTTTATAGCAAAACAGTACCTTCCTCATTCAAGAGGTATGAGCTTCTTCTCCAGAGCTGCTGATTTATATTTTACTACTGTATGTCTTCTAAAGATTTTCAAATACATACAATATTCTTTCATTCTTCTGAGTTAGCTGGGGTGAGCGGGAACAAGAAAGTATAAAGGTAAAACAAGACTAATGAAATGAGTTATGTTTAGTTTAGAAACTGCTGATTCTATTTCTCTGCAACAGTATGTTCTGCTGTATGGGTCCTGCTTAAATTTTGAGGCTTCCCTTGTTAGGTGACAATTTCAGTTCCATCAGTGTGTAGACTGTTGTGGGACTTTCTGGTTGATTCACAAGAAATGAGTATTCAAAGTTCTTTACCTATTGAGTTTGGAGTCGGTTTCAGTTGCTTGCAATGACTTAACACATTTTAGGGCATTTTTTTTTTCTCTGTTTCAGTTTCTTGGAAAGCAGAGAGGGGCAACCTCAAGAAATGTCCTGAAATAATCCAGAATGAATGCCTATAGAATGCAAATTACACTTTTTCTGTCAGAGATGAACCTTTCAGACCACGTTCTGAGGCAGACACCCTAGCACTGTTTCTACCCGTCTTCCCTTGAGACAGGTAAGGAAATCCATTTCCCACTCATCATATTTTTCATGAGCTTAGCAACTGCAGCATTACCTCAACTGCTGGCAAAGACTGCAGTGATCCTAAGTGATCCTGCATGAAGAACACCAAATCCAGTGGCATAGTAACACAAATAAAATGCAGAAGCATGCCTAAAAAACATCTTAGAACATTCTCTTAACTGAGGGAATAGATATTAATTTCTCGGCATACATTTTATGCTTCTTTATGTCTGTCCAACCCAAGTCAAAAGCTGGATGTCTGAAGGCTGAGAGCTCAAAATCCATGCATTTGTCTTCTCTAGCGGTATATTTCTCTTGCTTTGGATTTTGCAATTTAGAATACAGAATGTAACCATTATAAAGAAAATGGAGAAAAATGCATCTTACAAAGATTTAACTGTTGCTAACATGATTCTAGCTTTTCAGAATAAAACAGAATAAAACCTCTCTAAAGCACCAGCTTGAAAATATATTTAAATCACTAAAAATGCAAAGGTTGGTATTTAGGCATCCATGATATTTTAAATATTAATCAATAAAATATACAGGTAATAGTATTTAGTTCTAAGAACCATGTATCAGTCAACATCATGCTTCAGGAAAGGGATCATTGGTTCAGTCAACACCTCTTTGCAGTTTGATTTTCAACAGGAAACAGAACTGCAACCCTTAGCACAGCCCAACGGGTTGTGGGGCCAAGTTTTTGTCCTGATTCTGTGGACAGCTTGCAGGGTATTTCAGGTATTTCTGTGTCTTTTCCTCACAGTTAACCTCTTTATTCGTACAATATGGATATAATTACAAGGCTCCCCAGAAAAGCCTAGGTGTCACAAATGTAAAATTGCATTGAACATACAACAAGAAGAGGAAAAGCAAAAGCAACCAAACGCATACAAGGTCTACAGCTATCTGCAGGATTCAGAAGTGTGCTTTTAAATGCTGTGTCTGGAAAGCTCAACAGCCAGCTTCTCAGAGGGTTAACACGTGCTTTGATAAATTCTTTTGAAATTTTCTTCATATGATGCCAAAATGAAAAGTGAATTATTTGGGAAATCTGGCTCCTTGTAGCACAACTCTGAAGAAAAAAACAGTCTCGTGGTAGCCATCACACTGTTTTCTGTGAGCTGCCTTGTAGATCAGTTTCTTGGCTGACCTCAAGATGGGAGGTGTTTTCTTACTGTTGTCCTGAACATAACACTCCTTGCAAGTTTTTTAACTGAAGTTATTTTGGGAAATAGCGATTTTCTGAGCTTAAATGTGCCTCAAGTTTTCCTTTATTTTATGGGTAGCAGGGCAGATTCTGCATAAAGCCTTATCTGGATTTGTGGCCGATAGTGTTGGGGTCAGGGTCTGGATGCTTCCTGGGCGGGCCTGCTGGGCAGGCTGCTCCACCATCACACTGAGCTCTCTCAAATCCAGATTTTCCTTGCAACCACTTCTGATGTAAATGATCCATCTTCCAGCACAACCAGGAGTAGAAAGCTAGAGCCTTGCTTAGCACAGACTTTTGTGTCCATCCTCCTAGATAACATGAAGATGTGTCTGCTTTTCACAATCAAGAAACAGTGTGCAATATAAATATTGTAGAACATGTAGCACAACTTTGAGTGGAAATAGATTTTTAGAAAAGCTGAAAACTGTGAAAGGAAGAATATGAGTTTGCCTTACCTATGACATCTGTCCTTCCCTCAATATATTTTTTAAAGCTCAGGGTTGTGACCTCCTGCTTTCAGTCCATAAAAAAGCAATGGCTTTGAATGACCTCTTTGGCCTTCGTACACTTGGACAGCTTTCTGACCAAGCTGAAGAAATATACTGGAAGCAGACAAAGCTTATTTAGAGTCAGGAGGAAAGACACATCTGCTGTGTCTTCTTCTCCCACTATGCTGAGCAAGAGAGTGAGCTGTATTTTCTTCTGTGTGGAAACCCCTACCCCCTCCATCAATTGGATTCTACCATCATTTGTGGACGAGGGGACTTGAACTGTTCAAGTCAGTTAAATTACAGTGCTGTCAGCCACTGGAGAATTGGGCCCTGTGGGTGAACAGTTAAAAACAAAAAACAAGAAAACAAAAAAAAATGTTGGTTACTTACAATCAGCCAGTGCAGCTGTGGCAGTAGTCTGTTGTTTATATTTACACCTTTCAGAAAGGAGACTGTGTTTAGTGGTGTGTTGCTACAGCAGCATTTGGCTGCTTATTGCAACATGTAATTAGAGATTTTACAATTTAATGTGCCAGGCAGTGCATCCTCTCCACAGAATTTGTGAGGTGGTAATCACTTTTATTGCTGGAATTTCATTCACGGAAATAGTCAAAAAGCTCAAATAGCACTTGGAGAGAAGCTATCTAATCTCCCCCCAGGTTAGTATTCACAGCCATGAATTAATTGCGAGAATAAAAGGTAGAACTTTAACTACATTCCAGGTCCCATCTTGGTCCCTACATCTGTATGAGAAATGCAGTTTTTAAGTCATGTGCCTTTCTCCAGTTGAAATCAATGCTGAAAAGGGTCATTGGTTGGAGCATAATTAAAACTGGACTCTCAGAGGAAGATCTTTTTTCTTCATGCGGTTGTATAATTATGCATTAACTAGTTAGCTGTTGTGCTTGGGGCACTGAAAGCCCAACATAATGTGTTTCTCTTCCCTGTATTTGCATGTGAAGGTCAGGGGAAATTTTTGAAGCAGACCTCCTATTCAGAAATCCATAAATCCATGCTGCATTTTCATATATATCATACTGTACAGATCCGTGTATACTACGAAAATTATCCAAGTAAGAGCAGTCACTCCATTCCAGTAATCTGGAAATACGCCTCAAGAGAGGAGGGAAGGTATTTTCTCTCCTACTCTATCTTGCCTCCGTAACGGCCATCTAAAAGTATAATAAAATAAATGGCTGACATCTCTGTATTTTTTTAGCTTGACAGTCAATAAATTTACCAGTGGTTGGCAGCTCAAAATATTGTAACACGAATGGTATTTTGGATTGTGCTGAGATTCAGCAATGTTCTAGATGGAGCGTGCAGCCCTGTTGGACCCGCTCCCACATGCTCTACAGCATGTCATCGTTGCTGGTCCTCCCTGCCATGCCCACAGGGCTCTGATGACGTTATTGCTGGGCTTCACACAAACTAAAGCTCATAAAGCTGAAATTTTGCTTCATACTGTGGCGGTACGCACAGTCAATGAGTTTCACAGATGCGGCGGGCCCTCTTGGTGCAGCCAGGGAGCTTAAGGAATCAGATTTTTTTCCAAGATAGAAAGTAACAAAGTGTTACATGAAACTTTTTTTTTTTTTTTTTTTTTTTTTTTACTTTTTTTCAGGGTGGAATTTTAGAGCCTAGACAGAGGGCTGGAAGAGGTTTATTTTAGGATGCTATCCCAAGCCATGTGGACTGGAAGGAACTGGGCAATGATGGGAGGTGGGAAACAGGCTGCACTAATATGATATAAACCAAAAAGACAAAGGCTCACTGTTGTTTTTAAAAGTTCAACCCTGATGTTGTAACATTTTTTATTAAAGTAATATTGTAATTCGTGATACTAATAAAAATCAAGAGGAAAGGAGAAAAAGAAATCTGAGAGAGAGAATGACTGGTTGTTTCAAGGCAGTATGGTCAGCTCAGCTCTTCCAAATAAGCAGCTGTGTAGAGTTTAATGCAGCTCCTTGTTGCATGAATGTATAGATGGTGTATATAATTATTAATAGATTTTAAAAGGGGCCAAATGGAAGAGCCAGATGTGGTACAGTTTCTGCATTTGCCATTTTTCTTTGGGAAAAAGGCATGGGGAGGCTGAACTGTCTAAGTGGTACTGCAAGAAGACAGCTACTGCTAAGTTGACATCCTCCTCTTCCTGACCAGTGCACCATTTTAGTGCCTCTCACACTGCATCTCATTCCTATGGGACTTTCGGTAGGAATGAGGCAGGAGTGCTGTTACGTACGCCCTTTATGAAATAGCTCTGCAAATATAGCAGAAGAAGTATAATCATGTGCATAGACCACAGTGCAAGTGATCAGCTCAGCAATCAAGAGCACTCAGTTGCAGATGATCAGCATTTGGGCAAAATATTTTATTAGAATAAGCCCTTCTGCTTCTGAAAATGCTCCTTTAAACTGCCTGAAACTCTTTAGGTACCCTGCTGAATCGATTTGGCCTAAAACAATGAAAAAGAAAACAAAGCAAATTGAAGTTTCAATACAGAAAAGAAGCAATTTTAAAACTAAGTTTTATTGAAAACTAAAATAAACAATAATTAGTAATGTCATTCCAGTTGTTGAGTTGATCCTAAAGAAACTATGATTTCTGCTTCACCAAACTAATTCCATCTTGAATGACTGTTTCTGCCTAAAGTCTACTTATTTTCTCCCTGTGAATTCCACTCTAGAGGAAAAGAAGGGAACTGAGGGATACTAAATGCCTTTATTCAGCTCTTCTGAAGCACGCTACCCTCACGCACAGAACAGCTGGAAGTCAGGGGAGCCAAGGGAAGCGATCACACTTCCTTTCCCAGAAGCAAAGCTACTGCAGTCCCTTGGTGAGGACAAGAAACAAATCTCTGCAGAAGTCTTGTTATAAAGCAGGTACTATACTGTAAAGATCAAGTTACATATTTTGGTTTTCCTCTGTGTGGATAAACTTTTTCCCTCCTGGTAGGGTATGGTTTTACTGTACAGCTGCATTTATTTACATGCCTTCCTGGAACTGCAAAAAATTCTTTGCCCAGATTTATAGGTTGGTATGTGTGCAGTGGTTTGGCTTCTACTGAAGTTTTCTTCACAGAACAAACCCGGTTCCTATTGGTACATGAGGTGTGTGTGGCAGCAGTGCTACTACCTGTGTTTTGTAGCCTAACCAGTACTTCAGCATTTCTTCTCTCTTCCTCTCCCCTCCTACCAGCTGGGAACTGCAGATAGGCACAGGACTTGTACAGAAACAGGTGGTAAATCACCGCATTGTTTCCTCAGACCCAGGTAATTAGCAGTGCTGGTTTTGAAGCAGGAGGACTAGCAACACAGTCTTCCAGATAGACTTCATTTTTACAGAGGTAAGGCAAACCATCAGCTGCATAAGAGGTGGTGTTGAGAATTTACCTGTGGGGAGAGAGAGAGGAAGCAAAGATGACAAGGAAAGAAGACAGATCAAATTCCTGATTTTACAGAAATATTTGCTATAACAAGTTTTGGAGCAGCTTTTGGTTATTAAGTGGACACGGTCAAAATGCACATAGCTTTGTGTGTGTAGTTGCAGTTTCTTTAAATCTATGGTAAAGGCAACTCAGGAAAGAAGCAGTATTTACCCATGAAATGGAGAGGGTTTGTGCATATGCAAATGCATTTTCTCTGTTCTGAATGTTAAATGTTCAATTTCAGAGAAAAGTTCCTACTTCTGTGGCTTTCACTGTCAACAGTAGATGGGAAAACCCTCACCCAAAGTTTTGGCCCTGCTTAGGTGAAATTTCCTCCTGCTTCATCTCCTAGATGCAAGATACCCCTTGCAGCTTTTTTTTTTTGAACCAAAGGGAGCTCTCACCCTCTCTCTTTCTTCCCCTCTCTTATCAGCCTAGAAGCTGACAAGAGCTGGATAAAACTGTAGGTTATTTCAAATAATAATTGGCTTATTTTCAAGATATTGGTAATAAGGCAGATATACACAGCAATCCTGCTAACTGTCACACATTTTTAACTTTAAACACATTAGTAGTCTGAGCCATTTAATGGAGAGCCATTTCTGGCTTCATCCTCATTTGAGAGCATCCTAATTAGGTAGTCAATAGTGACTGAGAAACAGTGGCCTGAATTTACTGAGGGTATAATTCTGAGTTTGGCTATGGCTTGAGATCTATCTGAGCAAGACGAGACTGAGAAATTCTGAGCTTTCTGTTCTCAAGGTTTTCCCTTAGCAACTTACAAATGTCACCGTTTATGACACTGGCAGCATTTAGAAGCTGTAAAGCTATTGCTCTAGAAATCATTTTTATAATGTACAGCCATTCAGTTTCAGACAGTGTAAATCAAAAAGAAAAACAGTTGAGTAAATTCTAGCTCTATCTTGAATAAATAGATGGCCTTTTTTTGTTTTGCTTTGTTTTGCCAAATTCCGGGAGCTAAATTTCAGTCCAAGCAATTTTAGTTTCAGCTAACTCTCTCTGCCTGCAATTAGTGTGAACAGTTTACAAAAGGGGTTGAAATTATCTCAGAACCATTTCCTTCAATTTAGATTTAGCCATTTGTCTAGTGGATAAAAGGGCTCTGTTTCTGATGGGCTGACCTCCGTTTATCATGTGAATTTCTTGATCTTCTTGCAAATGTCAAACTGTATAAGAATGCTTTAAGAGAAACAAATGATGCAGCCAGTTAAACTAACTCAGGAAAATAAAATATCTGCCAGAATTGTTTCTCCCAGAATATGGGAGTGGCTGGAATACTCTGGAGCAACACCATAGAGGAGCATTTCAAGCCAGCAAGAAGAACAAATTTTTAAAGAAGCAGTTGCCAGAGTAGAAGGGGAACCCTGTGGTTTGATCAAGTCGCTCAGTGAAAATAAAAACAAAATACTTAATCTGTCTTTAAAATATATGAAGTGAATCAGACTCTGTAAGTAACCTTGCTGAGCAGAGCTGTTAAATTACTGAGCATTCACTTAATGCTCCATCTCATTTTGTTTAATAGACTCGTCCAAGGAAGCAAGCGGGTAAGCAGGAGGGTGGGCCATGTGCACGAGCAGTTCTTGTAGTGCTCTGGTGAGCTGTCTCAGAACTGCCTGTGCAGAATTTCAGGCTTTAAACTATCACTGTTTAACCCTTACTTTGCAGTGATACCCCAAATTATAAGCCTTATCTTGCTTAATTGGTTCCAGGTGCTAGATTCTCCACAAATAATTCATAAGTGATTGTCCTTGCTCCAAAATAAGACTGTAAGAATGATGAACATTTTATAATAAG
This sequence comes from Anser cygnoides, assembly GCF_040182565.1. Lineage (NCBI taxonomy): Eukaryota > Metazoa > Chordata > Aves > Anseriformes > Anatidae > Anser > Anser cygnoides. The sequence continues at coordinate 134,212,107 of NC_089873.1, forward strand.
TAATGAAAAGCTTTGAAACCCCTACTGTATCTAGTAAAATTAGCTGATTCAAAATCTAGATTTTTATTTTCAAGCCACCTGCCTGGACAGTATTCCAACTTTTCCTTTCTTTCCTTTCCTTTCCTTTCCTTTCCTTTCCTTTCCTTTCCTTTCCTTTCCTTTCCTTTCCTTTCCTTTCCTTTCCTTTCCTTTCCTTTCCTTTCCTTTCCTTTCCTTTCCTTTCCTTTCCTTTCCTTTCCTTTCCTTTCCTTTCCTTTCCTTTCCTTTCCTTTCCTTTCCTTTCCTTTCCCTTCCCTTCCCTTCCCTTCCCTTCCCTTCCCTTCCCTTCCCTTCCCTTCCCTTCCCTTCCCTTCCCTTCCCTTCCCTTCCCTTCCCTTCCCTTCCCTTCCCTTCCCTTCCCTTCCCTTCCCTTCCCTTCCCTTCCCTTCCCTTCCCTTCCCTTCCCTTCCCTTCCCTTCCCTTCCCTTCCCTTCCCTTCCCTTCCCTTCCCTTCCCTTCCCTTCCCTTCCCTTCCCTTCCCTTCCCTTCCCTTCCCTTCCCTTCCCTTCCCTTCCCTTCCCTTCCCTTCCCTTCCCTTCCCTTCCCTTCCCTTCCCTTCCCTTCCCTTCCCTTCCCTTCCCTTCCCTTCCCTTCCCTTCCCTTCCCTTCCCTTCCCTTCCCTCCCCTCCCCTCCCCTCCCCTCCCCTCCCCTCCCCTCCCCTCCCCTCCCCTCCCCTCCCCTCCCCTCCCCTCCCCTCCCCTCCCCTCCCCTCCCCTCCCCTCCCCTCCCCTCCCCTTCCCTTCCCTTCCCTCCCCTTCCCTTCCCTTCCCTTCCCTTCCCTTCCCTTTCTTCCTTTCTCTCTCTCGTTCTCTCTCTCGTTCTCTCTCTCGTTCTTTCTCTCTTGTTCTTTCTTTTCTTTCTTTTATTTCTCTCTCTCTCTTTCTCTCTTTCTCTCCTTCTTTCTCTCTTTCTGTGTTGTTTTTTTTTTTTGCCATTCTCTCTTCCGTCATTATTGACTTTATGTCTTTATAGTGTAGGAGTGTCTCCTTACCCATTTTGCTGAGCATGAAGGTTGATTTTAGCTTCAGTAAGTGAAGATAGGCATTGCAGATTGATTGTAAGAAGTAGTCTGTTTTGTAGGACAAAAGAAATCCAAAGAACAGTATAATTTGTAATGGAACAGAATTGTGCTCTCTTTGAATTGTATGTATTGCATTTCACGTTCCCTTTATGGCCTTTCTCAAAGCATTAATAGAGGTTTCCTTTGGACTGAAGGGGTGTTTAACCTCTGCATTAGGAGTAAATTACTGAACTCCTGTGTAATCTTTCCCATTCACTGTCTTGAATGGCCAAATGAGTATAATGCTGAACTAGGAATGCCTTAGTGAGAGTGCATTTAAGAAAGTCCTCTTTCAAGCAGTGGTACAGCAGGAAAACAAAACAAAACAAAACAAAAAACCAGTCCCCCCTCCCCCCAAAACAAAACAAAACAAAACAAAAAACTAGAAGATCCTTAGATCCTTTGGCAGTTTAAGTTTGAAAATAAAGGAAATGAATATTAATCCTGATTATTAATCTTTAATTGTCCACAATGCAGGTGTCTGCATCTGAGCTAATCATCCAAATCTCTGATAGTCAGAGGAAATCTGGTTAATATGGTCAACTGCGTTTAGGATCTGATTAATCAGATCATAGGTAGGTGGCTAATACAGGAACGTGATAAAAACCCTCCAATCTATGGAGGTTGATCCTACTTGTTATATCTCATATCCTTAAAGTGTATGTTACAAACACCCATATTTAGTCATGCAAAATCACCTTTTTTGTGAGTTCTTGCTGAAGAGTTTCTGGAAAATTTGAAGCTACACCATCTTAGCGAATGTTTCTGCATGTCTTCCTTTCAGGCAGCTTTATAAGCAGTAAATGTGCGTATATAAATCCAAATATCTACCCACACAAAAACGCTCCTTTCCAGGAAACTGTTGCATTGGCTTCTGGTTATCACAAACATTAAATGCCTGCCTGTGTGTTTCTCTCAGTTCTAGGCAAAGCACTGAGCAAAAGTGATTAACAGCAAGTAATCATAATCCATCTAAGACTATTTCTTTATCTGCCTTGCTGAGAGTTAATCCTCCAAACATGAGATCTCCACTTTGGTTTGGGTATCTCTGAGACACCATGGGAAAGGGATGTAGGAGAGCTTTGGTCGTTCCTCAAGAGCAGTGAAAGTCTTATGTGTGTTGCTACTGACATCCTGAAATCAGAATATTGGAACAAATTTATTTCGCTGCTCTGGTGAATATCCTGATCTGCTTGTAATGTTGCAGGGGTCTCAGCCTGCTGTTCAAAATCCAGCAGGACACTTCGTTGATGGGTGCAGGAGTCTGTTTTAACTAGGTGGGAACATGCCCTTCCCTTTAGAAGGTGCAGAGTCCACCAGAGCTTCGCGCTGAAGCTGGAGGGTGCCTGACCTCTCCCTTGTACTGCCCTGGCACTACAGGAGGATGCTGCAGCTTCCTAGCTGGCTAGACGTGTATGCAAAAAAAGCACATAAATGCATACAATCTGTATATTTCTTTTTTCTTTCAACTACTTAAACATTTTACAGTTTAACCTCTATCACAACAGGTTGATGTAGTATGTACAGAATTCAGATGAAAAAGAAATCCAAAATTAAGAATTTTAAATGGAAAATCATTTTAGTGCAGTTCATCTGATGATAACAGATATGGAGATTAAGTCTTTCATGTGATTCTGTCTAGGACAAGAGGCTGCCTGCAGTTGGTATATCTCCTTTTTTCTCCAAAATACAATGGAAGAGGTATGTTCCAACCACAGGTTACAATAGTGAAGTTATTCTTACAATGTGGATTTTAATTTGAGCAGTGTGGCTTCGGCCCTAGGGTGCCTGTCAGCTTCTGTTCCAGCCTCACTCCCTAGTTACCTTGTAACTTTAGCCCAAGTTAGGCAAATTGTTTTAGGCAACCTAAAATGAGAACATACGCTTTTTTTTTTTTTCTTTTTTTTTTTTGTGGACTAAACGTCCCTAGTGTGAACCAACTAAAACTTACTGAATAACACTAAGATATTCACAGTTTTTAGCCTCTAAATCTAGCTGTAAGAGACTTTCAGAGCATTCAGAGACTTTTTTTTTCTTTTTTTTCCTTCTTTTTTTTTTCTTTGATGGGAATACGACAAAGGAAAATGGAAACTCCCAGTAACAACTTCAAAAATGAGCTAGTAAGGAAATCCATTAACTGTTCTTCTTATCTCACTCCTTTGGAATCAGATATGTCCCTGGGAATTACTGTGCTGTGCATATAGCAGCGGTTCAATCACAGGAACTAGAGGACTGTAACGGGTAATATAGGTAATACTATACCAGAGTGAGAAAGGCAAAAATTGGGATGAAGTTTTAAATCAGCGTAATAATATCTATTGTTATTACTGTCACTTAGCTCTCATCTTGAGTCAGAAACCGTACAAATCAGAATTTTTATGCAGTTACAGCCAGCCTATGGTGGTATTGCTAAATGGAGTAATCCCCCTGCCCCTGCTTTCATCTGTGTGTCCTCGTGCCCTTCCTTGTCTGGAGGTGAAAAATTACCTGATTGCATGAAGGTGCACAGGGAGGATCTGATCTGGCTGAAAGGTTTTTGGTGGGGGAATGTGTTTAGGTCTTGATTCTCTGCTGGATCTGAGCTGCTGTAGGTCATTGCACAACTGTGTGAATGGTGGTGCTGACAATAAGCAGGGGCTCAACCCTACAGCTTGGGTTTAGGAGGAGAGAGAAACCTTTCACCTTTGGTAGGACTTTGGATTGGTTTAAGCCATCTACAAAAACGTACTTGTTAAATATGATTTGAGGGTAGAAGAGGGAAAACACCCATCATTTATGGTAAATGCTTTTGGCACGTATCTTTCAGGGTGATGGTTTAGAAGTCACGGTGAAGAAGTGACTATTTCATCCTCTATTAACTGGAGATTCCCTGTTGCTGGATTTGATGTCACTGCTAATCCAGAGATCGTTTCTGCCTGCATAGAATAGCAATGAATGAGGCCTGATGTTAAGGCTGTAGTCCTTCAGGTAGTTATTCTCTTATATTGACATCCTGTGAAGCTAAAATCTATTAAATAACTACATTTCTTCTCTAGCACAAATCAGACTCACAATGTACAGATATATAAACCTACAATTTTAAGTATGTGCCCGTGGGATAGGAGAGAAAGTGATTGAAAGTACGGAAGCAGATGTTATTTCCATTTTTCCCCATTTCTTTTGTGGCTGGAGAAAGGAAAGAATTTCTGAAAACATTTTCCAGTTCCATTAAAAGCCCCAATCCACTATCCCACTTGTTATTTACCTATAAAAACACACTGTAGTGTCTGGGTTCTGTGCTACTTACTTTTAGCCTGCTTAAGAAACTAGTCAGTAGACAGTTTATCTGACTGTGACTGTGGGTCCCACTTAGTGTGATTAGACATAAGGCCAAAGACCTTCCAGGGAACCTCTGGATTATCAAAGGATAGGTGGCTGGAAAGAGTAGGGAACTCTTTTCATTCACTTGAGAGAAAAGCTGCAGCATGAGCTGCTATAAGGCATCAGAGAATCTGAAGTCTGCTGGGAAGGTGCTTTCTGAATGCCACCGCTTTGGGAAAAATTGAAGCGTGTCCTCCTCACCTACCCGACACAAATCCGTGGGAAGTCAGCTTTCATTGGTTTCTCACAACTGCATCTCAATGTGATATCTTTTCTAGTTCTTAGGTGGCTTCTTTTGATGGGCGGAATAAATGTTCCCACAACTGTTACCAATCTTGCTGTGAGAAGCTGTACAGAGCATGAATTTTCATTCGACGTAGGTGCTTCAAATGTCCTTGGGTTCTGGAAAGGACTTAAGTAGCATTTGGATGCAGGGCTAGGCTTACCTCTGAACAAACATACTTTTTTTTTTTTTTTTTTTTTTTTTGTCCTAGCAATTTTCTGAGCTCTCAGTTGGGTTGCAAGCACCTGCCCGGGTGCCACCCAGAGCCACCGGCCCGCTTGTGCCCGGGCGGGGGGCGAGGCTGGGGCTGCAGTGGCCGCTGGCGGAGGACCCCTTGGCATCGCGGAGCCTCTGCCGGAGCTGCCGCCGGGGCTGCGGGCAGCTTCTGCTCAGGCACCTCCTGCCGGAGGGGAGGTGACCTCGGAAGGGAAGCGCCTCAGCTCGCTAGGTTTTCAATTTCCATTTGCCAGCGTTCAATTTTCCATCCGATTTTCAAATGATACGCAATAAAAAAAACTTGGTAGAAATCTACCAGTTTGTTCTATGGTATGACCTTGCACTTGTTTCCACGTGCATCGGCCTGCCTCAAAAAGTCTTAGCAGATTATACAACCGTGAATTAATTATATTTAGTAGATCTAAACAACGCTACAAACTCACTTATTGGACAATATTGCCATTTAATCCCTGCCAGAATTGACCTTTCAAAGTTCAGTGAGGTATTCTTCGTCATAAGTAGCTGCACATACAGAGACCAGGAATTTTTCCCTGGAGGAGGTAGGAGACATTCCTGCTGGTGTTGATGTGTCAAAAAATACAGAACCCCCTGTCTTTCCTGGGGAATTATTCTGTGCCTTGTGGTGCACAGAGCCCAGGTACAGGAGAGGTGGTTGTTTTTCTTGCTATTTTCAACTCTTCTCTCTTGTGGCTGGAACTGCAGCCTGAAGGCAGTTCCTTTGCTCAGGAGTGCTAATCCCTTACTGGCAATTCCAACCCATTAAAGAAGAAATATCCTAATTTACAGGAGGGAAAACCTGTTGCCATCAGACTAATTAATTGCTGAATGGAAAAATATGGAAAATATATTCATCAATAAGGATACCTTCACATATCAGCTACCTTATTTTAGACTATTTGTATTTTCTGGGGTATGGGATATTTATAAATGTAGTTAAAACACATAGAATACAGAATATCAGAACCCATTGGTATTCTGGTTAAAAGCCAAAGTACCACACAGAAAAAGTAGGTTTTGTACATGGGCAAAAAAAAAAAAAAAGTCTCTCAACTTGTTTTTCTTCTTAGTTATGAAACATTCATCACTAGATATAGAATTTTCTTTGAAGCACATTGTGCAAAATTGTTGGTGATTCCTGAACTCAATTTGTAGTCTATAGGGGTTGGAAAACATTCCTAACAAGAGAGAAATTTAGTTCCATTCAAAGAGAAACAGTGAAAAGGGCTGCTCAAAGTTTAGGTAGCTGTAGTGTTACCCCTTTAGGCATTTCTGTTAATAAAATCGTACTCGTGCTGCATTGCTTTCATTGCCAGGGCAGCCTCTCAGCGATGCTGCTCTGCTAAACACTTCTCTCCTCCTTACCAAGGATTTTACTCTTCCTCTTGATTACCCTACTCAGAGCTGTGGTGCCAAAGCACATAGCCCAGCTGTGGTCATGCAGAAGTTGTATCATCTCTTTTGACGATCCGTGTCACTGGAAGTGTTTCAGCTGAATTGAGTGAATATTGAAGCAGATTCTAAATACCCAGCAAAGCATCTACCCCACAGCCATTTTAGCTATGTTCATATGGACTGAATGCTCACTAAAGCCTTAGGCAATAACATAAATACTCAGCAAGGAATAAGGGCAGATGCACAGGCAATTAGGATCAGTCTTATAAATACATTAATGTAATTTGCAGATTATACCAATTTGTGAGAAATAGAAATACCAGTGAGAAAAAATATGTTAAAATACAACTGGTTCCCAGAGAAAATTACTACTAATAAAGGCCTTGGGAGAAAATACACAGTCTGAAAATGGATCAAGGGCTTAACATAAAAAATAAGTACATATACAAATAGTGAAACAGTTCAGATGGGAAAAGTTCAGATAAAGGGAAAACCCAAGATGCTACCTTGAAAAGAACTGGAGGTAACAGAAAAATCTAGAGTTGACAGTAAAGAGCAAACTAGGCATGACCTTACCTCTGATTTATGTATTATGTGGTATGGCAGTAAAAGAAATGAGAATTACCTTTAGGCTATATAGAGATATGAGGGAGAAGTGAGAGTCCCTCTGTGTGTGTGAAAAAACAGGGCCTATTTCATTATGCTCTGAGCATCCTGTTACCAAAAACACGTTTTCAGGATGTGATCTGAAGAGAGCAAACCAGCAAAAATAGTGAACAGAGAACTGAACATACCAAGCTTGACTGAATCATAATTAAATGAGTATCATAATAATCTGTATTGAAAGGGTTAAGTGCTGAGAAGGAATATGATGAGAAGTAATGACATGAAATTAAAGAAAGAGAAATTAGATGTAATATTATGAACCATTTGAACTGAACAGACTGAGCAATTGTGGGTAAAAGAGAGATTTTGGCCAACGGCACCAGGGAAAACCCTCATTTTTACACATTTTTAATGTCCACAGAACAGAAGGAGTCAGGCTTTTAATGTCTCACTTAAAAAATGCATGCAGATGGTGTTTTTTCATGCATTTGAAAAATGAATTTCTACATTTTGATTATGTTGTCATTAGCAGTAGCCTTACTCAGTAATTAGGAAGCTGGTTCCTCGCATGTGTGAGAGAGATATATTGAGAAAGGAGGATGTTATCTCTTTGTTTCCACAGGGATATAATTAAATGCAACCAGCAACATCATGAAAACGGTAGAAGAAATTCAAACAATAACTATGTTAACTGGAAATGGCTTATTGTTCAGTGAAAAACAGCTGATCTCCATCAGAAACAGCCACTTTAATTGCCAGTGCTTACTGTGGCCAAGAAAGAAAAGGAAATTCCATAAGAAAAGGGTTTTCCCTTTACTAAATGCAGTTTCTTTCCTAGGTAAGTAACTCTGAATTAACTCCAATTTGGACATAAAGCTCTATGTAACAGAGTATTCCAGGTGAGTTTTTCTTTCATTCCTGGGTTAAACTGTTTAAGACAGGAGAAAGAGCCAGATACCACAAAGTCTGCTGCGTGGCACTGGAGGAGAAGGTAAGAGCAGAGCAGAGGGCTGCAAGAGCCTTTCCTCTCTGGAAAGCAGCTGCTGCTTCAGGAGCGGCATACTCATTCAGCAGCAACCAAGAGCCAGGCCCGCTTGCTGCCCACTCTTTCTTCCGAACAACATTTTTGGTTCTCAGAAGTGAAAAAAAAAAACCACATAGTAAACACAACCTGAACCCTTTGGTGCTCTTGGAAAGGGAAACAACGGGTTCTTCTCAGTGACAGGTTCATTCCAAGCCACAGGTTGTGCATGCGCAATTTTTGTTATTGTCATTCTCAGCTTTATACATTTCACAGTAGGTAAGCACTTGTGTCTTTTACAGCCTGTGTTAAATATTTAGTTAGCACTTAATATCTCAAATGTACCAAAGCATGTACAGGGCTCTACCCAGAAAACTTCTGTTCATCCAGGGGAGCTTCCAGCTTGGGAGGCTGGAGCTCCACAGCTCCTGATGTCCTGATGGGACCTCTGTGCAGCCATGAGTATCCAGGCATGCCTGCAGAGACTGCTGCTGTCAACAAGAAATCATCGAAACATGCAATCTGCTGTCTTCACTACCTCTTACAGAATTACTGTGGTCCTTTCTGAACATCCTCATTGCTTTCTTGCTATCTTCCCTTTAATATATGAAATAGCTGCTGACAAGGATCTCTGGACTTCCTACTGTAACCTTTTTACCTCTCAATACACCAAATCCCCTCAGTAGTTTTTTAATCTTTTTCATCAAATTCAAAAACCTGTCTTCACATTGTCTGGGCTATCTGTAATGTGACCCATGCATCTCTATTTTAATTTGCTTGAAAATCCTATTTCGTTCTGGCTTTCTATTATCGTCCTCATCCTCTCACCCTGCTCCTCCCTGCATCTACTTTTTCTACTTTTAGTTTCAGACTTTCTTTCTCATCAAAATCCATTTTTTTTGTACTGATCAGTGGGATCTCTTCCCCTTAAAATCTTTCCTTTAATTGATCCCTTGTGTAGTTAACTGAGATTTTTCTATGCTTTTCCAGTTAAAGCCATTTTTATTGTGGGCTCCTTACAAACCCCATTCTCTGGGGAAAGATCTGGCTTTTCCTCTATTTCTGGGTTTAATACTGGTTTGGCTGCAACTCACTCAGGGGAAGAGGTCTTTGGCAGGCTGAAGTTTGGCCATAGGGAGGAAAAAAGGATCAGACTGTGCCAAAGTATAAACAGAATGGTGGAATTTCCCAGCATTTTTCATGGGCTACTGGTTGGACCAAGAGCTAAATGTCTGAAATAAATCTTACAATACAGTCCACTCACCAAGACCACGTGTATCATCTGGATGCACATCGGCTCCTCTTTTGAAAAGCCTCAAGTAATTGCGCTGCAGAAGAGCTTTGTTTTAGTTTGAACTTCTAACACTGCAGGGTTGGGAAGCAGAAGTCATCTTCTGTAAAATTGGCTGATTGCTTTCCTTCACTGAGGAAATCAATAGTATTTTAAAAGTAAACTGCTCTGAACATAGGTGTTGCAGCATGGAACCTTTTTATTTTTTTTTTCTCAAGTTGCCACAGCAACATAAAATTTTCCTTTCCCCCACATTAGCTTCCCTAAAATACACTTCATAAATTGTCTCTGAAAAAAAAACGCTCATATCATGCTGACAAATTGTGCTGTTTGCTCTCTTAGTATTTGGTCTTCTGAGGAGTTAGGAATATTAGAGCAAAGCTACCTGATGTGCAAAGAATGCAGAATGTACAAATTCGGCCTTAAGTAATGGCATGGAGATGACAAGCTGAAATTGAATTAGTTACTATCTCTAGGCAGGAGAGGGGCCTAGAAAAACCTCCAAATAGTCTGGCACTACTCTGCAGAGTCTAGTGTAACTGGGGTTTAGGCAGCGTGCCCATTTTCTACATTCAGAAGACAATCACTGACCTATTGGATATGTTGTAAGGGGATATGTTTTAAAAGAAGGGTTTCTTTCATGCTTTTCTCTTACACCTTTGCAAGAGTGGTAGCAGCTCCAGCAGGTTTTGAATCAAACATCAAGAGCATATACATTATTCAATGAAAGAAAAAAATCTTTGAAAAGGTCAGGGTAAAGAGGAATTTGTCTTAGCCGTCCTTTGCTGAAGGAGCTATTTCATTTCAAGTAAATGTTAAAATCATTTTAATTTGTGAGAGTTTGGAATAGATTCATAAGAGAAACAGTCCTGATTTGTTGAAAAAAATCACATCTGTAAATAGTTCCATGTTTATTAACACTTTTTTTTTTTTTTTTTCTGGTGCCCCTCATCATGGGGTAAACCTCTAGAGGTGAGAATAATTCTGCACCTTGCCAGCTGATGGGCACAGATTTAGCTGTGATGGCTATACTCCACACAGTTAGGGTTTATCTACAATCACAAATGCCTGTGTACCTCACAAAGGCAATGATTTTTTAATTGTTTAAGTGGGAGCATGGACCGTGCTGATGGTTGGGCCTCAGTGAACATTTCTGCACACCTCTTTTTGCTAAGGACATTCTTCATAGAATCACAGAATCATAGAATATCCCATAAGGGGGATATCCCATAAGGGACCCATAAGGATCATCAAGTCCAACTCCTGGCACCGCACAGGTCTACCCAAAAGTTCAGACCATGTGACTAAGTGCACAGTCCAATCACTTCTTAAATTCAGACAGGCTTGGTGCGGTGACTGCTTCCCTGGGGAGCCTGTTCCAGTGTGCGACCACCCTCTCGGTGAAGAACCTCTTCCTGATGTCCAGCCTAAACTTCCCCTGCCTCAGCTTGACACCGTTCCCGCGGGTCCTGTCACTGTGATAACAGAGAATAGGTCACCTGCCTCTCCACTGCCCCTCGCGAGGAAGTTGTAGACTGTGATGAGGTCTCCCTTCAGCCTTCTCCAGGCTGAACAGGCCCAGTGCCCTCAGCCGCTCCTCATACGTCTTCCCCTCTAGGCCCTGCACCATTTTCGTCGCCCTCCTCTGGACACTCTCCAACAGTTTCACATCCTTTTTGTACTGTGGTGCCCAGAACTGCACACAGCACTCGAGGTGAGGCCGCACCAGCGCAGAGTAGAGCTGTACAATCACCTCCCTCGACCGACTAGCAATGCCGTGCTTGATGCACCCCAGGATGCGGCTGGCCCTCCTGGCTGCCAGGGCACACTGCTGTGTTCATGTTTTAAGAGGTTAGGTGAGAATGCCAGGGTGAATAGAGGGAAAGGTGGGAAGGGACCAAGGGAAGGTTTTGTGAAAGCAACAATTTTCATCTGTGAGAAGCTCATAGCAGCTTGTGTCTGTTTTTGAACTACAGAAGTTGTAAATAAAGACTAGCTTTGCCTTGAAAAAAGGTAGATATGCTGACTTGCAACAATAACAAAATCCCCAAAACACACCAAATCACCTGTATAAAAAACTTGGCAAGTAAAACTGACCTTCCCCGCTACTGCCGTCATTTCTGCTTACCTTCTAACCATGTTGTACATTAGTATCTTTAGAAATCTTAAGGGCAGGGGAGGAAAGGTTGATTTTGTTCTCTCTGGTGATAAATAGAACACTTAATAGATGACAAATTAGGGAATATTGAATCTCTGGAGGCCTAATCAAATGTGAATCAAGTCAGACCCCAGTGAGCATGGGATAAAATGCCAGCTGGTGTATTGCCTTTCCATGCCAGCTCGTATTTCATCCTTTAATGGATTGTTATCAGTTTTAATATAGCTAATACTTGCATTAAAAAAAAAAAAAAGTAGCAACCTCAAACCACAGGTGTAAGTTTAATAAATGCTGTTCCTTGTGGAAAAGTACTATAATATTGAGTAGAAGTGGAACTGATAGACATTTAGCTATCCTAAAGAACTGAAGAGACAATTACAACACCAGTCTGGCACCTGAGTTTCTGTGGAAAGTTTATGCCTGTGCCATAATGAATCAATTTTGATCCAACATGGAAGCACGAGTCTGTAGTCTGGATGGAGAAATTCTATTAAGCAACTATTTTCTATTTTTTTTCTCCAAGGGAAATAAATTTCAAGAGATTTAGGATTTTCATATATTCTTACTATATCATTTTGGCTTACTTAATGCTATAGAAAAATTGGTATGATGTTGGGTAATACGTCTTCTATAAAAACCCTAAATACATGGGCAGGCACTAGTATATATGCATGCCCAATCTTTCAGTATAACACTCACCTAACTCCTTTTCCTTTGGTATTTTGTTGTGATGTATGAAAACGATTGTGCTACGTGTGCAACATTTGTAAAGGAAATAAAAGCTATCATTTATTGTAAAAGCAGCTAAACAGTCCTGTGGAAATAAAAGCACGTATTGTGCCAGTTTCAAGAACAATAGAAATGAAGAAAGTTTTTCTTTAAAATCTGTTATAAAAACCAGTATTAAACCTTAGTGAGACATTTTCCTCATTCCTTTCATCACAAACTGAGTTATAGTTTGCTTCTCTAAGTATGAGATTTTTGATGAAACCATTCCAGCTTTTCTTTTCTATACCACGGTAAATTATTTCAGAACTGATTCTTTATATGGAACTGTACAGTTGTCTGCTCTGTTCTAAAAGTATTCTAAATCTGAGGTACCACTTTTATATCCCCTGAAGCCATCTCTAAGCTACATAGAACTTCATAGAAGTTAATATGTTTGACCTATAATTTCAGGAGTCAAGAGGGGAAAATGAGTATCATTAGGAAGTCTTGAAAAATGCATATTTCATTTCAGAACAATGAAAGCATTTTTATTGTTTTGGAGCTGTTTAGAAAGGGAAAGAATTATGAATACGTTTTAATGATTTTTGGGACCTTTTCATTTTTTCCAGCATTTAAAAATGTTTTATTCTGTTAATAAGAAATAAATTATCAAATGCACTTATAAAAAGGTTTTACACATGACTACTCATTCACATAGATCCCTTACTCTTCCATCTGAAGGAGGGCTTATTTAGAGGGCTCTGTTGCTTATTTCTTACTTGCTAATAATGTGATTTGCATTGCTCACCACAAACAGGATGCAATCCTGGCACCTTTCAAGTCAGTATCAGAAAATCTCACTGACACATCTAAGTGGCATAAACAGAAAAGCTAGTATAAGTGGCAAAGCTATTCCTCACTGAAGGTCAAATCAAAAGAATTATTTTTACATCTATTAGAAGTACAGAATGTGAATAATGTCTCCCTTCAAGGATCACCTGGTGCTTTGGCAATCATTGATTTATTATTTTTCACAAGCTCATATAGCTCACTGCCTGCAATTCTTCTGGCCAACACCACAAAAGGCATACTTCTCACAGACGCACTCTTCAAAAAGGTGAAATTAAATATATTGAACTCAAAAAGACAATGCTACATAAAACATCAATGTTGCTACAAAATGATGGTCTCAAAATAACAGCATAATTTTAAATTGTAGGAAAATAATTTCTGACTTTCCTTCATGTGTGTCCATAGGACAAATACATTAACTTTGGACAGTGCAGCATGTGGGGCTTCACAGGCATTTTGAAAGTATGGCTTGACATCCTGATGTGCCTTTTGGCAAGCATCTTGAGAGGGAAGCTAAAAAAAGAAATGGAGTAGGTTGTCTAAGTCATTTCTGGCTTATTACAATGTTCTTTAAAATGATATTAAAGTGATGCAATGATACAGTATTGTACAAGTATAGTTTCTTGTTCTCTGATGTCATCTTAAAATTTCTTAGGGGAAAAAAAAAGAGTGTGAATGAGATAGCGAGACAGCGCCAGAGCACCATGTGTTTTTACAACACAGCATCCATTATACATGAGTAAAATAGCAGTCGCTCAGCTGCAATCATGGTAGGCATGAGTGCTTCTCTTATAAACTCATATTTCATTTATTCATTTAATTTTTCATTCCAAGACCCTGAGCCTCCACACATTTCTGTGCAAGTATAACCATGCACCTGAATGGTTACGGTGACTTTAGATAGGATTATGCACATGAAGAAATTTAAGCATGAGGACAGAGTGTTTACAGGAATGAGGCCAAAAACTGTAGATAGTTGAGCTGGGAAAGTTGGCAGCAGTAGAGTAATGTAAACATTTAAATGCAGAAACAGAAATGCAGAGTACAACATTCCTTTCTATAACCCTTTGGCAATTCCTGACTTCCTTTCCCTTTTTCATGCTGCAAACTAAATACTGGATGAAAGTTTTGGTCCTGATTCATGGATAGGGGGAAAAATACTGCCATTGCTTGCAAAGACACTTTGATGCATTCTTGTCTTTTTTCTCCAGATAAATTGTGTATTTATTCATAAAAATACTTTTTTCTATGCAAGTCAGTTTAACTAGTTCATGTATTAGAAGACTGAGGGTTAACCTGTTGTTTCACATTCCTTATCTCTCACGATCAATCAAAAAGTACATTAAAAAACACACAAGGAGCCCAGCATCTCAAACTGTACAACTCACCTTGCCACCAGCCAATTGTAGATGGATGCTACGTGCCACTGCGTTCACTTGGCCTCCCCTGTGTTCATTTGCATTAACAAGTAATAACGATGTTAAGCCTAACTTGGCAAGACTGTCCTTTCGACAATTTATGGGATAACTGTTTATTAAAAGAGAGATGGACTATTTTGTGTTACTATTAAATCTTGAAGCCTCCAAGACTGTCAGGCAAACAACAGATGCTCAGTGAGCAGCATTTGGTAAGTTGGGACTTTCTCTGTTGCACTGGATTTCGGCTTTTGCCCATCCTGGTACAGTGGGAACCTCTGAAAGTACCAGAGTCCTACATTGTTACAGTCAACTTAATTGCTGGAACATGTGTTTGGTTTCAGATCAATTGTTATCAGGAGTAAGTGTCACGAGAAAATTGATATACATGACAATTTATTTCCTCAGACATCTGTAAAATGCTACACGCTTTGCAGATTGAGATGTAACATTTGGCTCACATTAGTACTGGAAAGCCAAGGTGTAACAAGCATTGGTTCAGTTGTTCAATAATAATTTTTTCCATGCAATGAATCCTCCTTATCTTTCATTAACTGCCAATCAGGCCCTCCAGCTGCCATGTGCCAAAATATATTCTTGGTTATTAGCATTAACGCTACTGTTAAAACTCAGACTGAGACACGAAGGAAAGTGTTCTTTCCCAGAAAAAATACATTTTTGCTTCTGCCTGCTGGAAAAAACATTTGAGAAAGTGTACTTATATTTCTAAGATATGTGAAGTGCTGTGAGAGTGATCAGACTAAAGCTCAATAAGCAAAAGGCTGCTATGCACAATACAATGCATTATGAAGTGCTAATGCTTATTCTATAGAAAGAGACGATAGTTTGGCACATAGTGTATATCTTACAATCTGGCCAATACTACAGCAGAAGTGCTTATTTAACATAATTTGATAGGACTTAGTGTGAAGGAAAGGTTTACTGTGCAATTATTTTCTGATAGGGTTCAAGTGGTTTTAACTTTCACAAACTGCTTCCTTTACTGGTGAAAAAAGAGGAGGCTGGAGACAAAGAACAAGCAACAGATCATGTAAGAAGACATTTCTATCTCCCCTGCCTCCTGTTTGCTGCGGGTGCTTCCCTCTCCCCGTATCAGACATGCACATTAGCATCAGTGCGTAGGAAGTTAGGCACGTCGCAGTGATTTGATCTGAAGTGTTGAGTACTACAGCTCGGGATACACGCTAGATCGAGGCCCCAGCAGGAGTGAGACGTGGCTGAAACTGGAGATGTTTGACCTCCATCACCCCTTGGGGGGGGGACGCCACGCTGTACTCACAAGCTTGAAGCAGTGGGACTGTGAGAGGTGTTTGGAGGCGGCCTGATATCTGCTCCACATTGAAGCGGTGCCCGGCCCCAGCCCCACAACCAGCCTCCAGCTGCCTCGCTCCTGGCTGGCTGGCGTGGTCCTGCTGATCCCTTGCTCCCTGCCTCCAGTTTTCACTCCCTGACCTACTCTGAAAACAAGCTGTAAAGGGCTGCTGAAGCTAGGACGGTGCTTCTTCTGTGTGAGAGGCAGGAAAGGTTAAGACTCAACCCTCAACCCTGCGGAAGAGCCCATGAAACATCACTTTAAGTAAAGCATGGGGTAACCTAACCGTTCACATGCAAAATGAAAGTAGGGCTGAGCTAGTCTTTTCTTTTGGTCAATCCTGTTTCCCCAAGGTATAATAATTAGAATTGGCATTTCTGTGACTATGTGGGAGGAAACTGATAAATTTCTTGGAACAGGAAGTTCTGATTTATTGTCATATTGCATTAACCAAGTCCATTTTTTGAAACACAGAAAGAGGGGTGCAATTACTCTGGGTGTAAAAAAAAATGAGGTAGTGGTGGTGGTAGTAGTAGATGTTTTTGTTATGAATTTCTCTGACAGTTCTGTTTTCTGTTGTGAGTACTGAGTTGAGAAGAGGAAGGGCAGAGAGGGGAGAAACTTACATGTGAGTGTCCCTTATAAATCTCAAATAGTTGTCTTTATGTTGATTTCCGTGTTTAACAAACTGCCTCATTCATCAGAGCTCTGCAGTGAGAATAAGAGGGAAAAATCATTTAACAAACACAAGGGAGGATCAGAATCAATGATAACACGCAAGAAGAAAATGATTGCCGGCTGCTTTTATGTTTTATGTCTGAAGTTTCTAGCTTCCTTTGACTTTGGGAAATTTGGACCAAAATCCCATAGTTTGAATGTTGTGTGCTATTTCACGGAGCTTCTGAACCTCCTTTGCTTCCTGTATGCCAGGACTTTAAAAACTGGGAAGGATGGCGAGATGCAACATTTTAGAAAAACTTGGAAAGATTTTCAATCTGCCTTTATAGGCTTGTTCTGAATGAGTTATTTCCACAACGTGGCTCTTTGAGCAGAGCAGAGCATAAATAGCACTGTCTTGTGCATCAGTAGTCACTTTAAATGCCAAGACCAAAGTTCAACTTCTCAGGGTCTTTACTGGGCAGCTGATTACATCATTAAAATGCTCAATGTGAAACAGGAACATGTTTTTCCTTCTACACCAGGGACGCAGCTGATTGAGAACATTGCTATAGATCATCAAATGCGTTTAGTTTGTTATGAGTTTTAGTAGGTAAATAAGGAGGAAATTCAAAATTACAGCTTTCTGAAATGTGAAGCTTCATTTGAAGCTTCAGATGGGATTAATGCTGCCAAACATCTACAATATAGATTCATCATCTGAGCTAACCTCCCTTGTATCTCAATTCTATTCATCAAATATTAGCTAATAGTCAGGACTGTAATTTTAAGTATGAGCAAATATTACAAACAAGGATAAATTAAGCAGTGCTAAAATTTCAAACAGATTCACTGAAAAGACCAGGTGGAGCTGGTTCTGAATGAAATAGTTTATTATTTTTAAAAATGGGAAGTAAATTTCACAAAGATGTCCCAAGTGGTGTGTATGTTTTTGCCAGGGTTTTGTTGTATGACAATGTTAACTTCATGTAAAAAAAATCCCAATTTTCTGCATTGACTCACAAGGGTGAAACAATAAATGCACACTCAAGCTATGTTATAAAGCAAATCCACTTCCCTAGAGTGGAAAAACTCAAATGTATTTTTAGCTGCTTATATATTTTTAGAAAATTTGGAGATTTAAAAACAAAAAGCCACCATGAAACCTCCATAGAGCCTAGTTTGACTTCACTGGGTAAATGAAAGCAGAATAGGTGACTCACTTGCTCATTTCCCCTTTATATCTGATTATTTTTAAGCATCTTGCATTGTCGTCACCCACGGGTGTTGCTCTTGAAGATGGGACTGCTTGGCTTTGGGCAGGTCTTGGAGCTGAGAGGCTGCTGGGGCAAGGGGCATCCGTTCTATTGAATCACTGTGGCATATAGCATGGGACCAGACAGGTCTTGTCTTCTTGTGACACTGACGCCAATGGAAAATGCTTAGCAGTCCCTCGATCACCCCTCATGGTGGAGTTTCCATGCGCTGCAGACAGTGGAGTGGGAAGCAGGCAATGCATCCATACACAGGATTGCTCCCATACGTTAAGGCACACTTGTTGGGGCTCTTTGTGTCAGGGACTTATTTGTTATGCTTCTGTCTTAAGAATTTATAGAGGGCTGCAATTATAAGATGATTGAGCACTTCACAAGCTTTGTTTGTCATGAAACCTGTCTAGCAGATGACAAATGGAGGAACAGTGAGTTAAGGCTGAGATCACAGTGGGCTGTGGCAAGTGAGGCGATAGACAGTGCCTGATCTGGACATTAAGGCACCATTTTAGCCTTCTTCTCAGGTTTTACCCTCTCCCTGGAGCCCAACCTCTTGTCTTTTAAGAGCTTCTGTAATATACAGAGAATAATGCCAAAAATAATAAATGTTTGGAGCTGTACTATTATTAAAAAAGGAATGTATGCACTGCCAAATGATACGTAAAGACTGTCTTTTCTCTGTGCATAACTGCATGCGCGTGTGTTTCTTGTACAAAAAGGGAAATAGATTTTCTCTGCCAATCCTCCTTGCCATTATGCTCTGTGTGAAATACAAAAGCCCATTTATATGTCTGTTAACTCACACACTGTCTTTAGGGAAAGACTATACTATGCAGTATAGAAAAAGGTACCCCAGGGAATCTTATAATGAATAATGATAATAAATAAATACCGGTAAATCAATGACAATGCAGGCAGATAAACATGATATAACTCACAATGTAGCATCTGAAATTAATATCGCATAGATTATTCAGTGATTAGTTGTGAAAAGCATACAGATTTTTGAAGTGTCACTTGTGTTGTGGATTAGTTGAGAACAGGAAAAATTTGCTGAATTTGTCAGGCACTCTCAACACAACTAATAATTCAGTCACCTCCAGCTGTAAGATGTCCTAGAAGCTGTAATAGAAATCAAAAGCTTCAGTTTTATTTAAGGAGTCACAAAATGGAGTGTTTGGGAAAGCAACTGTGAGTTTGCAAAGGATCAGGCAGTGCCAGTTTATAGATCCATCATTTGGGATGAATATATGTAATATGGCTGTTAAGTATCCTTGTCTCATTGAGAGGTTTGGTCAGAAGTGATTCCACACTGCAGAGGCTGAAGTTCAGATTAACACCAATTTCAAGCAATATTAAACATATATACCCCAAGACATGGTAAGGGAAAAGGGTAAGAGAAAGCTTTATGTGGTATAATGGGAATACACAGCCATGCTTAACACACTTTGCTTATAATGTTGACAGCCTTGGTGAAAGTGAGGAATCTTAATAAATGGGGATTTGCATAGACCTTAAGGGCCAAATTCTGCAGCCATTTAGGTTATTTCATATTCATCAAATTCAATGCAGGGTTTTTAGGGTAATTGAAAGAAGACTTGGCCGTAGGTATTTAAACTGTGATACAAAGGATATTAAGTGAGAACTATGGATAATTTTTTCTCCTTAATTCCCAAAGCAATGAAGTTTTGTATTATAAAAAGCCAGCCTCAGTTCTCGGGATGTGCTACTGAACAGTAACATATTGGATAGTATATGTTAAATATTTCAAGTATTTTAAAATCCATGTATTTTATAGAATCATAGAATCATAGAATGGTTTGGGTTGGAAGGGACCCTAAAGGCCATCTAGTTCCAACACCCCTGCCATGGGCAGGGACGCCACCCACTAGATCAGGTTGCCCAGGGCCTTGTCCAACCTGGTCTTGAGCACCTCCAGGGATGGGGCATCCACAGCCTGTTTCTAATCTTGTCCAACCAAAACCAGAGAACACTTAAATACAAAAGAACTTAAATATGAAACTTTTTTTCTCCATAAGGTCCTGAAATAAGTGACTAAATTGTTTTACAAGGATTTTTTTTTTTTTTAATTTTTGATGGGGTGGGGGTGGGGGTTCAGAGAACCACTGTCCTTTCCTTTGGGAACCATATCGTAGATACATGACAAACTCAAATCATATCTGATCTGTTTTGTGAAAAATGGCTTTTGGAGTTATGGGAGGAGGGATAAATAGTGGCATAAACTTGAAAATGGCATGTCTTCATAAATACTTCGAAATATTAATTGGGTTTGTATGATTAGTTTTTTTACAGCTCATTTGAGCAGGGTATCTGTTGAAGTGCGCATCAGCAATAAAATCTTCAATACTATATGAACGTCCTGCCACCTGATACAAAATCATTACAAATTAATAAAGGAGTTGGATACAAACTCTGAAGGGAATAAAATCAGTTATATTATTTTGCAGTTCTACAAATTTATGTAAGGAGCTTGAAGGACTTACCAACAATAACTAGCTTTCACTGTATTGTTAGTACACCTATGTCCTGGGTCTGTCCCCTCCCAGCTCCTGCTGCACCCCCAGCCTGCTCGCTGGCAGGACAGAGCAAGAAGCCGAAAGGTCCTTGGCCTGGTGTAAACACTGCTCTGCAACAATTAAAACATCAGCATGTTATCAGCGCTCTTCTCATCCTAATCCAAAACATAGCACCCTACCAGCTACTATGAGCTACTTAACTCTGTCCTAACTGGAACCAGGACAACCTACTAGTCCTATTTACAGGTGTAAACACAGACAAAGGGAATAAATAACCAGTTCTTCTCTTTTTCTATCATTTTCATAGGCTGGGAAGAAAGCAAAGAAGGCAATTTGGTTTCCAGCACTCATTGGTTTGATTTTTATCTGGGCCAAAGACAAAGATGAACCAATTCCCCTAAGGGCAGCACCATCCAGCTCTGCAGCTGAAGATGGCACGGCCAAACTGAACATATACAGTTATGGTCTGTTTTACAATTTCAGTCCTCCTCTTAACGGCACCATTCCCTCTGATGTTATGCTGTACACTTGTTATGATTCCCTAATATAGCTTATACACACAGCAGCCCTTAACAATTTGCCTGAGGTCAGTCAACAAGTCAATTGAAGAGGTGGAAAAATCAGTGGTTTGATTTCCTCTCCCCTTCTTCCACCAACTATCAAACTATCATAAAACAGACTGTTTCAGGCATTTTGCGGGGGAAGGGGAACATGACAGCTTCCTTTTCAGACATCAGAAAATACTTTAAAGAATTGGTTTCTCTAGCAACAGGAACAGGAGAAAAAAGCAGCTCATAAGTTTTTTCCCACCTACTCATTTTTTTTTAATGTGGTAAAGCAGATGGCTTGGATAAAGCAGGTACTACAGATTCTGATTTATTGACTGTAGACAGAAATATAAATACAGAAGTGTGTGCACTCTGCTATGCTCTGTGTCATAGTAAGACTTAATGACTTCAGAGTTCATACTTCTTTTAAGTTCTATGCATCTATATCGACAAACACCATTATTTATTGCTGGGAAACAGTGATGGCAGAGCTTGTGTGGGGAAACCAAAATCTGGGCAGCAAATACTTCTCATATCCTCTGCTTTTTCTGATGGCAATGCTGGCTCTGGGAAGCCCCAATTTACAACTTTGACCGTCATGCAGTTTATTGACCTGGCCAAATACTTTCTATTAAGGTGTTGTAAATTGGTCAGTACTGCAGATATATAATGTCAGAGGAAGCAACCTTTGCCTTTGCCATCAAAATTAAAAATGTCTGAGTGATCTCTACTCAGGGATGATAGGTAGGAGATTATTCTTTTTATGACTGTACTTGGCCCATGGCTAAAACAGGGAAGTAATCCCTATATTTCTTTCTGTCACAACTTTGAATGTCACATGAACAGAAAACAAAAAGGTTCTCTTTAATAAAATGCTGAGGACAAAAAGACCCTTTTCTGCTGAGGTTACTGATAGTGGTACAGAATAGAGAATAGTCTTGTTTGTGCTACAGTAACTCAGCTAGTGCTTCCAGGTTGCAAGAATAACTGTAGCCTTATATGCTTTAATTTGATTCCTTTTTTGCGGCTCGAGTCACTTGGTATGTTGGAGAGCACATACAGAAAATCAATTGGGAGAAGTGTTGATATTGGGATCTGTTGGTTTTCAAGATTCAGTTTCCATCACTTATGGTTTGTATATTGCAAGCCAAATAATGCCAACACCTTTATCAGGCAATTTTTGATAACAGCAGTGTCACCAGCCTCTTTGCAGCAGACCTACTGGGAGAACAGTAAGGGTGAGGAGGAGGACATACAGGAATATAAAGTTATTTTTCTGGCTCAGTTTCAGTTGGTGCAGTACCACTTTCGGGTTTTCCAGACTTCAACTTGCTTGTTATGAGACGACTATGCTGCAGATGCTGGACATGGTCATGGCTGGTGAACTTCAGATCGACAACAGACACTTTCTCAGGAAGCTACATAAAACTCCAGCAGATCTACTGGGTCAGCATTTCAGCCTATCCCACACCAGTCACAAGTGTGTGGGCACTTGCCAGTGTCCAAATCACAAGAACAAAAGTGATCACTTAGCAACTACTTCAGCGTGAATAGACGGGTTATTTGGCCTGTTGAGGTAGACGCAAATTTTCAACATTTTGCTGTGTTCAAAAGGCTATTGAGGAGTCAGCATGCATGGAGTTTTTGCTCTTGCCCTTGGCCAGACAGTGCAGCCCATGCCCACAGGCCCTTTCCAGAAAAAACATTTTTCTGGAAGAAAAGACATAAAACTATTAGAGAGTGTCCAAAGGAAGACTATGAAGGTGGTGAAGGGTCTAGAGGACAAGACATATGAGCAGCAGCTGAGGTCCCTTGGTTTGCTCAGCCCAGAGCAGAGCAGGCTGAGGGGAGGCCTCATGGCGGCCTGCAGCTCCCTCACGAGGGGAGCGGAGGGGCAGGCGCTGAGCTCTGCTCTCTGGGGACAGCGACAGGACCCGAGGGAACGGCATGGGGCTGGGACAGGGGAGGGTCAGGCTGGGGGTTAGGGAAAGGTTCTGCACCCAGAGGGTGGTCGGGCACTGGGACAGGCTCCCTGAGGAAGTGGGCATGGCACCGAGCCTGACAGAGTTCAAGGAGAGTTTGGACAGTGCTCTCAGACACATGGTCTCATTTTTGGGTGGTCCTGTCTGGAGCAGGGAATTGGACTCAATGATCCTTGTGGACTCCTTCCAACTCAGGATATTCTATGATTCTATGATCAAAGATAATTTAATGAAATATTTTCATGCAATCATTTAAGCATATGATCCGTCTATTCATGGAGCATATTTTACTTTTCAGTCTCAATACAATTTCCCTGATGAATTTTAAGGGCAGAGGCAATATCTCACATGGTATTATTTCTTATTGAAAA
The DNA here is from genome assembly GCF_040182565.1 of Anser cygnoides. Classification (NCBI taxonomy): domain Eukaryota; kingdom Metazoa; phylum Chordata; class Aves; order Anseriformes; family Anatidae; genus Anser; species Anser cygnoides. The sequence goes on from NC_089873.1 coordinate 134,235,229, forward strand.
ATACTGAAGCTTAAGAAACATGGAAGACTTTTTTTGAAGTTCTGAAGTCCCGAAGTCTTTCACCATGTCAGGCTTGTCTTGGAAAACTTCTGTAAATTATATTCCCACTGGGTAAAGCCATACCTTTTGTAGAAGTTCAAGCTCACTGAAGACAGGAGCAGCAAATATGAGTTAGAAGTAAAACTAAGGCTAAAGGAAAGCTGAGACAACAATGAAATAATCTAAAATGATAATTTCAAGCTCTTGTGCTATTTTTCATGCCCTGTAGAGTATTTTATTAAAAATGCATATAATGTTCTCACTTAAAACTTTCAATTATATATTTTTTAAAAATTAAGTCTAATTATCTTTTAGAAAGCTTGAAATCTGTAATATCAGGACAGCAACTTAGTTGGAGCAAGAATGTGTGAAGAGGGGGTCTCAGAAACCATTTCTGATTTCTGGTGGAAGGAGCTGTGCCTGAGACACTGGAGACAGACTGGCACAAGTGAAGTTGTTTCTCCAAACTAGTGAGGATGGGACTAGTGCTGTCCCAGAAGGGACAGAGATTTTGACGGTGTTTGTGTTTCAGAAATTATCTTTTCTAAAACCTTTTATACTCATGATTCCCCCAGATGTTTATCTTTCTGCTCTCTCTCCAGTAATTGTTGGTATCCACCAAGCTTGATATCTGGACAAAAAAAAAATAAAAGAAAAAAACAAGGGGGCTACGCTGCTAAAAAGCAAAAACCAAAAAAAGAGGATGCTGGATCAAGCCCTGTCCCCCACTGGGGACAGAACACCCCTGTGCCAGACTAGTTCCTTTAACACACATTTGCATTGCAAAGAGCACCAAGTGGTCTCCAAACCTGAACTCAAGAGAAAGCTGAATGGTTCAGGAAGTTTTTACACACAGCCTCCTCAGCCTTCCTACTACCCTTTTCCATCTTTATTTTTTGTTCCCTTCTTCCCTGTCCCCTGCTCTCTCCACTGCAATTTCCAGCTGCTATTCTTAAATGTACGGAGAACCCATAAAGATGATAAATATATATATATTTTTATGTTGCTTCATGTGCATCCTGACACAATGATCCACTGTCCCTTGATGAACTGCAACAGTGCATTGCCAAGGGTTGTTGCTTTAAGTGGTGCAACAATTTTCTGGAAGGCATGCCAGGCTAGTGCTACCCTGGCTCTTCATAGCTGGAAGAACAGGGAGAGTGGGTGGCATGGTGCCTCTGTGAAATGCTAGGACACCCATGGGGCACTTGTACGCCAAATCCCATTTTCTTTTATCCCTGTAGACATGCACAAAGTTCACAACTTTAAAGTCTGAGAGTATCTTGTACTTCTGATTCACTGGTATGATGTAACCTATTTATTTATTTCCTAATGGCACTCAGCCAACTTTTGTGTCCACAGAAGTGAATTGAAATAGCACGGCATGGCTGAAATCCTGTGCTTAGTACTTGCAAAAACACAACTGCAAAATATGCCATACATGTTAAGGTGGAATGCTTTGAAAGGCAGTTAGTAAAATGACACGAAAGCTGTAGTGTCCAAAGAAGGTAAAGCTATGAGGTAGATAGTAACCATTCAAGCTGTATCTGGCATTCATCTTATTCCACATTCTTCCCTGTGGCCCAACACTTACACTTCAGTATGACTGATATGAAACCTTCCGTATGAAGGTTTTCTAGTGTGAATGTCTGTGCAAAGACCTGGATTCAAAGGGAATGCTTGCACGGTGGGCTGGGAGGCTGCGACGGTCCCTGGCTGGGGCTGGAGGACTTCAGACTCATGCATGGGCACTGTGATGGGGGCACAGCCCTGTACCACAGTCAACGTTTTCACTATGGGGCATGAAGCTCAGAAATGGCAGCTCCTTAGATACGATGATTTCTAGTGTGCACTAAAAAAATAAATAAAACTGGATAAATTTACAATTTATGGATAAACTTACAAAAATGGATAAACTTACAATTTTTTTAAGCAAACGGTGAAACTCCAACGTTCACACAAACAGCTCACCATTTCATACGCTCCTCTGCAAACTTCTCGGGTGAAGTTGAACAGAATGAGCAGAACCAGGTGTCCACTCTGCTCAGGCTGTTTCTGGCCTTCCTGTCTGCTCTGCATCTGCCTGGGTTTTTGTGATCCTTTCAGGTTCTTCGCCTCTCTTGATAGCAGACCTGATTTCCTGGATTCCCACCAACCTTGGGGGCTGAAGTGGTGTCTGGTTCTTCTTACTGCTGTGGGACTAAATTCTGGTCAATGCCTTGTAACACTGACATATGGTATAACCATTTCTTGTTATTCTGGGCTTTATTCTCATAAAAAGGACATCTGAGCCTTTTTTTTTTTTTTTTTTCCTGCCTTGGTGTTATAAGCTGCATTTGTTGTTTCAATGTGAAGCAGCTATTCCAGTGTGATGACTTTCAAAAATGCCTTTGAGATAACAGTAAATCCCCAGGAATCCCCAAACCTTAATTTCTTCTCCCTGCACAAAAAGATCGTTACTCTGCAGAAGGGATTCAGAACACAACTGCACAATTCCAACACATGCATCACGAAGAAATTATGCCTTCCCACCTTTCATGGGGGAATTTTATAAAGCCACACTAGAAATGGTGCAAACATGACATCCTGAGACTCAGGAAAACATTTGTTTAGCCTCTGAGTTTCACCGCTTGTGCGCACAGCTTATCTCAGGACAAGAAATAATCAGATTGTGATTTTTAATACGTAAAAAAAATAATAAAATGTTGGGGAGTATGCATATATATGCAGTCATTATGATACATACTGAATGCAACAATAATTTATTTTCTGAGAGGGAAATTCAAATAGACTTAATCTTTCAAAAGTAAAACCAGAAATCAAGTATATGCTAAATGATTAAAAAAAGGACAAAAGCCATCTACTGCAGTTCTACAGCGTATTATTTTCCCACTAGTCATTTCTCCTGCAAAGAAATCTATTGAAATGTATGTGAAAATGTTATGTCAGACACTCAAGAAAACAAACATAGAAGTCCTTGAATATAAATCATTTCCCAAGAGAGACAAATCAACTTATCTTGCAAGTAACATGTGGAAATCCAATACATCTGTATGAATTAAAAGGGTTTGTTAAGATGTTGGTAGTTTACAGTTACAAGAATAATGCTGGCTAATTGTGTTTTGAAGAGCTTTTTAAAAGTCAGAAAAAGAAGGAAACCACTTTAAAACATCCTCTACTTGAAAACTAATTGTTTTTATAAAATGTAACTTACATTAGCTGCAGCTACATCTGTTGTTGGCATTTTTGTGGTTTTATTAACTTTTGAAAAGTATATATTTAATCTTTTCTTATTCGTGCTGCAGCATCAAATACCCACAAACATAGCTGGGGGAACTGACTGACTAATTACTTAGTGAAAACAATAAAACAGTGTACAGATAGAATACAATCAAATGAACAGAGTGAGCAGCTTTAAAAATGGGACTGTTTTTATTTAAGTTATATTGCATTTGGCTTTCTTTATGAAGTGCACCAAGTACAGTATGTTCAGACAATGTCATTCTAAAGCAGACAATGGCTTTTTAATAATTCATGCTCTAGAAGAACTCAGGATCAAATCTGACCCTATTTTTCAGATTAGAGATATAGTTCATGGACTCTACATACCTGCTAGCCAATCACCCTTTTCTGCTTTCTGAAAAGGAGGCTTTATAGAAAAAGGATGGTAGGAGAGTACTTAACAGGAAATATTAGAAATACATTGTGTACTTCACTTGAAATGTGTTTTTAACTTGATCTCTCAATGAAATAATGCACATACAATTGTACTTGTAACTTTGATACTCATCAGACAACTTCAGTTGCAGATGAAGTAGGAACAGGTGGTTCCTGTCAATTTATATATTAAAAAAATCTGCAGTCGTGTCATGGAAAAGGGATTAATTACCTACATCAGTGAGGAAAGGCATCAGTTTGCATTCAAGAACAGTTCTTTCCTTTTGGTTTGCCAGCTACCTAACAACATGCTGGTCGTGGCTGGCTGGCCAGTGCATATGTGCCATGGTCCAAGATGTGATGCAGTGTGCTTTCTGTTCAAATAGGGAAAAAGAGACAGAGAAGAGGATGGGTGGAGAAGTTAAGAGGGCACTTAGAGGAACACTTGGGTGCACAGAACAGCACACACCTGTATTAGAGCTGCTACTTATAATACAGCTTGCTTTTGCTGCAAATTATGCTTTCAGATGGTGTCATATTTCCAGTGGTATTTCTTCTGTTGTGAGCGTATAAGGAGAGATTCACTGCACCGCCCATCTAAGGTTTAGTCTTCTAACCTAATCAAGTTATCTGGATCCTTCTGTTTCAATGAAGATGGATAAGGATTGTACTTCTGTGAGGTCATTCTTGATGGTTATCCAAGGGTGAAATGAATTATGTTCTGAAGAAACCACTCTCCACCCTAATGATAGAGGACATCTATATGATTGTTTTAGATTTGAGACTTCTGTACAGCTGAATTTAGCTGGCATAATTGTGATATCAAATATTCTAGCTACTGATGAGCGTCTTCTGTTCTCACTCAATATGGTTGGAAACAGAAGCTCCCCACACTTGCAAGAAGGCAACCAAAGGACCTTCACCTTTTGCCGTCTTTCCTTAAAAAAAGCAAAATGCCTCCTAGACATCTAGTGAATATTTACAAGGAAACATAATGATGACAGATCATCATATTTTATTTCTATGCTGCTTACACTGCCAGAAATGACAATGTGGGAGAGATTTAGTAGTTAAATTAGGAGCTCATACGGTTGGCTGAAAATTAAACAGCCAGTCTTGTAAATGGAGAGAGGATTCTCGTGGGGTCCTGCTCCACATATTTTTCTATTTTCCATAAAAGAGGCTGAGCACTGAGATGATAAAGTTTGCTGATAATAGAAAAGAATTAGCAGTCATAAAATACTAGGACAGTGAAATACAAAGGTTATTCAGAGAGTAACGAAAGTATAATACCATGCAATGAAGAGCATGTATAGCATAAAGATCAATGAAGGGACAGATGAAATTAAAAGTCTATAAGTCTGAAAGAAAAGTGTGTAGATAATCATTGAACAAACTCAGAAATGGGCCCAGTCTGTACTTGTATGGGGACAGTCCTAGAAGGACTTTTAGGCTTGGGAAAAGGCAACTGCAAGGGGAATATGACAGGGCAGGAAGAGGGTAAGTAAGCAATAGCAATTCACTTTGTCTTATAGAAGAAAAATTATGATGTCTCTGGAGACAGAGCTGAAGAAAATGCCTATTTTGCTGAGCAAGTCTAATGAAGCTGTGCAAGTCTCCCACAGGGTCCATGGAGGCCAAAGTCACAAATTGGTTACAGCAGCTATTGAACATAACATGCCCAACACAGGCTTAGCTCCCAAAGTCACTCAGACATTGACTGCTGAAAGCTGAAGGGCTACATCCTGAACATCCTGGCCTTCTTGTTTGATGCACACTAATTACTCACTGCTGTTTGCCACCAGAGACAAGCCACCAGATGAGGCAAGGCTTTGGTCTGATCTGCTCAGCCATCCTTATGCTCTGCACATTAATATAGTTGGAAGCATCATGCAGCAAAGACATCAGCTACCAAGAACCGTTTGCAACAACTGTACTGTGACTCACCAGAAACATGCCACCACCCTTCAACATTTATTATTATAACCTCTGTCAGTTTTCCCAGATTGAGTACCCAAGTTACTGAAGGCGAAGGCAGTACCGCCTGGGGAAGCAAACAAACAAACCTGAACATCTGAAAATCCACAGGATAAATAGATTCAGGAATGCTTTAGCTTTCACCTCTGCAAGCTAAGTAACAGATTTTTATGGATAATAAACTTAGTAGCAGAGTGGGTGTTTATGTAAGCCCCAGGAACCTCTGTGAATGGGAACATATCCTTGCAAACGTTAGAAATGACAAATAATGTAAAAATCTATTCTGCCTTTTAAATTTTCAGCTATTTAATCAATAGCTATTTTCCTCTTTCTGCATTTGGCACTGAATTGCTAGATTCACTTTCCAGTACAAAATTATAATGGAAAGCCTTGTGATCGATACCATATTGTCTAAATTGTGAGATTGTTTTGCTACACCTAGTGATCACATCATGTGCCTATGTTCCTGTTATTAGACACCATACTGCTATAGCTGCATCTTAAGTTTTCTAAGTTTGAATTTCTTTCCAATTTTATATATTTCAGGTGGAATGGAATAACATGAAAAGGATGAAAAGATTGATCAAGCACATAAATGTGATTGGCAGTGTGCTACAGTCTTTCACCTCCATGGATTTTTCAAAAAAGTACATAATTCCCTCGAAGTCTAAGTACTCGCTGTTTTTAGTAGCCCTGGGGTAGATAAGAGTAATGAGGCAGTCAGAGGTCTGAAGATACCTAGAGTGCATGCCGGAGATTCTGGAGAATTCCTAGTAAGAAATAGGGGTAAATGCTCCTTTTTATCTATCTATCTATCTATCTATCTATCTATCTATCTATCTATCTATCTATCTATCTATCTATCTATCTATCTAATCTATGTATGAATCATTTATTTATTTTTAAGAATAAGAATGATGACACCTTGCAGAAGGCCCTGTTGTTTCTTTCCTTACTAGGTATTGTATAGTTAGTTAACCTGTGTGTGGCATGTCTGATGGGGCTCCTAACAGCTGGGGCCGGTCTGATTCATACACTTTCAAAAGTTCTTTACATTCTTGCAGTGGGGTGTTTTTGTAGGTATATTAAATTGCAGGAAGGAGGATATAAATATGACTTGATGCGTTGCATATGTATTCACAGTGACAAGATGATATGCATTTGCAGAGTGGCTGTAAAATTTCAAGTTCAGTTCTGATAATTATACCTGCACCTATGAAGAAGTTCTAATAACAGGGTAGAATTTTCCATCCTGTTTTCAAAGAAAAATAGAGAGCAGGATGACATGTAGCTTGTAAAGTCCTGGAAAATATTTTTAAAAAGATTGTCCAAGCAACAGTGACAGTGTAGCAGTAACCATACTCCTGCAGTGTAATCTGAATTTCTGTCTGGGATCACTGTATGCATTTTCACAAATGGCACATAATAAGCTGTTTGGCTTGGTATTGCTGAAACATGTAAGTTGTTTTACTGAAGACAGTATTACTTGACTCATTTCTACTCATGAGGTTTAAAATATGTCTGTATTGTTTAGTTCTTTACATCTCCATTAGCAGCATCTGTAAGACAATGTAGCAATCTTTCATCTCTGTTGTGTGCACTAATATATCTTTTCCTAATTGACATGCTCAAAATTCAATAATTGAAGCATCTCTGCCTTTTGTTATGAAATTTTAAAATGTGCTGAGTAAGGCAACTTTAATTGGGACTATGAGCACATAATATATCTAAAACTCCTTAGGCTCTGGAAGGTGAGCTGTCCACATTCAGATGCCAGCCTCTATCTTTCCTGCGTGACTGCGTGGGTCAGATGGCTGAGGAGGAGACAGAAAATTGAGTCCTGCTCTGTATTCTGCTATGGACCTGCTTTGCCCCCAGGACTGCTCACTTTCTTCCTACCCACTATGCCATTTACATCAAATACAAATCCCACTACCTGCTTCTGTTTTTTTTCTTTTTTTTTTTTTTTCTTTCTCATCCATGAAAGGATGAGCTATATAATCTGGAAAAATTTAAAGTTAAATTCAAATAATTTTCACACAAGTTAGAAGATCAAATCAAATGCTAGACTTCATTACTTCATTATTTTTTCTGAATTGGCAGCTTATGAAAATAAATGCACTGTCATCATAAGAGTTTTCTTTTTTTTTTTTTTTTTTTTTTTAGGAGGAGGAGGAGGAGGAGACAGTCTGCTACCTTTGGGAGAACCATTTTCTCCTAGGCATTTGGACAATGTCTGAGATGTTGAGGCTATATTCTCAGATGGAGTTTCTTAGCAATAATGCAGATATTGGCAGATAAACGTTGTGAAAGATGGCACAGCATAGCTGGATTCTGTTCCCAGCCTTTTACCTCTTCTCCTGTCACTTAGCATCAAGACAACTGCATAGGGGGGATCAGCGTTTTCTCACCAGATACTTAAATCAGGCTGCTAAAGCTGTATTTCAGCCTGGAAGCCTACGTTGTGTTTCTAAGACACTTAGCTGTTTTTGAAAATTCTCAGTGCCTACTCTGTGATGAGCTGTAACTTGACCAACGTATCTCATAAAAGTGTAATATTATTCTTTAATGATACTCACAAACTTCAATGCTTCTCTTCCTAGCACTTTAAATTCCTACCATTTTTATTTGATTTCAAAGTTTCTAATAAAAAAGCCCATTACTAATAATGGTCCCTTGAAGCATTCAGCTTCAGATTTCACCCAGCTACAGTCTGGCATTGTTAGGGATTTGGAGTGCTGCTGAGTAACAGTGCAAAGTGCATTTCTCAGCATCAAATGTCTGAGAGCATCTGATAGGGCTCACAAAAGAGGGAATGGGAACAAGTGAGATTGTTTTAATTCAATTACTCTTAAGGGCAGAATCAATGCAAGCATCCTTTTTGCCGAGACGAGAGAGAGTGACCCCCCCCCCCCCCGCTCCAAATCTTTGCTGCAATTTAGACTCTTTCATTTTTTCTGTTTGTGCAGCCGTAAGAATGAGATGTGTCACTTCTTGACCGGGAGCATTAAGCCATGAAAGTGTCTGACTTGAGAAAAGAGGCACCCAAGCTCCTGCAGGCTAAGAATAGAGATCTGGCTAGCCTGATTTCAAAGTTTGCAACCCAGTCTAAAATACCTGTAGGGACTTGCAAAGTTTGGAAATTTACTGCTGGCAAGAAAGAGAAAAAGGATGAAAAACAAGCTAACTTTGATCGCACAGACTGTGGAGCAAATCTTCCCTCATCAAGCCAGTGGGAGTCCTGCCCTGACTCCCGTGGGGTCAGGCTCTCAGCCTGTCGCGCTGCTCATGGGAGGCATGCTCAGGGCAGGGCACTGGGGCTTTTCCCAGGCAGCTCGAAACAACCATGAATGCTCTGTTGAAGGAAACTACTTAATATTTTTATACATAAACTCAGAATGCTGTGAACGTTTTCTTATTTTTTTTCCCCTGCATTTTTATAAATGAAAGGAAAATGCTCTCAGACTCCCCTCTCAAAGGATGCAAATCTTCAGATCAACTGTCGCCGCTCAGCTGTATGTGCCATGTCACGCTTCTGACAAGAGTCACATCAACATTGCAAGATATTGGTGTGACACATGGTAGAGCAATGTGTCAACAGGGGAGCCTCAGCAAATGTCTGTGGAAATATTTCAGAGTTCAAAGAGGCAAAAAAATGAGGAGGTAAAGTTAGCTTATTTATGTCCACATAGCGCGGTGTTTAAATGAAGGGCTTCATCTAGGCAGGTGAATTCAGGTTAGGTGAGTATTTATGCCTTTGAGGTAAGAAGTAAGCCACCTGGTTAGAATAAAAGCCCATTTGGATTGGGACTCAATGGATGAGCCAGGCACTGGGGAGGCAGTGTGCAGGGTCCTCCTACCCCATCACTGACATTTAATTAAAACCCTAAAGGCAGGGCTGCAATTAGTGCTGGAATGGGGAATGGGGCAGCCCGAGCTCTCATGGCTGATCTAACCCTGTCCATTTGTGAATCAATCATGTGAACCCACAGCATTTTTAGTTCAACAGAGCAGCTCCAAATCTGACCCCTCATATTGATCTTGGTTTACTTATTCGAATATCATTACTAACAATATATCTAACTTTGGGTGGATGTGGCTAGGAGGAGACAAATTATTTAGATTCATAGACAAATGAAATGGACGGATGCTCATTCAGGTCTGCATTGCTTGATAGTAGTCCCCGCCACTCCTTGTTTTTTTCTGATTTTCACTCAAATTGTATGACATTAATTTTGCAATTTAAACCACTTCTCTCTAGCATCCACTGTATCTAAGGCAGGCCATCCATCGTGGGATATATTGTTTTTTGGTTTGTTGTGTTTCTTTCACTATTTTTCCTTCCTTCCCTCCCTCCCTCCCTCCCTCCCTTCCTTCTTTCCTTCCTTTCCTTCCTTCCTTCCTTCCTTCTTTCTTTCTTTCTTTCTCTTTCTTTCTTTCTTTCTTTCTTTCTTTCTTTCTTTCTTTCTTTCTTTCTTTCTTTCTTTCTTTCTTTCTTTCTTTTTTTGTTTCTTTCTGTTTTGTTAAGGGTTTGGTGTTAATTCTATTTTAATCACATCACAGTTTCAGTGTACTTTTCATGTTTGTAGTAATTGTCTTTTTAGCTCCCTGCTCGGATTGCTTTCCATGCATCAGTGTCAAACTCGCTTAAAGAGCAGTACATGCAGCATGACAGCAGATTACTGATTGCAGTGTCCTTTGTGAAAGCAGCAAATCCTCGTGACCTCAGTGACCTCCCTCTGCAACCCCGTGATTTAGTCTTTGACCTTTCTGTATTTCCCTCCCTGCCCCCCAAAAGCAAAACTAACACTGATATTGCTGGTGGTGTGTGATATAGCTGTCTTCACTTAGTATTTCTCACAGGGTTAACTTGTAATTGCTAGGTATTATAAACTATCCCTTATTTATGTTTATAAAGTCAATGGGTAGATTTATAATCTGGATGATACTGAAATAAAACGTACAGCATTACTGACCGCAGAACTTGTGCTCTCTACCCAAAAATCTCTTTAAATATTGTCTATATAGAGGGGGAAAAGATACCGGTTCTTTGGAAAATTGAATATCTGCATTGATGCTACCACTTCTGTCAATATTCTCATTCTTGTAGGTAAAAGCACCAGGGGTATATCCAACACAAATGGACGTAGCTCTTGAGTCTAAGGGAGAGGCACAGATCTACAGGCAGGGTAGTATCAGAGTCAAAACGTTTGAAGTCATAATTCACCCAATGGATATATTTAAATGTATTTTTGAAAAGATTACACAAGATCTTAAAGAATTTTGTAAAATTATCCCCTTTGGTAACAGCATTGCTAAAAAAAAAATAAAAAAGAGAGTGATTTTCTAAGATTTGGCCTTAAAAGTGGTGATAGCAGCATTACAGCTATACAAGAGACATTTTCTATAGCACAAAAAGCTAATTTAGACTTCAAAATTAATATCTGATGAAATTTTAAGGACTGCAGCCTGAACTTCCAGGCTTCTTTATCAAGGACCATAACAGTATGAGAATGATTAAAAATTGAAAAGATAGAAAGTTAGAAAGTTTGCTGAGGAGTTGTGTATTGCCTGGCAGAACTAGAAGGATAGAACTAAAGATGTTGAAGAATATAATAGGAAAATATATATTGACTTCCTGCTAATATCTATTCTAAGAACAGTGATGGATAAATTAAATTAAATGAACTCATGTTGATGTGTCAGGTTATGTGACAACATGAGATGAAATAAAATCTAATTCTGTGATGTGCTTTGTGGTCTGCTGTCAGTGTTGAAGATAATGATAATCTAAAAGTCTCTGACGGGTCTGTGCCGGAATGGGAAGAATTGCTTGAGACATTAAAATTGAGTGCAAAAGGACTGACAGAACTGTGGAAGGAGACCTCACTGGAGTTTGCAAGCTGAAAGGCCATTTATTCTCTAAAATTTGAAGAGGTATTTGTAAGATAGATTCTTCATCAGAAGACACTTTGGTTTTGAAATATCACCTTTTTCATGATTATCTGTCATGGACTTACAAACTCAATAAAACACCATATGCACTTATCTGGATTCTGATTTGTTTGTTGAGGAGCACTGAAAATACCCAATCTTGATGTAAGAAAAGCTTTCCTTTATTGTCTCTAGGAGATAGACTGCAGTGCATTTACATTTCTTCTAAATCAGTTAAAAATACATATTTTTCACCCAAATAATTAGATGAAAAATTATTGCAAACACAAATGTTATTTTATTCTCAAATTCATTTCTTAAATTTATGTTGAGATTTTTTTATTTCATAAATTGGCATGAAAGGCTTTCGAAACAGAACACAGAGTACTCACAGTCATATTCGTATGAACCTGGCTCTGCTCCTAAACTAGTAAATTATGCCTGGATTTTGCCCTTTGGATGCTCGAAACTTCTTTATTTATTTCTTTTTAAAAGATGAAACCTACACATGGTTTTGTTTTATCTCCATTAGCCAGTTCCAGGAGGTAAATATTCAGGATGGCACAGATGGATTTAGATTATTGATTCCTTTTAGTTGAATTGTGAGGTTAAATTCCCTGGACAGTAAACTGAAAATTTAACTGGAGTGAAACACCTAATACCGATGGCATCTTTCAAACAATTCATAAACACAACCAAAGCCAGTTACTAAGTACTTTCTTGTTTTCTGTTGTTTTAGCAGTCCTTGCTCAAAAACAGAGATGGTGATCTGTAACATTTAGCCAAGTTTTGTGCTTCAGACTGCAGAATTTTAAAGCACAATGTTTCACATAATCATAGAATCATAGAATATCCTGAGTTGGAAGGGACCCACAAGGAACGTCAAGTCCAACTCCTGGCACCGCATAGGTCTACCCAAAATTTCAGACCATATGACTAAAAGCACAGTCCAAATGCTCCTTAAACTCTGACAGGCTTGGTGCCATGACTACGCCCCTGGGGACCCTGTTCCAGTGCGCGACAACCCTCTCGGTGAAGAACGTCTTCCTGATGTCCAGACTGAACCTCCCCTTGTTGCAGCTTGACACCATTCCCGTGGGTCCTCTCATTGGTCACTAAAGAGAATAGGTTGGCACCTGCCCCTCCACTCCCCCTCGTGAGGAAGCTGTAGACTGCGATGAGGTCTCCCCTCAGCCTCCTCTCTTCCAGGCTGAACAGGCCCAGTGACCTCAGCTGCTCCTCATACATCTTCCCCTCTAGGCCCTTCACCTTCTTAGTAGCCCTTTTCTGGACACTCTCCAATAGTTTCACACCCTTTTTGTCCTGTGGTGCCCAAAACTGCACTCAGTACTGGAGATGAGGCTGCTGTCTCTGACAGAAAGGAAAAAAAACACCTAGAAAAGAGGTGATATTTCAAAAAAACCTTTTTTTTTTAAGTTGATGTATAGAAACTATTAAGGCAAGTTTTTATTATGAAATATGTAAGATAAAACTTAATCATAGTGGGTGGCAGTACAGTTTGCATACCCAATATCTCCAATACCCCCCATAGCCATCCATTATTCTTGCTGACCGACAAACCAGACAGTTACTATCAGCTAATATTAGAAACATGTTTGTCTATTAATAAGTTTTTCTCAATTGTATTTAACAGCAGAACAGACTACGCAGGATGACAGTGTGCAAACTCACAGGGCTTATAGTAAAACAAACAGCATTAAAAAGCAACAATTAATGTAGAAAGTTGGTTTCAAGCACATGCCTGTCTTTATTTCTTTAAGGAGTTTGAAAAAAATAGTGAGCTCTGTGTTACTAGTTATAAATAGTTTATATATGCCACAGTTAATGCTAAACAAAAATTTCAGCTGAACTAGTGATCACACCCAGGAATCCTGTAAACTTCAAGGTAAAGACGGCCCCTGTTGCATGGGCTAGATCTGTGCTTCTCAAGCTATCTGTAACACACCTCCTCTCCCAAAGCGTGTGGGAGTCTGCACCCCTTCTCCGTGTACTTGTCTTCCCAGTGAAGGAGAATGTGGGGATGGGGTGTGGAATGCGTGGAGGAGGTGGGTGCAAAGGCCTGCCTCGAGCGACCGATGTCATCTACTGACTGACCAATGTCATCTACTTGGAATTTTGTAAGGATTTTGACATGGTCCCACACAACATCCTCATCTCTAAATTGGAAAGAGTTGGATTTGAAGGGTAGACCACCTTGTGGATAAGGAATTGGCTTGGTGGCCGCACCCAGAGAGTAGTGATCAATGGTTCTATGTCCAGGTAGAGGCCAGTGATGAGCGGTGTCCCGCAAGGGTCTGTCTTGGGACCAGAGCTTTTCAATATCTCCATCAATGACATAGATGATAGGATTGAGTGCACCCTCAATAAATTTGCAGATGACACGAAGCTGAGTGGTGCAGTTGATACCAAAGGAGGAAGAGATGCCATTCAAAGGGACCTGGACAGGCTGGAGAAGTGGGCCCATGTGAACCTAATGAGGTTCAACAAGTCCAAATGCAAGGTGCTGCACCTGGGTTGGGGCAATCCCAGACAGGAGTACAGACTGGGAGAGGAACTCATTGAGAGCAGCCCTGCAGAGAGAGACTTGGGGATTGTGGTGGACGAAAGGCTCAACATGAGCCAGCAGTGCGTGCTTGCAGCCCAGAAGGCTGATTGTCCCCCTCTGCTCTGCCCTTGTGAGGCCCCACCTGGAGTGCTGCATCCAGGTCTGGGGCCCCCAGCACAAGAACAATGTGGAGCTGTTAGAGTCCAGAGGAGGGCCACAAAAATGGTCAAAGGGCTGGAGCACCTCTGCTATGTAGAAAGGCTGAGAGAGCTGGGGATGTTCAGTCTGAAGAAGAGAAGGTTCCAGGGAAACCTCATTGCAGCCTTTCAATACATAAAGGGGTCTTATAAAAAGGATGGAGAAAGACTCTTTACTCAGGTAGATAATGATAGGACTAGGGGGAATGGTCTTAAACTAAAAGAGGGGAGATTTAGAATAGACATTCTAAAGAAATTCTTCAATTTAAGTGTAGAGAGGCACTGACGTAGGTTGCCCAGAGAAGCTGCGGATGCTCCATCCCTGGAGGTGTTCAAGGCCAGGCTGGATGGGGCCTTGGCCAACCTGATCTAGTGGGTGGCATACCTGCCTATGGCAGGGGGGTTGGAACTAGATGATCTTTAAGGTCCCTTTCAACCCAGGCCGTTTTATGATTCTGTGATTTTATGATTCTATGACTCTATGAAAGGCAGTGAGGGTGGAAGTGGTTGGACAGGGAAGGGGATGGGGGCAGTGTACAGAACTAGCACAGAAGGAATCTGCTGGGTCCTGGGAGCCTTCCAGAGGTCTCTGGGCCCTTTTGCACTGGAGTGGTCAGTGTTCTTGGGCAACCTGCTAGGAGATAGCTGTAGGACTGGTGGGAAGTCTTAGAAGCACCGGGACAAAGTGCTATATTTGCTCATGGCACATTTACATGGGAATTGGCTTTCTACCAATCCTAGTGAAAATTTTATCATCCCCTAGACAATAAAAATGTAAATGTAAGAGGAATTTGTATATGCAGAATATAATTACTCTGTCTGAGAGCAAAATCCTGGCCTCATGGAAGACAGTGGCAACTTTACCATCAATCTCAGTGGAGAAAGGACTGTACATGCAGTTTTGTCAAGAATCTATCATTAATGTTATTGTTTTTAAGATGACATTGGGTATTTAATTACAGCAAGTATGAAAGCTTTTATCTTATAATTAAAAACAGAGAAAAATGTCATTAGGCTTAGAGTTCTGTTAAGGCCAAATAGTTATATTCCACATGTGGCCAAGAGGTAAATCCTTCAGGAGAGTGATATTTAATAATGTTTAGAAGATATTATCTTTTGGAAAATCTAGCTGCTACAGAATCCTCCAGCAAATCCTTTCAGCACTGTATCCACAGTATCCTTGTTTTTTCTCAGCCTGAAAGCCTTAGATGTAAAGAGCCAAGTCAAAAATGAATATCTCAAATGCATTGACATAAGCTCATATTTAAGGTCTGATCTGGCAAATCACTTAAGCACATTTTCAACCTCAGGCATGTTAATTGTCTTAGCAACTTCATGCCTGGCTGAATGGAAGATTTAGGCAGTTTAAAAAGCCTGATTTGCAAAAATAATGGCCTCTTAGCATGCCATGTTTCATTAGAATGAAAGATATAAAGAAAAGAAATGGAAGTGGGAAAAGAAAATTGGAGGACTTCTGCTCATAAAGCAAAAATGTAATAAAAGCATTTGAACTATACTGTTCAAAGGATGAAACACAATTAAAAAGTGACATTTAAACAAAGATATACATTTGCCCACTGTAAATATTTATACATGTTTTATAACCAAAACCACAAGAGGAAATACAATTAGTGAGGACCATCTGGATGGTATGTCAGGAACACCAAATAATTCTTTTTTTTCCAGCTTCTGCCAGATAAAGTTCCAGTCACCTGCTTCAGACCAGTAGATCCAGCTCATATCACTTCATCCTTCGAGGCTTTGGTCCTGTTCTTCTATTAAGAAAACAGGGAAGTTTTGCTCCGGAGCCTGACAGTACAATTCTTTATGTGGCCTTAACGCTTGGTGTTCAATCATGTACAAAATCTCCCTCCTGACAGAGGACTTTGAGGACTTGCCAGCTTTGGGAGGAAGCCACAAGGATTAGGCATCAAACCCAGATCTCAAAATCTGTCATTTTATCTTTCCTTCTTTTATAGGAAAATGTGCACTTTATACAAGTTATTGTCCATCATAATACAGCTAGATACAGAAAAGAATTGCCTTCAGTGGAGGTATTCAGGAGCAGCCTTTTGGAAATCCTGTACAAAGAATTTGGATTTCTCTGCAGTTGGTGATGAGGAGGATAAGGCACAATATACATTTTCTTTCTGCAAAAATCTTTAAATGTCATTATTAGCTATCACCTTTTTGAACCCCTCTTATTTCTACATGTCAAGGTATTCTTTCTGACAGCATGTTTAACTCTAAGAAGCTGTGCATGCAATCTCTTTATGTTGCATTGAAAGTAATTACTGGGCATATAATGAATTCTCTATGTCTCTAAGCAGATGGGTTCCCATTATCAGGGTTTCAGAAAAAACTGATTGTGTTAAGGTGTTGTGTCATATCTAATTCCAAGAGTCAGGGGGGAAAATAACCTCATTTATTAATGATCAGCCAAAGTAAGAGAAATTCATTATCTCATGCTTATGTTTTGTACCTGCTTTTTACCCCCCCTAGAATGAGGGTGAGATGACACTGCTCTGAAAGCTGGTAGGGAGAGGACATGCAATTTAAAATGGATTTATGTTTGGTTTTCACTCTTCTTTGGAGCTCATAGAAGCAGCAGTTCAGGAACAGAAAGAAATTCAAATATTTGAAAGTTGTCACTGATATGTTACCTAAATCCCAACTATAACATCATATGTTGACAATTATTTATGTCTGCTATGGTCCAAATTTATGCCTGGTAAAATTTAACTGATCTCAGCAGAATTACAACAGTAATGTGTATAGCTCAATGGCTTTTCTTCTGGGAATGTTCAGGAAATTCTAGCACAGTTTTATGAGAATCAGTTGATAAGTAGCTATACCAATACCTACATATTTATCAACTGAGTGGGGTAGTACTCTGAAGAGCTGACAGGCAGGAGAAAGGTAAGTAGCTTTGGCAGCCCTCTGCTCCAAACACACTCCTCGGCTCCCCTAGAAATGGCACAACTTTAGACAAAGCAATTTAAAGATCAATCTGGTTGAACTGATGCAATCTGCTAATGCATGTACATTTAAATTAGCTAAATTGACACAGGCAACATTACAATCGATTTGAGTGCGTCTACATTAGGCTTAGCCTTAGTTCAAGATAGATCTCAGTTAAAATAAGATCAATTCTACCTAAAATGTTGCAGCTTTCCAGTATGGACAAAGCCTGCCCGAGCCTTGTAGTTGGCAGGACTGTAACGAACTTGAGGAAGATTTTTTAGCTTATTTTACATTTTTCTCCTCACTGAGTTTATGTAGTCTATTAGAGCACAATATTGGGGACACTTGTGTAATCTAAGAGATCCTTTAAAAAATAGAAGCCTAAAGATATGGTTCAAAAATCTGCATTCAGACCTTTAAATTAATGGTCTGATTTTCGAAAGTGGTGATTGCTCCCTGGGTGACCTCAAGGTCATTGTTGGTGCTCAGCACTTATGAAAGACTCAAATAAGCTCTCAAACCAGATCACTTCTTTAGGGGCTTAGCTGTGCATTTAAGAGACTATTCTTTGTTCTGTTTTTAGAAGTTTTGGATGCAGGTTTTGTTCCCTTTTCTGTTTTCTGCATTGTAATTCCTTTACATATGACCACTATTCCATTTTAAAGCAATAATTTTAACAGTTCTTAAAAAAAGAATTCTAAATATATTCTCCAAATTTTATTTCTTTTGGCATTTCATACACATGGAAGCTAAACAATACACAGTTTTGCAAGCTGTATATTTTTGTACACCCATTCTCAGCTGCAGTCATCACTTTGCTGACAACCATCTGTGTCAACCTGCTTTTTCCTTCCCGTTTTGCTCAGCTGAAATGAAAATAAATTGACAGAAACAACTTCTGTAGAGAAAGTGCAAAAAAAGTTAATAGAGTCTCGGCATCTGCAGGCACTTCTTTTTTTTTTTTTAACTTTTATTTGTATACAAAATTAAAAAGCTATTTATTTTCAAATCAAAGAGGGAAAAGCAATCACAACTTGTTTACTTACAAATCAAAAAGCTATTGCCAGCCCACACGGTCCAGCAGAATACAATGCCTTGACTGTTGAGCGGCACAAGGTGAGGACTGTTGAGAGGAGAGGATGATGCCTTGGCCTTTCTCTGAGGGCTGGCACTAGGAAGGGGATTGGCGAACCAGACCAGCTTAAGAAATACCTCATTTCCTTTATGCACAACCCTCCTCCTCAGACCATGCTCTTCTCTGTTCTCCCCAGGCTTCTTTTTGCCAATTCACTTTCTTCTTGGAGTTCCCTTGTAAAATTATTTGTCTGTGAAGTCAGGAATTGGAGAAAAAGGACACAAAAGAGGAGGTAGAAAGGTAGTCTTGAGGCTTGAAATGAAGCCAGGCTTGTTGGCACATGGGCTTGGTTTCAGAGGTGTTTTCTGAATAACCCTGAAAAATGTTTTTGTGACCTGAGAGTCATAAGTTATCCAGCAATCCTAATAATTAGTTTTTAAGCTCACTAACGGTTCCTATTAAAAGTATTTTTCAAACTTAGTTCTTATTATTATTGGTAGTACTGGTGAGTCCTTCAGACTGAATCAGCCAGGCAAAGGAACTCAGTGGTAGTGATACCATAGAAATAATCTTGTGCATCAGTGTTAGTGAAGAATGCATCAGAGTTGTTTACATAAAAGTATGAAAATAAGGTTGTATGGAATAATTTCTTTTGATTTATTTTCCTGAATTCTGTAGATCAGATTGTTAAATTAATACAAATTTTCAACAAGCATACACATAATAATATCTAGGATGATGTTCTGGCCCTATTTAATTCAGTGGGAATTTTGCCAGTGATTTCAGAGAACCAGAATTTGACATATTCCCATGCCTGTTTTCCTTTAACACCCATCCTGCAAGACTACACCCCTGCATTGTCTGTCTGAAATAATCTTTGCAGTCTAACAGAGCCTTGTCAAACCTCTGAGCAGTGTATAGCGACTGTTTCACAGTCCGCAGAATTGATTTTTCTCTTTCCGTTACAGGCAAGCATTACACACAGGAATTACATTAGTCCACATCAGAGATGTTCAGTACCAATTCAGAAATATGTTTAGGATCTATTATTGTCATTTAACTACAACTGCAGTTAGAAATCTGTACATTAAAAATCCTTAAGATTTTGACAAGAGATTTGTAAAACGGGCTAGTTTTTCTTTCTGCCACAGAGAGTTTCATCCTCTTGAAGGTACAAAGTACTGTGATCTGAGAAGTAGGACACTACTACAGTCCTACTTGTCTGTCTCAGAGTGGCTTAGCCAATTTTGTTTGAACTTCAGACTTGGTGCTAAGAGGAACTCAGAAGTTTCAAGAGGTTCTGAGTCATGAACAATCAAAGAAAGCTGTGCATTAGAGTGTGACTTTCTCTAACTCAGCTACCATTACGCTAATAAGACATGGCATACCTTAATCCAGCTATAATTCACATAGGTCAAATGGCAGATGTGTGTGAGATCAAGGCTAACTCCAGCATTTGGTCAAAAGATAGAATAACCATCTAAGTCTGTGGCAGGCTTTACGAAGCAAGGCTTAGGATCAGTATAAACATAATTAAAAAGCAAAAGCAACAAAACAAAACAACAGAAAAAACAAAAACAATCAAAAGAACACCACAGAAACCTCTAAGCAGAATCTCTCTGCAAAGAGCTATACAATATTGCTTATAATTTATACCTTGAGGAGTCTGATGCACTGAGTCAAGCTAGAACTTTTGCTTGTTAGCCTGTACAAATTTTTAACCTTTTTGTCCTCTTTGTGTCCACAGCACTCATACCATTTATATATTAATAAAAAAATAAATAAATCTGTAGGATAAAAATGAGAAATTTTTTTTTACAAATGAAGAGTGCCTGGGAAGATGTAGTTAGAAGCGTAGATGCCACCATCACTGCCTCACCTTGTAATACACTGGGTCAAATCACGGGAGATATTCCACATAGCATAACTTTAGTAGAAAATGCAGTAACTTAGCAGCTGCCACTGATATTGTTACAGGTTTTATGGCTAGACGTGTTTAACGGAGGACAAGAAATAGGGGCAGTTCATTTGCCTTTAGTGTTAGTTGGAATGGAAGGAGTCAGTGCTATTCTCACTTTTGAATGGGAAATGATGCTATGTAGGAATGAATCCAACACATAAACAAATTGTCACAAGCAACAGACCCTCTGACTGAAAGGCTTGGTTGTGCTTTCACCAGGAGGTCTAAAATAAAGGTCTTGACAATCAAACATAGAACCTGCATTTAGTCACTTGGCACAATTTCAAGAGTTAACTGGCTAATGAATGTCAATACACAAATATATAGGAAGCCAACAGTCTGCAGCTCAACTTTTTTCATAGAACTTTTTGACATACTCACATTACAGAGGAATGCAGAAAATGAGCTATCTATAAATATTAAAAAGCACATAGTACTAGCGAAAAAATTTAAAATATCAAGGCAATTCTGGTTTGAGTTTTCTTTTATCATTGAAGTGTTTGCTTGTGGACCATTTTTTTTTTTACCACCCCCCCCCAGCACGGTAAATATGCATGTTGAATATATACCTAGTATACTTCAAACTCTATTACCTATGTTATATTCCTGTTACTAAAAATAGCCCTGCTACTTCGTGGTGAGCCTCCGAGAACTTCCATATCATGATTGCTGTGAGGGAAATCCCTGCTGTGGTATTTTGTGCTCAGCACATCTGGTTCACATTTTTCTGGCATTCTGAAAAGATAACATCATAAGGAGGCTGAAAATGCTCATGGCAGAGAAAATGCATTAAGATGACATTTACATAATTATTTCAAGAACATTCTAGGAAGCAAAACTGCAGGAAGGAAAGCAGGTCAAATGTTTAAAATATTGAAAGGGTAAAAAGGACAGCACAGTTCTATGCAGGTGGACTACAGTCCAGCAAAACATTTAAAACACGTGCTGGAGAGGAAGCCACTTGCTGCTGAAAGCTTCAAAGAGTAGCTCCAAAGCACATCACTTCACCAGACTCCTATACTAGCCATAAAATAATCAAGAAAAAATCTCTGAGGTAAATATTTCATGTTTTTCTTCTACTTTTCTTTTCTTTTCTTTCTTATTTTTTTTCCACGTATTTTTCTTGTAAAATGATATTACAGTCTATCAACATAAATTACTTTGGAGGAAGATGGATATTTTTCACTGAAAAGATAGGTCTGAAAAAAAACCAAGTTTATGCATCAAAACCTGCTTATTACCTTTCTTGGTAATAATTACCTTTCTTCACTGAAACTTGGTTTCATAAATGTTTGCTGCTTACTAATTTTTTATTTAGGTAGCTAGGGTACTGGAAGAACTGCACAGGGAACCCTGTCAATCATTAATGTTCATTTTAAAATACCTTACGAAAAAAACAACAGTTAATGTTATACCTGAATTTCAGTGAATAAATGCAATGCGGAGGCAATTGTAAGCCTGTTAGTTATCTCAGACAATAGTGGAGGGGCCAGTATAAATGTCCCTTAATAAATAATAAAAGAGTGCAATTTGGTAATGCCAGTCAGCTTAGCATTAACAAATTTGTTATGTTTTTGAGCATGCTACTTGTTTGTCTCGCTAATATCAGAGTAATATATTGATCCCCCCAAAACATTTCACGAGATAACACTTAAATGAAGGAATCAGGGTGGAGCAGAATCGGTAGTCACAATAACTACTTTAAAAATGCTCATTTGTTCAGCCTCAGAATACGATTATAAGTGGGCACTGCTTGACCAGTTGTATTTTGCAAACTGGGAGGGATGGACTCTTGACCTGTTATGTAAATTTTTTTTTTTTTTTAAAGTAGATGTCATGGATTCAAACTAAATCTTGGGTAAAACTTGCTGTTCAGGGAAAACAAGCAATTAAGCTGATCCATGGTTGCATGGGGAATTACATTTTGTTACTAAGGCCCTCAACAGTGTATAATAAAATACAGGTGCTGACTGTGGGAAGTGGACAAATTCATGTGTAAATAGGGGATGTGAGCCCCTGTAGGCAGCTGGATGTTGGCCCTGCGATGCTGTTGCAAACCTGTAGGAGAGAGGGGGCCTTCAAGGCTGGATCTTGTGCTAGCCCACGCCAGTCAAGCTGGGATTTTCCAAGGATAACTAAAGGGTTGCCCCAGAGCCGTCCCAAAGGCTATCAGTGAGACAAATAAGGATGGGTAGCTTTCATTTGAGCCTCAGAGGTACTTTTACAAAGAAGAATCATCAGCTGAAGGTTTTTATCTTGGAAGCCTTAGCAGCCTTAGAAGCTGTTTATCTATATTGTGAATGTGTTTTTATAGAGATGAAAGCTGTGGATACAGAAGATCTAAATTTGTAATATTACAAACCACACAATAAGGAAAATGTTTTTTGTTTCTTGGAGGCAGTGGTTCTAAATCTATAACTTAAGTAAGATGTGTTAAGTTCAGCAAAGCTGACATGGTTTAAAAATGCACTCAGTAAAGCAATTGGAAGAATTTTTACAACTTCATTTTATTTCAGAATCAGTAAAAACAGCAAAATCCAATATTAATGCAAACATATTTTCTCTCTACATACTGGCTGATGCAATTGTTATCCGTCTATTCAAATCATTTCAGGAACTTCTTTCAAATACTCTTCCACTAATTAATTTTGTTCCTTTTTCTTTTAGATGGAAATGGAAATACACAATCCTGTGCTAGCTATATAACAGCATTATTTGTTTGCTTATTTAGCGATCTCTAGTAACTGCTGCTTCAGTATTCAGTACGGTGGATAATGCACACTGATTTCCCTGGGTTTCCACTTAGAAGCTGCTATTGCATGCAGTGGTGACTCACCAAATGAATACAGTAGATATATGTGCTGGTGCAAGAATCCAGGGCATTTCTCTAGCTTTTACAGAATTGTTCTTTAGTTAAATCTTATTATTGGCTTTTAAACTACACTATAGATGCTACGTAATTCCAAACATATTTCATGCATGCCATCCCTCCTAGACATTACGTAATATAAATAGTTCTGTTTTGGAATACTAAGTTTACAATCTACTTTCTTTTCCTTTTTCTCTCTTTTTCTTTTTCTTTTCCAAAAGGTTACCATACATTTAAACTTCTATTTTAATTAATCCAAGGAGCTAATTAGGAGCATTATCTGCCATATTTTTGCACTTTCTTTGTTGCACAAAAAGCTATTTACAAATGTTTTATGCTGCAGTCACTTATTTTTTATCTGATTCAGCAATCCCTTTTTGACTGTCATTTCTCCAGCAAGGTGCACAAATAATCAAAACGTGACAATAAACATTGTACGGGTCATTTGGAGGTCGTTATCTGCTGCTCCATAACAGATAGATTTTCAGGTATTTTAACTGTATTTGAAAAGGGAAATAGTGAAGGATCTCTAACAAGGAAACACCTCCTATCAGTGGGTGGTAGAAATGCAAGGAACGCTATGCAAGTAAACTGTGCATACAAGGCAATGTTTGAAAGGCAGAGTAAAGGGGTAAGAAAGAGTTGATGTGGTACATCATGATGTACATGAGGAGACGTGAAGGATTATGGCAGGCAGAGGGTGGCTGAGGATGGGGCTGGTGGGAGCTTCTGGCAGGCTCTGGGCTGCTGCACTGACAGCATGACTGGCTGGCATTCACCTTTCAGACACCTCTCCAGGCAGCTTTCTGAAAATATCGAGAACAAAATCTGAATGCTTTCTGGGAAAATGTTATTAGGCCTTGCTTAATAATAGGAGTTCTGAATTATGTCAAAGTATAATTCTAAATCTGCGGTAATGAGACTGGTCTCTAGGCTCACATCCCCAGGAACTTCCATACAATTATTTTTGGTACGTGCATCTCTTTATTGTTCATGGTACATTGCCCAACTCAGAGGTGCAGCAAAAACAAGGCATCTGATTCAGCATAAATGCTTAATATCTAACAGCATCCCGTATACTTCAAAGGTCTAGACTGAACATGAAGTCAATACCATTTAGTTTAATGTACCATGCAAATCCACTTAGGAGAAAAATACTAGAGAACGATGGAAGAAGTTCCATCTTTTTTCACCTCCTTTTTTCCTCAAGAAAAAAGATGTGCTCTTTAAGGAATCTGTGTTCTTTAAGGAACTTCTGAATCTTGGATTTTTGCAAACAAAATCATCGCAGAAATGTTTTTTATAGAGACCATAGAATTATTAATAAACCATTTCAGGAAATTTTTGAGCACAAGAATATATTTAGCTGCAGTAATTAAGACCTGTCAGATTAGCAAGTGACTGAGAAACATAAGGAGAAGAATTATGCAAATAAATATAGGTGTTGTTACCAGTGACATGGATCATAATTCTTAGCTTCCAGTGTCAGACTTGAGTGGGTCCTAAACGTTTGGTTTGTACCTTATGGTGCGACTGCAAATCCCTGAAGTCACTGGGGCCTTTTACAGCATCAGGTAACTCTGAAAGAGGAGGGGTATTTGGTCACAATACCTTCAGCTGTGTGTGCAGGACGGTCCTGCTCACATCCACGGTCATGACTTCTTCAGTAGTTGCTCTGAAGCACCCTTTACCTGCAAGAGTGAGACACATGACAGTTGAACTATTTTGCTCAGGATAAAGAAGGAATGAGATACTGACACTATCAATAGCAGATAGTATAAAAAGATTACTCACAGTACTTCCTGTCGACTTGCCCTTTATTTATTTACAATGCTCCCTACCAAAGACTGTACCTCTTTGGAGATATTAAGATAGCCAGGCTTATGACAGCAGGTTGCTAAGGTAACACTTTGCTACTTCATTGAACAGCTGTCTTCCCAGTCTCATCTCAGTATTCAGATCAGTATCTGTATGATAACTTTCTGCAGATTTTTTTTTTTATGTAAAAGGGTATGAAATTAGTACATACGAAAAGACAAAGAAGAGGAGTATTATTATTCTAGACACCTTCAGAACACGTACAGACATTTTGGGGAAACCACTGGACCCAGAAACAGAATAAAGGGACCATTTAATATAATATCATCTCTATAATTCTTTAGATTGTCAGCACGATATATTTTTTCAAATGGAAATGGAAAAGGTACGCACGCCTACTTCTTACATGCTGAAATGAAAACAATGTTCTTAGCAATTCACCTATAATCAACAATTGCTGTACTTCTAACGTGAATGGGAGCAACTTGTACTGGATTTGTTGTTGTTGTTTGTTTTGTTTTATTTACTGCAATTTATTTCAGATCCTAGCAAAGTAGAAAAATATTCCCTTCCTTCCACCTCTAACCAGCTTTCAGAATAATTTGCACTAGCAAATTCGGATGGTGGACCATCTTGCTTATTACAAAGGTCTGAAATATGTACTTGAAAGAAAAATAATCCTGATAGAAATATTGTTCCCCAGTGCCTTCAGCATAATCCTTGCCCCACACTGTAAGGATCATTTTCAGCACCCTCAGAAATGATTGCTGTTTGAAGTATATTTCCACTGAGCTGTTTCGAGGATCTGTAGGAAATGGGAAGAGGAGGTTCAGAAGTCAAAGAGATCTGATTACATCCAGTCCCAAGGAAGATGGCATGAGAGAAAGTCTGTGTTCTTCTTAAAAACATCAGAATTGTAATTAGTTTAATTTCCCCAGCTCAGCAGCTAGCATTTGATCTCTGATAAAACATCTAGTTATTATTTACTACGCTGGGCTAAAGCAAATTGCTTGGATTTAATTCTATATGATCTTGGTATCTTCCTATAATTGAGTGAAAAGTCTATAAGGGAATATAATCTGTAAACAGCACCAAATTAACAACAAAAGTTCCTGTCAAGATAATCACCAGGGGGTTATCAAACCGTTATGATACTCTTAAGAAATACAAATAAATTAGAGAAAATGGCAACAACAAACAAAAGCAACTATATTGTGCTTTGTCAATATAATTTGGGCTCCAAACATAATCGTGTTTACTTTCAAAAGAAAGACTGGGGAGAAAACCAAAACCAAACAGAAGCATGATAAAAGGCACTCTGAGTATGTTACAGCAAGTCATTGCTCTGTTTAGTCTAACATCTTGACCCCAACAGAAGAGATAGTGGAAATGCCTATATGAATAATTTAAGGAATCTATTATTCATGACAGAGATTTTCTGGAACTAAATTTCTATGAAACACTGCCCTGCTGAAGACAGGAATGGTAAATTTAGAGATACAGCTGGGGAAGTTTGGGTGAAAACTTGTTACGATGGTAGAGAGGAAGTTACGCACTGGAATTGGGATTTTCCGGTCTCCCTGATGAATTCAGGGTGCCTGATGGGGATACAATGCATCGATGAGTATGACTGGTCAAAACCAATGGAGAGGTTGACTACAGAAGAAAAAATAAACCTGAGGAACAGTCTGCTTCCTGAGGAAGCAAGGAGGAAGAAAGGGGTGATGAGGGAGAACCAAAGGAAGGCTGCTCCCATCCATGGCAGGTGCCGATGGAGGGGGTCAGGAGGGGGAGTCCCGCGAGGGTGGTGAGGCGGAGCTGGAGACAGATGCTTGTACTCATGCATGTACACATGCTCTACTGACAGCAACAGGTTCATATCCTTCCTGATTATTTAGCCGGAAACATCCTACAAAATGATGTCTGTCAGCCTAGGGTTACGAAATAGAAGGGAAAGTCATTCCCTGGCAGCAGGGACAGAAGAAACAAGCGTGGCACTTCTCACAGTCACGGCTGACTGCAGCCAGAGCGGCTGCCCACAGAAATGCCTCACTTTCCCTGCACAAACTCCTCTTGGTCTGAAACATGCACCCACAGTGCCAAAGGAGCCAGCATCCCTCCTCCCCTCTTAGAAGGGGGTGCCAGATAAGGATAAGAAAAATCTGGGCACTTTCTTGCCCTTGAGGATATTTACGCTCCTCCCTTCATCAGCATGGTCAGGGAATTACCTCAGTATCTTGGGAGCAGGGATGGCTCGTGCACGCTGGGAGGGCTGGCAGCAGACAGTGGTGCTGACCCAGGCCTCCAAAGAGATGGTGAAATCTGGGGAAAAGCTAGGGAAAAAAACAGATGTGCGGTCAGACTTTGAAGGCTGGAGTGATTGATGGCATTATTCAGGCTGGCTATATATCAGGATGTTTCCTTCTCATTACTCTTGTTGCATGAAGAGCAAAAAGCACAAAAGGGATAGAAAGGTAAGAAGAGGGGTATTTTGCAAAGCAAAAACAGTTTATGAAAGATGGTTCAAGCCTCTACTTATCACATACAGCAAAAAATCCCCCATTACTAGCTCTTCCCTCAAGTCCTAATAACACGGCAACAAAACAAGAAACAAATGCTTCATTATTTGCTCTCAACAGAGTGGTAACTGGGCTGTAAAACATCGCTGTGATGTATTCAATATTAAAAGTACTGTGAAGTACACACGCTATTATTTTTAACCAGGAAAACAGTCAAGCGGACACATAAAGGAAGAGCTGCAGTTCTTAATACACTCCTTACATCCATTGCAATGCATCCTGCTCTAGGGTGTGGGCAAGGTGCAGCACAACCATGGCATTTCCTAAGAACTGTCATGCGAAGTCTTAATTATTTGCATCAGCTGAAAGGCTCTTTTGAGGCTTCATTTAAAACTGTCTCTCCTGTCTACTCTGAGCAGCTGAAGCTATTTTCCTAATCAGTATGGGTTTCATCAAAACCAAGCTTCTATTCTTGCCTTTGTGCAGATGAGCATACACGGCTGGTAGCTGTAAACACTTTTCTGACATCCTTAATATCTCACTTTGTACTTTACTGCCTCTCCAGCCTGACAGGTGGCAGCTCTACCAATATGATCGGCAGTAGGAGCACAGGATTTGCGTGAGCTAATAAAAAGTTTTTTTTTTTTTCCCTTCAGTTATACTATTCCCTCTTTTTTATTCCTTTTGTTTTTCTTTTCATTCTTGTTTTCTTCCTTTTTTTTTTTTTTTTTCCTTTTAGCTTTTAGAGATAGTCATTATTTAGGAGAAACTGACATCCATTAGATCCGTGCTTCCTTTTTAACTATATCTTTAGAAAGAAAACAAAATTATGGTGCCTGATCTATATGGACACAAAACATCATCAAGGTCACTGCACTGAAGAGCTCGTAATCCACATCTAAGACGCCAGACAGTGGCAACGGCAGTCTTTCTGTCTGTAGCAATCAGCTTGCAATCCAGCCTTAAGTGCCTTATGTCACCGTAAAAATGCTAAAGGGCATTTGAGAAATATCTTAAGCACACTTAAAACATAATCCTCCTTCAAAAGAGGTTAATATACAGAAACATGTTATTTATGTTTTTCCTTCTTTATTTATTGACATACATCAAAAAGAAATGACCTCATTAGTGGCATAGCTTTTCCCCCCCCATAGGGTGTTTTTTTTTTTTTTTTAACAGTCTACAGTTAGCTGGATGTGCTGCAGTAATGGGAAACATGTAGCAGGTATTAGGGCTAGCTATTCCTACCGGCTCATGTCTCTTTATATGAGACTCTCATGTCCTAATAAGGCAAGAAACTTCTTTTAGTATGATTCAGCCTCTCCCTCTGGTGTAATAGGAAAAGATGTGAGATACCTTGGGTACAATCCTTGGCATGTTATAGAGGAAAAATTCTAGTGAGATTACTGAACTATTCAAAAAAAAAAAAAAGGCAATAACATTGGGATTAAAAAGTAAAAATCCTGCCCAACAACAAGAACCAAACTACTTTATTTTTTTTCTCCCTTACATCTTTGTATTATAGCTTACGTTGGGGATTTTTTATTTTTTGTCTCTATTGTTTTATTTTAATATCCTTCTTCTTTTCTTCCTTTTATAGGCTAAAAAATAATTTTCTAAGTAGAAAAGTATAAAGAAATTCTTTTTCTGGTTTAAGGCACTGGGCTTATCAGAAATGAAGTGGTAACAGAGAAGATGCTCATTAGCATGTACACAGTCTCTGCAAATTCCTAATTGCAATGGGACATCCCTGGGTTAGATTATCTCTCTCTGGCTTCCCTTGGGCCCTTTCTGTGCCTAATTATTTCTCATAAAGAACCTATATTGTAACAGAAAGTTCTCTTCATATATACCCACAGGAAAAACAAAGCAAAACACTTTGCAGCTCTCCAGCAATATGTTCGTACGCAACGTAGCTCATGCATCTTGTCGCCCTGCAAGGAGACCTCCCTCCAGTGGCACTGCCCTGCCTTTGGAGCCCATTCTCCCACCCGGCACCAAGTGCTGCTTTCCTGACAGAGCTGGCAAAAAATCTGAAGATAGAAAAGTTGTCTTTTCTATATCATAACTTGTCCTGGAGTTACTTTCTCTCATCTTCTAGCCTACTGAAAGTATATAAATTTTTCACATGTAATGCTTCTTTGACACTATTTCCAGTAGTTCGACCTGTCCCGCTGCTGGTGAATCCTGCTGCTCTGTCGGGGACAGCAGCACCGTTCAGCTCACGGTCGCATTAGCAATCTGCTTTCCAGTACAAACGTCCACCTGCATGGTGGCTGATACCCAGCCCAGGGACTGCAGCTTCAGGAAATCCTACCGCGTGCCTTGCTGTACTGTTCCTCACAGGAGGTACGAATTTCTGGCGGCAGGCTGGCCGACAGTTGGGTGCTCACTCACTGCTTTCCACATCACTGTTTTAGTTCAGATGCTCTGTGCACTTTTGAGCCATTTGCCAGGCTTTTGTTCAAACTGCAGACTGGTTCAGGGTTGTATGAACTGGACTTCTTTCAGATGAAACTGAGCTGGAAGTTGTCCTCCAGAAAATGGCATCCAAAAAATGCTCCAGCTTACAGTGTTCATTACCATGGGGTTACTGGAGCAAGACAAGAGCTACTCGCAACTCTCTCCCCCTGCTAGGGCTGGGATGGAGCTAACAGCAGCCCATATGGTGCTGTGTTTTGGATTTGTGCCTAAAATACTTTTGATAATACACTGATATTTTGGCTATTGCTCAATAGTTGCTGAACACCACGTCACAGCTTTATTTTTCCACTCTGTTCCCTCAGCTCGTAGGCTGTGGGTGGGCATGATAGGGAGAGAACACAGCTGGGACAACTGACCCAGACTGGCCCAAGGGATATTCAGTACCACGTAACATCATACTCCAGTGCAATAAACTGGGCTAGGGGAAGAAGGAGGGGACAGATTGGCTACCGAGGTGGCCTTTTCTCAGAGACTAGGTGAGCTTGAGTCTGCCTGTGGGAGGTGGTGAGTGACTGCTTTTGCATCACTTTTTTTTTTTCTTTCCCCTACCTCTTTTAGATTGTTTTTGTCTTTACCTACAAGTTTAATTGCTTTTGGTCTTCCTGTTCTCTCTGCTGTCTCGCTGGGTGAGCTCCTGACAGTTGTTACTTAAGATTTTTAAGGCACTGTTTGAGGGGACTTAAGGAATAATGTGATGACCATGCCACAAGAAAGCGTGTAAGAGAATAAGGTACATAAAGAATGCAAAATTCATGCAAAAGAATTTTTCTTGTCCTCAAGTGAGACACAATCAGAGCACACTTTAAATGCAAAAAAAAGCAAACAAATAAAAAAAACCAACACAACCAAACAACCAAACAACAAACAGAAAACTCCCAAACAAAACAACCCCAAAGCACCTACATAAGCTAAGAATACTATAGAAAAATATGTTTTTATATCCATAAAATATGTTTTTATATCCTGACTGTGCTCAGGCTCACCCAATAATTTCATGCAGCAAAGGATTTTCATGTCTGAAAGCAAAGCCAGGATAAAACCACCCACTCCTGTAAAGAGCTTCTACAGATTCAGTTTTTAATTTCAGATCTGATATGCTATTTTCTGTCACAGTGGATTCTGCTGTTTGTGTTTCTTCTGATGCAGTCACCCTAGAGGCCCAGCTGATACTCAGTAATGCAACATTCAGTCTGCGGCCTAAGGGTCAGCGCAGATTCCACGTCTTCTCCAGCTCTCATCCTTGTGTCACAGTGTATCATGTGCACTAAGAGGGTAAAATTGCCCCCCATTCCTCCTTATTTGGTAAATCAAGCAAGACTCAAATTCTAGGCGAGAACACAGGCACTCGATGGCTGGGAGGGAGGCAGCAAGAGGGAGAGAAGGATACAGGGTAGAAATTAAGTTCTCCGATTTTTTGGCCATGATATAAACATTGCTGCTCCTATAGGAATGGTGCCTTCTATCTGAGTGATTCAATTAATTTGATAACATCAACGAAGAATTTTTTGGTACCTTTTTCAGTTAAAATATCTCAGGCAAAAGTAGTCAGTGTATGATGTGAGAATGTGCCTTAATACATATTTCCCAGCTCTGCACTCTAAAGTGTTGGAGGTGGAAGCTGATACTCCATACTATTTTCTTATTCTTTCAGGGTCAAATTGAACTGTTAATATTTAACTATTAACACTGAAAATATATGAATGAGTTATTAGATTTGATGAAGCATACTGAAATAATTTAATACAGTGAATTATTAGAGTAATAATGTAAGTGCATACCTCTGTTGTTACCCAGTCGTCCATTCCTCTTTGGCCTGCTTATTCCACCCTGCACATCACCTAAATCTTGGGTGGTGAGCTCTCAGGAAAGGACCTGCTTTTCTGCTGTCTGTAGAGCATCTAGTGATTGAAAAGGGAATTAATACTTGCTTGATATCCATAAGTACTACCACAGCTGAAGTAAAAGTCTTTTCTTACGACAGAAAGATGTACACTGTATTATATAGTTAAAAACTTCAGTACTAAAAGAATTATAATGTACAAAATAAAGCTGGATGAAGACACAAAAAAAGATGGTAACTGACAATTTAAAAAATCTAGATATTTAGTGAAAGAATAAAAATTTCCATGAGGTATAATCTTAATTTTTATTACTCTCCTACAGCAGTGCAAAGCCTAACTATTATACCATTGTTATGACATAATCAGAATGTATAAATATTTCTTATAAAGATATTGCCAAGTATTTTATCATGTGATCCCATTTGCTATTTTTGAAAAATTCCATTGTATCAAAGTCCTTAGAGAGAAAGACTTGTAACTAGTGAGACTTCTTTTCTATATTTAGAAATATTGGGATAGGAGCAGTTCCTTAAGATGGTTATGGGCTGATATTTTCTGGGAAGTTGCTGTGAAAAGCTGCTGAGAGCATGAACTATTAATTTCCCACAAGTAAGAACTATTATACTTTACTTCTTTTTACCGTAATAAATGAATTTTAACAAGGCAGTAGAAGGCCACACCAAATCTTAAAAGTTGGAGTATGTCAGGTCTACTCGGCTCTGGTGAGGCCACACCTCGAGTACTGTGTTCAGTTTTGGGCCCCTTGACACAAGAAGGACATGGAGGTGCTCGAGAGAGTCCAGAGAAGGGCGACGAAGCTGGTGAGGGGTCTGGAGAACAAGTCTTACGAGGAGCGGCTGAGGGAACTGGGGTTGTTTAGCCTGGAGAAGAGGAGGCTCAGGGGAGACCTCATCGCTCTCTACAGGTACCTTAAAGGAGGCTGTAGCGAGGTGGGGGTTGGTCTATTCTCCCACGTGCCTGGTGACAGGACGAGGGGGAATGGGCTAAAGTTGTGCCAGGGGAGGTTTAGGTTGGATGTTAGGAAGAACTTCTTTACTGAAAGGGTTGTTAGGCATTGGAATAGGCTGCCCAGGGAAGTGGTTCAGTCACCATCCCTGGAGGTCTTTAAGAGATGTTTAGATGTAGAGCTTAGTGATATGGTTTAGTGGAGGACTTGTTAGTGTTAGGTCAGAGGTTGGACTCGGTGATCTTGGAGGTCTCTTCCAACCTAGATGATTCTGTGATTCTGTCTTCTGTAATGCAGTTCCTATCCATTGGTATTGCAGAAAACCATTGTAGAGTCCAGCCACGAAAACACACTCAATCTTCTCACAGTGCTTTACCTGGCTGCCACTGTGCCTGGAGTCTGAGAGCTCTGTGTGTTAAATGAAAACAAACTTAATGAATATACGTGCACATACTGTTCTTGCACTCATGTTGTCCTTTAACTTAAATCAGCATCCCCTTTGCGGTACTACAATTTTTTTTTTCCCTTTTAGGCTATGTCCACATTGTACTGACTGTAGCACAATGCAGAGACATTGGAACTAAATTAGGTTTCAGAAATAACCTAGCCATGGTAGCTTAAATCTGTGCTGCATCCTAATTTATCAGTAGTAGTCTGTGAAACAATCAGTCTGTTTCTAGGGCAGACTGTTCGTTCTCCTGATCAGCCTAGTAGTTCCTCCCTACATTTGTTTCTGTCTTAGTTAATCTTTCCTCAGCAATGGTAACCAGAATGTCACATGGTTTCCTAGATGACATTTCACTGTGACCTATACAGTACTATCCATCATTCCCTGTCTGTGCTGGAAATGCTCTCCTTCTGTACCTGAGGACTCCATTTATCCTCTTCATTGCCACATCCCACTAATGGTCATACCCATCCTGTGATCAACAGACGTATACAGTTCTTTTTCCTTCACCATTGCTCTTAATTGACGAATACGTTATTCATGATAGTTAATCCTGAGGTTCAAATCCTATATTTTTATTATTCGTTATTTTATTATTGAGCCATTCTAACTCCAAATATTCTAGTCCACCTCTCCCCTAATTGCATCACAATCATCTTCTGTATCAACAACAAAACATTTTCCAATTGCATGTTATCCACTCTTTTCACTAGATTTTTTTGCTAATGTCATTAAGGAAGAAGCTGAGTCTTTTCCAGGATACGTCCTTGAGGAACTCCACTAATAAACTTGCTCTAGCTCAACAGTTCCCCTGTTAGCATGACATATTGTTGCCTCCATAGTAAGTTCCAGGGCTGTTTCAGACTTGTTGAAATAAACTCCCTCTTTTCCAGTAAAATTTACAATATCCTTTTGGTTATCATATCAAATATTTCACCTAAGACCAATTATAGAATAGCCTAAAACAGTGTTTATTTTATTAAACGTTAATCTGGCATAAATGAATGTTGTGAAATCCATCATGCGTTCTTTTTCATTTTCCATTCACATTACAGATTCAATGTTTCTTCCAAATCCTTGCTCACTGTTGAGATAAGACTCATGGACTGTAGTTTTAAGGATGGTTTTGTTACAGAGCCATAGGTATAATTTTTGTGATTTTCTATTCATTTGACTCTGCCTGCTTTGGTTTTATTTGCGACTTTTGCTCATGAATCGTCATTCCATATTCTGGAAATTATTTCAGAGTTCTGGAAGGGAGATCAGCTAATCTAAGTGGATGCACATTGAGTACTGGCCATTATTTCCATTATTTATCCATTTTCCTGTGATATGTTCTTGGCTGTCTCCTCACTGAAGCACTTAATGTGTGTGAGTGTGCTTTTGGCACTCTCTGCTATGTTAGGGAACAGATTTTATTTTAAATGGCCAGAATGATACTGAAGCTGGACTTAGCCAATGTATGAGGATGTGCAACACTACAGTGTTGTAAAACTCTTCTCAATTCACTATTCATGCTTTGAGCATGTTATCTGGATGTCATGTATATCTCCCAACATCCAGGAGTAGGCTTCAGCTCTGATCAAGGTGAAAAATGAATCAAGGTGATCTTTCTCTACCTCTAATACCAAAGTTACCTTTCACCTGTGCCTCATTCTGAATAGCTACTCACTTTCTTCTAACTTTATCCTATTTCTGATTGCCTGTCTAAAATCCTCATTGCTTAATTTTGTTTGCAAGAACTAATTCAGATGGATTTTTTGGCAATTACTCACTTTCTCCTTACACTTGCTGGCTTTTAAGATAGAGCTTTCATTGTTGACTTGTCATTTTAGAACCAGAACTCCCTCATTAAACACTGCACAAGCTGAAAGGCCTCTATAGTACTCATGTAACAGCATGAAAACAAGTGGGAGAACCCTCATAATGAGAAATAGAGGTCTCTATGGAAATGAGGTCATGGAAACAGGATGAAAAATAATTCACTGGAGTCCGTAGACTGCTAATGCTCCTCAGATGTATCTCATGACAAATGACAAATGCTAGAAATGTTGTGAGAGCGGAGCTGCATGATTAGATCATCTGTGGGAATACCCTCTTTTCAAAAAACAAACAAAACAAAGAGGCAGCCTCTTGCCAAGACAGTCTAGAGTTATGTGAATCACCTTCACAGCTGATTTCACAGCAAGAACCAGAAGAAGACATAAACTGTTATGCAGAGAATACCAATAAATTGAATCTAGATAACTATAACTCATTTACTTTACAACACCATTCATATGAGGAAGTGTTTTTTTTTTCTTTCTTTCTAGAAAAGATACTGATAACAAATGCTTACAGAATTCATTAAATTCCACATTTTTTATCAGCTTAAATGAACTACGCCATTATAAACATGGCAATTAGTTGTGAACCACATGCAAGTTTAAGGACATGACTGCTGTCTAAATTCCAGGGCAGATATTGTATATTTAAATATTAGTCTAGGCTATGCTGCCTTGATCTCATGAGTCTCTGGGGTTATTGCAAATTCTGCTAAACAGGAAGTATACTGGAATGGAGCTGAAGCTAGCAAAGAATTGTGTGTAGCCACAGCAAACTGCACTGGGTTATTCACCAAGGACTACTTCAAAAGGGATTCAGGATACTATGTATTACATAGGTCTTTTGGGAGACTGTTCAGATTTTAGAAGTTTGGTTCTTTATGGCATTTATCACCACAGGGGAAAAAAAAAAAAAGTAATAATGAGAAAGAAAGAATATGGCAGAACTGGAAAGTTAGAGCTGTATCCAAATTTGGGGATCCTCCAAGAATAACGTACCACATTTTAGCATATTATCCTGCTATTGAGTATTCAGCCCTTTGAAGTGCAGCTAATTCAATTGTAGATGAACACATACTAAGTGGATGAACATTTCTTACGAACACTCTGTTCTGTGGTATACATACGAATGAACGTGTTTTAAGGAGAAGCCAGAAAAATGCTCCTTATGACAGCACTGCAAATGAGGCTTTGTCTGTGTGTCTGCAGTTAAATAGTGGGAAAGGCTGTACCTTGACAGTTTTACGGAATTTGAAAATATCTGGCTGATACATATACGAGTAAAATTCTCCTTAAGTTTGTCTCTGCTTCTGCTGAGAGTGCATTTAGAGTGCAAGGGCTGTGGTAGTTTCACATTGTTGGGCAGCTAAGCTCCACCACAACCACCCTCTCACATCCTCTCCTCAAAGGAATAAAGGGAGAAAATATGATGAAAAAAAAAAGCTTGTGGGTTGAGATAAGGACAGGGAGACCACTCACCAGTTACTATCACAGGCAAAGCAGACTCAGCACAGGGAAGATTAATTTAATTTATTGCCAACCACTAACAGACTAGAGCAGTGAGAACTAAATGCAAACTAAAACCATCCTCTCCCCATCCACCCTCTTACCACCTCCTCCCCCTGAGCAGTGCAGGGGAATGGGGAATGGGGGCTGCGGTCAGTCCCTAACGCTGCCTCCGCCGCTCCCTCACGGTCCCTCCCTGCCCCTGCTCCCCGTGGGGTCCCTCCCACGGGATGCCGTCCTGCCCGAACTGAGCCTGCGGGGGCTGCCCACAGGCAGCAGCTCTTCAGGAACTGCTCCCACACGGCTCCGTACCACGGGGTCCATCCATCCCCCAGGAGCAAGCTGCTCCAGCACGGGTCCCCCACGGGCGGCAGCTCCCCCCAGACCCCCTGCTCCTGCGTGGGCTCCTCTCCACGGGCTGCAGCTCCGGCCCGGGGC
This sequence comes from Anser cygnoides, assembly GCF_040182565.1. Taxonomy (NCBI): domain Eukaryota; kingdom Metazoa; phylum Chordata; class Aves; order Anseriformes; family Anatidae; genus Anser; species Anser cygnoides. The sequence continues at coordinate 134,272,311 of NC_089873.1, forward strand.
CTGCTCCTGCGGGGGCTCTCCATGGGCCGCAGCCTCCTCCAGGCCACATCCACCTGCTCCACCGGGGGCTCCTCCACGGGCTGCAGCGTGGAGATCTGCTCCGTGTGGGACCCATGGGCTGCAGGGGGACAGCCTGCTCCACCAGGGGCCTCTCCACAGCCCGCAGGGGAACTGCTGCTGCCTGCCTGGAGCACCTCCTGCTCTCCTTCTGCACTGACCTGGGGGGCTGCAGGGCTGCTTCTCACTCCTCACTCTCCCAGCTGCTGTTGCACAGCAGGTTTTTTTCCTTTCTTCTATCTGCTCTCCCAGAGGCCCACACAACGTCACTCCCTGGCTCGGCTCTGGCCAGCGGCGGGTCCCTTTTGGAGCCGGCTGGAGCTGGCTCTGGTCTGACATGGGGCAGCTGCTGGGCTCTGCTCACAGAGGCCGCCCCTGCAGCACCCCCTCTACCAAGCCCTTGCCATGGAAGCCTAATAGAATAGCTTAAATTACATTCTGGCAATGATCCTTTCAGTTAGGTATGATGGGTCACCCTTCACTAACAAGAAGCTGGTAAATGCACTCTTGAGGAATTCCTTTTTACTGGCTTGAATCTGCTTGCTTACAGCTCTCGAACTGGTATTTAGTCCACACATTTTCACTCTCAGCCTTTTGGGATTGTGTTTGTAACTTGTTTTCGCTATGTCCCCACTTCTGCTTGCTGAGCTCTCCCTCCTACTTCTATTGTACCAATAATTTCCACTAGGCAATGCCTTACAATGGATTTGATATGTCAGACTCTGGCATTCATGATCTAGCATCTGTTCAGTGTTGCCTTACTAAACAGACTGACATTTAACTGCTTCCTTGAGTAACTGGAGTTGTTATCAGTGCAATTGCTAGGCCCACCGACTGCAGTGGGGTTTGCCCCCAGTGATAGCTGGAGGGATCACTGAGAGCAAAGAACGGCATAAAACCAGTCAATTTTGCATGGTAAGGCATGGTGCCAGACCTAGGAAACTCCCTTTAGTCCTGGACTACACAATACCATTTTTGCCAGCTTTGCAAATGACAGCTGTTAAGAAGGAGGGATGAGACCTGATCAGCCGTGCATTTTCTTCTTAACTCTTCCAGTTCTGGCTCTTCTGCTTCCCAAGCCCATGAGATATAAAGCACAGGCTGAGCTACAGTCGAAAGAACAAATCATCCAAAGCCACAACCTGTGCTTTCTTGGAGAAGGAAGTTTTTCAGGTCAGTGTTGAAAAAACACACTCCTCTAGAACAGCTAGGGTCTATGTGCTTGAAATATTAATATGGGTACAAGTTTCCTTTTTGCTGGGTTTATGGATTTAAATAGTTTTCATGAATTCAGAAAACGGATTCCTATTTACTATAACCTTCATTTTCTTCTACAGAAATGCAGGGAAAATGGCTCTCTGCCACATCTTGCCTGAAGACCATACATATATCACTGGAGATCAGAGGAAGAGATGACACACGCTGGCATCAGGCAGGATTTATGGAAAGCTGCTCCTGTGACAGTCGTCTCCTACATGACCTCTTGCAGTTCCTTCTAAGACTTCTTTCTTTTACTCCTTGTAAATATTCCTGGTGCAGAGGCATTGAAATATTACAAAAAAATATTTGTATACTCATAAGGCAGATGGATGTGCTAATTTCTCCATGAGGAGGTAATTAAAAGTGCTATCTCCTCTCCCAAAGCTGATGGCATGAAGCAAAATCTATTGTTTTTTATCTAAAATCATATTTTTATAACAACCTATTTTTATTTCAATAAAATACATATTTCCTTTAAGTATGCTGTATACAGTCTTCAAAATAACTTTGCATTAAATACATAGACATAAATGAAGTATTGCTAATACTTTGTTTTTAGAAGGTACCTATGTTCATTTTACAGGCAGGGCCAGTAATGCTAGGCTCTGTGGGTTACAAAATACTGCTGGTTGGGCTCTTTTACCTCTGGCTCTGCCCGTGCATTAACCACATGTGTAATGGCTTCCCCTCCAGCTGAAAAGCTGCCCTCATATCAGACAGAGAGGAAAATCACTGCCGTGGGAGGGAGATGCTCCCTGGTACATGTGTCAATTTGCCCATGAAAATGTGTCAGAGCCAGCTTGGTCTTTGAGAGACCAAGACAAGGGGGAGTTTAAGCCAGCGATGCCTGCCGAGGAGGAGTGGGAACCTCAGTGTCCTGGTTTCTGCCAGGAGGGGTTTCTCCTGGAGATCCATGTGACTAATCTCTGCAGGGCTTTTCCTGCAGCAAAGACCTCTCTTTTTGTGCTGTAAAAATAGCTGCGATAAATCTCCCTGAGGAGCCATACGACAAAACTGCCCACTGTATCTGCCACTACAACTGTCATGAAACATCTCTGCTGCCACTGTTCAAGGAAGCTCCGCTGGGGTGCGGGTCAGAGGGATCAGTAGGTGCTGTAATACTTTAATCTAACACTTTTCCAGAGCTGTCCAGGGCTGTAATTGTGCAGATTTGTGTGATTTAACAGAAAATGAATGGCCAAATTACTTCATGATTCTGAGCACATCTGAGCTACAGGGATCTCCAGCTTGTTTTTATAGTGGATTTATTAAAATCAATTAGATACCTATCCATGGGCTAACAATGAGTGTATTTTCTAATGGCCATTAATGTCCTCACCATCCACAATCAATGTTTTCTACTGAGCAATTGCTGAAGAGTATCACTCTTATTACATATGGAAGATAAATGGCCATGTTATAACCCTTTGGGGTCTGCTTCACAAAGCAGATGCGTGAAGAAGTGGGCAGAAAGCTACCTTCACCTACAGGGCTAAATGGCCCATGTATTGTGTTTTCTCTCAGGTGATGTTAAGCTATTGGAACGGCAAAGGAATAAAGGAAAAAAAACAACCAACCAAAACAAACAAACAAAAAACAAACAAACAACAACAACAACAAAAAAAAAGCATGCAGCTAGAGCAGAGATGCTCTCCTGATGCTGCTTATTGGGTGGTACTCCAAGCAGGAAGATTTATTCCAACCCTCATGCTGCTCTGTCTGAATTGGGCAGGTGTCTGGGTTATCTGGGTTTAGTCTTTGACCTAGCAGGTCTCATCATCAGGAGAAGCAGATGTGTCTTCCTCCCAAAATCCTTATTTTACCACTCAGGCCTTCCTCACTTCTTCCTGCTTGGGTGCTAAGACCTCAGACAGGGTACCAGAGGGACACAACAGGCTACGAATGAGGACACAGAGCCAAGCTCTGCTAGCAGTGACTGCAGCCCTTTTCACCTTGGATCCATGCCAGCTTCTCGGATAAGTCCTATTTTGTGTGAATTCCTTAGACCACCATGGGTCACATATTTTTGATAGGAACAGATAGGAGCTAGGAGCTGTTTGAAGCCACTTTTGCAAACTTTCTGTTCCCTGTAAGAACCCCTGGACTGCTACAAAAATCTGCCTGCAGTAGGCTGAAAACATGCCAGTTGATTCTGCACATCCAGCATCTAATAAATAGTTTATACAAATTCATTTTTAAGCCTGACTGAATATGCTGATTTAAAAAATGAGGTTAGATTTAAATTAGTCTTCTGCACAATAAACTGTTTTAAAATGCTTTAAATTATGAATATTTATATTGCTATTAATTTGAGGTGCTACTAGTATTTTTCTTTAATGGTTAATTATCACAACTAATGTGTTTGAATTATTCTAGAAATCTTTCCATTATTTTTTCTGTAAATATTCATTCCCACACTTACACCTTCTTATTTGATGCTGAGATTGAAGTGAAAAATGATCAGAGCCTTTTAAGGAAAAAAAATCTCCAAACTGCCATTCTACCCGAATAAGCACTAGACCATTTTATTTTAACCAGCTTAACTCCAAATGGTACTCAGGTTTTTCACCCCATAAGCAGATTTTGGTATGGGTCATGCATTAAAAGATTTGCTGGCAGATAGCAAAAAGAGCCAGACTGTGTGCTAGAAAGTTCCATAAGGCATAAAAAAAGAAGCAATGTTTTCCACAAGCTGTGTTGTAGCAGCTCTTCCAGCTTCAAGGGCATTGCTGCATAGCTACCAGTATTACCACTAAGGATTTGCTTGTGGTTCATTTAGTTAAAGATAGGGCATGAGTTTAAAATACAACTATTCCTGAAAACAAACAAACAAACAAATCAAAAACCTCTCATGGGAACACTCATATTCCAATACAAATGTTTTCAATCTTCTCTTTCTGATAACATTAAATCTCATTGAAAGTTATGTCTGCAACCACTGTAAGTATGTATAAGAAATTATTGCTTTCTCTTCCCAGGAACTGAACTACCATCTTCAATTTTAGATAACCATTTTAGGTCAAAAGGAGCAAAATACTCAAAAAAAAAACAAAAACAAAAAACACAAACAGCAAGAAAAAAAACCCAAACCGATACAAAGATAACGTCATTGTACTCTAGTCATATCTGAGGTGGTAGAATGTCATAAGAACTGGTTCCAAATTATGTGCAAGAGAATGAACAGAAATGAACAGACGGGTGAGATGGTGGGAAAAAACCCTTCTCTCAAAAACAGAGTCCCCTGGGATGGTTAGCATTGGAAAACACAGACCAGATTTGGTATTTCAAAGATACAAATCTGTCTCATGCTGGAACCATGCGAAACCTCGGTATATAGTGATAACTATTAGTTTCTGAACAGCAAATTTGGGATAATGCCAGCAGTTTATACAGTGTTGAATATTAAAACAATTCAGAAAAAAAAAAAAAAAAAAGAGGAGATGTTATTTATGACCCTTGTATGTTGCTTGTTTCCCTTAGTCTAGATACTCTCTTACCTGCATTTCTGTTTTTACTACTGAGGTCCAGTTGCAGACTGGTATCCCAATACAGGCTGTCACTTTGCTTGTACATTGCTTGCTTGTTGGCAAAGGACCAGAGAGTTTTCCTGTGTGAGAATCAACAAGTAAGCAAGGTTTGCCACTTCTATTTGCCTCTCCTATTGCCAGCTAACTAAACTAAGCTTAATCCTGTGGTATCATATATATTAGTGTGACATGTCCAGAAAACATGACCCATGAGAAAAAAGGCAAGGGAAGGTAAGGCAAAGCAAGGGAAGGGCAAGGGCAAGAGCAAGGGCAAGGGAAAGGCAAGGGCAAGGGCACGGGCAAGGGAAAGGGAAGGAAAGGCAAGGAAAGGCAAGGAGGGATTGTGAGAATTTATTTGGAAAAGACAACCATGCTACTGTGTACAGGAAGGAATAAAGCATTTTGGGACTGGAAAGGAAAGTAAGGGGTTTAAGCTGTGGCAAGGGAGATCCTAATTAGACATTAAGAAAACTTTCCAGTTGTAAAAATAGAGAGGAGCACTAGAACTGGCTGCCTGAGGAAGTCATTATAAAATAATTGATCTTGCTTTTTAGCAGAAGGTTGGGTTAGCTGCCTCATGAGGTGTGTTTAAAATACAGACTTGGGAACGCAGCCCTGGCTGAGGCTGTGGCGATGCTGCCTGAGCCCTGGTGCTACCGTAAGGCTGTGGGGGCAAGGGCAGAGGAGCAGAAGGCTCTGTCAGCATCCCTGCTCCAGACAGGCAGGCGACCAGGACTGTGCACACCAACATTTAAATACCAGTCAAGATCCTTTATTTTCAGTATTGCTTTCTGTAAACCTATACCACAAAAAGGCAAAACCACAAAGAGATGTAATTTGCAAGGCTTTGAGAGGAGAATTGACGAGAAGGAAAGCAATAAAAAATTCATCATTCAAATCAACAATAGTGTGGGATCACTTCTAACAAACCTAATGATCCTTAGCTAAATATTCATCAGAATATTTAAACTTAATTTCAAAGTGGCCTGAAACATATCTGAGTCTTGATCTCCAATTCAGAATTCAGTGTGATCTTAATATCCTGAGGGGAAAATGAAACACTTGCATATAGAACTGGGTGGAAAGGCTTTTCCCCGCTCCAATAAAGTTGTCAAGATTAAAAAAAAAAATCCTATCCCACGCTGGGATGAATGTCTAAAAGCTTTTCGTAAGAAGAGGAAAAAAAAAAAAAAAAAGACAAAGGCAGTAAGAGAGAGACTGATTCTTCTATCATCTCAGAACAGTCAGCTGAGACCAAAGCTCACCGCAGGGTCTCGCACATCACAGAGGAGTGCATTGGCATAAGGGTTTGACTGATTTGGCCTGACCTTCCCAGGCTCTCCTTTGCACAGAGGAAGGCTGACTGAGTACAGCCAACTAACATGGGAAATCCAAGTTCAAACCTATTTGAACCAAAAGACCAAAGACTTGAACCTTGGTCTGCCATACCTCAGATAAGTGTCTCTGCCATTAAGCTCTTGTGGATTCTAGGTTAAGTTTGATGCCCACCCTCACACTCACCATTTTTCTGCTCTTCTCATCTTCCCTACACGTGCCTACCTTTTATCTACCTTTTCCTCCTGAAACTGGTGCCTCCATGCTGTAGCGGGTTGTATTTGTAGCAAGTTTGCTTTGCTTATGGAAAAAAAAATACTTACTTCACAAAATCCCAGTTAACTGTATTTGTATCCTAGTAAGGCAAAAACTTTAGCTGTTCAGATATGTTTAAATAGTTGGACAGACAGCTGTAGCTGTGCAGTGCGTGATACACACTCGCACTCCATAAGCCTTCTGCTGTTACCACACAGTGACCGCTGCTGGGTACATCTAATTTGGAGTCATCTCATCAATCACCTTAAAAGCCATGAAAACTAATTTCCAAACTAAAGCATTTTCAATTCATCTTTCATGTGTCATAAAGATACTTTGAGCTTAAATTTCTTATTATCTGTCTCTTGCCTCCCACCTCTGCAATCACAGCAGTCGTCACTCAGAGGGAGAAAGCTGCAGAAGGCTACATTTTCATAAAGCTATTTGGGATTTTTTTCGTATAGTTCCCATTAAGAAGTCAGTGGAAGAGACACAGATGAAACCACGGCACAGCAGCTTGAAAATTCAGTCCTGCGTGTGAATTTTACTTTGTAAATAAAGAGACTAAGGTGATAAAGGTTGGAAAAGCAATAGGATGGAGACAAGGTTAAAAAATCATGTCTTGTTTTCAGTTGTGTATTTCCATACTTTCTTAATAAAAAGCATATGTCTTAAGTAGATCTCTAACTGACCTCTATTTAGGGACTTCAGGACCTACCAGGATCTTCACATTGCAATGCAGAAGACATCTTTTTTCTTTTATATGGCTTCAGAATATTTGAAATTTTTGCAAAAGACGTATAATATAATGCTGAAAGCAGAATTAAGTAAAACTACTTAAAACAATGCATTCTGTTTATTTTCCTTAGCTAATGAAATACAAAATCGAGAGTCTGGTTGCTGGTAGTCCAGGTCCATAAAAAAGACACATTGAAGTTTTTAGCCTCTGGAAGATTAAATCTGAGACAAAGCTTAGAGTTCTACAAAGTGCCTATATTTTTTTAGAGAATACTTATCTTTTCGGCTAATTCCTGGGTTTTATGTGAAATGTAAAGAAGGCCAATACTGTAAAGAAGATTTTTTTTTTTTTGGTCCATATTATCAGGTATTTTTTGGGGGAAGTTCTTTGATACCTTACAGTTTTGCTCTCCTTCCTACTTGCACTAAATTTTTGTTTTCAGTTCTCTCATGGTATGGTACATCAAAGCACTTCAACTTCTTGCTAATTCAGACTGAATAGTATCTATTTCATATCTAATGCTTGATAACATCTCAGTTTAAAACCAAACGAAAGCCACTGCCAGGATAACGCTGGCTACAGGAAAGTCTAAAGTCCAGAATTTTAAAGCAGACATACCACTAAGACCTGTTAATAAACAAAGCATTTCAAATATGCTTAAAAATTACAAACAGGAAAGGCTAAAATGACACGCTGGTTTCACTTTGCATTTTATATGCTACCCTCTAGTAGGCTGAATGTACTTATCCTCTCTTCTAAGGTATATACCTTTAATTTAGAGATTCCCATGTTCTTCACAGATAAACCCAATCCCCTGCAGGTGCAATTATTTCAACTAATAGCTCAACTGAGCAGCCAGTGCTGATTCCCAGCATTGACCTGTCCTTTGTCTGGTAGAGAATCTTGCTTCTTTCTTCACAGACAGAGCTAAAGCAATTTTTCACATGGATCAATATTTAATTTTTAGTTTCAGGTTTATTTTGCCCTCCCTCCCCCCCTTTTTTTTTCTCTATAAGTTGAACTGAGCAGCAAGAAGTGAGGAAAAATCATGAACAGATGATGTATAAGGTTTTAGTTGAACATGGGCTATATACCACAGCTTTAGAACTTTTCCTTTCACTTTTCTGGCAAATATTTACTTTTGTAGTTGGAAAAAATATGGAGCTGAACATCACCCTAAAGAATTCTTTGGCAAAATGCATGTGCTGTGAGTATATGTTATTAGAAGCATATTGTTTGGCAGTGATGCTGTTAAAATTTGTTAAGCGTTCAGATACTGCCCTATAAATTAAATTGTCTGTCAAGAAAGAATGATTTTTGAAAATAGCTTTGCTAAATAAGGAAAACCTAACCCTCAACATAAACTAGAAAATCCTGTATTCTGAAGTGGAAACTCAAAGGGTAATATTAATTTTTTCTTTACAGGGGAAGTATAAAATTAAATAAATATATAATTTAATAATTATGGCATTCACACTTAAAACTGTAAAAAATCCAAAAAAGGTCATATGAAGGCACTTATTTTCTAAAGATATTTCCAAACTTTCCGACATTAGCTTTACGTTTATCTTCCCTATCAACTTGATATTAAAATTATATCCAGTCATTTCATTTTGGATTAAATTTTAGAAGGCTTATTTTATTTTATTTTATTTTATTTTATTTTATTTTATTTTATTTTATTTTATTTTATTTTATTTCATTTCATTTCATTTCATTTCATTTCATTATTTTGTGCACTCTTGCACAATGCCCAGGCAGGAAGCTGGAAAAAAAAATATATATATATATTCATATGTGCTTTGGGTTTGTTAAACAATACAACTCATACAGTGGATAGCTGACATTGGAAAAAAATCTTACAAGACATCTGATATAACCCAATGTGATACGAGTCCTTTTGTAAAGCTGAAAATATGCTGCTGAAAGCAACAATAATTGCTCATCCGTTAATTAGAGTGTATGTTTTATTCTGAGATAGGTATCAATGCACCTTGCTGCTTGTAAGATTGCCCAGCTCGCGGGGAACAAAAGGTAATCCAGGACCTTCCCATAGCATCCAGCAGAAATCACTGAGCCACAAGTGTTCCTGCTGCCATCTCGGGAGCCCCTGCTGCCTGGGGACACAAGGAGCTGCAGGCTGTGCTGAAGCTCACCGGTGCCAGGCGAGCAATGGCCAGGCTGTGCAGCGTGACAGCTGATGCCGTGGGAGGCTGGCAGTGAATAAACCGAACTTCCCAATGCTCCCACGGCTCTGGAGCAAAGGCATAAAGTGTTTTGCCATTTGGCCTGAGCCTTCCCTGCATCCTGGTCCTTTGGGAAGGAAAGTTCAGTGATATTATTTTAAATCGGGTCGACTCAGTGCAGTTCAGGGCTCAGCCGTGTGAGGGGTTGTGCCACCCCAAAGAAGGGCTGCTGCAGAGCCCAGCCCAGAGCTGGTGCAGTGTGGAAAGGAACGGAGCCATGGAGATGTGAAGGAAATATTCTTTCAGACAATATTCTTCTGGATATTTGTTCTCCTCGGACAGTGGGCCCATGGCCTAAGCAAAACTGGATCCATCTGATCCTAAGCATTTTTGCTGAATTAGACTGCACAGGCAGTGAGTGTGGGGACTGACTGGCATCAGGCGGTGTAGGCCTTGTTTCTAAGACGGTCTGGGAAGCTACAAGAAACGAATTTACTTTTTACTTCTGCTTTTTTTCTACTTGGTCTGAGAAAACAAAACTTACAAACAGCTTTCAGACAAGCGGAATGGTCCCAAATGTGGTGGTTTCCTCCAGTATGTGCCCGTCTGTCCCCCAGCAGCACCTGAGGGCTCCTGGCCCAGCAGAAAGCCCAGTCAACCCTTCCCAACCCAGGGGCAGCTCTTTATCAGCTGGCCATTCAGCCTCTTTCCAAACACATTTCTTCCAGAGATGAGATGTGTGTAACGCTGCCCAGCAGCACAGTTTATCTTTTCTTTTCACCCTGGCTATTTTTACTCAGAGCAGTGTTGTGACTGACAAACATAATGCTTTTAACAGGGCACACAGCAGGGTCTAACCACTCAACCTGAGCTATGCACCTCTCCTTTATGGGAGTGCAGTCAGGTCCATATACAGTATACCATGCATTTGCTGTTGGCTATCATCTTCCTTCATGCACATTTTAACTTGCTAATTACCCTATCCATATGTTACACATGCTCCTAAGCTTCAATTAGTAGCAGCACCTGTTCAATTCCTGCCATATACTTTTTAATATTATGTTCGGACATTCTTTGATAGGGGGATTCAATTCCAGACTAAGACACATTTGGGGTCTACTTGTGTCCAGGTTCTTGTTATATTAGAAACAAATAGGTCTTGTTTTATTTGCTTTTCAGTCACAGTCTCAAAGCTCACCTGCACCTCTCCTGTATTTGGACTAGGTGGCTTAGACCTTCGTAACATTGCTTCGGACTGTGGGAGTAACTTATTTACAACCTCCTTTGTTTAGTAGAAGCTCCTAACCTCAGGGTGTCCTGAATAAGGACTGAAAGTTCAGAAGAAAGACAAAAGGGTTTGCTTGTTTCATCCTCTATTTTAGCAACCTAGCCTGTGGGTTTTGGTTTTATTTTGTTTTTAAACTGTAGTTTCTGGTGAAGTTATCTTTATAGTTTATATGGCAAAACTTCTCATGCTTATCACATTCTTTAGAGGTTGGTGATATTCACTGAGCTGGCAGAGCAGAATGCAAGACCTAAATTTCAGTTAAACTTTTGACAAGACGATCCTACATCTGTTCCTCCCAAGAAACGAAAAAAAAGTATATATAGGAAAATAGCCCCCTCCCCCCCCCCCCCCCCCCCAGGTTTTCATATGAGCTATTGACTAAGAGGCAGGTTTTGAATGGTATCCTTCATATGGTAAAACCATATTTGTAGTGTGTATAATTATATGTTTTCAACTTATTTTCTCTAACTCTCCAAAAGCAAGTGTATTATTGTGTGTTGTTACATAATACCCAGCCATGTGGAAAAGTAACAGACACACCTTTGGCAAGTGACTGCATGTCTCCAAGGTTTTCACCCATGTTTTCACAGATGTCCTCTTAGAACCCATCTAATCCCCCCCATCAAGGTTTTATAGAATATTTGCACTCATTGGGACTGGTGCAGTATGAAGCCAAGTATGCAAAGACTGCCAGCTGGCCAGAATATTTGATAAATGTGAGAACAAAAAAAATCCCACTCATAGCAGTGAAGTGATCTATTCCTGGAACACCAGCTGGATTGCTGTAATAAGCTATTAAACCAGTGTAGTAAAATGAAACCCAGATATACTATGCAGATTATATAGCAGATCTATTTCCTTGTACAGCACAGTTTCATTGTTTTAATTTTAGCTTATTGGTCACTTGCAATGATTAAAAGATATGCAAAATCTTGGCCTTTATATTCATTAGTTTTGAACTAGAAAGCCCCAAATTAAAACTGTACAGGACTGTGCCCCTAGCACCCTTAAAGATCTGATTCCATTTCAAATGACTCAGTGAGGCAGACTCTCTGGCAGACTAATTTTACTAAGAAACTACATCCCAGACCTGGAACTGAGATAAGACTTTATAAAAGACCTCACAAAAACAAAATCACAAATGTGCTCTAATGTAACACAGTATTTCTTCTTACAATAAAGAATCATTTAAATGTCTAAAAAGACATGAAGATTGATATTCAGGGCCATGTGTAACAGCACCATCTTGTGATTCCTGCCAAAAAAATTAAAAAGAAATATTTCAGTTGGAAGCGGTACTTTCTGATAACTCAGACAGTCTTTTGTGACTGACTAGATTGGGTGTGATGCATGACAATAAACTAAAAATTCAACCATAAACAGGATCCTAATGGAACTTAGTTGAACACTGCATTAAAGAATGGGCAAGGTTGAGATGTGCGATTGTTCTGATTTCAGCTGGGATAGAGTTAATTTTCCTCCTAGTAGCTGGTATGATGTTGTGTTTTGGATTTAGGATGAGAATAATGCTGATAACACAGCAATGTTTCAGTTGTTGGAGAGCAGCGCTTACAAAGAGACAAGGACATTTCAGCTTCTCATGCTGCCCTGCCAGCAAGGAGGCTGGGGGTGCACAAGGAGTTAGGAGGGGGGGGACACAGCCAGGACAGCTGGCCCACAGTGGCCAAAGGGATGTCCCATACCATGTGGTGGCATGCTGAACAATAAAACTGGGGGGAGGGGGGGTTGCTGCTTGAGGGGCTGGGCATCAGTCGGTGGATGAACAATTGCATTGTGCAATTGTATTGTGGTGAGCAATTGCATTGTGCATCACTTGCTTTGTATATTTTTTTCTTTTCTTTTTTTTTCCCTTCCTTTTCTGTCTTATTAAACTGTCTTTATCTCAACCCATTAGTTTTTTACTTTTTAACCTTTTGTTTGTTTGTTTGTTTGTTTGTTTTTTCCATCCTCTGCCCCATCCCATTATGGGGGCTGGGGGAGTGAGGGAACAGTCATGTGATGCTTAGCTGCCTGCTGGGCTAAACCACAGCCGTGGTTTTTCTATTCTTTATCTGTCTTTTTGGTGACAAAAGGAGAAGAAAAACACCAAGGACTATCCTAGTCCTACCATCATGCAAGAAGAAACAAGACAAGTGGCTTTTCTAGTTAGACATACCATTTTTTTTCTAGTTAGACATACGATTTTTTTTCTTATAAAATAATATTGCAAAGGTTGTCTCTGGAATCACAACATACCAGTATCATCATCAGTAAATCCTGATCAAATGGCCCACTAGCTCTTGCTTTCAGTTATTCACAATGAAGACTTTGGGATGTTGATGTTTTGGTACTGTGGGGACTGAAACAATAGGCCTGGTGGACTGAAGAACAGCATCCAGACTGGTGTCTATTACTTCTATCTGAACTCCAGATGAAACAGGGGGAAACAGACATCTGATAGTAATAACAGAAAACAAAAAACACATCAGGCTGACAAAGCACACATTTCCGAATGAGAAATGAATAACGCAAGAAGGAGGGGTTGATATGTCTGTTCCAAGCTATTTAGAAATACATGCTCACATGTCTCAGATGACACAACCCGCAGTAAATTTAAGTTACATTTACAGGCAATTGGTGTCACCAACAGGAAAAGCAAGCAGGATGCAGATGATTTCCTTACTACACCTGATTACTTTCCTGAGCATGTGAGATGGAAACAGGCCAGCAGAATTTTCCTTTAAGGCTGGATATAGGCAGGGGTTATCGGTCTGGTGCATTTGCTTTGTAAAGCTGTCTGCCTTTAAGGGTGTCGTAGGCAGTACTTTATATGTGAGCTTTAACGAGGCAATGGAGGCAATTGAATTCAGTGGATTTGAGAATGCTCAATATTTGACAAAAAACATCAGATAAAAGCTGCAGGAACATCACCTCAGCATTCATCTCTGATGCAAGATTTTGGTGGGACTAATTAGGGATAAGGAAAGCTGGACTTTCAGTCTAATTTCTCTGCTCAACATTTCAGACATAGCAGATATTCAAACAAATACCATAAGGGTTCTATTTATTGTGTTGTTTCCCCCAACAAGTGATAGGTGACACCTTTACTAACAGGCACAGAAACTGATCATCATTGCATAGAAACCGACCATCATTTCAGTGGGGCCAACTACAGATCCTCTGGGTTATGGATCAGCTACAGAGCTCATGTAAGCCTTACTAAGCCTTTACAACTGCAGAGAAGGAATTTAGTTTTTGTTAAAAAAATGCTGATTTCCTAGCTTGGTAAATTAAAGCCATTCATCTGTTACAGCTGCCTATAACATAAATCAAAAGCATTATTTATATGTATTAACCTGGGGACCTGACCAGCCAGTGGAGAGCACGTTGTAGAGATGGCATTTATCCCTGTAGAAGCCTTCCATCCAGCTGAAACAGGCTATGTTTAGCACAGGTTAATAAGATTTCAGTTTTGCCTGATGCAAAGAGATTTGGTGAGGGATGAGGGGAGGTTTGCTGAAGCTGCTTCATTATGAATTTCTAAAGAAAGGTAAATCTTGCCTTTGAGAAATACAAGGTACCCTATACGTTTCTTTGTGTTGTAAGACTTCAATTATATGGACAGGCAGTATTTTTTTTTTCCCATTGTTGTTGTTGAGGCATTTCTGCAATTGCAGCCACTGAATATATCTTCCAGCTTTGGCCTTCAGAGTAGACAGCCTCTGTTTTGTTAGTGCTTACAAATAATCGAATGACGGTTTACAACACATTTGAAAATAAGGTTTTGTAACTAACAAACAATGAATAAAGCAGGCTGTTACATCACTAGGGTTAATGTATGTATTAATAAAGTCTACGTTCACATATGTAAGATGAGTGTTAACATACAGGAATTTTCTATCATTCATACAGATGGTTTATGTTAAGTCCTGAAGTTATTAAATTAGGTTCTAGTATAGATATCTGTGCATATCTATAGGTACATAAAACATGAAAAAAGAAATAAATTTCTGTTGCACTTGGTTATAATTATCAGTATAGTTAAGGTGGTATGGGTCCCATTCAGTTGCCTGGCATGGTGTTTTTCATGACAGTCAGTAGAAGTTACAGAGATGAACAAAGCTACTGAAAAAGTAAATCATGCTCGAACTTACATTTATAATTTATTGACAGCTGCTGGGGCTCATTGGTGCTTGGCATGTTTTTTTTTATTTGGCATGGCCTGAACTAGTTCACATCCTGAAGCACTGCTGCCACATTTGCATGAATCTGGGTCTATGCTAACAAGCTCTGCTTCCTGGAGACCTGTGCTGTTTCCTGAGCAGAGGACAGTGCGTTGTGGAAATAAAAGCTTAGACTGATGCTAATCTGAGGATTTCTGCACTTTTGCCTGGATAAACTGTAGGTTGAAAATTTGTGAAAACTTTGGGAGACAAAGAAATAGATTTAAAAGTCAGTAGCAACTTTTAGGAGCAGTCAGGCTGAGACTCACAAGTAACAACATTCACAAAACTCAATTAATAATTTGATATTTGTCTTAAAGAACGAGAGAAGGAAGCTCTTACACATAGGCCAAAGGTTCTGATTCCCTCTAGCAACTTGTGAAGGTTCAGTTCAGATAACTGACTTAACCTAAATGTTACCAATATGGAGATTAAATTTTGCTTTTGTCATTTTTCAATTTTTTTTTTGTCATTTTTCAAGGTTTAGGATTTTAAAAAACAACCTGTCCAAAATTAGTTGCCATGTTTTACGCTCCTTTTCTGATTTAAGCGTAGCCAAATGCTGCCTTCCTTTCCTGGATTTGTCACCTTCAGGGAAATCTTTTATTTTTCTATTTTTGTTTGTTTGTTTGTTTGTTTGAAACAGAGGTCCAAAGAAAGTCTGTCTGAAGAGTTGGTGAATATGTTTCAGTGCACAAATACCGCAAAGTAGTCATGTGTACTCAAAAGACTGGCATCAATACCTGGCAGTGGCTTATGGCACATATGGCAGTTCATTTTACAGCTTCTGGATTCCCACTGTGGGCAAACTTAAGGTGAATTAATTTTATGAACATATAAAACAACCACATTATTTCAGAATTTTGTTTGAAGATGTAGAGTAAGAAAAGGTCAACCACCTTCATAAAGGATCTTATAAACTGTCACTTTTTATTTTTACAGCCATCCCTATACTTCAAGGCAATAAGAAAAGAAAATCCTGCAATCTGATCATTATTTCTATTAGCAATGCAAGGTCGTTGCCCATAGGAAGCTATAATAAACCTGCGCTTGAATTCTGGACAGAAACACACAGAAAAGAAAACAAGCCAACAAGAAAATGCTGTGCAACCCTTTTGACAGGAATTGGTTGAAAGACATCTGGGAATAAACATTTAAAATTTTACTTGATCTGACCTATTTACTATTGCACTTCTGCTATTATTTCAGTTGATTACTGCAATTATTCAGTGAAAAACAGATTCATTAACTATGTTCCATAAATAAAATCATGCTAAGCTTATTTTCTAATCACTGATCATTGTTTTTAGACTTGCAGGGTGGAGATGAATACATTAAATATCAGTGCTCTGTGTTTATCAGGCTATACTTATCACTTATCATTTAAGCCTGGTATCACATTATAAAATTAAATCACCCTCTATCACAAGCCTAGAAAAGAACTAAAAATTAGAAATATGCAAAACAGTTCAGCAGGATGGTGACAACTGAATATTTTCTGGCTAGGGGTGGATAGCTGTTAGAATACTTAAGTCACAGGGCTGCATTCAGAGACTTTAATAGCCGGTTAGGAAAAGCTGAAGTTGGGCTGTCCGTGAGCAGATCTACCCCCCGCTCAACAGTAGAAAACAGTGGATCCGTGTCTTCCGTAACATTTTTACTGGCAGTAGCCCAATATAAAAACTTGGGGTAGCTGATGACTTACATCTGTTAATGTAAGCACTCATATGGAGCAAAGTTAATGCAAGTCTATGTTTTCTTACTACATAGTTTTTGGTTAGTTGCTAGAACTGGCAGTGAGCAAAGCTAACATCATTCACTGAGGAAAGCTGTATATACATAGTTTCTATAGGAAGTGAATTACCCGTCCTGACTACGAAAGAATCAAGAACACAGATGTCCTAGGAACTCTTGATCTTTTGGAGAATATATACTATACTTATTTCTCCAAGCACTGAAATAAAGTGCTGAAAAATCAGGCAACACTACATAAGGGACAGCTGAGATGCCTTTACGTTGTCAGATTCTTAGAAATCAGTTAGTCCAAATTTGGGATCATGCAGGCTTCCTCAGAGCAAACTGGCATTGGAGTGACATATTTCTGACAGTCTTCTGCTCAATTCAGAAGTTCTGCCATTTCACAGGAAAAAAAGTCAAACTACCAGCAACAGTTCCAGATGTAAATATCTTGTAGCTGACATCATGAGCTAAAAACTGACTTTCTGGGCTCCTCACATGATGTCATAGTTGTGTTGGGTTGAATTTTCTCTTCAGGCATGTTTTCTCTGTATTTTCAATCATTGTTTCTAAGATCCCAGCCAAAGAAAACCTCTGCCTGGCGAGTATTTAAATTGCTGAGCAATGTTATACTCACATTTAGGGAAGTGGAGAGGAGGGAAAAGGAGAAGAAATATGTATTTAGCATCCTTAGAAAATTATCCTAAATGACAGACAGCAGTTAAGTTCAGTCTCAGAGAGTCTCAATGTGAGCCAGATGAGCTGTGTATTTCCATAGAGCATGAGATGGAAGGAGCTGCTCCACACGAGCCTTGGTTCAACTCTTCTTTCTTTTAGGAAACAAATGAGTTCAGATGGTACCAATGAATGCTGCTTCTCAGAATATTTTTCCCTGCATTATCATCTTCACTGTTCTGTAATTGACTGGCAATTCTGTCAAAGCAAATTTACAAGATGTGAGAGCAGGCATGATGCCAAAGCAGGTCTGCCTAGAGCCTGTTTGTGCTATGCTCTTGCTTTATGAGGTTTCAATCCCAAATTACCCTTATAGAAGCCATGCTGTTTCCCATACTCAGTTCATTGTTCAAGGCTACATTGAGAAACAGAAGCCACATTTTTGTGACAGCACAGGTGAAAAGGACATTGCTGTATTGATTGAAAGTCCATCTAACAAAGTACCATAAACAGTGATGGGCATTTAATCAATTGTTGTGTTCCAAGGAATATATTTTGCTTACCAAAAAGAGTGGGAAAAGCCTCTTACCATAGCTTTTTCTTATTCCAAGGTGAAATTACTCTTGTGAGTAAAAGAATCTGTTATTAAATTCTCTACAGTTCACAGAATTAAAGTGAAGAGATGGTCTACTGAAGAAGGACTAAGTTCAGAGAACTTTTTATACAGATAGATTGCATATGATGGAGGAATACCCTAGTTTACGAAGGAACATTTTTATACTTACTAAGAAGTTAAGCTATTTTCACTTGCAACTTGCTGCCTGTATGTGTGTACATAGTGTCATATTGTAGGCATTCTAGATTAGTGTAATCTTCATAAATGCATGCAGAAATGCTAAAAGGTCTGGTCAGGCTCCGTGTGTCTGAATCATGACAACCATACGTAAATGTTTTCTTCGTCCCACCAGTGTCCAGAGCAAGTGGCTGGAGGAATGTGATTGATGTCTCATTGTGGCAGGGCTTTCTCAGACATTTTAATGACTACATGCTTTATCTCAAGGGATACATTTTCACTTCATAAACCAAACAGTACTCACTCAGACCTCCCATGGCTGCAGTTTAGAGAAAAATCCACTAGGCAGAGATTGTAAATGTGACCATTGCAATCGCTGAATCTATAACACACATGACAGATTTTGAATTAGTTCATATTCAAAATAAGAAAATTAAAAATTCAGTCTAGAGATAAGAAATACTGCTGCTGCTGTTGAGTTTTCCAAAGTTGGGAATCACTTTCATTTTCATTGCTAAAAATAAAAGGCAGATGAATGAAGTTCTGTTCCCAAAGTAGGTATTTGCCTGCTGTCACACTTAATATTAAAAAAATTATTATTATATATATATTTCCTTTAAGGTGTGTTTCCTGTTGTGTTCCTATGAAGCCCCTTCACTGTTTTAGCATCTTTTCTGAGCAGTGGATATCATGACTGGGTACAACAATTCAGTAGCACTACTAGTGACAACTGGTACGTATTACATGGAAAGTAGACTGGGTGATTGTGGTGGAAACAATACAGAATTTAAATGTCTGTAGGATTTCTAGGATGCATGCTTGAGATACATGGAATATAAATTAGAAAAGATTTACTTGTTTCACTATTTTTTCACTTGTAATATCCAACAAAACTCCTGCTGAGGAGGGTTGTGAGGGTTGTGAGGAGGTTGTGAGGGTTGTGCTGCATATATGATCTTTTCCTTTTCTATTTTCCCATACAATAGACACAGAAACAGAAATTGCAGTGCACACACAAGCATAGCCAATAGTGGGAGAATGTCCTTACTAATGTCATCTTGGTACTGGGATGATTACAGAAACCTGAACTTGAGAATCACATAAATGTTGCAAACTTTGTTTGTGGGAAAGGATATTTGAAAAGTTCATGCAATCTTACACTAACTATAATTTAATTTGAATGCTGAATTGCTTGACTGGATTCTAACAAAGCCCTTATAAAATGTCAAATGCAGTTGATTTTCTGGGAGTACAAAGCAACACATTTACGTTTAACACACACTGAGAGCATTTAAATAACTTATGAAGTGTACCTGTTAGTCATATTTTAAATTTATGTAAATCCTTTCAATTCTTTCCAGGTTTCTTTTTTTAAATCAGTGACAGAATAAAATTTGGCATTTGAAACAAACTGTTATAATGAACAAGGCAGAAAATGCAACTATTCAAATCTAACGGTATATTTATTCTTACTTTTTTCTTTTGTAATTTCATGGAAACATAAAATTTCATAATAAGTGACCGTACTGATGTAGTTTCTTTTATTGGAGGGTAGATAAAGTTCATAGATAATTTGCAAAGTACTTACTGACCTCTTGGGTTGCCTGTCAAAAGAGAGAAACTCTTTTATTTCTTCTGCAATTCTTTAGGATTTATTATTCTATATTAACTTCACATGGGCAAAAAAAAGCATACAGGGCAATCCACAAAGATACCACTAGGAGATATTTACTTTGCTAGCTTAAATGGGCTGCCAGTTTTCCACCCTATTACTTTAGTAAATACCTGTACAATAATCTACTCCTACCCAGAGAAAAATGGGAGGAACATAGAGTGAGAGCTAACAGCAGTAGATAACAGTGGAAGCTTATTTCAGTAGATATGACTCAGAAATTTTAGTTAAGTGTGCGTCATTTTTTTTTCCCCCAGAGAAATTAGAACAGAAAGCTTAAAAACAGTTTTCTGATATTTACTGCTATTCGCCCTACAGGTACTTTGCAAGAATGAGTCAGACTGTACTTATGCACTGAACAGAGTTATTTCCTGAAGGTGCATTGATTGGCCCTACACCTGCAAGACTTTATAAAGAAAAGCTTGTGCAGTGGACATGATTGAGAGGTAACAGTAAGATGCAGAAAGAAATAATCTAATTTACTATCAGAATGCTGATTTATCAGGATACTTCAACAAAGTTGTATGTTGATATTTTCATAAATCAAAGTTGCAAAGACAGAAACAAACATGAAATGTATTATTTTATTGTGCTACCTTTTTTTCCACAGGACTGAATTTTACAATAGTCATATGAAGTATAAACCAAGCAGGATGACACTTCCAGAAATAAATTCAGGTGAACCAAATCCAATGTAGAAATTATTGGAAAGCTATGAACCCAGCAAGACTCTGCTCAGTAAATTAATAATCTGATGGATAGTGCAAAGTTCTAGAAAGCAAGAAACATTCTCTAATATACTCTGGTCATGTCACAAGAGGATTTATTTCAGGCTAAAACACTAAATATGACTGCATTAGCTAAACTCTGAACTCCAGTATCACTTCATCAGCTACACTCCATCCACTAGGTATAGATGAACTTCAGAAATACGTATATATATATTTTGAATGTGATCATCATTATTCAAATATATATATTCAAAATAAATACATATACAAAATAAATACAGTATACTTTCAAAATAAACTGTAAACCAATGAAAGGAGACCTGCCTCAGAGCCTGGTTGCTTTGGTACTAACATCACCATATACAGAATATAATTCTCCCTTTCAAGAATGGAGCCTTACTTATGGCAAGGCTTCCTTCTCAGAATATAGTAAGCTGGAACAACATTTCATCTGTGGGATATTTTAATACAATCCACATATCTCGTTTATCTTTTTTTTTTTTTTTTCCTGCTTCTGGACATCTTCATATGGACATATCTTCATTTATCCATTTTTAATTTTTACCTCCTTTCTCTCTATTATTATTTTTATAATCTCTCTGACCCACTTTGTTTCCTCATATTAATAATTCATTTAGCCTTATATAACTGCACAAATTAACCACAGAGACCCAAGATGATTGATTTCTAAAATTGACTTCATCATGGTATAACAATTTTGAATTAATTGCCAATTTATGTACCATTCTTCCCAAGTCATGTTTTGTGACACATATTGCGACATATCCAACATGTTTTTCAGATAAAACTGTGTTTATTTTTTTTCACTGATCCAATTTGTTCCTCTTCCCTTCCTTATCACGAATATCAGTAATTCATATTTAGTTACACATACGGTGAATTTTGCTGGCCTGAAGGTTTGTACGTGGGTCAAAAGCATTTGTTACTTATAAAATGGAGGAATGCAGAATAACCAGGCTTTTCAGATCAAGCTTCTGCTTTAACTATATGCCTTAGCTATTCTTCAGTAAGCTTTACAAGTGCTTATGCATTAGGATACAAGGCAACAAAGAGAGAATAGAAATTGAATGGGAAAATAATTTTCCTGAAAAAAAATCCTGTTGAAAAATACATTTGGTTTGGATGTTAGAATCATCAGCATTGAAGAGAATGCAACAGGACACAGACAGTACTGTGAATAATGGGGGTTATCATGAATGGAAGAGAGACAAATCAGTAAATGCGATCATTCTGTGCACTTAGCAGACAGCGGATGTGCTGTTATGTGTAAACTTCACATGCTAGGTGCAACTGTTTTCTAAATTTCTAGTCAGAGATCAAGAACTAATACAGACAACTTAAAAAATAGTGACAAGCATTGGTAAGTCACATACCTTGATCTAGGAGAAATGTGGCTTGGATGATCTTAAGAAATTTAATCATGGTAGGAAATGAGAACAGCAGGTTTAACTAACACATTTAATCCTTATATGAAATAGGACAGTATGAGATATAGTGCTCAACATATTTCCCAACCTCCTGTCCTGGCTAATTCTGTGAAAAAAATCACTAAATCAACAAAATGATGTATGGACCATAAGTGTTCTCAGTGACTATTAGGAAAGCATTAACATAAGACCTTCTGTATGAACTATACAAACTGGATTGTACATTTTCCCATCTATTATTAAAGACTTTAGGTATTTCTAGATATAGGATAAAAGCAAGTAAAGTTCTTTCCCTTCCAACCCACACATTTCTGTTCTCAGAAAACCAAAATATTTTACAAATTCTCCACATATGCTTGCTTTCTTCCAACTTCCCAAAATACTGTTCCTGCATTTCTGTAAGATAAGAGCTTGTAGAGGTTGCTGAGGTGTTGTACTTGCTTTTAAGCATTCAGGGATGCTTTTAAACATGTTGTCCTAGGGGACAACTTGAACATTGGATGACAAGCGGAATAATCAGCTGCTAAAGCCAACCCATCTATTGTGCTACTTTCTGTGGCAGTATTTTGCTTGTGTCCAAGGTGTTCTTCATTCTTCCAGGATCATCCCAAAGGAAGCTTAATGCAAAACTGGGAGCATCTTTTCTTCATGTAAATAAGCATGACTTATTGTCTTATTTCATCTGGTTTGACCCAAATCATGAGAATTCAGTTTGATGACTCTTCTGAATGAGTTTCATGGTAATCTGACAAAGTATTTCAAAGTACATGAGAACAGAAAAATAGAAATTTGATGTTGACACAAGAAATGAATTACTTAGAACAAGGTCCTTATAACATCTAGAGAAGATTGAATATGAACTTGATTTTTAAACCTGAATCTACAACAGCTCAGGAGTCTACAAAATTTAGTACCTCAAGTGCTGAAGTTTTAGAAGCTGCAAAGGAGTTGGTGACAGGGATGGAACATTTTTCCAGTGCAAACAACTTTTTTTTTCTATCTTCCTGCAGTTAGAGTCTCTGCCACAAACTTTGTTAATAACATTTTGTATTAGCCATATGGGAACAATGTAACTGAACTGAGAATATAAGTACTAATTATGTGCTTTTCATTCTTTAAAATGATGCAGAAAGCCCATTATAACCTGTTCTTTGTCACTAACATAGTAAATTCATAGGTGAATTACACTGTTCTTCTTCGATCTCTGAAGTCTGTAAATGTGGAACAGCTCAGAATTTTATACAAATTCTCATTTTCTTAAAATGTAGTATCATGAAATCACAGAATGGCCGAGCGTGGAAGGGACCTCTGAAGATCACCTAGTCTAACCCCCCTGCCGAGCAGGATCACCCAGATCACGCTGCACAGGATGGCATTGAGGTGGGTTTTGAATACCTCCAGAGAAGGAGACTCCACAACTCCTCTGGGCAACCTGTGCCAGTGCTCTGTCACCCTCACATGTAGTAGCACTTTGGAGAGAAAGTAAGGCACATAATACAGATATTTCACACCTACCTTCCATTTGCCAGTCTAGACAGTCTTTTAATGGAACATGGCAGTATTTAATAAGAGAACTTCTTCCTAGGATGACTTCATTCTTCATATTAAATATGAGGATGTTTAATAACCACGGACACTTAGAGTTCTCTTAGATACGTATAAAGAGAACATTTTGGTCAAGACTTTCTGAATGTACATGTTTCAATAGAAAAACTGTCCCACAGTTTTTGTTTGATTGTTTGTTTTGATTTAATTTAATTTAACTTAGTTCTAAGCAGATTTACTTAAAAAGTTCTAGAAAGCCAATGTGTGATTCCCTCTATCTATAATTAAGTTCATTTATTATCTACTGATGCAAACAGAATTACAAACTTGCTTACGTGAGAGAGAAGGCAATTTTGTCCTTATGGCAAGATTCTGTGTAAAGAGGGAAAAAAAAACAAAGTCAGTCACTTTCTTGTGCTCCATTTTAGGTACTTAATAGCTCTATTTACCTTATGTTTAAAGACAGCTTATATCACTTGTTTATGACCAAAGTTTAAATCATACATGACATGCTAGTTCTTTGAGACAGAGATAATACATAAAAGCTCATGATACAGCCTTGTTATTTTGTTCTTTCCTTTTTAACTGTTACTTTTTTGTCTCTATTGGCTGTTGTAGTAATCCATAAATATATGTACCGCTGTTTTAATAATGTAGAAGATTTACTTTCTAGCTAAGCCATTAATATGCATCATCAACTGTTTTTCAAGAACATGACTAATACATCAACAATAGTGGGTTTTATAACCTTGTCATTCACAGGGAGGTAATATTCAAAGTAACTTGATTTTCCAGAGACTCACCTTTAAAGGAATGATTAAGGGCTTTCAAAACCCTGAATGGCTGTCAGTATATAAAAGTTACTTCTACAGAAGATCAGAGGAAAAAAAATATTGAGGCATGCTTTTTTTTTTTTTTTTTTTTAAACAACTGGATATCTCCATGATCAAATGTAATGTCACATTGTCGAGGTATGGGTAAATACACATGCTCCAAGGTATAACTTAGTGAGTGCAGAACCATAAAGGAATTTCTTACTCATGGTCTGCATTAGCTACTCAGCTGGTATCTTACCAAAATGGTGTATGTCCAAATGAGCACACATAGAGAATCCCAAGGCTCGTGTTACAGAACATGGAGCATTGGGTTTATGCAGCAAGGTTTAGACATTGCGGGGGCTGAAGGGGTGGCCTCTGTGAGGCCAGCAGCTGCCCCATGTCAGACCAGAGCCAGCTCCAGCCAGCTCCAAAAGGGACCTGCTGCTGGCCAGAGCTGAGCCAGGGAGTGACGTTGTGTGGGCCTCTGGGAGAGCAGATTGAAGATGGGAAAAAAACCTGCTGTGCAACAGCAGCTGGGAGAGTGAGGAATGAGAAGCAGCCCTGCAGCCCCCCAGGTCAGTGCAGCAGGAGGGCAGGAGGTGCTCCAGGCAGGCAGCAGCAGTTCCCCTGCGGGCTGTGGAGAGGCCCCTGGTGGAGCAGGCTGTCCCCCTGCAGCCCATGGGTCCCACACGGAGCAGATCTCCACGCTGCAGCCCGTGGAGGAGCCCCCGGTGGAGCAGGTGGATGTGGCCTGGAGGAGGCTGCGGCCCATGGAGAGCCCCCGCAGGAGCAGGCCCCGGGCCGGAGCTGCAGCCCGTGGAGAGGAGCCCACGCAGGAGCAGGGGGTCTGGGGGGAGCTGCCGCCCGTGGGGGACCCGTGCTGGAGCAGTTTGCTCCTGGGGGATGGATGGACCCCGTGGTACGGAGCCGTGTGGGAGCAGTTCTGGAAGAGCTGCTGCCTGTGGGCAGCCCCCGCAGGCTTAGTTCGGGCAGGACGGCATCCCGTGGGAGGGACCCCACGGGGAGCAGGGGCAGGGAGGGACCGTGAGGGAGCAGCAGAGATGGAGCGTTAGGGACTGACCGCAGCCCCCATTCCCCATCCCCCTGCGACACTCAGGAGGAGGAGGTAGAAGAGCGTGGATGAGGAGAGGAGGTGATTTTAGTTTGCATTTAGTTCTCACTGCTCTAGTCTGTTAGTAGCTGGCAATAAATTAATCTTCCCTGTGCTGAGTCTGTTTTGCCTGTGATAGTAACTGGTGAGTGGTCTCCCTGTCCTTATCTCAATCCATGAGGTTTTTTTATCATGTTTTCTCCCCTGTCCTGTTGAGGAGAGGGAGTGAGCTAGGAACTGTGTGGTGCTTGTCTACCTACTTGTGTAGGTGCGTGTCTGACATGCATGTCACAATGCATGTCAGAGGAGTATGATGCAGTAGCTCTCATTCTTACAGAAACACTTAATTTTCTGTTTTGTTCTTGGTGTTTGTTTTCTCCCCAGACATTTTATACTAGTATTTGCCCTCTGCTAACTTTATGACGGTGCTTTGAGATGATCTGCACAATAAGGAATGTTGGAGCTGACGCAGGACCACAGTATTGTTATTTCCCATAGAATCTAGGAACAGCGAGCAAAGAATAGATCCTACTGTATTCCCATCCATTTGGGAATCTAGAGAGCAACCATGCGTTAGATGTGTCAGTGACAGTAAGTGTGATATAACAGAGAGATATAAAATAATATAGGTGGGTGTGACTATACTTTTATAAATACAATCTAGAAAAGACAACTAACACGTGAAAAACGTGAGCTTTTGCAAAACATTATTTATCATTTCCATATGATGTTTTATGTGTTATCAGAAACAGAAATGGTTAGAGTATTTTGATTCTGTAACTAAACAAATAAATTTGATAGGCAGGGGATGCAGAAAGTTTTTTTAAGTTTTGATTCAATAGAAAAGATTTTAAAAAAAATCAACAAGTGTTATCAAGTTAGATCCTTCTCTCCCTTCCTCATTTAAATTAAGGTCCAATTTCAGTGGAAAAATGTTGCTTTCAAAAGGGAAATTGAAAGAAAATATTTAAGAGTTCATGTGTGTTATAAAGACAACTACCCAAGCAGAATTCCATGCAACATTTTAAAACAAACATTATTAGCAGATGACTGGTATGTTGCATTTCCTTCCCAGGTACAGATAGCATTTTTCTCATCACATTGCAAGAAATGATAAAATTTCTTTTTTTATGTTTCTACAAATCGAAATTCAGTACTGGAAATAGAACTAAATACAAGTCCACAAAATTTGTGATGTTTTGGCCTTTGACTTGATTATCCTGACAAGATGCCATTGTGCTTGACATAGTATCTCATTAGGCACAAAGACAGATTTTCATGTAGGAAATACAGAATTTTGTTCATTTTGGGGAAAGGCATTATTTAAAGGCACAGAAAGCAAAAGGACTTTTCCACATTGCAGGAGGTCAGGTGAGGAAAAAGGTGATGTAAGTTTTCTGCAGAAGCAGTTTGAATGATAAAGAGCCAATGCGTTGATAACAAGACTGACTATGGAGACATTTAGGAAACCTACCACTATAACCCATGGCTTTGGAAGCATAAACACAATCCTCCTGCCAGTACTCCCCAGAAATTGAATGCAGTGGGAAATCTCAGCAACTGCTGTGAGATAAGTATCGTCTAGAGAACTGGAAGATATAGGAGAAAAGTGATGAAGCTACATAAAATTTAAAATGTAGGCATTTTGCTATAAATGTGTTTTCTAAAGATCATAGAGAAGATAATCTTATTCAAGGAGGCAACTTTCTCTGAGCTGAGAGCTTAAAAAGAGCAGTTTTGTTTTTCTGCTTTATCATGCACCATCTCACCGCTTTAAGCAATAATATGCCTCAGATGGGCTTATATGTTAAAAAGAAAAAGGGAGAATGAAAAATTTCCCTAGCAACAGAGGCATAACATATAAAAACTGTCACACCTGAAAATACTGTGACAAAGACATAGGACGGTGAATCTGAAATTATTACATAAAACTTTGCTCTATCTGCAGATGTAAGCGGTTCACAAGCAGAAGGCAGCTGCTGAGCTATCTACTCTACATCTTTGTTTCACCACCCCACTGCTGCAATGTGATAGCTGTTCATATTTGAAAATTCCCACAGTAGAGTACCAAGCATGTGTGTCATTGTAACCAAGACAACACTATGGTTACTAGGGGAATTAAAACAAAACAAAGAACTAAACACCCAGGACAAAGCAAAAATCAACAAAGCAAAAAAAATGCAGTCAACCAGCCTCAGTGTTCAACGTTTCATAAGTCTTAGAATTATGTGTATCACATAATTCAACATCCCAGCTCTTTTTCAAATAGCATTGTTCTTTGCTAAACCTCCTAAATTCACAACAGATTTTTGATCAGTCTTACACCGAATAAAATGAATTGCTCTGAGAGATCAAGCTCTCCCATGAGTGCACGCCCATTAGTGTTCTAAGTCAGATCGGATGGATCTTTGGAAGCATCCTAGTTGCTTCCACTGGCTGTGCTTCCGTTCACATTATGGAGTGGTCTCTGAATGCATGGACCAGAGTTATTTCACTTGACCTTGGATGGGAGGATGCAACCCAATAAAATACTTAACGCTGTTCAGACACCAATGGAACAGGCTGCCCAGGGTGGTTGTGGAGTCTCCTTCTCTGTAGACTTTCAAAACCCACCTGGAGGCATTCTTGTGTGACATGATTTAGGTGTTCCTGCTCCGGCAGGGGGATTGGACTAGATGATCTTTCAAGATCCGTTCCAATCCCTAACATTGTGTGATTCTGCGTGTGATTCTGTGACTTCAGCCCATGGGCCCAAATGAAAGCAGATGTGAAATAAAGCTCCTGCAATGTAGTTGGTATGACCTCAGCCACAACTGCTTTTCTCTGCAGATCTCTCTTCTTGGTGTTGCTCTCTTTCTCTGTGGATAAACTCTATTAAGCTTTGAAATGAGAAGTACTTCAGATAGCATGCTCTTTAATGTTACTTGTGTTATGTGGCTGCTATTTAGCCACAGATGACATCTTGTAAGCAGCTAATAGAAAATATTTTTCCAGAAGTAACCTTATTAAACCAAGAGCTATCAGCCAGCTGTAAAATGTACTGTAGTAAAATTCAGGATCAACCGGCTTATAAAATAAGCAGTTACTGAAATCCACATCTCTCACCGTTCTACTCTGTGGCTTGTAAGAAGTGAGTTGATGGCTGACCCCACCCAAATTACTAGAGATAGGGTACACTGCTGAAGGTGCCAACACAGTTTATATTCTGAAAACAAAACAACCAAACAACCATAAAACAGTGTCAGACAGTTCTTATTTAGAAGTAAAGCTAAGTCACAGTAACTACCTACACTTCAGTAGTAAAAATATTACAAAGATGTAGCATTAATTGAGCTTTAGTGTGATAGAGAAACCCAAATGAAAAAGCTCTTGAGTTTTTAAAATCAGCCAAAAGAGAATGAAGATATAAACACACAGACAATAAAGCACACAGATAAATATGTGTTCTTTACTGCTTCTTGTAGAAATGCTATGGAATAGAATTATGATATTTTGCCATTTGTGATATCACTTGAAATTATATAATTAACATTTGACCCTACATTATCGTAAAATGTCCTTTATTTTTATTTCCACGAATGGTCCCATGACACAAAACCAAAGAGAATTTTGATCATTTTCTTTGAGAAACTGAAAGTTCAAAATGAAAATGGCTGTTTCCTTTGTGGGTTTCTGTTTCAATAGAAAGTCTTTTCTATTAGGTTTGACTTTTTTCTTTTTTTTTTGGCTCCTGTTGTAATGTGGATTTTTCATTAAAACTTAAGTTATTTTTTCAGAGGGGAATGGTAATCTGGCTGCTGTCCAGTTATGGAGAAATAATATTCAGGTAATCAAATACCACAGAGATGTGTCTGGTCTATGAATAAAACAGAAAGGCTGGGAAAAGAAAAAGTATCTGTCTCCTCAAGACAGGCACCTAAATGAGGAAGTCCTATTCTACTCAGATGTGCGTGACAGAGGTTATCACCACAGCCAGGCAGATTTCTTACACAGCAATGCAGTTCCAAACTGGATTTTAACAGCGATTTCTTAGCATGTACATGTGGGTATGTGTACTTAAAAAAAGAAATCTCAGTATCAAGGACTAATAACCATTTTAGTTTTCTAGTTGGCTAATTGGAGCAGTTCAGGACATTTGGAAAGGAAATTCAAATAAAATTGTTGTCTCTGTTAATGGTATGGGTCATGGTAATGACTAATATGTCATCTGCAATGAGTTTGAAAAGCTCTCAACTTCATTAAGACTTTGCTCAGCAGCTATCTAGGAATAACATATTTTTCTGGCTTTGTTCTTGGACATGCATCTTTAGAGGGAAGACATGCCTGTCAAAATACTTTTTCTTCAAAATCGTATTCAGACTTTCACATCTTTTATGATGAGATGCTCACCAGGATCTTCAGTGCAGCGTGCTGCAAACATGGATCTAGAGTGTCCTGCATCTGTAGGGTCAGTGAAATAATTTTTGGCTCTACTCATGACTGGCCAACAAGAATAGACAACAAACAAAGTGACTGTGTCCATTTCCTTCTCGTGGGTTCAAGAATGTCTTTTGCTTGTGTATGAGATGGAGTCTGTTTCCCTTTAATATAAGGCAAGTTAACTTAATTCATTTATGCAAAAACTGTCTGTGGATCTCATCTCGTTGTGGAAGAGTACAGCCACAGAGAGCCAGTGCTGCTGCCTTGCATAATAATTCATGGAATGAACGCCCATTTATGGATTTAGGGCATCCTAAATAAATAAAGGGGATACTTTATGGGTAAGATGTCAAAGGTGATTTTACAGTTCTTTCCTCTAAATGGAAGCCACACACAAGAATGTCTGTGTGTAAAAAGTCTAAACCAGAGTTAATACTCTCCAATC
This sequence comes from Anser cygnoides, assembly GCF_040182565.1. Lineage (NCBI taxonomy): Eukaryota > Metazoa > Chordata > Aves > Anseriformes > Anatidae > Anser > Anser cygnoides. Next base: position 134,302,575 of record NC_089873.1, read on the forward strand.
TTCCCTGGTCCAGCCCTTTCCCCTTGGGATGCCAGTAGCCAGTGGAGTTGCTCCATTTGAGAACATCACAGGATTTTATTGTTCAGTTGAATTCAGGAATCATGTCTCTGCTCACTCTGACTTGAGGACGGTCACATAAAACACGAACCATTCTATTTTTATTTTAAAAATACCTTACATACTCAAGCAATGGAGTGGAGTTCTTTTTTTTATTGGTCAAGAGTAATGAGTTGTCAGCTTCCTCCCCACTATTCCCTTTACATACATCATCTTTCATAAGAAGCAGCGTTGCTGTGACATTTAGAAAATGTTGTTGTAGTGCATGTGTATATATTTTTAAAGGGACTAACATTCATGGAGTAAGATTGCTTAAGCAATATGAACAAAGCTCATTTATTTATGTACACTTTATATAGCAACTGTGACATATGTAAAAGTTATGCTTCATTTCATTATATATGGTAGAACACAGAAAGAATACTTTCTTTTCACCACTGTCACTTGACTGGAATTACTATACCCAGTCACACAGAGAACTGTAACTCAGTGCTGAAAGGTCATCTTTAAAATCTTGGCCATGGCATGGACAGCAGACTCGTATCACGGTGAGTGTGCTGTGGAAGTGTTTGGAAACTCCAAGAAGAGGGCTGTGAACTTCTCCCATACTGTGGGGCAAAGTCAGAATGACTTGTTGCATGCTAGTATGCAAGGAAGGGGGATAATGAGGGACCCACCAGGGACAACTGGGAAGAGTACTAGCCAGAGGAGCAGTATCTTTGATAGAGCAGCACTGCGAGGAGCAGATGACTAAGAAAGAATTAATTTTGCTCTGTCTCAGGGCTCATGAAGAAATTCCTCTGCACTTACCGGGCAGATGTACTGTAGGCTTGAATTTTGAACCAAATCTCTGTGCAGCAAGTTACATTGCATTTTAGGCAGTTGCCTCGAATCATGTGCTTAAATTCCTCTCTGCTAAATTCGGAACTGAAAGATAGGGCTGGAAATTGCTCTCCTCCCATACAGGGTCCAGAGTAGTACCTCACATTCAATTTTATTGTCCTTGTACCTGCAGAAAAAAATTACTTAAAAAAGTAAAATGACACCTCCCTGCACATTCTATACACATTTCTCCCCCATCACCCAAATGATGCAAATAAACCTATTTGTTTACATTGCACATATAGCTGAAATGGTAGGGCAATAGGGAATTAATTGAAGAACTTTGCAGACAATGCAGACCCTTATGAAAAGCAACTCATCCATTAAATTACTTGCAAAGAAAATGGTAATGGTGATTGGAGTCCTACTGGAAATAAAGGCCAAATGAGATAGAATGAATAATTCACAGGATGTATGTACAGCATCGTATTTTCCAGATTCTCTTGTATAACTAAACCAACATAAGAGGAAAAAAAATACAAAATTACTAAAGGAAAAAGTGTTAAAAGGAAAAGAAAATGAAAAAAAGATTCAAACATCTCTGAGAAAGATAAAAGCAGCAATGACAGCAGCAAACCAAACAGCATTTCTCATGGCTACTGCTACTTTAACACCTGACAGATCAGATATATCATAGCTTATCTCTGAACCTAAACTTTTTCTTCTCTTTCTACAAACACACAAATTTCACTATATCTGCCATTTTAGGAGGAAGAAATTGAGGCACAAGAACGACAAATTGTTCAGTGGTGCCAGCTTCTTTGGGTATGAGCCCATAGGAAGGTACAGGCATCTTGACTGTCTGGCAAGCATCTCATTGCTCAGATCGTATTTCCCTGCTTCACGAGTGGAGAGGGGCAAGTAAGGAAGGAGTGAAATCCTACTGCACTGATGTACTCTTGTGCAGGAAAGGCTATGGGACTGATGTGGTTGTGGGGTGCAGGGATGGGTCATGGACAGTCTGTGCATTATCTGGACTGCTGCTTTGTACAATACCACAATCTGCAGAGGCCCCTGGCTTGTAGGAGGGATGGCTGCTTGTAAATGCAGTTGGAAAAGCCAAACATTTCGGGAGGCAAAAGTCTTCATGAAGCCAGAAAAGAAAAGGTTTGCAGATTGTATCTCTTCCCTGCCTTTTCTCAGTACTTGCAGTACAGAACCCTGGATACAGAGAAAGACATGTAAAAGAACTTCATCCAGTCTGAATCTGACAATAAAAAAAAGATGACTGAGGAGAAAGACAAAAGAAAACCATTTTTTTTGTCCCTCAATTTTTGAACATTACAAAAATGTCGTAAATAAGGTAAGGTATTCCATGTTCAGAAAGTCAGGGTTTGCCTGGGGCTTTCATTATAACATTGCTTGAGGGAAGGATGAACAAGATGAATAATTAACACGTTGGCATGTTACTTTGGCTTGAGAGTAATGCTGTACATAATAGGTGTTAGACAGCATGAATTCAGTCAGATATTCAGAATGCAAGTATTGCCACTTGGCTGAGATAGGCTTATTTACTGGGGGTCGTTTAACATACTGGGAGTATTTGTTTGCAGATGGATTATCTAGAAGAATGTGCAAAGGACTCAGGTGGTACTCTATGTGCTGGTCATCACCTATGACTACACACACACACATACATAACTTTCTGAATAATGCTATAGGAAGAGATGTCAGAAAACCAACACCTTGCACAGAGACAATGAGCAACTTTTAATCATGTTTATGCTGACATTTCTTCTGTGCCAGACCTTTCTGACTGATACACATGAAATACTGCCTGATATTTCTTGATCCAGTGCCTCTCATGGGACATGGAAGTTTCTTGAGCACCCACTTGTCTGAGTGCTGAAAACTTGAGACACTGGTGAGAAATGAGATCAAAGAGAAGCGTCTAAATTGCCATTCACTAAATAAGTGTAAGGAAATAAAAGCTGTCATGCTGAACTAAAGTAACCATTTCCCTGAAGGTGTCCACTCATTTAATTCTATATTGGGAATGATAGGCATAAGCTGTCCAGCGGGTGATAGTGTAGAGACTTCAGACAAAGATTATACCTCATGCTCAGTAGAGCCTTGGTGACCCTATCTGTTGTTAATTCGCCCAGTCCCTTTCCAGAAGCCACTTTTTTATTATCTTTTCAAATATCCTGTGGCAAAGATTTCCACAGAGTTCTCTACACATTGTGAATATGCAGTTCTTTTCTTTTTCTGTAACCTTGTTGCCTAGTGAGTCATCAGCTCTCCATTGGTTCTTGTTTTATGAATTCTATAATTTTCTGATTTTATAGACCTCAGTCACTGTAAATTTAATTTCCAATCATCTATTTTCCGTGCTGAAGAGCTAATCTTGCTATTGTTTCGGAGTCCCCAAAACTCATTTGTCTTTTGATCGCTGACCTGATGTCAGTGATCTGGGGGCTCCCCCAGCCCTGCCTGTCCCTACTCAGGCCCACAGGGATCCCTCAACCTGCCCGTGGTGCAGGACCCCACACCAGCACCCGTGGCTGTCAGCCCCCACCTCAGCAAGGCCACAATAGGGCCAGGCTCCAGCTCAGTCTGCCTTTGCCCTTGTCTGCCCCTGGCCCCAGCTCATAGCTTCTTAAGGACCCCATCAGCAGGACCCAGGCTGTTGATGACCCTGTCACCAGCACCCGTCACTGCCTGCCCTATGCAGGCCCCGGGGCACTGCTCCTCAGAGAGGGCACGGCCTGTGCTGGGATCACCCTGGGCCTCTGTCTCCCTGGCCCCAAGGGGCAGCTGCTCCTTGCTGTGGTTGGCAGCTTACTTATTTGGGCAAAACCCAGTCCAAGAGCTCTCTCCTACAGTGGTAGTAGCTAACTTAGTGCCCATGGTTGCATTTAAGGTTTTTCCCCTACCCTCTGTGCATTAGTCTACATGAATCTTAAATAATTTGCCAGAACTCACATTTTTTTTTTTCTCAAGTCTTTTTGGTGAAATCATAAACATTTAGTTTTGTTTTAGAGACCCAAGTCATTCACCAATTCTCTTGAAGCTCCTCAGTCAGTTATAAATATAAACTGAATAATTTTGTACCAGCCACCATCTCTGTCACCTTGTTGGTTTTTCCCTTTACCTGAGTCTTGTTTTCTCCACAGGGGGTCCCCCTGTTTTCTTCCCACCGCTGAAGAAAGAGTAGAAAAACAAACCTTTTGTACCTTATTTCTTCTGCCCTCTGTCACCCATGGAGTTTCAGCACTGGGAACTGAGATTGAAATATCACATGCCAGCAAAGAAAAAGGTAACATTTTTGTGCTCAGAAGAACAGGAATCGCTGTAATAGACTGCTTTGCTTTTTAGCAGTATTTTTACTCTCTCTACACAATTTGACTTAAACACATCAGCTAAAATATACAGTTGATCAGTGCCCATAATCTTAATTTAGATGTGCATTACGCTATTTAAGAAGCTGACAGATTTTGACAATGCCTACAAAATTTCCTTCAAGAAATAAATTAGGTTTCAGCACTTATGTCATCAGTAGTAATGTGAAAAACATTAATTGTGTCTGATATTTTTGTGGATATGGCCTTTTCCAAGTTTCCTTGCAGCTGTGTGAAGATTATGGCAATTCACATTCTCTGGTCTTTGACATGTTTTCCAATACTTCCAAGGTGATTTTAGCAAAATTTCATTTCAGGTATTTCCTATATTGTGTATAGTCCTTTCTGGAAGAAAGGTGATAAACAAGTATGTCAGCTGCCTTGTGGCACATGAAAATATTGTTAATATTAAGAAAAAAGTATTAAAATTAAATGTGAGGCACTTCATTTTGTGACTGTGATGTACTTAACTAAATCTCAATGTCAGAGCAACTCTAACTCAAACTTTTTTAAAGAAACCTCCCTTCACCGATTGAAGTAATAACCTGAAGTTACTCCTGATCTTTGTGTACACGGGACTTGTAGAAACAAAATCACTCCGGCTATGTATGAATGGACAATAATACCACATACAAAGTCCATTGGAAATTAAAAACATTTACAGCATGCAAGACAGGAAATTGGGCCTATGCATTCAAGAAAGAGATAATATCCTATGATTGCTTCTGTAGAAAAAAAAATCGTTCTACATAATCCACCATTTTCTATTTAAAGAAACTAAATTATATTCAAGAAGAATCGTTACTCATTTTCTATATATACATGTGTATAAATATATGTAGGTACAAAAAGCAGCTTGAAAAGTTTTTTCCCAAAGGGTTTAAAGAGTGAGTTTGTGTCATTGCACCACCACTCCACCACCAAAGCATAGAATGAAGCATAGAGACGCTGAATGTAGAAGTGACTAAAGAACCCAAACATACAAACCATAGAAAAAAAATAAATTCATGTCATACGAGCAGATGTTTTACGGTGGAAGATCTGGGAAAGCCTGAAGATGAAAGGAAGGTCTCCTTTTTGGTTTAGCTCCAAGAGAAAAGATTAGAGTAGATGAAAAACATAAGGACCTTGCTTAACAAGTATGGAACCTGTCAATTTCATCAGACCATTACTTGAAATATCATGCAGGAAAAAGGAAACAACAAAAGTAAAGACACTAGAATAAGGAAAAAGGCCAACTATGTTGACAGGCAAACAAAGAAGCAGATGTAAAAGCCTGAGTGAAAGTACTATTGAAATGGAAAATGAAAAAAAGAACACTTTTTGGGTGGAAATTTAATTTATATTTTATTGGCAGTAGTGCTAGGCTGGATCTTTGAGTCATGCATTCCCTTGTGTACAGGCTTAGTGATCTGCCTAACAGTGCAATATAAAATTAAGTGGGGAAAGGGAGAGTACAGGTCCTCCTTTTGTTACTTGCCTTCCCTCAGCAATATTTTTTGGAGGTATAGCAAAAGGAAGAGTTTACTTGGTTCCCCATAGAATCACAGAATCACAGAATCACTTAGATTGGAAAAGACCTCTGAGAGCATCTGGTCCAACCTTTAACCTAGCATAGCCAAGACCACCATTAAACCATGTCCCTAAGCTACATCTACACATTTTTTGAAGACCTCCCGGGATGGTGACTCAACTACTCCCCTAGGCATCCTGTTTTAATACTTCACAACCCTTTCAGTGAAGAAATTTGTCCTAATATCCAATCTAAGCCTCCCCTGGTACAACTTAAGGCCATTTCCTCTTGTATTGTCACTTGCTGCTTGGGAGAAGAGACCGATCCCCACCTTGCTACAGCCTCCTTTACGGTAATTATAGAGCGTGATAAGGTCTCCCCTGAGACTTCTTTTCTCCAGGCTGAACAACCCCACTTCCCTCAGCCACTCCTCACACGACTTGTGTTCCAGACCCTTCACCAGCTTCGTTGCCCTTCTCTGGACTCACTCGAGCACCTCGATGTCCTTCTTGTAGCGAGGGCCCCAAAACTGAACACAGTACTCGAGGTGTGGCCTCACCAGAGCTGAGTACTTGGTGTCACTCTCTTCCCTGGTCCTGCTGGCCACGCTATTTCTGATACAAGCAGGATGCCATTGGCCTTCTTGGACACCTGGGCTCACTGCTGGCTCATGTTTATCCAGCTATGGACCAATACTCCCAGGTCCCTTTCTGCCAGGCAGCTTTCCAGCTAATGGAGTGTGTAGTCCAGTAAGGACATCTCTGGCACTTTGATAGCCTTTCACATGCAACCTGATAACTATCTTCAAATCCTGTCAACTGTCTAAAAAAAGTGTGTAGAACTAACTGAAAATCCATGTCAGATGGATTAAAGAGAAGTGTCTGAAGCAGACTTGAAGAACAGTTTTGCCCATCTTGTCTTTCACTGCTTACATATAGACTCTGCTGATTCACTTCCTAATATAATACAACATCATCTCTAATGTAGAGAAGATGCAAAAGCCAATGAAGATGAGAAAGGAATGAAAGGTTAACAGACATAAATACCATAGCTTTCTTTTAGACTTTTGCTTCTCAAGACACATCAATGTTTTAAACCTGGATTTTGCTTAAGCAAACAAAAAACACACACCAAAACCTCAACCACTGTAGTCTGAAAGGTTCTCTAGAATCAATGAAATACGTGAAGCCTGATTGCATATATATTTGTGTGCTCAGATTCTGTTGTGTGCCTTGTGCTTCTTTTTGGGTTGGATGCTTCTGAGAGAGATGAAGAGCGGGCAGCTGGTGCTTGAGGAAAGGCAAGATTTCAGATCTGTGTCCTCCACTTGGTTGGGGATATTCATAGTACAGGTAGGAATGCAACATCTTTTGTTTAATTTGGTTATAACTGGCAGTGATTTAACTGTCACTGGTTAGAAGAGGCAGACTGACAGGCAGCCGAAATGGCTAAAATATAGATTTTTTGGGCCACTCTGCTTTGGCAAATTGTATAGCCCTTGAGCGTCTGGGTGCATTAGCATTAGCATTTTAGTTCAAACCAGTTGAAGCAACCCCCCTCTCTATCCCCTGTTCTGGATGTTGATTTATACCATGACATCATCTTGGAGCGTGCAGAGCAGTGGTTTCTTTTTGGATGAAACAAAAAGGGAAGGAGGGAACCTAATGCACCACTAGCTAAGGAGAAGTGTATTCTGATCACAGGGGAGTGTAGAGCTTGCGCCAAATCAAAGTCATCAAACCTGTACAGTGTTGACTTCAGGTCCTTGGCACCAAAGCATTGTCTGGCTTTCCTGATGTATTTCTACCATCCCACACTACTTCCTAATGAAAACACAGCTACAGCAGTGCAAACCACCCAGGGACTAAGGTCTGTCCAGGTGCCAGTCCAGTTAGCCTAGCATATGGAAAAAAAAAAAAGCTAAAAGGCAACACTTTCCTTCTTACTTGTGCCTTTAGGCAACAGAGGAGAATTAAAGGAAAACCTGAAAACAGATGTTCTCCACGCCCTCACTCATACCATTTATAGAGTCCTGTTTACTCCTAATAGCCCCACTCATACATGTCAGCTTACTGTGTGCAATTAAATCATAATACATATTTCAAACTAAATTGAGTCATGATAATCATTCCTTTTGGTAACCAATGCTAATTACCTTTTAGAGAGTTTACCCTACCAATGGATGGAAAATATATATGCAATTGATAACACTTTTGTTGACTAAGTCATTTAACTGATGGCAGTGAAATCTAAGATTGGAAGCAAACCATGCCAGCCAAAATAATTATTGCCTGCTCTAAGTTTTCCCCCCAAAGGCCACCTGCATAATTTATGTGATATATTAAACTGTGCATATTTTAAAAGAGTTTAGTTACATTTTCAGAGTGACCTATTCAAATCAAAACAGTATTTTTCTAACTCTGTATTATAAATGTCATATAAAATGTGTTTTTATAATTTAAAAATAAAATTATAAATGGCAGTCACCTAAAGTGAAAGAACAAAAACAGAGATACACTGGAACTTAAACAGCTTTGTTCTGACTTGTCTAAACTACTGCTGTGTTTGACTTGGATCGTCTGTTTGGTTTAAGGGGTATACTTCAGCATTTATTTTTTTTTAACATTAACTTTCCCTGATGGCCTTTTAGGCAATACAGTTTTGCCACACAATTTTATAGACTCTCATGTGAGAAGTGCTACTCTGCATTGATATACACTCCTGCTCACTTATCCCAAGTTTAATTTTACAGTAATGCAGAGTTATTCAATATAAGGTACTCTGCAGAGGCTTCCTCTGCAAGGGCAATTGCTAAGTGGACAATAATAAAAAGTGAAACTGAATATTCAAATCCTTCCATGAGCTTTCACTGGCACTCATTACAATATTTAAAATGTCTTTCTTCTCTTCTCCTTAGAGCATATTCTTACTGTTGCTTCAAATTTGGCGTCTGCTTTTGATCTAAGACAGATTGCTCTTTCTATTTCTTTGTACTAATGATATCTCAGATGTTACTCCCATAGAAACTTCACTAATAAAAAAATTGTGTATGCAGCAGGAGTAATACAAAATTTTAGTTGCAACAGATATAAAAACTGAATATTAAAGAGACCTGATGATCTGATGATGGTACTTATATGGTTGCTATACATAACCATTAAATTTGGGTCTGCCATCTTGAAGCATTTTCAGAAAGAACTATTCTCTGTCTGATTATTTTCTATCACAGTGGCTTTAATGCAACCTGGAGGTGCTCAGCACTTTTGGAACAAAAGCCCATAGCTGAATACAGAGTTAAGAATCTGCTGTAAGCATCCAGGACTTTCTATGCTCTAATCAGTTTTTATATGTTATATGGTTGAAAACAAGTATGGCCAATTACAATTTATTGAATATCACAGCCAAGCCTAATCTGTCAATATATGTAAAAAAATGTTTCCATTTTCATGTTTTAGATCATCATTTATTTGTCACTGGAAAGTTGATATGAAGAAGCAAGCAGAACCTTGCCCAGTTAAAAATATATGGATCAGGAAAATCAAAGAAAAAGAAAAGGTCTTCTTAATTTCTGTAATTAAAGAGAAATTTTATTTCTTAAAGTGCATGAATTTCTGAAATAGAACATGAGTTCCAACATAAAAAATCCAAAATCCAAATTTACCAATACATTTGGTAAATCCAAATGAATTTATTTCAAAACTGAAATAAGTTACTTTGGCACATTGCTTTCCTACCACTGTAATCCTGGAACTGTCTCATATGTATTTGTGAGCTGAACATGCTGAGGATTATGGTCCCCTGCGTGGCTGAGGAAGCAACCTAATGGAGAGAGCTGTGAATGACAATGCAGAACCACAGTGCCCATGAGGCATCACTTTAAAACTAAGATGTAAAAGTGTATGTATACTTTAACATATATAAATATATATATATTACCAATGACATTTGCTCTTTACTGCTGAAATTCAAGGGTTTTCAGAATCTTTCACCTTGTCACATCCAGGCTCACTTTCGGTGGAGAACTGTAAATCTTTCTGTACAGGTTATGATGCCTCTTTGTGAATAAGCATGTAACTAAAATTCAAATGATTGGTCAGCTTTGGACTTCTTCATGGTAAAAATCAAAACACGATAAAACTGTCCAGGGAGATTTTATATTTTATTTTTCATGTTCAGCCAATTTTATGAATCAATGAGGTATTTATGCTACAGCTTAGCCATACAGCACTCTACCTCATCATCTTTCTAATGAGAATTGGCTGTTAATATCTTCTTTTCATTTCCTTACTCTTTGGCTAGCTTCTATTTCAAAACAGAAATCATCTGTGACCTGATGCTCATCAAATTTCTTTAATAATGTTTGAAGAACTGAAAAAAAAGCTGAACAGATTCAAAAGATTACAAAAGGATTAGTCTGTCCTCATACACTGGTTAAACTTTACAAAGAATTCTGAGGAAAGCTGGAGAACAGCAGTCATTTTGGCATAATTTGTGCTGTTTGATGACATAGCTTTCTCTCAACTTTCTTGTCTTGAGTTTAGACCTTTTAACATGACTACCTGTTTTAGTTTTTATTTTCTGGTGTTCAGAAAATTGAGAGAAAGAGCAATAACTGACATTTATACCTTTGGAAAAAATTAGGTTTGTCCTTGACCCACGAGTGGTTCGATGCATTGTAAGAAACAGACAGTTATCATCTTTTCCAGTCCTTCCTTAGCACTAGATAAGTATTTTTAGACACTCAGATTCATTCATAGTGTGAATGAATTTGGAACACTGAGGCTGTTTCTGGAGACTTGAAAAACAGCATTACTGTAATCTTCGTTTTCAATAAAACTAGTCAGACAAGAGGATGATTACCATTTGAAAGCAGTAATGAAGCAGTGAATTAATTTTATGAAAATATGATGGACTAAACTTTGACAATGATCATTGTCAGCAATACATGTAGCTGGTTTTAGTCTCTGTTTTGAATATATTTTTATTTAACGAGGATAAAAGAGCTGCCTAAAATTAATTTTGACATAGAACATGACAAGATAGCAATCTTTGCAAAACTCATAATTCTCAGGGAAATTGTTAGCAAATTATAAACATAACGCAAAATATCAATGGCTATGATGTATTTTAAACACAATTATGTTAATAAAGTATAATCAAATATATTCAAGCAGTAGCAATTACTAGTACATATCATTAAATCATCTACTAATTAATCCAAAGCAATAATATGGTTTATTTAATAAGTTCCAGCATTTCTCTTTGAAGATGTGTACAGAAAAATAAATGTCTTATGTCTGATGAAGCAGGAAATGATTCGATGAGACTAGAGATTCACAGGAGTAACTTAGAACCTCTAAGATATTTTTATTTAATTGTCACTGCTGTAATAATTTTAAATATCACCAAGCTGCTGGGAGCAAAACTTGCAATGCAAGGACAGGAATGTAGAAGCTGCCTTTGAGTAGAAAGCAGTTCATAACAGCCAATAAATCACAAAAGAGAAGAGGTCTTCTCCAAAGCCTGAAATTATAGAAAAAAATCCTATTGATTTTGGGGAGCTGCATATGGGATGAGAACACTCAGTACCAACAGATCTGAACTTGTTTAGCTTTACTACATAATTCAGTAGAATTACGTAACTGCTCCATCTGGCTAAATACCTTGTAGATAGTGTCTGGTATTTTAAGAATCTATCAAACATTTTTCTCTGTCATCCTTAAGTTTTCTGCTACACATACAGAATACGTGTTGCTCTTATCCTTTCATGTGAATATCTCTTATCAGTTTCCTTATTTCCTGTGTGAAAAAGCCCATTCCATCGAGGTGCAATGATCCTACTGTAATGAAATAAAATATTTTTAGTATATTAAACTATAAGTGTAGCATTCCCTAAAGACTTAGAAAACATCCTTCAAACAGCACATTAGTACAGTCAGTGCCAAGTCTTTTGACACAGCTTCATTTTCCTCTTAAAGAAGGAAATACATTACATTTCATTGCTTTATGAATTTTGTAGTGTTTGAACTGCCGCTTCTATAAATGTTATATTAGCAATATTTGTTTCAAAAAGGGACAGCTTGTGCAAACCTTAGGGAGAAGGAGGATTAAGTGATATTTCCACAAACCAAGACAGCAGCGTTTTTCCAGAGAAGGAATGGAAAGTGGGGGGAAGACAAGAGCCAACTTCCATTTCTCTTGAAGGAAATACTGGAAGGATTTGCCATCTGGCACGTCAAATGCAGAAAATATCAGTTGATAAAAGGTTGTAGTCAGACTGGCCAAATTCACTGGAGCTCTACAGAAAAGACAATAATTTCAGATTTAAACCGCTGTAAGGCTAGAAGCATTTCATATGGAATTTATTTGACCCTAAGATCAAATCAGCTAAGGTAGAAATAAGGAAAGGAGAACTTGAGTTTCCTTGGACCTTTATTTTTCAAATAAAGGAAAAACGTGGCCTTGCGTGTCTTCTTCATTTGACCAAGACAGCCAGAACAGTCAGGGTTTCAGGCTGAGTTTAAAGGAAAGAGAGCATCTTGCAGCAGGAAGGGAGCTGATGTCGAATTCCTCACAGTGATGAAAACTTCTGCTCCCTAAAAGGGCAGGTTGTACAGTGTGCGGTTTGCTACCTGCCATGGGCAGCTTTTCTGAAGCGTATCATTGTTACCCACCACATGAGACAAGCTGTTGTTTTTAATTCTGATGTACCCACTTGATTTCATCAGAGGTATAAGGCAACCCTGATGGCGGTAGGGCTGCTGCGCTCCCACCGGAGCAGCCCGGTCTGTGGTGCCTGTGAAGCAGAGCTAGGCTGAGCCACTGACCAGTTTGCAGACCTTGCACAAGATTGGTAAGACTCTTGCATTCATCTTCTGATTTTCCTCAGCAACCTGGCTGCCATGGGAAGCTCCTTTCAACAGTTGCTCAGGTACTGAGGCCAACATACAAGTCTCCTCTGCATGCAAGAACCTGATCAGGCTGAGGGAGACAATGACCAAACTATTGCCTCTGGTACGGGGAATAACTGCAGTAGTGTGCCCAGGGTAGGACAACAATCTCTTGATAAATTTCTGTTTTTTCTCCTCTTTGTGAGTGAATAGTGTTAGCGTGCTTTAATTCTCTCGTGTCACATGAGATGATGCAGCACAACTGCAGGGAGAACATGCACGGTTCATGCACATGACTTGCACATAAATATCATTATGTGTATTTATTCTTATTACTCAAATAACAGCTTCTGTCTGATCTTGAAACCTTCATAGTTATGTGAAGTAATCTTTAACCTAAAAAGAAGAGGTAACATATTTGGCTTAGAGATGTCAGATGAGCTCACCACAGAACAAAGTAAGCTAGCAATTACAGCAGGAAGAGAAAAGAAAAAGAATGCTTTATACAAATATAAGGCATTTATTTCTGTGAGTAACACGTCTAGGAATAATAATAAAAAAACTCAATCATTTGATGTCTCAGTAAAAATAAACGACACCATTAAAATAATGTGACTTTACTGCTGTCTGGGAGTTAAAGACCCCAGCACCCACAGTTCTTAGGGAATTCAAACAGGACGGGTTACTAAATTAAAAGCAAATGTTGCTACTGCCACTTTATGCAAATGAAAAAACAAATAGTACTTTCAGTAAATAAAGCTAAAACAGGCACATTCTTAAGTGCAATTAAAATATGATCATGTTTTTTATCTTTATGGCAGAAAATCTACAGACTTGCATAAATTAATCTATACACAGACACTTGGGCAAGAATTTTGTGCAAAGGAAGGATTTTTTGAGGGGGTGAATGGAGGAAAATCTTTTGTGTCATGCATTAATGTTCCTGAAACTTGAAAGCATACAGGTTTGACAGTTCCTGAAGCCCAGAATATTATGCCTGTCGAATGCTTCCGCTCATCTCCTAGGCCACTCACTGTTTTCTGTACCTCCATCTATAATAGCTACCTTAGGCAAGTCAGATACAATATGTTGTCAGACAGCCTCCAAAACAAATATATAGATAAATAAGTGCTTGGGTTTCTCGATTCCCTAATGGATGTAGGCACATGTAAGAGTCCAATGTTTTATCTTGATTTTCAGAAACAAATTCAAAGGAATTCTGGCAACCACCAAATACATTTTTGGGAGCTGTTACTTTGCTGTAGAGATGAGCCAAAGTGCAAATCTGGATTTAGAGGCTCAGGCATTTAGGGCACTGTGCTTGTGAGCAGGTTTCACACATTCCAAGGAAAGAAGTGAACCAGAGAATCTGGGTTTAATTTTGGGCTTTGGTTCCAAGCTCTGCTCAGCAGCTGAAGGGAATGGGCTCTCTGCTTAGATTATTACAATGACAGCATCATTATGAAAGAAGCTTTCATGCCTCCCTTCAGCTTTCCTCTGACCTCCTTTCTTCATTCTTTTCCACTTTTAAAACCTAACAGTGGACAAATATATTTTTTCTTCTCCAAATTCTCCATAGAGCCCAACGTGCAAGCATACACATTTATATGCAAATCAGTTATATTAAAAATGCTGTGTGCTTTCTCCAGGACCCTACCAGAAACAGAGCATTTATGCCTCAGCAAGTAATCCTCAGTTAAATATTCTTGTGATTTTTGTATTGTGACTGAAGTGAATTACAGAGAATTGTTGAGGGTGAGAAATGACCTTTAAGCCCATAAAGAACATTAGAGGCTGATTGTTGCACAGCCTTCCAGGATAGTAACTAATTGCTTCCAAAGCAATCCTAGCGCTTCTGCATTTTTTTTTAATTAATCTTGTCATTTTATGAGTTCCTTATTCTTTGATTAAAACTTTTGTTCCCCGTCTCAATTAACTTTCTTTTTTTTTAATATTCCATGTTTCTGTTTTAATTCCATCATCCATGCTATGACTAAAGATGATGCATTATCAACATTAACTTATCATACATCGTTTAACACTCAAGACAGTTTCCTTCTCTCTTTTATGAATACTTCCCCCCCCCCGCCCTTTTTTTCCTTTTTGTTAAATATTATGAATAAATAAGTTTTCAGTTTGGCCTTATTTCTCTAAAAAAAAAAATAATAAAAATTGTTTTTTTTTTTTTCCTTTGAAGACCTCATTATCACCACTGGCAATGAAAAGATAGGGACAGAAATCAGCTTTAAGAGGATTTTATGCATGGTTGGAAAAAAAATCAACATGCATTATGTGACAGACATGTTACTTCTTTGTGAATTTAATGGCTCATTTCCTCATTCTTTTTTTTTCCCCACAAATTTTTAACTCCACAAAAAGTTAAAGAAATTCAGCTCTCTCAGGCTCAGTCAGACATACCTGCTCAGAAACATTTTGTAACCCTCTGTTAACCCTGGAAGGAGAAGATACTCTGGATTTCAAGTAAACTGGAGGAGAAAGGGAAAAAGTAAGCTGTGGTAAAAGTATTTGTGAGGCTGTCATGAAGCACCTCTCAGGACCCACTAGGGGAAGGGGAAATCCAAGCTCATTCATCAGGGCTGGTGGAAATAATGTGCTGGCACCAGCCTGGTCCACCAATATTCATGAGGAAGGAACAAGCTTCCTCTCCTCTCTTGCATGCTGGAACCTGACTAGCAAGAGAATCCCTCTCCCATGTTAAGCATCGACATATCCTGCCTGTATCCATGAAAAAACTGTGGGTGCTCTTTGAGCAGAAAAGCACTGCTGAGCATAAATGAATTTATAATTCCTCCTTGCCTGTACTTGGTGAAACATGACATGAGACAGCTCTGAAACAGCTTGTAAAAGCTAATTCAGAAAGATTCACCAGTAGAGAACACTGTTAACCAAATTTCAGATATGAAAACAATTGAAAAACAGAGCAACAAATATCTAAAGATGTCAAAATGAAGAGGAAGTACACTCTCTGGGCTTTTATAAAGTGCAAATGTCTGCAATCTGCCCTGCAGAGAAAAAAGAATCTTGAAAATCCCTTGTCATTAGAGCTGCAGGTTCCTCAATCCTCTGAAAATACTGTAAAGTTTATCCAGATTACTAAGTATAAATTTTGATGCTGTTTTACCGGGCACCACTTTATCTGATTTTAGACCTCGAGGTCAGATCCTTCATTTAGGAATACTAATATGTGCTCAAGAGAACTTGATGTGATGATCAGTCACTGTGTTTGCACCACGGAAGACTATAAAACACCAATTAAAAAACATCACTTCTGACCAAGGGAATATTTAAACGAAGTATTTGATGTTGAATCTGAAGAAATTCATGCCTTCCCTGCTCTCATACATGCTCCTGGGCCATAGCCATTTAAATCAGGATTCTGAATTAGGTAGGTTCTCACTCTGTCCTGTGAAACACTCCTGACATTATGGTCTAACTTTCTGAATTCAGTCCAGTCTAATTTCAGTTTTTAATTTTGTGTCAGTTCAAACAAAAGGTTTACCAGGGCCAGAGTCTAACAACTACTAAGCTTTGTTATAGGGTTTTATTTATTTATTTTTAAAAGAGTAGTTAACAAAAAAGCTTAGTGTCCTGGAGAATGCTGTAGCTTGGGCACCATGTGTTACAAGAAGTTAGATTTTGTGAAATACCTTTAGTTAACTTTTACTGTTGGGAAAATGAAACATCATGTTCAGCTTTGTTACCAGCTATTTTATACGAGGATACATAATTCCTCAAAAACAAGGAAGTCCTGCCGTTTTTCAGGGTGTCTAGCTGCCATCACCTTCCGCCCAAAACAACATGTTATCATGAAAATTAGGTTAAAATATCCTACCAAATCAACTTTCAATCATTCAAAAAGAGCATCTAATTTCCTCTCTGGTCTGAGAGTGGATGTAACCATCTTCTACCATCTACTCTTTTTCATTTCTATGCCCTCATCACCCAAAAAGCATTTAAAATATATTTTTTCAAAATATATGTTTGGACTTAGTAGGTGTGTGCACTTAAAATGCAGGGTTCATCTAAAAATAATATTCCTTGTGGGACATTCAAGAATGACATTAGGCTGGTATGATAATGAAAATAATCAGCTGAAGAAATGTTGTAGAGAAGTGTTGAGGGAAATATTTACTACCATGCAGAGAACTTCAGCAAGACCAAAATAAGTTAGAAATAGCTCAGAGACCCTCACGTGAATTCTGTTTTTCTTAAAAGCCTCTTCCCAAGGTACAACACTGAAGCACTGAAGGCATATTTCACTCTCTCTGTGCCTATCTTTTCTTTTTGCGAGTATTAAATTCCACATGACAGTCTTATTTTTGAATCCTCATTAAATTCTTTTGTAATCTATTCATGTCCTCCCAAGTATTGACTTTAGAAATCCTCCCGCTTTTGTCATCTGTAAATTTCGATGCACTCCATATCAAATCAATTTTTAAATCACTAATATAAATGTTAAATAGAAAATAGCTCCCAGCAACCTCATCTGTCATATTCTGCCAGGAGGATCCTTTATCATTTATTATGATCCTTCAGGGGCCTGCTTACTACCCATTATTAATCCATTTTCCCTGTCCAGTCTTCATATCTCCCCCGTGACTTTTCTTACTACTTTCTTATGATATATGTTTGGAAAAGTGCTGCTAATATATATGCAAATCCACTTCACACTGTTAACCTGTAAAGCGTATCAGATAAAGATCACATTAGTCTCCATGATATGTTTCCAGTTTCATGCTGACACCAGCTAACAATTCTTTGCTTTCAAATACCTTACTGTATTCTTTAAGTATAAAAAAACTACCCCAGCTCAAACAATGTTAAATGATGGCAACATCTGCTTTCGCAGCCTTTGCCAAAAAGTCAACGTTAGTCCTCCAGTTTTAGGTTTCTCATTACTCAAAATGGAATATCAGAGATTTCTCCCAGGTAGCTCAAATAGTTTTAGAGAAGAAATTAAGTGATTTCACCTTCCTTGTTTCTCAGCTGCATCATACTTTCTAACCTGCTACAGGTGCTGCTTATACCGTCATGTTCCAGGAAACAATAAGGATCAGCTAGCTGTTCTCCCTCTCTCTCAGCAACTGCAGAGATCAGGCATGTGAAGTAGGCGTTTAATTATCCTGCCATTATCCCATCACCACAAAATGATTGCTTTATCATTTAGTGGGAAATTGTAGTCCTCACCTCTTACAAATACTCATTACTTTTACATCTCCTGCAAGTTATGTTAGCTTTCAACATCTACAAAAGCATCATATGGAGGGTATAGAGAATATTCTTATCAACTGCTTTGGGTTGTTTGGGAATTCAAATTCCAGTTCTAAATTAAGGTAGAATACAATTTCACTCATGATGGAAGCAAAGGACAACACTTTCGTTGTGGTTTAGCCCCAACAGGCAGCTAAGTACCACACAGCTGCTCTCTGACTCTTCCCAGGTGGAACAGGGGAGAGAATTGGAAAGGTAATAGTGTGAGAACTCCTGGGCTGAGATAAGGACAGCTTTCTAGGTAAAGCAAAAGCTGTGCATGCAAGCAAGGCAAAACAAGGAATTCATTCGCTACTTCCCATTGGCAGGCAGGTGCTCAGCCACTCCCAGAAAAGCAGGGCTCAGCACGTGTAATGGTTTCCTGGGAAGACAAACGCCATCACTCCCATAATCCCCCCCCTTCCTCCTCCTTTACCACAGCTTTTGTTGCTGAGCATGTTGCCATATGGTATGGGATATCCCTCTGGCCAGTTTGGGTCAGCTGTCCTGGTTCTAGAAGCTTCTTGTGCACCCCCAGCCTCCTCGCTGGCAGGGCAGCACGAGAAGCTGAAAGGTCCTTGGCTCCGTGTAAGCGCTGCTCTGCAACAACTGAAACATCGGTGTGTTACCACCACTGTTTTCATCAAAACTCCAAAACACAAGCTTCTATGAAAAAAAATTAACAGCATCCCCAGCCAAAACCGTGACAACTCCATATATAAGTCATATATGACCAGAGGTCTTCGGTCAGTTTGGGGTTTTACCCCAAACTGACCAAGTTTCTTCACCAAGTGAGAAGAGGGAAGTGGGCAGTAGCTGGAACAGGCTGGTCCTACAGGACGTGCTAAGGTGGGTTTCCTGCTGAGGGAGGTAAGCAGCAGTCAGCTGCACCACGACAAGCCGTACGCAGCCAGGCAGACCGGGGTGTGAAGCTGCACCCAGCTCTAGGGAGGAAGAAGAGGCTGTATGCAGGTGCAAGAACGGGAGATCTCACAGAAGGAAGAAAAGGTCGATTTCTTCCTGCGAGCCCCCGGGAGGTGGTGTTCAGCTTAAGGCAGCTCAAGACTCAAGGGTCAGCTGAGCGGTAGACCGACTCTCAGGGGTGAAGTGGCTCCTGGAACAGGGAAAGGAATGGCTGAACAAATGATGCATCTCTGTCCAAAAAAGATAAGTAAAGAATTTTCTACAGAAAGTGAATATACATATGGTCTTCCTTAACTTCCTCCCTCCTTATATAGTTATAGTATCTCTTTCTGGTACATAGGCTTATTTTATGCTGTTATTTTAAGAAGTAAAACTGTTTAACTGGGTAATTAAACAGAATATTGTTTCTACCCTTTATAGAAGCTTTTATTTTATTTTTTAATAACTGAGGAAAGGAAGGCAAGTCACAATACATGTCATCTTCAGCCAAAGGGGTATGTACTTACTCTCTAGTAAGAAATGTTGGTTGATTTTTCAAGAACTTACTGAAATCCCAGAAGTTAACCATCTTGTTCAGGAAGGCTGGAAATTTTGGCAGGAGTTATGCTTGGCTAAGCAGGCAGCTTGTTACTGAATTAAAACACAAAAGGAAACATAAAAGATGTAGAAAAAAGTACAGGTAAAAAAAAAAATGAGAGAGAGAAAGAGATAAAGAGAGAAAAAAAAAGATTAAAGCAAAAGCATTGCTTGAGTACTTCCAGATAGCCAGAGCCTGACTGGAGCTAAGATAGGTGAAGGACTTTTAGCACAGCAATAAGAAAATTTACAGTTATGTTATTTGCAAAAGATGTCTCAGGAAAAAATATGGATTCATCGATGGATAGAGCTTAACCACGAACCATATGGAAAATGCAGACGTAATCATCGCCTATGTGTATTGTTCTCTGCAAGCAAAGCCTCCTCCCAGACCTCTGTGCTTACTAGCATAGTTTGGGAAGGGATAGTTTCAGCGAACAGTGGGGGAACAACAAGTCAGAGACTTCCTGGAGAAGCTGAAAACATTGTGATCCATGAAGCTGATGGGTTTCATGCAAGAATGCTGACAGGGCTTTTGGGTGTAATGGTGATATTATAATCTGTTAAAAATATGGCAAACAGTATAGGTCTCTGATAAGTGGTAAAAAGCTAACACTATGCTTGTTTTTGAAATAGGAAAGATGGAGGACCCAGGGAGCTGTAGGCCAGTCAGCCTTGCTTCAGTCCCTGGAAAAATCATGGAGCATGTTCTCTCAAAACTAATTTCCAAGGCAAGAAAGTAATTAAGATCAGTCAACACAAATTTACTAAGGGCAAATCTTATTTATCAACCTGATGGCCTTCTGTAGAAGAATAATTGGTGATGTGGTGAATGATGTGGAGAGTGGTGATTTCAGTAAACATTGATTTTAGTGAGGCTTTTGACACTGTGTCTCACAGCATTCTCATCTGGAAACTCAGGAGGCATGGGCAGGAGAAATAGTCTGCTAGAAGACTGGATAGAATAGCAGGCACAGAGAATAGTGATCAGTAACTTGATGTCCATCTGGTGGAAGGTAATGAGAAGAGCACTCTTGTACATGGACACCAGAGGTACATGTTATTCATTGTCGTTCTTAGTGACCTGGATGGTGACACAAAAGCATCCTCAGTAAATTTATAGGTTATGGGGAGTGCTTGATACAGTATACGAGAGTTTCAATCCAGAGACACCTTGGGAAATTTGAGAACTGTGCAAACAGAAACCTGATGAAGTTCACCAAAGAGAAGTACAAAATTCTGCATCCAGGATGAGTATTCCCGTGTGTTAGTACAGCCAAGACATAACAGACTGACCAGCAGCCCTGCTGAAAAGACCTCACTAAAAAGTTCATTACAGTGGACACTTGGATGAATATGAAGCAGCATCATGTTCACATCACAAATAAATCAAACTATGTAATGAGTTTTGCTAGGGGGATTATATCCAGCAGACTGAAGAAAATAAATATCTGCCTCTACTTGGTCCTGTCAACCTCTGCAATACTAGGTTCAGTTTTGGTTCTCCCATTTCAAAAGCAATGGCAGGAAAATTGGAGAGTGTTGAGCAGTGGATTACCAACATAGAGAACTGTGATATGTGACCTACAGATACTGTGTGAGAGGACTGGGCTTATTTAGCCTACTGAAGAAGAGTCTAAAGGGCAGTTTAATTGCAACCTACAAAACTTGAAGGGTAATTACAAAACTGGTGGACCCAGCATATTCTTTGTAATGAAAGACAGCACAGTGAGGACCTGTGGTCACAGAACATGTCTTGGTAGTTTCAGCCTGGACATTAGGAAAACCTTCTTCATCAGGAAACCAGTGCAACAGTAATAATGGGGCCTGGAGAGGCATCTCCCTTGGAGGTTTTCAAGAAGTGACTGGACAAAAGGGTTTGCTGATGTTGGGAGTAGTCCCTGCTTTGAATGAGAGGTCAGACTAGGTGACCTCAAGACATACCTCTCAGTGAAAAGTTCTATGATAACAATCACTTATGACTATGACTTTTATGTATGCATACAACAGGTAACTGAAATATAATGACAATAAAGATCTCTAGATTTGGCAGATATACAAAAGCCATTCACTCTCCTCATATTGCACAGTAATCTTGGGGGCTTGAAAATCTGAGGAAATCAAGGTAAACAGGTCCTGGGTGTAGAACAGTTGTATCTTAAAAGCAGTGGGCTTGCCCTCAAGCAAATTTCAAAACTCCCTTTAAAAAATATGTTTATACAAACATTAAAAAAAAGGAGGAACTGAAAGATAACAAGATGTGGTAAGGCAGGCTCCCTAATAGTACATATAAAAAGGTAGCTTCAAATATCGTCTGCATTTTGCAGGAGCTGAAAGAAAAACGTAGAGCATCTGCCCCTTGTAACTCTCCCAGGAAGTTCTCAGCCACCTGTATAGCATGTGAATGGAAAATATTGACACTAACAAGCAGTAGACAGAAACTCTCTCCTGGCAGACAATGATTTATCTTGAGATTTTCACTCTTAGATTGTTACTGATGACGACAATAACTCTCTGTGGGTACAAAGCCGTTGGTGTTCAGGGAACTATAGCCACTGCAGGACATGGTAGCACCTTTCCATAATGACTATGGTTTGCTTTTGTACTTATGTAGATGCATTACTAGGTCCTGAACCAGGCATTATTTATAGGGAGACTGACTCTCCTTGTCTCAGCAAATACATCTGCTTTCTTTGTCTGTGCAATGGTCAGGAGGCAGACCAGAAGAAAATCAGAAGTCACACCTCCAGGCTTCTGGTCTGCTTCCAGTCATTCCCTAGAACAACTTCCAAAATTGTTACCAGACCAAGAAGGATACTCAGGATATGTGGGCTTTAAATTATTTTAAGACCACAAGTTGCACACTGGTAAAACAGTTGGCCAAGAATCCATGTTCTATATTATGATTACCCCCCTTCATGTTTTTTTTGTACCCAGCAAAAAATGGAGCTGGGATGCCTCCCACAGGCTTTGTTCATATCTGTTAGTCTTATCTGCTGTGTCTCAGGAAAGTTGCACCTAAGATCTTTGAAACATTAGCGTTGAAGTAGTGCTGATAAAGACTGCCTCAAATAAGGTCTCTGATATGGAGTAGAAGCTATTTAAATTTAAAAGAAACTGAAAGAGATGAAAGCAGTAAGTGATTCAGAAATACATGTTCAACAGGAGCCATGCATGCATTTTATCTTACAATTCTGCTTACTGAATGGATAAGGATGCTTTTTGACAGGTTATTTCATTTGATGTTATAGCAAAACAGAATATGCTTCTTACAGGGATATTACTACAACACCCAAAAAGGTCCTTTGATTCAAATGTTGATCTGATTCAAAACCAACAAAGCACAATCACAAGAATAATTCATTTTTTCTGGTGCTACCTCTTTTCCACAGGCTGTAAATTGTACCAGACATAATTTTAAATTGCTCTTGGGAAGAAGAGCCTGATAACTCATTATGTTTGTAGCAAGAATTTATGCCTCAGTACTACTGCATATATCTAGCCGTCTCATGCAATCTAGAGAATATACAATAAATCAACATACTCAAAATATTTAACAGAATATATCTCTTCCTATTTAGGAGAAATTCTGTGTTAGCTTGATTGTTAAAATTATAGTTTTTAATAAAAAGATTGATCTAATAATTGCAACAACAAAGTTCATCTGTTACATACTAAATATTAGTGGAGCTCCCTCTTTGGCCCATTTGGTGTTAGACAGGATCATCCCTGAACGGGAACCATGCAAGGTTTTGGAGTTTTTCCATAGTCCAGGTGTGATCACTGAGTTGGGATTGCAAGGCTTGGACCGTGTATTCTCAACCTAGCAACAGTCCACCAACTGTTTTCTAATTTAAATACGCTGTTTTCAACAGCACCGCTTTTGGGATGTGTGCTCCTCTCTTTGCAAATTATCTTCTCAAAGGTAATTTTCACTCAGATGCACTTAACAAAGATCAGCATTTACCTTTGAACTATTTGTCCATGAGGAAAACACAAGAAACCCATTGTGGACAACACTTGATTTGCATTTAGATAAATGTGCATCATGAAATAGCAACTATATAGCATCCATATACATACATTTAAGTAGGAATGGGGAGCTTTCAGATCATTGCAGCCTTAAAAAGCAGAATTACAATGCAATAATTTTTGTGGTAATTCAAAGAAAATACACCACCAGTAGGACTAGATGGAAAGACTGATGACCCACTGCAAGCAGCTTTCACAGCAGCTGTCACACAGGACCAGAACAAAAGAACCTGCATCTTGAAATACCCACAAAAAAGTAAACAGAAACCATTAAGGGAAATCACAGCACAGAGGTACAAGGAATCATAACACTCCTTTTCTGGTCCAATAAAATGAAAGAAAAAACATCTAATTCATAATCTAGCTTCTTGAACTCATTAATATGTCAGTGGACACAAATAAACAGAGTATATCAAAATTCACAAATTCTAGACAGAAACTGAACAAGTTTCCAACCCAGAAAGAAAAAGGACAAATCCCGAAGCCAAAAGTGTACAAAATACCTATAATGTTTGGAACTGAACTTTATCTGAAGTTCATCTCAGGCTCTGATGCCAAACTTTGTAAAGAGCTGTCTTTTCTCTAGAACTAATATTTCTTCAGAAACATGATACTTGACAGATTGAAAAGTCTAGGCAAACAAAGGTGAAGTGACTCTTAGGGTAGCTTTAGCTATTCTGTCCACAACAAAAAGGATAATTTTCTTATAGAATAGTTCTGCTCATAGTTGCACTTAGAGTGCACCTATGTTGTCTGAGGACATCAGTATCAGATACTACCACAGATGGAAATGACTTCACAGAGGTGTGGAAAGCCACATCATTTATTTGGGAAAATGAACAAAAATACTTTAAAATGCATGTGTGATACAGAATGCACATAGAAGTTTTTTAACCAACTCACGAAGTTATTCCTCAATTTTCAGCCATGATTTTTTCAGTGTAACTGATTGCATCATTCTTAGCAATGTTCATATTTGGCCGTCAGGTCAACTCAGTTGATAAGGTATTCTGAACAAGTTACTTGAAATTAACTTTTTACAGCACCTGTTAAAATTGATTTTAATAGCAGATTCTGGGCACTCTGTCAACAAAAATAACTTATACCACTATTAAACACAGCCCAGAAAATTACTCCAGTTTCTTCTGGGTTGAGTTTAGTTTTACATAGAGCAAACATTATACTGAGAATTGGCAAAATTTCTGGCTACCTTCTGTCTGGAATGGATTTTATTAAGAAGTGTATTATATTACACTACTCAGATTGTGTCAATAACCATACAGAATGAGCACTGTCTTTTACATGTTTTCTATATATTATATTGAACCATTTAGTGTAGTTCTCATACTACTGGCATAATTAAGATTTTCAAGTTTTTAATGACTTTGTTTCTCATTTTTTGACAAAAACCATATAACTATATTTTATAAAAAAAAGTCACGGAAAAATATTACTGATATATTTGAGGAGCCATGATTTTGGAAACAAATCTTTAATCCCTAGGAGGTTATTTAATACAAATATCTGTTTTGTTTTGTTTTCCTGATATCTACTTGGTATTTACACATTATATATATAGAAATGTCCTTACAGTAACAACTGCCAAAGCTCCATCTAAAGTAATAAAAAAACTTGATAAAGTTCACTGCTAGTTAATGATGTTTTTTCTTTCTCTAATTTTATTCTAAATGCCAGATGTTAATAGTGTAATCAAGCATACCCCTACCTTCCACGAATATCCATGTTCTTCCCTCTAGAATGCCACAAGAATTACACCAGTTGTGAGTCTGACATGGTAACTTTTAGATGTAGATTTTACTGTTCAATGTAAAGTAAGCCTGATCACCAAAGACTTATCTACTGCCTTAACTTTTGTTCACTCCAGCTAATGCTATTGAAGTCGATGGAACTTAAGTGCTCACAAGTCTTTGGATGGTTAAATGTAATACTTGCTGAACATAATGATCAGTAACTGATGTTCAGAAAAGTGAAACTGGGCAAGTAGAACTGGTTTACTGCAAAAGTTAAATTGCCCTTTATTCGAGCACACCTGGTAAATATCAAAATACCACAGGCCTAATGCACTACTGTGTTACACCAGGTTTATGTCAGGGAAACCCTATATGCCTAAGTAGGGCGCTTTATAGGCCCAAGGGGCTAAAGGTCAAATTCCAATCCTACAGAACTCCTCTCCTCTTAAACCCAATATTTAGACATATTTAGAGATTTATTTCCTATTTGACTGTCCATCCACCTTTGAATTCATCCAAAACACTGAAAAGGAATTGAAGCCTCATTTACTCAAAAGGGAAATTAATCTTCAGCTTCCAATTTCTAGCACTCTGATAATTATTAGTAGGTTCTGGGAAGCTGGAGTAGAGAGAGAAAGAGTGGTTCCTCCTACCTGAAGAGCAGAAGTCCTTCCCCAATCTTAAAAACAACGGTATAGACAGCTATCTTGAGAAGGTAGGTTTTGGCTTGTTGACCCTACGTGAACAGAAAGGTTTTGTATTTGCAGCATCAGAAAAAGTGGGACTTGAAAGACAAGCCTTTACTTCATTTTTTCCTACTGATGCCTGTGTATTGTCTTAAAGGTGCTCTTCTATCACTCTCCCCACTGCCATGTACCCTATTCCTGCAGCACCCACCCCTCTGGATGTAATATGGTAGTGTGTGAAATGTATCTAACTGTAGATATGCAATGGTATCAAACTTATTAAACACATAGAATCACAGAATGGTTTGGGTTGGAAGGGACTTTAAAGATCATCTAATTCCGACCCTCCTGCCATGGACAGGGACACCTCCCACCAATCAGGTTGCCCAAAGCTCCGTCCGACCTGGCCTTGAACACCTCCAGGGATGGGGCATCCACAGTTTCTCTGGGCAGCCTGTGCCAGTGCCTCACCATCCTCATAGTAAAAATTTCTTCTCAATATCTAATCTGAATCCACCTTTTTTTTTTTTTTTTTTTTTAAGTTTGGAAACATTACTCCTTGTCCTATTAAATACATTTTAAATGGTCTCATATTAGTGAATTCCTAAATGCTATACAGATATTCTCAGTTTTAGAAATAGGGATTGTTCCCCAGAATTGTTAATCTTTATAACACCTAACAATCTTCTCAAGGCAGGTCTACCCTCTGTATTTTCTAGGAAGGGAAGAAGTCAACTTATTTTGTAGCATTTATTGCATCAGTGACTTTGAGCTTATTTCCTTCTTCATTTTGATTACCTGATATTCCTCATTCTCCCTTTGGGCAACTCCTATCACAAACAAAATTCTATAGTGATGTTGCCACAGTCTTCTGAGGTGTAGCTAAATGTCATTGACTGGAGTTGCTGTTATGTGGAGCCTTTCCCAATGCTACATATCTGGCAGTCGTAACTAATTCAGTCATTGCTCCACTGCAATTAACAGAGGTAAAATTTGCTGGTCTGAGCTCACAATCTTATGCATTTTATAGCCCTGTAAGCAGCATTTCTAGGCTTTCCTTGAGTATATACCTCCAAAGCATGTATGCCCTTTTAGGGAATATTTTTTCTCACATGTACCTTACCCTAGGTTTTGTGTAGTCCCATAATGAAAGAGAACGTGAAAAGAGTTTGGGATTGAGTTAGCCTAGCTAACATACAAAAGTAATTTGGCAGTTGAGGCTACGAAGGATGTAGGTTGGAAAAAACACTGTCTGTTTGATAACGAATGTTTTTGAAATCCTCGTGAGCCTGGGTACATACTGACAAGCCCAGCAACCAATGTTTCTTATTATGAAAATGTTTCCTTTTTTTTTTTTTTTCCTCCCGTACCTGTTTTTAAACATCCATGGACAATATTACAAATAATCAGTGGCAGTTAGTCTTATCAGGTCACAACAGAGTAAGTTATATTTTATAATATAAATTATTATTTAAATGTTGTTAAGTAGCATTAGCTCTATGGTAACAAGCAATGGCACATTCTGTACAAACAGATAAGCCTGTTCTTCCTACGCCTGTATCTGGGGTGCTGTGCTGAGCTGGTTCTCAGAGGGAGAAGGATATGATTACTGAGATAAAACAAAATCACACATTACAGTCATTATGGGAAAGAGGGAGAGAGAACGTTAAATGTATTTAAACTGCAGGAGGTTAAAACAGTGTGTGCCAAAAATCTCTGAACATGTCAGGATTAATAACAGCTGGAAGCATGAGCAGAGCCCTCTCTATTCCTAATGCACAGTTCGGCACTTAAGGTGCCAGGATACTGAGGTTTTCTCTTTCTACCCCAACACCTCTCCCACATAACGGGTATCACTGAAGATAGAGAGTATACAAATGCTAGATGATAAATACATTTCTTACCTCTGGCACATGCAAGAAACAATGGTTCAATACACCAGATTATGCCTCCAAACTCTTGAGGAATAACTAAGGGGTAGCAATTAAGGAGAAATCAATTAAGAAAGTCTCAGTCCAGGGGCACACTCTTAATGAACTAAAAATCCAAAATCAGTCTCAGTAATATGAGAGAACAGAAAACTCAGAACAAGCACGTGGCTTTCAAATAAAAACCTAATACTTTTGAATGAAACCTATTGCATAAGATCAGAAAGCAAGTCTTTTAGATCTACAAGGTGTAAAATCTGAGGCAAATGGCATGTGAGCGACACTGACTGATTGCATTTCAAGCTGCATTTGAAGCCAGGACCTTCAACGCTAAAATGTATGCATATTCTACTTGAAATAGTCAAATTCTGCTAATGAGCATGATGTTATGTTTTCATCTTTCGACAGCCAGAAGGGCCCCTTCTTTGATGGTGTTTATACACCTCTTATGTGGATAAGGCAGCCTGTTCTAAGCATTTAAAAACTCCAGTGTTATGATAATGAGCAAAGTTTTATTTAAAATGCTTGCTTGGGTTATGAATTCTAAAAGCATGTAGTAAAAGGAATACCATCCATAGGTAATATGCATTAAGATCTTTTAATGGACGTATGCTAGAAGAAGCCCAAACCTTTCATTTTCTGGCAAGCTTCTTTCTATCGATTGCAGTATCTGTGCAAGTTAGTGCCACAGTTCTTTGCACTGTCACTGTCCAGAGGTAGGAAACAAAGAGATTCACTTCTGATAATGTAAGAGCTACTCCTCTAACTATTTTTTACATAAAAATCCCAGTTATTTTGATGTTATATCTATCCTACTGCAGAAATACCGAGTCACTGCTTTCATAGTCCCAAGACAAAATGTTTTCCCAAGATTAGGTGGCAGGGCTGCAGCAGAGGCAGGAAAGTACCCTATCATCTGATCCAGTCCATGGTCCCTGTATGGACTTAAACTGACACTCTGCTCTAGTCAGACTAACTAGACCCTAGGCCTATAATGAGTTAGGGTAATGAATAGAGAGTAAATTTAAAAACAGAAAAATCTCCAAATTCTACCCCATCACATGCATGAATAGGTGCCATAAAAATAGCAAAGATGGCACATGTAATAATGGGGTTTGCAACCAAAATGTTGTTTGATTTTACAAGGAATGACACAGAGTTAATCTGCTAATTGTACATGGGCCAAACAGTCATAAGTGTTTAATTTGTATGACGTAGTAGCGTAAGACTTTCTATCTTTTCTGCATCCAACCATTTAAGTTAGATGTAAGAAGAGCTATATATGGTTACCCTAACAAGAATAAATCCTGTGAATTATTCTGGAATAAAGACAGTAACAGAATGATGCGTTTTTTTCCCACAAAACAAGCCAGATACTTAAGAGTTTTCCTTTAAGCCAAATCACATTCTGTAATGAAGCACAACCCAAAGCCAGAGCCAGCACAAAATCAGCCCTAAATCTGGGACCAAAACTGTGACTAATTAACAGCTGGAGTGCAGCTGATCGTATAGGTTTGCCATCAGGGTGCCACCGTCTCAGTGGAAACTGGGTGGCATAGGAAGGCTGAGTTTCAGACTGACAGAGCGCTACTAGACTTTTGTCAGTTTGAAACAAAACCAGCCTACTGAAATGTTTGTTTTAAGGCTTGGCTTTCACTTCAAAATCAGAGGGGAGGTCTCTCGTTGGCGGTGGGTCTAGGCTGCTCTGCGAGGAAAGACTTAACAAGGAGTTGCTGCAGATCAGGACGCTGGCTCGTGCACTGGAAGTGGTCTGGAAGCTGGGAGTAAGGAATCTGGAAGAGCTCCTGACTGGTGAAAAGTTCAGATCAGTCTGAATTTCTGGCACATCAGTTTCTGGTACAGGGGGGATTTGCCAGGGATGAGGCAATGGTAATCCAAACGCAGCCTGCAACAAGCACAGAGGTGTCCATTAAAAGTTGGTTCCTCTCTTGCACAGGACATGCAGAGGCTGGGTTTGTTAGAGGCTCCAGTGGAACTACTCACGTGAATCAGTGGGTGCGCATGTGCACGCTCGGGATGCTGCAAGAACTACTCTGACACCTAAGTGTGACTTCCTACAGGGGTCTCTGACATTTTCCCTTCAAGATCCAAGAACCTTCCTGAATTTACATATTAAAAACTTAAAAGAAGTTAGCTGTGTTATTTTAGAGGGCGTTTTGGGAGGTTGGCATTTCCTCAGTCAGATCTATCCCACATTGTCCCAATATGACATAACTGAGAAAAGGAAAAAATAAAAAAATAAAACTGCAAGCTATACTCAGGAGGAAAAAGAGGGAAGAGAGGAAAGATATAATAGCATGTGCTGTCACTGTATCATTTCTAGCCAGGTCAAGACAAAAAAAAAATATCTTGCTCCCTACCTTGATAAACCATTAGTAATAGGTCAGGAGTCAGCTGCTTCCCTTATCGACACCAGGAGCTTAAATGTCAATGATTAAATGTTTCCATGGAGATCCCCAGAGCTTCGCTAATGTGGGCACATTATTTACACCCACACTCTGTCAGAGAAATGATAATGACAGTGCATTTTGTTGTGCCCCAGCGTATCTGAAGCAAGCAGTGCAGCTGGACTACGAAATGGCATCTCGGAGCACAGAGCCAGATCTAGGGGATGTGAAGAACACCTGTTCATCTGATTTTTTCGGAAAAGGCTCTTGCTGGAAAGAAGCAGCCAGCTTTGTTACATTACACTCTGGACAGATGACTCCAGTGCAGGGGGACTGTCACAGCTGCTAAGTATTAACAAATGAATTCTTTCAGGAGGCTGAAGTAGGTAGTACATCAACTGTGTGACCTACATAGACTCTGCATGGTTTAGTTGTTAATTTATTTCAGCTGGGGAAAGAGCGGATAAACTCATGATCAGAGGAGTGGGGGAATATCTTGTTGTTCCAAATTGGTTCAGCCTGGCCCAAGCTGATTACCTCATAGGGGAGTCGCTCCAGAGTGACTTTCTCATTAAAGTTAATTATTGAAGTGTGAAAATTGTTGGTGTTGCTTTGATGGATGCTTCTGCTGTTCAAACAGAACTCATTTGCGCTTCTTTCCACAAACATGCAAATTGCCAAGTTGTGATGATACTGTTGTGAGTTTTGATGTCACGTATGCAACATATGTATAATTTGTCCCTGCATCTTTACTTTCCATACATGGTGATATAGAAAGGAAATGTTGTTAAGCAAAATAGAAAGAGGTAGCATGGGGCTTGTTACAGCACATTCTGCAGCTTGAGCAACTGTACACAGGCAGCTACCAAAATAATCTGTTAGGTCATCCAATCAAAGATTTTGATGTATGATGACCTGACCAAATACACCGCTGTATGTTTTTAAACAGTACAGGGATGTTTACTGTTAACTATTACTAAATTTTACACTTTTTCATTAGAGAAAACTTCATAGTAAAATTTCCCTTAATCACTGATTGTTGCATAATCAGTGTGGATGAGGTAGGTTCTTCCATGGGCTATTTCCTCTTGAGATGCAAAACACACTAAAGGATAAAATTAGCATATGACAGAAATGTCTGAAGTTTATATCAAGTCAAACTAGATTTGCCATGAGAAACTTGGAGTCCCATCTCCTCCACTGGCACTGGATTTCATATAAAGTGGCTCAGTCCCAGAGCACACAGCCTTTTCCCACCCCTTGGGAACATATTTCTGGCTTTGCTGCAGTCACAAAGGGGGCATAGATAAAAGCTTTTCCTTTCCTTCCCATACATCTTCCCCAAGCCCCAGAAGCAGAGGTTTGATTTTCTGGGGTGACAGGATAAGGATTTCTTGGTAGGGCTGGAGAATGGAACAGGACCAGCTGGAGCACTGGAAACTGGCAAAACTCTGTGCCCTAGGTGCCGGATGTTCAGCAAGACTCCTCTGTGCTGAGAGTTTTCGCTTGATTAGAGAAGAGGCTGAATCTAGACCTGCCACTTTACTGAACAGATGAGTTGTAGTCATGTTTTTGCAATAGCATTCCCGGAAGTACCCCTCTGCAAGATGACATTTCTAGGAAGGTAGCACTCTCCTATTAACTCTGATTTAGTGTACAGCTTAAATTAAATCCTTCCTGGAAGTGTGGCTGATCCACAGGGAGATGGAAAAATCTCCCTTGTATCAAATCTGTTAAAGCTATTTGTTTATCATTTTGCAAAAGAGAAACACTGTGAGTCAGAATGGTCATTCGAATGTAGTAGAGACTATGGTCAAATTCATTTAAAAACAGTCTTGGCTTGCTTGTTACTGATCTTGCTTAAAACACACCATGCCTATTCCATAAGGCTTTGAACGAATGCAAGACAGAAAAAAAAAATTAATTAGGTTCACAGTGAATTTAAGAAGAGGATTCTTCTGTTGTTAGCGAGGCTAATGAACTGACCAGATCTAAAGTGTATTTGTGATGTAGGCATGCTTTTCAATGCAGAACAGGAAAAAGATCTGGCCTATTAAACATTGAAAAAAAAATAACAACAAGAATCTCTGAATATTTAAGATAGAATGCTGAGCTGGTTTCTTCTTGGTCACTAACTTTATTCTGGTCCAGGTAAGGAAGAAGAGGAAGACACTCCCGCTTCATGGCTGTACGTGGAGGTAGCTCTCTCAGCCTAAAAGTTAATGGGTGATTGTCCACATGTTTAAAGGGGACATTGACAGTTCATATCACTTATCATACAGAGCAATATAGAAGTAACTCGCTGAATGGATGAGAACCCAGTAAACCTATGAGATACCAGCTTAGGCCATAGAAATCTTGTTCAGCACATTGGGGAAATACGTAGTGTTGTTTCCTGAGTTACTCTTGTTCAGAGGGCGTTGACCCTTTTCACCTCAGCTGAATCTGATCCAGCTAACCAGGCAATTCACATGCACTTTGTAATGGGATATGCAGAAACCTGCAGATGAAACAAGGAAACACTTAAGCTAACTGCATTCAACTCACTTTTATCTGTCCTGGTTGGAGGTCAGTAATGACATATAAGCAAAGACCACACACTGGCTCTATTCAGAATTAGTTCAGGTTCAGCCAGGTAATTAGTTTGTGGCTTATAAGAAATGCTGTTTAATGTACTCTGATGTACCTAATATATTGTTGTGGTTTAACCCGGCTGGCAGCTAAACACCACACAGCCGTTCGCTCACCCTCCCCCCTCCCTCTCTGGGATGGGGGGAGAGAAACGGGAAAGTGAAGCCTGTGAGTTGAGATAAAGACAGTTTATTAAGACAGGAAAATAATAATAACAATAATAATAATAATAGTGATAATGACAATAGTATTAATAATAATAATGTGTAAGAAACAAGTGATGCACAATGCAATTGCTCACCACCCGCTGACCGATGCCCAGCCTATTCCCGAGCAGCCGGCCCCCCCACCCCGGCCAGCCACCCCTATATATTGTTTAGCATGACGTCAGATGGTATGGAATACCCCTTTGGCCAGTTTGGGTCAGCTGTCCTGGGTCTGTCCCCTCCCAGCTCCTGCTGCACCCCCAGCCTGCTCGCTGGCAGGACAGAGCGAGAAGCCGAAAAGTCCTTGGCCTGGTGTAAACACTGCTCTGCAACAATTAAAACATCAGCATGTTATCAGCGCTCTTCTCATCCTAATCCAAAACATAGCACCCTACCAGCTACTATGAGGGAACATTAACTCTGTCCTAACTGGAACCAGGACAGATATATATAACAGCTCCAGAGTGAGGAGTACTCAAAGTGAAGAAGAATGTCAAGGAAATGTCTTTCCATAGGTTTCTTCAAAGGACTTATACTATAACTGTGAAGCAAGGTATCCTCAAAGTTTTAAAAATAACTCCCTTTATTTTCCAGTCAGATAGCAATATATATATATTTGTAATTAAGATTGGTCTCTGGGTTTTGAGGATTCTTGGGTCCCTTCTTGTCACCTCTACCCCTTCACTCATACCTACAGCTTTACATTTCAGTCATGGCCACCAGTGGTGTGAAGGGCATGTAAATATCTTATCTGACCTTTATAAACATTAAAGACAAAGACAAGTTAAGTCCAGCAGGAAACAAAAAGAAAGAGATATGACTAAGACAGGTGAGGCTTAGAGACCAAATTCCAAGGTCCTGAACATGTCCCTGAGGCACAAGACCCTGCCCTTGAACCCTTGAAACTGCCCGTGAATTGCACAAAGTATAGGTGGTTGTGCTGATCCTCCCCGCCCCCTCCCTCCCCAAAAAAAACCCCACACAAAAACACAAAAAACAAAAATAAAAACACAAACATTAAAACTCTCCCAGGGAGACCTTTGGATCTCTCATTTGCATGGAGAACGAGTCCACTTCACTCATCTCTCAGATGGATGGTCTAACTACCAAGCAGCATGAGATTAAGCACATTACAAATCCTAATGATCTAGAGGTACGTTAGCTTTTTGATAGGGATAATTGGGCCACTCAATATCACTCTTTTTTTTTTTTTTCTCAAAGTAAAGGAATTTTACTTTATTTGGTTCACTGCCTGGCTGGAGACTGCTCTTTGGGGAAGCATGAGAATCACGTTCAAATCCTGTAAATCAGAGAAGCAGTCTGGATGAAGGTCTTTCTCCTCTCCAAATAATCTTGGCTTAATGCTAGGTGAAAATACACCCATGTGCCTAATCCAGTGTGCATGGACAGCTGATCCCAGTAAGTCTTCACCACCAAATACACTATTTTGATTTCTTGATCTTCAATTTGGAATGAGTATTCTGCCCATGTGTTTGAAGCAAAGCTTAGTCTTTTGTCTGTTGGTAGAATATTTTTCTAAGCTTAGATCAATTAAAAAAAAAAAAAAGAAAACATTGTTATTTACTGTTCAGAGGACTAGAGGACTTATGGATAATTTTACTTCTCAGGAGACCAAATGCAATGATCTCAGAGTGGTTGGTTACCTGGCTGCCACATCAAAAAGCAAGATTTCTTGGAGCCAATATGTCATTTTTCACTAAGATCCAAGATTTATGCCATTATTTTGTCTTCCTCCCCACCTTAAAATGATAAATTTATGTAAAAAGGAGTTAGAGAAGTGTGACTGATATCCATTTTAGGTCGAGATATCCAACAAAGGAAAAAGCTGTTATAGCCACATATGTCTTGCAAAAGAACACTTCATTGTTTTTAAATACACAGAAGAATATAGTGTAGACATCTGTATTTTTTGCTTCTATAGAAGAAAAAGTAAAGCTAATAGAAAAGATATTACACTGTGACTTGAGCTTTAACATCTTTTTCATTTATTCACATTTTTTTTTACACTATTGCTTGCTTTTTCTGTGTTAGAACCATGTACCCTTTTAGAGACCCACAGGAATTGTTCCAAATCTTCAGTGTAATATTTTATATCATATTTTGCTTTACATTGTACTTCTGTCAGTATGGCGGGTTTTATTACTGTGCCACATTGCATCCTGAGCTGTGAAGCACAGCCTATTTGCTTTGGATCTTTAATGTGGAAGGACGGATTGTAACTATTGATCCTTGTCAGAAGGTACATGAAAATCTAACACTTCAAATAAACCCACCACTTTTACAAAATGAACACTGAATTTCAACAAGTTTTGAGACAGAGTAAATCACTAGTATACCTAGTTCAATAATCTGACTGCAGCAGTAGGTAATATCTGATAGCACAGAGAAATAAAATATTCTTTCACACCATCTTCTCTTAACAGCATCCTTTCTTCCTTACACTAGACAAACATGATTTAGTTTAAACTCTGTAATATCTTGTTTTGATCTGTGAGGCAGCAGGTTTTATCTGGGCCTGGGAAGAAAGTAGGATGATAGCATGTTTAGAAATTTACTGGGCTTAACACAGTAATTACAGAATTATTATAGACATACATGCACTCACAGAGAAAAGCTTTTAAACTCTTTGCTACTGTTACCTTATACATTAATGAGTTTTTAGTCTGTGTGAACACAAAAACAAAATATATTAACTCTGTGATTACAAGTAAGCATTCCCTTTGATCTGAAACAGTGTTGGCACTTCGTTGATGCATTAAAATAAAATCTATCATGACTTCTTGCCAGACATGAAATAAAATGAGGTATTATATTTTGGTTGCAGAATGCTTTTCAGAGTAGCTGGAATAACACACAACACAAGGCCATTGGTAATTGCGCAACTTATGTTCTTCAGAACTTCCCAATTCAAGTGGGACGATCTTTCACTCTTAAAGAAAAGGGAAATAGACAGGTGATGCTTGAGGTTTCCATCCAGTAAAATACATAGTTTGGTAGTACTTCCCCTTTCCTCATGCCCGTAAGTTACTTGTGCTTGCTCTTACACTGAGCACAGTGCTGTATTTTACAGCACTCTTGTGTAGGAGAGCTATGTTCAGACTACTGTGAGCTAGGATGCACAGATCCTCAGAGCTAGTCTGTATCTTCTGAATGGCTCAGGAACACATGAGAGATGGTAAGAGCCTGAAGTAGCTTGTCCATAATGCTCTTTTGAAAGAAATTAATGTGTAGTGAAAATTTCCCTGGGTTTATTACTAATGCTATTGTATAGGAGGAGGTAAAGAAGAAATTAGTTTGAATTCTGTGGCACATGTATAGTCATTGTCCCTTTGGAATGTGTCCATAGAGATATGTGTAGGTAGGCCCAAATTCCTCTCTGGAAGTGAAACTTCCTGAATAAACTGGAATTTAAATGAATTAAATGGAGCTAGAACCTTGTAAAGGATGCTTGGACCTGTCTGCATACCTATCACTGTAAATGTACCCTTTGCTCACCCTGAATTTATTCTATTATTCTAGTAGGATCATGGTCACCAAAGTATTCTGTAGAAACCCTTCTGCTCATCCTAGTAAGTTACCATGTCTTTTTTTCTGAGTATCATGAGCAGAATGTGACTGATATTTGCTGTCAGAAGAAACATATGCTGCAACCTGTCAATCCTGCAATGCTTCTCAGTGCCCGAGGTGAAAGCTGAGAAGTTCATAGGAGGAAACTCCCCTTCCCTCTCTTCCACAAATCCCTGCTCATCCAGACATGCAAGAGTTGATTCACCTTGCACATCAGAAAATGTTCTCCAAGCAAACTTCATAGCCTCTTCCTATTGCTCTGTTTACAAATAGTTTGTCTGATGTTAGATAACATACAGATCACATTGTCCTAAAGCTTACTTTGAAACATTTTATTGCTGTGATGCAAAACAGATCTTGTACAGTTTGCAGCAGGTCTACTTTAACATGAATGATATCATCATGAGTTTTATAAACTGCTTATGTATTTAGTTTATACCCAGAAGTTGTACCACTTTAAAAATAAACCTGCAGAAACCATTTTTTCCCCTCTCTCTCTCTTCAGCAGCAATTAACTCATGACTAGATCATAAATTCTTCTGTTTTTTTCTCAAGGTTCTTCTCTGCACAAACTTATTCAGGCATAATTCTCAATCTGGCATTCTGGAGGGATTAAAAACCTCTTGGGTTTTGGGTGATGCTGTGCTGGAGAGTCTCTGCTGTTTGCTGGGGATGGGCTAGTGTTGCTGTGCAGCTGGCATCTGAGGCTCAGAGAAATGCATAATTCTTCCCTGTCTATATTTCTTATATGTCTTATTTCTTATATGTCTCCCATCTGTATTTCTGTATTCTGTAGGTAATGGAATGATATATCCATGTTTTTATAAAATATATATCCATCCTCTGCCATGATATATGAATGACTATGTAACTGTTATCTCTTTAATGTACCACTTCCTTCCAAATACATTACTTTTCTTAAAAACAAAACAAAACAAACTGGAACCTGGAACTGGAAACCAAAACAAACTGGAACTGTTGGCAGATTTTACATATACTAGTTAGAGTAGGCTTTGACTTTTGAGCATCCATTTTTGTTACACCTAGCTGTAATGAGGTAATGTCTGATAACACTAAGGTAGATTCACAATTTGACATCCACCATTATACAGAAGTGTTGTTAAGACCCTCACTGAGAGTGCTGTATCATCAGAGATGTATTTTCTTTTATTTATTTTATTTTGGTTTAATATGTTCAGCTGTTGGTGAGTTTGGCCATTAGACTGTCTCTCATGTACTGTGATGTGGCTGGAGTTCCTTTCTTAGGCAAGCTGCACAGACCCCAGTTAAAACCTGCAAATAAAAACTATGCAGTTTGGCACTATATGCCTAGAATGTGTCATTGCTGGGTCTAAAACGATCACAGACACTAGTCTGGGAGCTTGCCTGGTTCCCAGAAATCTAAACAGCATTCTGTAATAAAGAGGTTGTTTCTGCTGTATACAACAATTATTTATCAGCTTTTTGGATTCATGTACATGAGCTTGTTAGAGTCATTTCAGTGGGAATGCATTTGATAGCAATTTTCCACTGAAATTATGGAAATTTATAAACATGTAGATTTCTTCAGACTTTTTTCTAGTGAAAAGAAATTGAAAAAAAAATGTTTACTATCAGAATGGAGGATATATGTAGAGAGAGAGAGAAAGATACTTTATTTCAAGTTTTTATTTGAAATGATCCCATTAAAATCTTTAATTAAATTAGGTAGTCCCACCACAATGCAAAGTGAAATTTCTGAAATGAGATTTTTTCCTACAAAAGTTTTATGTTTTTGCATTTGTGATTTTTTTTTTCTAAAGGAGCTCGGATGTGAAATGGGGAATCTGGTGTGAAAACAGTGTTTGTCCTCCATACCTCTCTAGTCATGGTGTACCTGCTGTAGATGTTACTAGTTTTCTGGAAAAAGGTCTCAATTTTGGAATTCAGGGTATTCTTGGGGAAGTTTCTGTTCTTAGTACTCTGATATTATGAACGGGCTGTTTTATATACACTCCTATCAAACAGCAGAAATAAAGTGAGCCTTCTCCCTCGTTGTCCAGCTCCTCTGAGAGAATAGCAGCTAGTACCTTAAGCTAGCTGTTTTTTTTTGTTGTTGTTGTTTGTTTTTTTGTTATTATTACTTTTTGTTTTTGTGGTTGTTGTTGTTTTATGTCCTCATTTTGGAACTTGTACAGTGTTATTTAGATATTTTTTCCCCATAGTTCTCTATTCTAATCTGCTTGAGAATCTATCTATTCAAAAACTCGGTTTTTCTACTGTAGCGCTGCTTCACAAAGGAAATCAGTGACCTTACTCACTGCATCCTTCTTTCAATAACATGTTTTAAAGATGCTTGAGAGTATACTTTAAAATGCCTTCTGACATTTTTTTCTTGTTTTCTGTTCCTTATCCTTGAATGCATGTGTGAATTTCATACACACAAACACAGTTGCCTGATGTTCTTTTCCATTTGTATGTACTTCTGTTCAGCTTGCCGTAGGGACCTTGAAATGAAAGCTACCAGCTGTTCCTTTCATTAAAACAAAGCCACAAGCATTGACTCATTGGCATTACACTGGAAATTTGCCTATTTATTCACATCACAGCATAGGACAGGAGAGCTGGTGACCAGCAGCTAGATTTACAGAATCTGGCTCAAAAGCAAGGTAGCTACAGCTCTTATTTGTGTGGTACATGCCTCAAAGCATTTGCATGCATCTAAAAAGAAGTATTATCACTGAATCTATTTCACAGTTTAAGGCACACGTATCTATTGTCTTGTGTTCACTGTTATTTTTACATTTAAATTACAGCAGAAGGTTAATAAGTGTCCCAAATGTGATACTGCAATTAAATGCATTTCCGTCTTATATATATTTTATTTTAGATTTACTTCTCTGATTCTTTCTAAAAGATCACTGAGGTTGTAGTCCTTATCTGCCATGTTTTGTCTTTGCCTTAATACTTCCTAAAGCCAGCAGCACACTCACTGATTAGTAATATAAATACTAATTTATTTGTTGGTCTTACTGATCGATAGTTTTCTCTCACATTTCCCCACCCCACCCTGCCCCCCGCCCCGAGCATCAGTATTTACTCTGTATTGTTCAACATGTAGTAAGATAATTGGATTTCTCATACCATATAACATGTCAGTCTTTCTGCACTGAAGTGCTGGAGTTCATTCTTCCTTCCATTTCTTGGAATTTAGTAGTATTAATCACTACCTCATTTAAACAATTTAGACCTACGTTTCTGTGTAGTTACTGTGTCATTTACCCAACTTCTGGTTTCTCTGACTTTAGGAATGTCTTTTGACTTCTCTGATTCCTTTCTTTCCTTTTCTTTCTTAGTTCATACATAACATTATTAAGAACCAGGTGCCTGAAGGACCAAGAGGAGGCTCCTGTGATTGTAAGAAACCAGGCAGCCAACCTGACAGAGCTCCCAGTCTGCCAAAACCCACTGGACACCTCCTGCTCTCTGAGGCAAGGACTGCAGCCCTCAGAGTGCTCTGTCTGGTATAACACATCTGAAAATATCCCAGCCCTTCAATATATTTTGTCTTTTTTAGCAAGTTCATTATAAGAATTTGTGACATGCTGTCAAAGTCTTGCTGTGAGCACTTGGCTTTTTTTTTTTCCCCCTCCTCTCTCTCTTAATTTAGGTCTTGCAGCTATCTGTAGAAATTTTCTTGTCCCATATCCAGTGTCACTAAGTTCATGTATTCAGTGGTAGTTTAGCTAAGGCAATATCACTTCTGAATTGTAAGCATAGATAGTTTCCCTTGATCGTCTACTTTCAACTGTCCTAATGATGTTTTGTCTATATAATTTTAATTTGTCTGGTTTTCAGTTTTGTTTCCTTCTTTTCCACAGTGCTGGGGATGTCTCTGTAGTCTGTTGCATTCACTGATGTCCCGCTGTCTATTTGGCATGCCATTTACTATTTGTGTGCTGCTTTGTCTTTGCATCTGGTGCTTCCCTGAGCTTTCCAAAACATTTTTTTTCCATTTTGCACTGCATTAATATCATCCATTAACAGCCACATTCTCTGAGCTGCTACTTGTTTCCTTGATATATTCCAAAATTATTACTTTGATTTAAGTTTTGGCATAATGATATCTCTTGTTGCACTTATGGTTAGTAAGTTGGTATATAGAATACTCTATTTCAAGGCCAGATTTGCC
This sequence comes from Anser cygnoides, assembly GCF_040182565.1. Taxonomy (NCBI): domain Eukaryota; kingdom Metazoa; phylum Chordata; class Aves; order Anseriformes; family Anatidae; genus Anser; species Anser cygnoides. The sequence goes on from NC_089873.1 coordinate 134,343,430, forward strand.
ACAAGCGGTGTAGAAGATAGTAATAAATTTCTAGCACTACTGATAGGGCATGGAGAAGGAGATGAAGTTGTATCTAACCTTGTTCCCTTGTCAGGATTTTACCACAATATCCCCACGTCTTCCCTTCCGATGTCTTTGCTCCTTTGCCTTCTGATTTGGAATATTAACTCCTTGCCTCACTTTGTGTGTGTGCGCGCGCGTTATTTGTCTGCTGTGACTCACATTCTGGACTGAACTTGACATATTCTCTAACTTCCCACTTGACCAAAACATTCACTAGCACGAAAACAAAAAATATTCACAGCTGTGCTCCTGTATCTTTGATCCCCGTTGCTAATCACAAATTACTGCATCTTTTAAGAACTATTAGTTGCATGGGTTAGCTTTTTTTTTTTTTTTCTTTCCAGTATCCCAACTGATTGCTTATTCAACAATGTTTGTTGAAAAAGTACATTTTCTTTATCACTCTTGGGAAATAAAATGTTTCTAGAGTAGTTCTTGTACTGCACTTGAGTCCTTCTGTTTGGATGCTGACATATCTAGCTTATATGAGAACATGCAGCAACCTCTATTCATAGTATGAATCATAGTATATTCATAGTTCATTGTTACTTTTTTTTATTTTATCTACACCTTTTGTTTTTAATTAACTTTAACATTATTAATGTCTATTTGCAATGATTATTACTTCGTGTTTTTTCTTGTGAGCAATATTGCTATGCCTTCAGGAACTGACTCACTTTGGACATCATATTCGGGGCAAAGCACCAAAATAGAGGGAACCAAGACATCATAGTACTCAGGCATTCTTCTTCCTCCATAGGAACCGTACTCTCACCTCAAACACTCTAAATAAATCTCAAAGTTAACATGTTTCTCCTCTCTCTGTGTCACTTCCAATCTTTTGCTAATTATTTTTGAAGACTTCCGTTCAGTGTCAGCAGGGGTTGCACTAGATGACAGCTCTCAATTAGCTCTCTGGTAGACATGAGCCAAACCAGAGTGGGAAAAAAGGGAGATAGAAGAAAATGAATGCCTGATCCCTCCCACTTTCACAGAACAGATGGGATCTGAGCTACACAATCATAAGGTATATATGTGGGACTTTTCTAAGGATAGAAAATTCTGTGTTTCAAGAGATCCCTGAGCAGGGGCTGTGAATCTACACCATTTTAAAAGAAAAGCAGTGTAGAAGATAGTGAATGTGAGATATGTTTTGGAAAGAATGAAAGATTATTTTTGGTCAATTACAAATATAATTTAGAAACAAAATCATCTGCTGGTTGTATTCATGACTCTCATTGGTATGAGACCACGAAAAGCTTAGCATCGTGACAAACAGAAAGCATAAGTAGCCTGTAATTTAAGAATACAGGCCAGGAAAAAGAGACAATTAAAGGCCTTTTTTTCAGCTTCTTTAAATTAACATTTACCACTCTCTGTAATTATTATTTACTTGTGATGAGTCAGTAAGCCATTGGAACTAAACAGGAGGCTTATTTCTGCTATGTACACTCATGAAATGGCGTTCAATAGAACTGCTTCTGTTTTTACAGTTATACAAGCACAAAATCAATGATCAATGATTCTTTAACCTCTCAATACAGCTTTATTTTCCAAATTACTCTTTCAGTGCAATCTTCCTATTCATTTTCTAACATGAATAATGATTTCTTAAAATATCATTAGTTGTACATCAGTGTAAACGTAGAAATATGACTACAATCTGCCAGAGATAAGCATGAATTTTCCATTCAAACTGTTTTTGAAGTTTTCTTAGTTCATGAGTCTTAACTTTACTCAACCCAAAAAGTTGAATTACGCAAAATTTCAAGCAGCTTTGGGAAAGCATCAATAACGGATGAAAAATCCATTGCAGTTGGAGAGTTCGTGGTGAAAAGTCATGTGGCCCAGTGAAATCACAGTTCTGTCCAGATGCCTCAAACTATTGAGATCCATGACTGATAAGATATACAAAATTCTTGAGCTTCTGTCTCTAGTTGTATTTACAGAGGACAAGCTGTTTCAACTGGAAAATTACATTCTTATTTCTCTGAAAAATATCTTTCAACTGTGGTTATAGACTTTACAGTCAGCTATGACCCTTGTGATGAACTCACGTGGCCACCTGCTTAGTGTTTAATTTCAAATATAACATTTTAAGAGAACTCAGTGAGGAGGTAGGCTCATGAAAACAGCATTTTGCTTTTGGCTTTCAGCTTCTGTGAGGTACAGTGAGTCCTCAGATTACACAAAGACTCTAACTCTTCTTTCAAGCTAACAAATAGCTAGCATTTAGGTATAGCTACTGCTGGGATATGTTGGATATCCCCAGGACATATAGTTTGTAGCATCATTCAGCTTAGGGCATACTGAAATGCATAGTGCCTTCTGTCCAGTTTGCACACCTGGGTTTCCATTCTATATAGCCCTACTTTGAAGACGGGAAGCAGCCATTGCAGATACCCATAAGCAATCTAAATTTAGCTGTATCAAATCCTGAGTCTTCAAGTCTTGCAAGAGTCCTTACAGTAATGTCAAGTTTACAGAGGCTCTTAGGAGATCTGCTTCAGATACTACAGTCAAAAATATATTTGCCAGTAAAAGACTGAAAGCTAGACAATGTGCCTTGAGAGGAAAGTTGGAAAAGCTAAGAACTTACTGCCCAAGGTCCCTGAAATAGCATTTTTAGAGGGAAGAGTTCTGAAAGACAAACTCCCAAGCTGTCCCTTAGAAAGTGAGAAATGACTACACTGCTGAAGAGGAGAAAATTCTCTACATATAAGAAAATAAAAATAATAATTGTGAAAGAGAAAACCCTAGAAATGTGACCTAGGAAAAACAATTCTCTCCTCCTATGGGTAGATAAGGTAATAAACTTAAATGACAGCATGAGTGGGATAACCAAACCAGCCACATGAGTTTGAATGCCCCAAGAAACTGCTGTATTGCCTGTTTATATTTTACTTCTAGATATAGACAACACTTCAAGAAATGATAGCCCCATCCCAAGAAGCCAAATAGAATGACTAATACATCACTGTTGAGGTTTCAAACTCCAGTTTTTATGGAGGTGACAGGCCATCTTCATCTCCTCTTCCTATGGTTATTGTAGGCAAAACCCATTCCTGTCATAACCCCCCCCCTGCATTTGATTACCCCAGCACACTCAGAGCTGCTCTTTAACTACAGACTCCACTCCCCAACCTGGCCCTGTTTTTCCTGCTTCCTTGTCCCATTAGAAATCAAAGTTCTCCACTGTTCTGGGACAGGCACTCCTGCAGATGTTTCTCAGTGTTTCTTGTCCGTGTTCTTCTTTTCCATCCCAGTTCTCTTCCCTCTCACATGGTCAGCCCCTGACCCTCCTGGTTGGCTGTGGTGGTCAGCCAAACAGAAGGGGCCCATGTATTCTGGGTGCCACAGATATTCATAGGAGTTGTTATTGCAACCTGTTATTGCAAACTGTCATTGCAACACAAACCCAAATTATCTTAAGATTGCACACAGGAGAGGAGAGAGATGGATGAAGCCTAAAGTATGGGAAAAACACCTTTATCTGCTACATTCAAGACAAAGTCTTGATATGGTTTCATTCTTACATTTTTACTCCATCCTGTTAATGGTGAATGTGGCAGCTGGATACTAAACCTACTCAGATTGTCCAGGAGCCAGAAGATTTCCTGTGTCTCTCTGGGAAAAGTTGGAGTGAATTCTCCCTTTGATCTTTTCTCCTCCCTCCCCCTTATCTGAGCCATACAGGAGAACTAAGCTTGCAGGATTGGAATGATGATTTTTATCTTAAACTAACAGGTTAAAAAAATCATTTATATTTACTGGTAATTCTAACACAGAGATGTTGTGAACTATAAACTGTCATGTCACGCATAAAAGGACTGTTAATGTTCAACTCAAATTCTAGCTGTGCTCATAAGCTCCGTAAATCACATCTATAAATAGACCTGAGTTAGTGCCATGGGGAAAGCCTCTGAATATTCATAAGCCTCTCATTTAATATTTTGTCACCAGAATAAGCCTTGAAACCATAAGCAGTTTGCATCCAGTGAATTAGTGGCAAGGTAATGGCATTATGATAACAAAAATACATCAGTGTGATAAACAACGGATATCTGCAGATCATCTATATTGTCCTTGTGCGTAAAGTGAAAGACATTTATTTAAATGTCATAAGTAGCTTCTTTGATTAATAACATTAGTTGCCCTTGATGAGATGCTGTTTTCTTGAGGATATCTGGAGGCTAAATATATTATGATATTCAGAAAAGAAGAAGAAACTATCTTTTTTCATATTTTTTATATATTCTGTAATTATTATTCAGCACTTTGATGGCATTATAGAGGCAAATGACGTCTTATAAAATAAAACCTTTGTTTCTGAAGATTTTATAATTTAAAGGATCCCACATTTTTCTTCAGAAACATCTATGCATGTTGGAACACTTTTTTTTCTATATATGGTAAATCCCCTGAAAAAGAATGCTTTAGAACAATCACACTAATCATGTTTATAAAGTGGATTTGGTAATTTTTTAAGCAGAAAGCTGATGGAAAAGATATAAAAATAAATCAGTACTTTATTTCACTATTTCAAAGAATCCTTTTTTGTTGCCATTTAGAGAGGAAAAATCCATTCAAAATATATTTATTTAAAATATATAAAAGCAGAAGAAAATCTTCCAAAAAAAAAAATGGTAAAGTAACACCAATGAAATAAATTTTATCTCAGGTTGAAGGAGCTCCAGAGGAAACTCCAGGTGTGTAACAAAGAACAGATTTTGTCTCTAATTCGTGACACAAACAACACATAAGATAATATGTGAGAAGTTTAAATGAAAGGAACAAATATTGATAAGCAGTTTAGTTATGTGAAAATCAAAAGGAAATCAGATGCCAATTGCCCAGTTATAAACAGCCCTGCTTGCAGGCAAAATATACTTTGGAGGCCACTGCAACAAAGTGATGTGGTTGAATAGCTCAGAACTCCTGAACACTTACATGAATTTTGCAGTAGGAATCAATTCAACCGTATCAAAGCTGAGTTGAAGTGTATTAATGAGTAAGTGTGAGGAAACTTCTAATATCAGTCCTTGGCTTGCAATGCTCTACACCCATATTGAGTATAAAATTCATCAAGGAGGTTATATATATATACTGCTTTGTTTTCCAAAAAAAACCTACTTTGTTTTCTTGCCATTTTTCTTGCTTTATTTTTATTTTATTTTTATTTTTTATTTTTATTTTTTTCCTTTTTTTGGGGGGGTGGATATTGGATAATATAAATTCTACTTGTTTATTTGATGTCTAAGATGCTATTGATACTTATTTCTGTGAATTCTGAAGATCAAATGTGTAATGGATATCAACCTTCAGAGCTGGGGAGGGGAAATGAGGTGTCCTCCCACATCCCACCGTTCACAAACTTGGTCTTGACCCCGGACATGACTTAAAGCCCAGCCAGCCTGTGTGAATTCATGCAGTTTTCTATCAGTGGCACAATCTGAGTTGCTGAGAGCTTATTGCAGGCTGTAAAACCTTTACTGCAAGTAAGAAAATAGAAGAAGGAAGGAATCCAGAATGAACTCAAGACTTTTAACTTAGATGTTTTTGCAGAGGCGGCTGTCAAAGGAAAAATATTTAGTTATTAATTGCTCACATTTACATTAGTATCATTAAAACATAAGACCATGGTTACTATGGTACCAGTACTGTGAGAAACACATTTGACAACATTAATTTTCATTTGAATCATTCATTCTCATTGGGCCTCGAAGAAGGCCCAGATATGAATTCCTGTTTCCAAGCATTCCCAAGGGAAAATCTGAAATTGAGACCAATAAAAATAATTTTATCATATGTACAAGGAATGCTCAATAATATTTAAACACACAGTTTAGTTTTGTAAGGGATGTATTGCATATTGTATCATGCTGTCCAGTGTCTAATACATGAAGTAGAATTTTTATTTTACATTTTCATAACTAATAACTCTCTATCTCATTCTATTAAGGTAAAGCTTCTGAATGCATTATTCTCCTGGTGCCTCTGAAATCAGCATTTCTTTATAATACACAGAGATATTGTATTCATATTTCTCCTAGCTCCAAAAACTCAGTGCTTGCTATTTTTCTTATAAAGGCAGTAATCTCTAATACAGACAATGCATCAAGACAAACATATTTAAATGAAAAAAAAAAGTCGAAAACGATTCTTGGTAACTTGGGCTTTCTAATAAATTAGTGATTGTAGAACTGACTGTGGTATTTGCAACAGAAACAGGCTTTTGTATTAACTGATGGGATCCCTCCTACTGCTTTGGGCCAAGATAAATGAGCATCTAATTGTCAGAAATTTGGAGTTCAGTTACCCACCTTAGCACAACTTCTGGCCTGGGCTTAATCCCGTTCTCACTGCAAGTGTATTCCATTGATGAGGCTGTTTTATTTTGTAGATGTGTTGTGTTGGCTGACATTTGTGAAATGTTCATGCTCCTCAGCAATAAGGAGCATGAATAGTTTCATGAGAGGAGAGGCAATGCTGTTCTTAAATCCTGATGCAAACCAGCAAAGCAATTGCACAACATCAGAATACATGCATTAAAAAAAAAAAAAAAAAAAAAAAAAAAAAAAAAGCACAACAGCTGTCTCAGAATTAGTTAATTAATTAGTTAATTAACTGAATTAACTGGGAACAATAGTCAAAGGCTTTCCCATGGCTGTATGAAAACATCTAAGTGAGCTTTCTATCTTGAAGACCTGCCTGTTTGGAAATAAACAAATGCAAAAGAGGATGCTACACACCCAGTAACCCAGTCTCCCCATGCACAAAGACACCCAGAGCGAGTCACTGTTAAGGTTGGAGAAATTCTTTCAGCAAATTCTGTGCTGCTATTTGACAAAGCATGTTAGAAGACTCTTGGATTTAAAGGGAAAGTAAATCCTCTAGACAAGTGCTCCTAAAGGAAAATAATTGCATAATTCTGGTTTAAGTCTTTTTGAGTAGAGATTACCAGTGATTCTAATTATATTTCACAGTTTCTTGCCACTTGACAGAGATTGTTCTGCTTTTGAAGCTCAACCTGGACTTGAGCTATGACTGTAAGAAAAAATAATTTATCTTAAACTGCTGTCATTAAAAACAGTATTAAATTAGTCCTAAGACAGTCAAGAGGAAAAAGAAAATCATTTTTGAGTACCATAGTCGTAAGCTGAAAGCCTCAGGCATCTAGGGGAATGAGCACTTTCCCACACTTGACCTACACTCTGGTTTCATACTTCTGTCTGGCGTTAGCTAAAGATCAGATAGTAGCATGCACTTTGAATAAAAATGGCTAAATTGACTTAGGTGTAGCAAGGTGTTCATGCGTTCCTCCTTAAACTCAAAGCAGATCTGAAGGTGGGATACGTGATGTGCATGTGTCCCTGCTGCCCTAGAGGTTTGGAAAATTGGATTAATGGTTGGAAATTCCACCAGGCTGTGTTTTTTTTTTTTTCTTTTTCAGCCCAGATAGAAAACTGGAACTATTGATAGATTTTACTTGAAAACATTAACTTGTTCTCTGTTGCTTTTTTTTTTTTTTTTAAATCTGTTTCTGGCATATTAAACATTACATTCAAATTTATAAGACTGCCAGACTCTGAATATTTAGACATGAACCCAAACAAACATAACATCAGTTTATGACATCAGTTCCAACCGGAAAACAGAAATTCTTTGGAACAGTCAATATTTTTAATGGAAAACATGAGAAAAGAAAAAGAGGTCTTTTAATTCCTAAGTCAAAAGAAAGAAACATTAACTTGTTTACCAAATTCCTTGAATAATATGCCCTTATAATTACAAGCACTAATAATACCAAGCCAATTTAACATTTTGTGGTGCGATACATAGTCCTGGTTTCAACTGGGATAGAGTTAATTTTCTTCCTAGTAGCTGGGATGGTGCTGTGTTTTTGATTTAGGATGAGAGTAATGCTAATAACACAGCAATGTTTCAGTTGTTGCAGAACAGTGCTTACACAGAGCCAAGGACTTTTCATCTTCTTGTGCTGCCCTGCCAGCAAGGAGGCTGGGGGTACACAAGGAGCTGGGAGGAGTGGAACCACAGCCAGGACAGCTGGCCCACAGTGGCCAAAGGGATGTCCCATACCATGTGGTGTCATGCTGAACAATAAAACTGGGAGTGTTGGCCAGGGGTTGCTGCTGCAGGGGCCAGGGTCTGGCTGGGAATCAGTTGGCTGGTAGTGAGCAATTGTGTTGTGTATCACTTGCTTTGTTCAATCCTTTTGTTGTTCTATTTTACTTTTTTCTTTCCCTTTTCATTTTTCTTTTGTATTTAACTGTCCTTATCTCAACTCATGAGTTCTTGAACTTTTCTTTTCAATTCTCTTCCACATACCACTGAGAAGGGAGTGAACAAACAGCTGGTTGGTGTTTAGCTACCTGCTGGGTTAAGCCACAACATACATGAACAAAAATGTAGTTTTGACCTAGCCTGTTAAACTTCTCCAAGATTTATCAGTTTGAAGAAATATGTCCACATTGAACATACCAACATCACTATTCACATAAGGAATTCAGGCCAACAAATTAGCAATGTTCCTCTCTTACAGTCTTTACACTGTGGTTTTCCATATTACTCAGTTCACATCTTTACCTGTACTTCAGTAGTCTGTAGTAAAACCATTTCTGACTACATCACTATAGCAAGCAAAACCAAGAAAACCTGCTTCTTGTAGAACTTGAAACTTTAAACTCACACATACTACTTAAAGATCAAGTCAAAAAAGACCTAAAAAGCACCTATGCCCATTGAAACTCAGCAATCTGGCACAATTAGAAACCCCAATGTATTACAATTTCCTTTAGGTCAGCTGCAAGAATTAGAAGACAGTTATAATAGAAAATAGACCTCAAATTTAATTCACACAGATTTTAAACTCATAGCTATAGACCTTAGGTCTCCTTAGGTGTTTTCTCTACATTCTTTGATTTTTCCACATGGCACTACTCTTCATGTCATTACACCAAAATTCATAATAGCAATCCCAAAAGAATGTTAGGGATGATGAGGTCTTGACTCCAGATTTATGAAATTCCATTCACGATGTACAGAAGAACAATATTTTACAGCCAAAGGATTAAAAATGTAAAGAAACTTTGTGATCAGGCAGCCATATATGCGGCTCAATTGCTCCCAGAGGAGTTAAGGAATACTTTGTATATGAAATGAATAGCAGAGTGTAGAATTACAGTTCTGTGCTTTGGGCGACAAGGAGTTCAACATTAAAATGGTTAGGACATGCATGAAGAAACAGGATGTACAAAACCTTTTAAGCAGATAATATCAAATATGAATATCTGTCACAAAGGACATTCCACAGAAGGAAAATTATGATTTTTCCCCTAGTAAATACTCATCTGTCCTGGTTTTGGTTAGGATAGAGTTAATTTTCTTCCTAGTAGCTGGGATGGTGCTGTGTTTTTGATTTAGGATGAGAGTAATGCTAATAACAAAGCAACGTTTCAGTTGTTGCAGAACAGTGCTTACACAGAGCCAAGGTCTTTTCAGCTTCTCGCTCTGTCCTGCCAGTGAGGAGGCTGGGGGTGTACAAGGAGCTGGAAGGGGACAAAACCAGGACAGCTGACCTGAAATGTCCAAAGGGCTATCCCATACCATATGGTGTCATGCTGAACAATTAATATGGAGTGGCTGGATGTGGTTGGGGTGGGGCGCTGCTCAGGGATGGGATGTGCATCAGTCAGCGGGTTTTGAGCAATTGCATTGTGCGTCATTTGTTTTGTACACATCATTATTATTAGTATTTTTATCATTATGATTTTCCTCTCTTTCTTGTCCTAATAAACTGTCTTTATCTCAATGCACAAACTCATTTTTTTCCCAATTCTCTCCCCCATCCCACCGAAGGAGTGAGGGTGAGCAAACGGCCGCGTAGTGCTTAGCTGCTGGCCAGGTTAAATCACAAGAACATCTTATTCAAGGATTATTTCAACACAGGTAATAGATTCATTATGAAATACTACTTTCTGAGCAATTAGAAAATGGTGTTACCTGTAGGGTGGGCTTAACCGTTAGGGTTAGTATTTTATTCCATGTAGGTAATAGATGGTGGGTAGTTAAAAACAAGTCTTTGAGAATGGCAGTAGAATCCCAAAACACATGGTGTTTCAAAATGATGCTGTGGAAAAATGTTGACCGATACTACTTTTGCGAAATGCCTCTTTGTAGAGTAGTATGAATGAAGTATATCGGTAAATCTGAGAGGACAAATTTTGTGTAAAGGGCACTGGATAGGCCCTGATCATGCACAAGTTGAACACACGGAACAAACTTGTGACTTCTGTATATATATAATAGCATATAGGAAAAAAAGTCATTCATTCTAAAGAAGACCAAAAGAAATTTCATAAACTGGCATTTTGACAGTTTTCAGTATTATTGAACAATGTCAAAAGCAGTAAATGTATGCGTGTTGTGGTTTTACATGGCAAGGTTTTGGTAGCGGGGGGCTACAGGAGTGGCCTCTCTGCACAGAGCTCAGCAGCTGCCCCCTGTTAGATAGGGGCCAGTTTCAGCTGGCTCCAAAAGGACCTGCTGCTGCTTAGAGCCCAGACAGTAAGTGATGTTGTTTGCACCTCTCTAAGAGCATATTTAAGAAAGGAAGAAAAACTTCTGCACAACAGAAACTGGGAGAGTGAGGAGTGAGAAGCAGCCCTGCAGCCCCCCAGGTCAGTGCAGCAGGAGGGCAGGAGGTGCTCCAGGCAGGCAGCAGCAGTTCCCCTGCGGCCTGTGGAGAGGCCCCTGGTGGAGCAGGCTGTCCCCCTGCAGCCCATGGGTCCCACACGGAGCAGATCTCCACGCTGCAGCCCGTGGAGGAGCCCCCGGTGGAGCAGGTGGATGTGGCCTGGAGGAGGCTGCGGCCATGGAGAGCCCCCGCAGGAGCAGGCCCCGGGCCGGAGCTGCAGCCCGTGGAGAGGAGCCCACGCAGGAGCAGGGGGTCTGGGGGGAGCTGCCGCCCGTGGGGGACCCGTGCTGGAGCAGTTTGCTCCTGGGGGATGGATGGACCTCGTGGTACGGAGCCGTGTGGGAGCAGTGCTTGAAGAGCTGCTGCCTGTGGGCAGCCCCCGCAGGCTCAGTTCGGGCAGGACGGCATCCCGTGGGAGGGACCCCACGGGGAGCAGGGGCAGGGAGGGACCGTGAGGGAGCGGCGGAGATGGAGCGTTAGGGACTGACCGCAGCCCCCATTCCCTGTTCCCCTGCACTGCCGCTTGGGGCGAGGATGTAGAAGAGGATGAATGGGGGTACGTGTTTTTAGTTTCTTTTCTTTGTTTCTCACTTCTCTAGCTTGCTAGTGATAGGCAACAAACTTTACTAATCTCCAAAGTCTGAGACTGTTTTGCCCATCATGATAATTGTTGAGTGATCTCCCTGCCCTTATCTCAACCCTTGAGCCCTTTGCATTGTCTTTTCTCCCCTTTCCCCTTGAGGAGGGGGAGTGAGGCGGAGGTTGTGGTGGAGCTCAGATGCCCACGTGAGTAAAACCACCATAATGTGTCGTTCCCTACTTCCTCGTTATGGGTTTCTTCAGTTTTGTTGACACCATTGTAGAGTTCGGAGGAAAAATGAAGAAAAGTTTTAAGAGAAGTTTAGGGGAGGGAAAAGGTGAAAAAAGTCTGACATTTTTCTATTTAAGTATATTTTGACCTGCAGTTTTATCAATAAATAGATATGCTGGAATAATATGCAGAAAGAATATAAGAACATGCTCAGATCAGTTCATGCAGCTTGTCTTGGCTCTAGTAATAGTTAATAAAGATTTTTAAGGGAAAGATGACAAGTACAGAGTGATCCTTTCCCTAGCATAATCTACCGTATTCCAATAATTGGTAGTTTAATTGTTTCCTAAGTCAGCATTTAATATTTCAGTGAAGTATTTCATATTCCTGTTAAATGTCTCCTCTGTAATTTTGTCTTTGATATTTTTGGAACTAATTTATATTTTTATATTTTTGTCCTCTGCTGTACTGATGAGTTCTACTACTTACACGCACTGGATGAAAAACAGAACAAAACAATTCTTTTTAATTTCAAGTTGTCATTTCAAGCCAGTTTCTTGTTTTTTAAGAAACAGTGAATGACCATTTACATTCACTTTCTCTATGTCATCCTGATTTTGTAGATTAATTCTGTGTTGCCTTATATCTGTTTTCCAAGCAATCCTTTCCTTTTACTGAAGACGTTTTGTTCCTTTGTTGCTTTTCTCCCTAGTGGAAGGTTTTCAGATTAAATGACCAGAACTGCATATATTAAGTACATGAATGATAATGAAGGTGCTTAAGTTATATAGGCAGTAGCAGAATGACATCTGTTTAATTCTCGAGTTCTTTTCTAATATTTTCTGATATACAATTTTTTTTTCTCTCACTGTTACCACCATTTAGCAGATATCACATAACAACTGTCCAAGAGTTCTTTCCTGAGACATTTTTGCCTTTAAATCATTAAAGCCCATCACTATGGGCTTTATATGTAATACAGATTGGCTGAGTCTGAACATATAACTTTGGAATGGTGTACATAGGTAAAATGAGCCCCATGTGTATCAAAAGCTAGGAAAACTAGGGAATATGTGCACGCCACCTCAGATTAATTATTTAGAATATTTTGATTTAGGTCTTGCTTAAAGCTCTCCTTACCAGGTTGACCATCCTGTATGCGCAGACGCCTTAGTCCACTTCTTTTATATATATATATAAAAGAGAGGTTCAGGCTAAGTAGAGACTGAAGACACTGACTCTCTTACTAGAGTAAGAGACTGTTTCCCCATGAGGACAGTGAGGCAGTGGAGCCAGGTGTTCCCTAGAGGCTGTGCTGTCTACATCCTTGGAGGGTTTTAAGCCCCAGCCAGATCAGGCCCTTAGCAACCTGTTCTGACCCAAGAGCTGGCACTGTTTTGGGCATGTGTTGGGTTGGAGACCTAAGTAGGTCCCTTTCTTCCTGAGTTATCCCATGATTCTGTGGAATGTAAGTGGTACAATCAACAAAATCCTATATCAGAGACTCAATTGACTAGAAAGTCATTAAGTAATTCTATAAAATTATTTAACAAGAATAGAATTCTCCTTGAAGTTACAGCGACCATGTAGAACTGCCCCCAGCGCTAAACAACTGAAAGATTTCAGTTAAGTTTAATTACCCATTTCCCTTATCTGAGGGTTAGAAAACTAGTACGTTACAGTAGGAACCCTGTAGATTCTCTTCTTTTGACTTCTGCTCTGTAAGATGGTAAAATTTTGAAGTAAACGGGAAAAAAAAATCACAGATATTATCACTGTAGCACTGTACTCTCAAGCTAATAATTTTTTAACATTATTTTCCTTGGGCCCATTTTGAACACACAAATATATACACACCTATCTGTATCTCTCTCCATGCATATTCTAGGTGAGAAAAATCTAGGGTTTAAAAAGTGCCATTATTAAATTATTTTACAAGACATACATAGTTTACATAGGTAATATAAATTATTGTTCGAAGAGTTATAATGCATATTTTTCTTGATGACAGCTCTTTTCTGGGCTCTTTTGTGATGTAAGAAACCCGCTAGGAGCTTTTCCTGGACTGGGGGAGGGACAGAGGAAAGGCTGTGGGGAATTATCTCCTATACAGGAAATACTGGAAAGAATGGTCTTTTGTGGAATAAATGTTGCTAACAGCTGTGAGGACTTCCAAAGGTATGCTGTTAAACTTTACCTCTACCATTTTGATTTGCTGCTGTTGTAAGAAAACCTAAATATAATACCTCAATACTTAAATATAAAAGCCTACGTATCCTAAATCAGAGTTTGAGCTACCAGTCTCAAACTTACTGGAAAAGTTTACTTATATAGTAAATAACACTCTGTCTTGGGGAGAACCTTAGCCTGGCTGATGATTGCTAATATTTATCCTTCTCCAAATGGTCATGACCTACAGCTGGAAACATTCTTGGAGATGAACATCCTCAAGTTCAATTCCAAGCTGATTCTGAGGATCACCCCAAAAAAGAACACAGAACTTTCTATTCTATTTATTTTTTTTCCTCCTATAACTGTGTAAGACTTGCTTTGCTGAGGCAAAGCTCCACAAATTCTAGAAGAGCTAGGTCACTTCACACTCATTCAGATTCTGGCGGAAGATTTCATGTTCGGAATATTTTATCGGGGGCACTGTAATAGAAGAACTTAGAGAGTACAGTTCACTTTATGCTCTCAGATAAATTAACAGTTACTTTCAAACATGACCTTCACTAGAAGTCCAACAAAAAATGACAAAGACTTAAAACCTTTTGGGAAAATTCCTTCCTGAGGATCTCTAGTTCCTTCAGAAACTAAGAGAGCTTATGTATATCCTGTGTCTCTTATCTCTTATGAATAAGTCAAGAGCATCTTGAATACTGTTTTTTGTTTTATTAATTTGCATGGATTTGGAAGATAACAGCAAGTCAGAAAAGCCAAAAGCAATGTCTGAACTGTTTCTGATTTTCATCTTGTAGTGCTTAACAATATCATTTATAATATAGGGAGAAGAGAAGAATGTTTAAACCACATTGCTAAGAAATTACCTTATTTCCATGGACAGATTCCTCTCCATGGCCCTACAGGCAGACAGGGCTGACACGTTTTCCTTACTCCACATGGAATTCAGCAGTTCAGGCACTAGCCTTAGTGAATCCACACAAGTTCACTGCATACAGGGATATCTTATATGATTTTTTTTTCAAAACAAAGATTTTGCCAGAAGCAAGGCAGTGGTTGGCTGGCTTAGTGAGAGGTATTTTATCTAATCAGAGTTTTGAGTTTACCCTATGGGCATAATACGTGCCTTAATACTTCTCTATATATGGAATAAGGATCTGTTTTACATCTTGTTAAAAGTGTGAACTTTTCCAGTGTATCTGTACCTGTTAATTTGAATTCCAAGATTGTTTTTTGGAAATTTTCCTTTATCTTATAGTGGAAGCTTAGAAAGCTTATGTCACACAGCTGTCAGAGAAAAACTGGGCTTTTTTTTTTTTACTGCAAGACTGAGCTTTCTTGTCTGGAGAACTTACCTGACATCAACTGCATTATAAAAGCTCATTTTATTATAGCTATCACCTTCCTCTTTTGCTGCTATGAGGGGGAAGCAGATATGGAAATCAGTGAGGGCAGTTATGTCCACTGAAGTCACCACACAAGCTTTGCTGGTGACTTCATGACAGGAAGGTGGTAGTCTAAGTTTTCAGGGACAATTTGGGAAGGAAATGCTCAAGAAAAAGGACAAAGAAGAGTTATTGACAAGAAATATAAAGATCCTACATACAAGAGGGAGAAGAGAGAGAAGTGCCAGAAGAAAGAAAAAAAGAAACAGGAGAAATTAAAAAAGATTTTCAGGTCGTTAGCGTAATGATACAAGTAAGAATATTCTTGGAGAATTTTATATAATACATATATAACAGTTGGATCTATTCGAATGCATATTTTCTAATCATCTCTCCAAGAGTGCTCCAAGCAAAAGTTTGAAAACACTGCGTTAAAGATACAAAAATCAAAAATGTAAATGTAGGGGAACAGCAGCTGTCTCATTAAAACTTTTTGTAAGTAAGATTTCCTATGGAACTGCCTATTACCTAATGAAACAACTGTGTTCCATACTGCAGTTGATGCTTCACATTTAAATTTATTTATTTGATAGCACATGTACGATTTAATTACAGTACTGCCTGGAAAACTGTATCCCATTTTGTTAGGTGGCAAGAATAAGCATAATTCTGGTCCAAAAATGCATATTATTTATCTAGACAACAGAGAGAAATTGTACGACAGAGGAAATAACTGTTTTACTTAGGAAAGACAGATTCAATAGAGAATCGGGGTAGTAGGCATCTCTTTCTATTTACAGGCATGTTTTAAATGCCTAATCTCTCTTCTTTTTGTAGGTCGTGGAGAGAAAGGTGCAGATTATCTGATCTATTTTAGATCATTGTTGCAGTTTAAGTGTCTAATGACAAATACCTAGTGGTGCCCATTTCTGTGTATTCTCTGTAGCTGATATTGAGACAAGTAGCTCAGATATAACTTTTTTTTTTTTTCAAAATTAAAATTAATTTCAGAACACATTAATTTATCTCTATTACAATCCTTATGTAGAGGACGCATATATATATCGGTTTCAACATGGACAGAACATCAGAACATTTCTCTGAAAACACAGAAAATAAAAACATGAATAACATTTAACTTCAGAATTATCAGTCCTTTATTAGAAAGGACACTGACATTGATCATGGGAAAACATGACTTAACCCTGTAGTCTTCCTGCTTCAGATTCTGTGTCAGGGTACTAAATTGGCATTCTGAGAGGTGCTTTCTCTCTCATCTTGGTGCTGCTCCATTTTATATAAAAAAAAAAAAAGTTATAAGCACAAATAAATTATGTCTAACACAATTAGGTCCATACACACATCAAACATTGCAGTACTGGTTAGTCTGTGACCTCCCACTCTTTCATTTTCACTTGTTATTTTTGCAGAACTTGAGAAATGTTAAAAAGAGAAAAAAATCAAAACACTCAAATAGGAGAGCTTCTTTGTGTGCTGTAACTTGCTTGTTGCAAGGCAAGAACAGGGCTGCATCTTCCCAAATACGAAACTGCATTGAGTGAATGGTGACTGCCGGTGTCACCAGCTGAGAGAGACAACCCAGTGCATCTGGAGAGAGATTTTTTCTGGGCCGGAGGGTTCTCACCATAGCCAGACATGATGTATTATGCTTTTTAACTCTTGCAGTTACTGACAGGATAGAAACAAATGCTCGTTCCTTTGTAATCTTGGCTTTGCAGTAGTGACAGAGACAACCTTTTAAGTGCTGTGATGCTTTCACCTACTTTCTTACCTGCCTTCATATAGCCATTCCTTCATATTGACACCTTCCACATACACATCCGTTTTCTTATTTAGCAGTCTTTTTTTTTTTTGGTCTTTTTTTTGGGTCTTTTTTTCTTTCCATCTAACTTTGGAAGTACTACTTCTAAAAGTCCAGGTGGATTTCTCACAGGATAAATCTACCACAATTAGAAACCCACTACAGAGGCTATTTGGATGTGTGTTACAGAAATCATAATGATGATGACTGAGCTGATGGGAGCCTGTGACATTTTGTTGTTTTTGAGGAAATCCTTTGTTTCAGCAAAAAACTTATTTGGTAATTTCCTAAAATGCTAACATTGCTTTCCATTATTGAATACTTCTTTCCAGTTAGGTTTTGTTTGTAGTTTGTTTCTAGTTTAAAAGAATCTGTGTGTGGTGAACACAAGTAGAATAAGCTTCCTGGTCCAGTTGGTATGTTTACATTTTACGTATTGGTAGGATTAATTTAAAAAAATTACTGATTTACTATCATTATTGAGTGATTATTGAGTGTGGTACTGCACAAGGTTCCTGACTATATTTTGCATTTGAGACTTTGAAAACATCCTCCAGAAACAGCTATTGATTTCACAAAGAACTTGCAGAAATATTTTCAGCAGTGGACTCTAATTTAAAACTCTTGCAGAAAAAGGAAGGAAAGGAAGGCAGGTGTGATAGATACTTCAATGAGTCAAGAAATGTTCCCACAGGAGAGTCAATTTTTACATTATTTATGTCTCTTTTCAACTGTGAATGTTTAACAGCGTGGATAAAGCAATGAATTCTCTGGTATGTGCTCCCTTCACTTACAACACAGCAATACCAGAGCTGAATTTTTCTGCAAGATTATTCCTGAGAAACTGCTAATTTTCAGCAGTATACATTTAGCAAGACACAAGGAACAGCTTCAAAGGAACAGCTTCATTTCTGCCCAGCTGATTAGATGCTGTGCATTAGTTTCAGGCCTGAAAATGATGCAGTTGCTCTCCAAAACAAACGAACATAAAATGACAGGGAAAACCATTAGAAATATGGGATCTTGTATGGGGACAAAGATATCCCATGTCTGGGACCTTGACAAGGTCAGGGTAAGGTTTAACTTAAGATCATACTTTGACAGTCCAGTAATCCTCTTTGATGCTAATAATCTGGTTTGTGACATCCCCATGCTGACCCTTGCTCATACGGTTAGGCTCCTCGAGTAGAAAAATTTTCTCCTGTAGAAGCATTACCTTCTTTTTTCTACACTTGCACTCACTAGGGAGATTTCATACAGCCAGGAGAAACTCTGCTGCTGCCAGAACTCTCTGGCACTTCTGAAACAAGTGAAGAAGTTAATGATCCAAAATTATTCTGAGCTATTAAAAGCTAGTGACCTAGCCTAAATGGGAGTGTGAGTCCAGCGAGGCCAGGTACCTGATACTTCTAGAAGACCCCCAAAAGAGTGGAACATCAGGTGGATAATAAAACAGATATACCAGTCCTATGTTTATGGACTGAAAATACTGCTGCAGCTGAGCTGTGTCCATAGGTTAACCTTTAAAGCAAGATTAACCTTGTCCAGCAGAACGAGCAACACCATTTGTACATAGAAGAGAAGCTGATAAGTATGTCTTCCTCTGACTGAAAGGATTTTTTTTTCCTTATTCAAGTCATAAGATAAACAAATGAATCTGGAAGGGTCTGGAAGTAAATCTGGACTCCAAGGTACTAAACTGGAAGAGCCTTGGGAAATGAATACTTAAAGGAGAGAGTTAAATGGATAAGAAAGAGAATAAAGCAGCTGCAGAGGAAATTATATTGGTCTCAGGGAAAGGAGGGAAAATTGGGTTGAAGTGGGGTCCATCCATAGCAGTCTTCCATTGCGCTTCCTTTCAAGCTGCTGGTCCAGAGCTGGGAGGCAGAGAACAAATGTCGCTTGACCTCAGGTCAGTCACTTAGATCTTACAGTGCTGGTGGTGATGGGGAAAACTACATGAGCTGAAGTACCATTCACAGGACCTACAGAAGTATTTTAAGCCAGAGCAAAGATAGTGTCTATGCCCTTCACTCCAAGTTTCCTTGATTTTTTTTTTTTTAAAGTAATTGACAATTGGCTGCCCTAAATTATTTTTATGCCCCACTCTTTGCTTTATGATCTCTCTTCAGGCTTTTTAACTTCCTTGTCCCTTTAGTTAAATGCCTGTGAAAGTAATACTGTAGAATGAACTTGGTGCTTACCATCCTTACAGTGATCTTGCTAGCTAAGGCTTGCATTACTCTCACAGAACTGCAAATGGTTTGTGCACATAATTTATGCTTGTATGCACACAACACTCACACTTTATGGTCTGTAGGTGTTAAAGTATGTTTTCTTCCTGGATGTCATTCTTAGCTCAGTATTAGTACAGCACTAGCACTCCCCCCATACGTAGCTGCAGCTAAAGTCTGTATTCATATATAATATGGCTGTAGCTATATCCACACTGCTTTTGAAAAAGTTGAGATTTTTTATTAAGTAATTCTGAAGGCATGTCACATTTTCATACAAAACAAAGTTAAAAATATTGCAAGCATTGCTCTGCTCTACCTAACAGGACATGCTGTCTGGCCATTAAAACCTGACTGCTCCCCCATAAATTCCAAACTCAGATGGAGAGATTAGTGGAACAAATTAGATTAGAGTTTATTCATTTCTTTTTATTTCTTTTCAGTCCAAGGAACTAGCAACACACATGGCATGGCTACTCATATGAACTCTGTTCTTGGGCCTTCGCTGTTAAAATGCTAAATTCAAATTTATCCACCAGGAGAATTTAGTTGCTTGTCATAATTGTCATTGGGAATGGCAGCTAATGTTGACACAGTGTGTTTGAACGTGTTTTGAAAGCCACAAATTCAAATTTCATTAGTGCAAGCTATGGCTTTGAAACCAGAATAAGTTCATGCACTACTTAAATCGTATGTTACTACGGTGTGTGACTCTTCACGATCAAGTAGTTGTCCCCAGCTTCATTTTCTCATAAAGCAAATCACACCAAACATGCTTCAGGTGAAGCCCCACTAAATTGAGGTCTACAGTAGACTAACAACTATGTGAAGTCTGCTTGAACCTGTAGAAATGCATCCTGGATGTGGTGGCTGAGTTTTACAGATATGTGAAGGAAACACAGAGTAACGTCAAGATTCTCAGCAAGGGAATTATACACCTAAACAAGTTCCTCGAATTCTTGGAAACGGCCAGCAGCCATTCCATGGCAGCAAATCCATACAACAGTTTCAGGAATCTCTTAGCTATATGCCTTCGATACTATGGATCCAGGGCATTTTGCCGTCCTCAGGTATTTTAATATATGAGTTTGGCAGAGGCAATATTAAATCCCTTTTTCTCAAGGGAAGAAATACCTGTGCTGTTTGTGAATGACAGTTTACACTGATAGAGCTCCTCTTGTTTTCCGTATAATAGGTTTCAAACTTGCTGCATCAATCCTTATTATCCTGCCACACAGTAGTGGAAATTTTACTTAGACATTGAAGTAAGCAATTTGTGCTATGCTCTGAGTGAAGGTAGCTTACACTGCAAGACTGATTTTTTCTCATAAATTCACCCATGTGCATACTTTGTATGCTAGTACAAATCAGATACAGCTGATCAGCCTGGGCTGATGTTTTCGTTAGAGGTAGCACTGATTTTGGTAGCCAAACATGTTCTTTATAGCAAATTATTCTATCCCTTCATGATACTGTATGGTGCCACAAAAACAGACTGTTTCTTCACAGGAAAAGGCAACCAAATAGTTGTTTGTGGTCCTCGGGTCCCACTGTTTCTGAGAAATGATAAGGCTCTGACGAATCAGGTGAGACATCAATTTGCATATCATAAAACAACATCAGTCATCTTTAATTTGTGTTAGCATGCAAAGCATGCCCAGAGGTGAATTAACTGCATAAAAATGCATAATCTACAAGATATTAATACACAAATATTATGGTATATATACACCTAAGTTTTTATATAGGACACTTTTAAACTAACAAAGAATATGGTATGCACGGGTTGGTTAACAAAATAATCATTCACATGCATATTTGCTATGTGGAATATATATGTGCAGAATATAGTGGAATATCAGTTGTTGCTTTGTTTTGCTAAAACTCTGTATTGTTGTGTTGTGCCACAGTGTAGTGTGCAGTGGCACACCTCCTAAGAGTATCTCACGTGCATATCAAATAATGCCTATTCTTGAGGTGGTAAGTGGATAAAGAGGTAATTACCAGAGTCAGAGAGATAAGGCTATGAAGCATGGAATAAGAAAGACTATTTAAATGCAGAGCAGAGAGTTATAACTTTTATTCCATCTACCCTTCAGATATTTCTGTGCTTTTGTCTTAAGCAGCATGAACTTGAGCCTGCTTTTACTGGGTCAAGTAATTTTAAAGGTGACCCTTTCCAACCCTGATGATTTGCTAGCATATTAATTTGTGCTTTCTTGTGGTAATGGCAAGAGGTGTCTTCACTGCAGAGAAGCAGGATTTCTAACTTATAACAAATTACTTTTCAAAATTTGATTTAATTCTAAATCATCTGATCAAGTTAAACTGTTCGAGATTTCCTGTGAACTGCAAATTTGTTGGTGGCTTCATTTCTGATCAGCAGCAAATGTTATGTTGCTGACCACATGTCCCCAGACCACTGATTTTTTTTAAACGTAGATAAAATTCATTAAACAGCTGAATGCATCCCAAGGGTCTGTGGCTGTTTTGGCCATGGCTCCGTGGAAGAAGTTGACTCATTAGGCTGCCCGGCACCCTGCCCTGCCTCCCCTCGGAGTTGCGTCCGCTCAGGGTCCCTTGGTTATTTTGCTGATTTTTGTAGGATCCCTGAGCTTCAGTGATGGAAGATCACCCAATGCACTGAACAAAGAATGTTGAGCTGAGTTCTGCAAATGTTAGTGAAAAAATGTCAGCTGTCTCTATTTTTACTTTTGATGAACAAGTAGAGCTTATTGTGCTTTCCCCATTCCTGGGAGAATAATTTACCTATTTGCTTCCCGTGAACCTATTTAACCTCACCAGCTTGACAGTGGGCTATACTGGTCCCATTGTGACAATCAGCTTTTACATCTTATGTTCCCTAATTTAAGAGAGACAGGAAATCAGTTTGGACCAAAGATGAGTTTGCAAAAATAGCAGTTAGAATGAGCAAACAGCTTGGAAAGTAACCATATTTGATACTGGAGCAATTGAAAGACAGTAAACATGAAACCTACGGATATCAGTTTCACAGGGTCACTTATCAGAGGGAAACTGTGTGATAAACAGTGTTTAGAATGAGAGCTTTTTCTTGATTTGAATTATTCATTTTTACTCTTGACCATTATTCTTATGTTAGTTGATTATAAAGCATATCAAGTAATAATATGGTATCATAGCAACATAAAGGAAATCAGTCTTACAGATTCTGGAGATGCTGATATCATTGCATTTAGTTAATGTAAAACAATTATTGAGCTGACATCTTCATATAAGTTTATTTTCCAGTTAAAAAAGCGGTGCTACTATCTGATATGACATTGTGCATCTATATTGCTTCAGGCTTCTTTTAAAAAGTCTCTAAAAGTCAATTCTCATTTGTAATCACTGTACTGTTAAAAAACTTTGTCACAGCCTTGGCTCTTGAACGGGTTGTGCTGGAAAACATTTTTCTTTCATTTTAATGTCAGCCACCAACCCAAAGCTGTCATTGCAAAAACACTGAAAAAGCTGCGTACCAACTAATATCCTCTGCTGTGTGATTTTATTTATTTATTTATTCTTTTAGGTGTGGTGGGGAGAACAGTTATTTCAAAAAACATCTCCTAAATAGTGCAAGATTAACTGGTTTCATAAGAACTGAAACTCAAGCAGTATTTTTGATATTTGCAAGTGTTTCAAAGCTCATCTTCCTGACCTGAAACATTACAGTGCCAGAGATGGGGTGGGAAGGGAAGAGGGAGTGAAATTCTAGATATAATCTTTACTTCTTCCTAGAAGCAACAAAATTACCAGAAGTTGAAGCAGAGTAATTAATGTTTTCTGCAGAATACCTGCAAGCATGTTCACATTCTCAATGTTTAGTGAACTGACAGCTATGAAAATAAAATTCTGCATTGTTTTCAGAAAGCAGCCCTCCTCCCTAACACAGTCATCTCAAAACAACAATGAGGTAGAGAGGACACAAAATTCATGGACTGGAAATGAGACATGCTTTTTACAGTACATCACTGAGAACTCCAGAACATTTGCAAGCATTTTTTGCCACTGTCATTTTAGGTTTTCTTCAGAAATCTGTGTTATTTTTACATTACATCAAAAGCTGCTTGTCTCTGATAATATACATCACAGTGCCATCTAGCGCAGGAAGAAAAGAACAAGAAGAAAATGGATGGTGTGAGCTTTAGCTTGTGTGAAAGCAAAATCAATGCCATACACAGCCCTAGCTGAACAGGATTATGCCTTCCTTTAACAACTATGTCTCTGATTTCGGTAGCTCACAACTAGAACATGTGCTAGCACCAAAGACTATACTTCTCCATGCACAGACTTAGGATTGTGTTAGTGGGGACATTATACTATATGAAACGGAATTCTTTATCTAGTGTTTGATTATCTGAAGCTGCCTGCCCTGAACTCTGGCTGCACAAAATGGGATGAAAACCACAAAGAGAAACGTGAGAGAGACATTGCTTTAATAATTGATTATTTTTCAGTGAAAATTTCTCATAAAAAAGACTGTATGTATCCACAGTTCTTTCTGCGAGGCAGCTGAACTGCCTAGATGAGACAATGCATTGCAACACTATGATCAGAAGAAACTTGAAGAGTTAATTTAAATATTGATACATGGAATTTTTCACCAAATCTCATCATGGCAACAGAGATCGGACACCACAGGTACAAAGGTCTCTCTTCATCACCAGTTACTGGGAACAATGTCCTACATGAGAGCTAGAATGGCCTTTAAAGTTCTCCTTGACTTGACATTGTAATATGTTTGAGACCTGCTTCATGCCTGAGATATACACCCCTGAAAATATTTCCTCTTGCATGGATTAGCATTTTCCTGGAATCCTTTCACCAGAGCTCCTGCTACCACTGTCACAGTCTGCTGGCTAACACAGAAGGGTTTTGCCTGGAGGGCTCGGGCCAGTCAGGTTGGGCTCCTGACTGCAGGAAGCCCTTGTGGTGGCCCATTGTCCTCTGGCCCACAATTAGTGTGGGGGTAAGTTCCCACTTTCCCCACATTCCCACATTCCCCACAAAGTCCCCACATTCCCACTCATCACTTCAACTCTCAGGAAGAAGGAATTTTAAAGGACCTCCTAGGCTTTATTACATGTTGCCACAAAAAGAATAAGCGCTGCATAGATTTGAAACTGGGCATACACCTGAACGAGACAAGTAAGGAAAACGTGAGCTCCATGGGTTGGTAGCTATGGCTGCAAGCATGCTGATGTTGGCTTCTGTGAAAACAACTTTTCAGAAAAGAGAGTGCAATATATAGGAATAAGAAGGTCATGCTTGTTTTTATTTTTTTCCCCTTTTTCAAAGGGCTGGTTAATTAAACATTAATGAGGATACTGCATGTTAGTTATAAACGTAATTCCTCTTTCTCTGTTTTCATGGGACTAGGTTGTAATAGGAAACACAGTACCTTCCCTGAACCTATTGCAAACCAAGGTGCCTTTAGAACATTCTTTATAACTTGCAGTCAAACCATTTCTTAGATGTATGATGTAATCCTGTATGTATATCTGGATTCTTGTCAGAAAACAAATTCCTGCTCTTCTGACTTCAGTGGAGATAGCATTGCA
Organism: Anser cygnoides; assembly: GCF_040182565.1. NCBI lineage: Eukaryota > Metazoa > Chordata > Aves > Anseriformes > Anatidae > Anser > Anser cygnoides. The sequence continues at coordinate 134,368,225 of NC_089873.1, forward strand.
CTCAGACATTTACATTTCCAAGCATGATGAATGAGTATAAATGCACTAACATGAAAGTCTGACATTTTTACACATCTTCATCTTTATTATTTTCTTAAAGAAAGCAGCAAGTGGTTTTTTGACTGTCCCCTCCTCTCTACAGATATTCTCTCTAAATGGGAGGTTGACAGACTATACAAAACCAGCTCCTGTGCTTAAACAGCATTATTACTCTAAATGTTTTGATTGCAATGCTTGTGGCAGAATAAGAACTTTAAAAACTAGGCATGATAAAAACAGAGATATGCATTGAAGGGACAAGGTACTAGCAAATCCAAATGCTAGGCAAGCGTCTGCAAATTTAAGGAAACAATTTATATCAAATTGTTTACTTAAGTAATGGCTCAATGGAAAGCCAGGTATTCTTATGCTTTTTGCTTTCCACTGTCAGCTTAATTGCAACAGCAAAATCACTTGGTGATTTTTATTTTTTTTTCCAATCCAGATGCTGTAAAGGATTGTAGAGGAACCATATGAAAAAAAGAGCAAAAGTCTTCTCTTTGTTTAAAGAGAAGGAGATCAAATTTCTTTACCAGGGGCGGTCAAAGTATAATCATGTTTAGAATTTAAGATTAATTCTATATTTAATATTGATAAATCTAATTTATAGGATTTCTGCTGCTTTTTAACCTAGAGACAGTGTTAAGATTCATGAGATTATTTTCATTTATGTGCAAGCAATTCCATAAGTCAAAATGACTCAACCTATATTTGCATGGAATGTTTACCCTTTCTGTAACATCTTTAATTTTGTCAACACTGAAAGCAGGTCATGATTTTATTTTTAAGGCTAGTAAAAAATATTCAAACTGTTCTGAAGTGCAGCAGAGTGCTATCTTTGTCCTTTTCCCCCAGGATAAAAACCTACAACCAAACACATCAATAAATGTTATTCTGTCCTGGCAGCCAAATTTCTGGCATTTAGTAACTTTTGAAACTGCAGCACTACCTGATTTATTTCAATGGTAATAATGGTAAGTAAAGAGGATACAAAAGACTTTGTTACTTAATGCAAGAGCTCTTGGACAAAATTAAGGACCTATCAAAGTTTTTTATTCAATTTTTTAGCTCACTGTACAACACTGTACTAAAACATAATTTGGTTAAAAAGATCTAGACCATTTTTGATGTGTAAATACTAGGTGAATGGTTTGCTATGTTCCATCTTCCATCTCTGCTAGCTGGGGGTAGCTCAGCAAATGGTGATTCAGCCTTCGGTCTGAAGCTCATTGTATTGAGCCTGCTCCAGATGTCATAAATACATCTTGTTGGGATATTTTATTCCTCTCATTCTCTCACTTCCCTGCAGGCAGTCCAGACTGGAGTGGATTTATGTATTTTTATTTTGGGATTGTTTTTGCTGGAAGGCCTTTTTAAAAAAAAAGGTGGCATTTTGAGGGAGCTGAAGTTGCACACCATGTACATCTTAATTTAGTTATTGAGTTGATTTATGCTTAGAATATCTAAAGTAGTCTCCCCTCAGTACCCTTCATATCCTGAGATATTTTCTTTCTTTTTCTTGTCTAGCTCCAGATGAGAACAGTTTGGCTCAGTGTCAGCTGTAGATTTTGTTATTAAATTTTGATTGTCTTTTTGTATGGACTGTTCTACCGAGGCTGCTCGGAGACTATGCTGAGACCCTTTACTGTAGCTAAAGGTATTGATTCTGTGTAATACAATTATCTCTGTAAATGTCTGCATATCCATTGCAAAAACAGTTCTGTTTTACTTACTGCAAGGATTCTTTTAATAGAATACAGTCGTCATTAAAATATTTCCATCACATCTCCTGGGAGGTGTCTGTAGCCTCCAGCTGAGTACAGTGTGAAAAGATCTCTTTTGAAGCTGACATACTCAGATAGACCAATCAAACAAAGCAGCATCATGTAGAGTCCTTGCTGGGCCTCAGAAAGCAATATGGTTGCATAACCATAGTGCTGTTTCTACAGTAATTAGTCACAGCATAGAACAGGGTTTACAGACCTTTGCTTAGTGCTGTAGGGGGGCTGGGGCTGCTGTTTGTGCTGGTGTTAGCTGTGCACTGCCGCTGTTTTGGCAGTATCCTTGCTTTGCTCCTTTGTGTTGGAGGAACCTGTCCTGGCAGTGCAGGCTTGCTCTGGGTGCTTGGTGACTCATAAAAGCGGGTGCAAAATTCAGGGGCTAACCCTGCTCTGGGACTCTGCTGCTCATTTTTCCACTTGGATGGGTGGGGCAGAGATGTCTGCTCTGCCGTACATCAGCTTTGATTTGCTGGCACATTCAGCAGTATAAACCAATTCCAATATGCTGCACTGAAAAGGGAGGAAATTAGGGAGTGACTACACCTGAGGATAGCTTTATTAATGCAACATTTCCAGCTTCAGATGTCAAAATTATCTGCAAGCTGAGAGCTCTCAGTTTATATTTTACAGTGAAATTATTTTCTCTCTTTTTATAAAGACATGTCCAAGTTTATTATTTTATCCTGCAGTACCCATTGATGTTATCAAAGGAAAGTGCTGCCTTAGTACATAGAATCACAGAAGAGTTTGGTTTGGAAGGGATCTTAAAGATCATCTAATTCCAGCCCCCCTGCCATGGGCAGGGACACCTCCCACCAGACCAGGCTGCCCAAAGCCCCATCCAGCCTGGCCTTGAACACCTCTGGGAATGGGGCATCCACAGCTTCCCTGGGCAGCCTGTGCCAGGGCCTCACCGCCCTCTGAGTAAAGAATTTCTTCCTTATATCTAATCTAAATCTACCCTCTTTTAGTTTAAAGCATTCTCCCTTGTCCACTCCCTGACAAAGAGTCCCTCCCCTGCTGTAGGCTCCCTTTAGGTACTGGAAGGCCGCTGTAAGGTCTCCCCAGAGCCTTCTCTTCCCTAGACTGAACAACCCCAACTCCCTCAACCTGTCTTCATAGGAGAGGTGCTCCAGCCCTTTGATCATCCTCATGGCCCCCCTGTGGACTCATTCTAATAGGTCCATTTTCTTCTTGTATTGGGGGCCCCAGAGCTGAATGCAGTGCTCCAGGTGGGGTCTCACGAGAGCAGAGCAGAGGGGGAGAATCACTTCCCTCACCCTGCTGCCCATGCTTCTTTTGATGCAGCTCAGGATACAGTTGGCTTTGTGAGCTGCAAGCACACATTGCCAGCTCACGTTGAGTTTCTTATCCACCAAAACCCCAAGTCCTTCTCTGTGTGGCTGCTATCAATCTGTTCTGTGCCCAGCCTATATTTGTGCTTGGGATTGCCCTGACCGAGGTGCAGGACTTTGGCCTCATTGCACTTCCTGAAGCTTACACAGGCTGACCTCTCTAGCCTGTCCAGGTCCCTCTGGATGGCATCCGTTCCCTCCAGAGTGTCAGTGGCATCACACTGCTTGGTGTCTTTGGCAAAGTTGTTGAGCACGCATTCAATCCCATTGTTCTTATTGCTGACAAAGGTGTTAATTAGTGCCAGTCCCAATACTGACACCTGTGTAACACCACTCTTTACTGGTCTCCACATGGACATTGAGCAGTTGACCACTACTCTTTGAGTGTGACCACCCAGCCAATTCCTTATTATGGCCCATCTGACAAATCCACACCTCTCCAATTTAGAGACAACTCTGGCATGTGGGACAGTGTCAAATGCTTTGCATAAGTCCAGGTTGATAACATCAATTGCTCTTCCCTTATCCACCAATGCTGTAGTCCCATTGTAAGTGGCCGGCAGATTTGCCAGGCATGGTTTACACTTAGTGAAGCCAATTGGCCATCACCAATCACCTCCTTTTTTTTTTTTTTTTTCCATGTGCCTTAACACAGTTTCTGGGAGGATCTGCTCCATGATCTTGCTGGGCACAGCGGTGAGACAGACTGGCCTGGTCTGTAGTTTCCCAGATCTTCCTTTTATTCCTTTTTAAAAATGGATTTTATCTTTCCCATCTTCTGGTCGCTGCAAACTGGATTTCTCAAATATGCTGGATAGAGGCTTAGCAACTTCATCCACCAGCTTCCTCAGGACTTGCAGATGCCTCTCATCAGGTCCCATGGATATGTGCACTTTCAGGTTCCTTAGATGGTCCTGAACTTGATCTTCTCCTATAGTGGGCAGTTCTTAATTCCCCAGTCGTTGCCTTTGCCTTCTGCAGCTTGGGCAGTGTGGCTAGAGTATGATCCTCTCCTTTTATAACAAGTTAAATTAAGTAGGGACATACATCTCCACAACACTGCTTCAAATTTTGTTCAGTGAAAGTAAGCATCTGTCTTGATTCTTATTAAAATGTTAGAAAGTGAAAGTAAGTACTATTACAGAGAAGAAGAAATTTAAACAAAATCAGATTCTTCAGAACAAGTTGATCAAATCAAAAATACCTGTGTGATGTTCGTACAAGTGTAGAAGTGTGTAAGAGAGAAATGGTATACAGTTAGGTCTTATCTTGGCAAATATCATGATGACAATTCATATACAAGCATTCTTCTATTTCTTATTTTTTACACTGTGACAGCATACAGGCAGCACAGCCTGACATGTATATTAAGCAAAGGCAGAGAGAAGTCCATTCTCTTAGAAGAAATGTAACAGCTTACCTCTCTCTCACAGGAAAGCAACTTGAACACCTGCAAATTGTTCTTTGAACTGCAGCAAGAAAAGGAAAGAGAGGTAACGTTTTGACCCTGAGACATGGGTGGAAGTACACAGCAAACTTGAGATTGTCAGCTAATAATTTGGATACATGATCTCATAACTTATGTTGGGATGAGTGCTGTCAGAAGTTATAGCATGCTCCAGTATGGCTTTATTACAGTCCTGTGCAGCTTTCTCAACAAACACTATCAACATGTCATTTGTTCCATCTGTGTTTATATATAATGCTGCTAATGTCCTAATGTCTTGTATCTAGAAAGTCAGAGTTTTTTGTTTGTTTGTTTTTGTTTTTATATATATATATTTTTTTAAACTAGAAAACTACTGAGAATTAAAATTAAATGCTAATCTTATAAAGTTGGGTGTTTCTTTTTAAGGTTATCTTAAAAACTATTTCTTCATATAGCTGCTTAACCTATTAGGGCAACAGGAACTGATGTTTGTGATAATTAATGCAAACATTGTATTTACATGACATAATGAGAATCCAGTGGCAACTTTTCCTATACTGACAGCATTGTGCCAGCTTCTCTAAAGAAACTGTTTCATAATAAATATAAAGATACCAAGTACAAATAACGTAAGTGGCTCAGGATTCATCAGAGCAATATCTGTTACTTGATGTGCCATAGCTTATAATATGTTATATTCTAGAAGATCAAAAAAAAAATTAACCAAAAAAAGGTATTAAGGAGACATTTCAGCGTAGGGCAATATTTCAGCTGATCTTAAGACAGAGCTTCATAAGCACAGGGGTAGATGTTATACATGTGGCTGTGGGAGTGGATGGCCCAGAAGAACTCCAGGGCACAACACGGTACAAGCTGGCTGCATCCTGATCATCCAAAACCTGCTTCATTCTCAGTTGTGTGAATAGGAGGTTAAGATCTAGATTTTTGGGTGCATACACACTCATCAGAAAAGTACGTTTCTATGAAGGTTTCTATTCTACATAATGCATGTACCATGTGTTTGTGGCTAAGTGGTTTTAGGGCTGATGCAGCCTTAGGACTAGAAGAAATAGAGTTTATTAGCAAAGACATATATTTCCAGGTAAGCTTTGAAATTAATATATCTTACCTAGTTCCTTAATTTGAGGAACTGCTAACATATGTCTCATATGTCTTCTCTGAAATAACTTGTTTGTAAATTGCGTTTTTAACCTTCCTCTCCCTAAGTTATAGAAGTGGCATGTGCTTATTGCTTTTTTTTTCTTTTCTTTTTTTCTCTACAGATTCTGTGTAATTCTAAAGAATTAAATCAATTCCTTTTTATTATTATTATTTTTAATTCCATGGTAACTATTATAAAGGAAATGTAAAATTTTCATCATGCAAATTATTCCGGCTTTGTCTTCTGGAAAATAGATATAAATTTTCTAACTATTTTCTCTTTTCTCCTGTTATTGTCAGCTTCCAAGAAACCCTATCACTGTGAATTTAGAATGTTATACCTAATCTTTAATCATGCATTTTCCCTATTTTTTATTATATTTTTTACTTCACACTAGCAGCTGTATTAAACCAGATTATCTTGGAACTGCTGAAAGTTTTTACCAGTTAACCAGATGATGACAGTATACACTTTTAATTCACAGACAGCATTAAAATGGAAGGAACTATTGGCAGCTCAAGAGACAGAAGTAATGTTCAGAGTAACCTTGACAAATGGATAAATGAAAAAAGTTGCTATTTAATAAACATAAAATTACACACTTAGGCAGCAGTAACCATCTGCACTGCAAGACTAAGAAATAACTCACTAAGGAAGAAGTGTGTGCAGAAGGCTCTAGGTGTCATAGTGGATCACAAGATGATGAGACAAATCAGCTGAGTGACAGCTTTCTTCTGCAACATGTATGATGCATAAAGAAAACATGTAGGTTGTAAAAATATTTTCATTCTTTTTAGCACAGAAAATTAGATTTTATTGTTGTTGATGATGATGATTCTTTGTTTTAATTTTTAGCTTTAAGTAACTTAATCCAAATTCTTCTTCCCTTCAAAGCTGCCAGAAAGCTAGCATGTACAGTTGGCTTCAGTAAGTGATGCACTCAGATCTCTAAATGACCATGGAACTTTATGCAGCCTTTTAACCTTCAGTTGCAGCTCTCCCTTTACCCTATAATGTGATGAAGACCTTGAAAGATTCATGAGTTTGGTTTTTCTCACACTTGATTTATCAACAGCCTGGTTTGGCTAACCTTGTTAAGGAATAAAAAAAAAGTCAGGGGTTAAAGTCATGGGCCTTTTCCATTGACGTAATTTGGCCCAGAATTTCACCAAGGGCTATAAAATGATTAATCACATGTTACACAGCAGCACAAAGACATTGTGCAACTCAGATTGTCCAGCCTTGATCCGTCCAACCACATGGCTCTGCTCCCATGTTTTGACACCCTGTATTGGAAGTCTTCAAACTGAAGTTGTAGGGCAGAACAGGAAGATTTGACAACTGATCCATAAATACATCATTTACAACATAGCTGTATGTCTTAGTAATGTCAGGTCTTGAGCCTCCTCTTCTCAGTCCATAAAGCTTGGAGTGGAATGTCCTGGATTAGACACCTATGGCCAAGAATCAGAGGGTGAAATAAAATAAATCACTCACACTAATGAGGAGTTTGTGAGGATCACAGTGGGACACCAGGATTTCAGAAAGAAATGTGAAAACAATGGAAAGTTAAGTCATTCCAGGTACAGAGAGAGCATGGGAAAAGCCACAGAGATGTGGTTAGAAAGAGGAGGAAGGAGCATCCAGGCAAGACAAGTCGGCAGGGCTTGGGCACGCAGGAGTAGGCAGAAATGGGATTTGAAATGCAATCGGGAACACAGAGGCACGACATCTTGAAAACAAGTTTGGGCAGTTGAAATGAGGATGAACACCTGAAACTGGGCCAGACTGAGGTCTCAGTGCTTTATTCTGAACTGAAATCAAGACAAACAAGAACCTTTCTGCGGCGTTCAGAATTGTGATATACATCTCTATTTTGTTGCTTCATTATGCAGCTGTGTAAAGATAATTGAGAGAACTGTGCTAGATTTTTCATCAACAAGCAATAAAATGTGATAAATATGTTACATGGAATGGCAAATGTTAGAATTAATAAGCTGAAATGTTGACGAATTACTGTTTATATACTTGACATGTAATAATTGCTTAATTTATCATCTGAATCTGGAAAACTTAAATAGCAGGCATTTATAATTAATTTTCTCCCCTTGCAAACTGCAATTCATTCCACACTCAAAGGAGTCAGCATTAATTTCTTTTCTATCAGCCACAGGCCATAAGTTAATGCATTAAAAAAAAATCAGAACATTTAAAATAACAGTCTAATTAAATTATATCCTCTACTGTTGGAGAAAAACACATGATTCTTTGGGAGATAATCAGTCACCACAGTAAACACAATTTAGTTCTTCTCACAAATCTGTGTCTACCCACTGGCAATCTTAGCCTGTCAAGAAGAAGAATTCACTTTACTGAACAGAGGAAGGATATTGACTTCAGCCTCATTAGCAACTTCAAATGAGAATGACAATGGGAGTTCATTAAATAATAATAATTTTCTATATACTGAGTTTCCTTCACTGTGTAGAAGAGTATGCTTTATGTCGAGTCTGACAAAGTCCACATTTCTGGTTCATGCTTCCTAGATAATTAGTTAGATAATGCCCTTTTCTCAGGGTATTTCTTGTTTGATCAGCAAGAGCTTGCTACTGCTTCACTGAAATTAGTAAAGCAGGTGGTGTCCAACTCAGCTCAGAATGCTGAAAGTACCTTGCTCCAGGGCTGAATCCATCCATGTCGTCAGGAAGATCCGGGAACTTCTAGGAGGACCACATCAGTCAATGTGGCTGCACAAAAAGCACTCTTCATTGCTGGCAGCTGTTGTCCCATGGAGTGGACTGGAAGAGTCTCATTAAAGACCCATGGTCTTCTGTTCATTCAGTTTTGCTAGTGAAAGAACAGCTGTATAGGACAAGAGATCCCTTTCAAGTACACAGCTGGGAATAACTGCCAGAGAAAGGCTGTTATGAGACCATTTTCTTTTCCACAGCAAGTTGAATTCAGGTCTCCCACAAATAACTGCCCATTTGACTATGTGTAGTTACTTAGCCTGTGTGTGTACTGCCTACGTAGCTACTCCAAGGGCTATTTCAGTATTGAATTGTTACAGCTGAAAAATAATTATTATTTTTCCGCTTTTTCAGATGTTCTTCTGTCATAAATGTCATTAAGTTCTGGCAAGAGATTAAGTACCTCATGTTAAAAATTCACCTTGCTATAGTCTATTTAATTTTGATGATTTTTTTCCATCTAAGTACTATCAAGAATCTTGAAATGCTAAGAATAAGGATATTTCACAAGATGAAAATTACGAACACATCCTTTTATGCTAATTAGTTCTCAGTTTTATTTTAAGAATAGTTTTCCAAAGGTTTTTAATTTCAAGATCTTTAGGGCAAAAGAGCATGTGACTTCTCTTATTGCTCCCCACCCCAGCTAGTGTCTTAATTCCATATATAGAACTAAGTATATGTGACAGACTACAGCTTTTCCTGCATTCTTGCAATTCTATTTTTCACAAGATACCATTGACGTCATGGGCTTTAGAGAAGGATAGAAACCTGTTCCCTTCAAGATGCATTCCAGCACTGTTCTCACAGAAACTTAGGAAGGTTATTCGTTTATGTGGGTTATTCCGCAGTCCTCCCTTTGGTATTTAAACTCTCAGTCGAGTGCTCCAGTACTTGCTGTCCCTAAGAAAAGGCAAATCACTCTCTATCAAGCTGCACTGCAGGCGTATGCGATCCAAACAGTTCAGACCACTGCTCCCACAGCTGCTTAGTCATTCTGCATTAAAGTATCATAGAAAGCAATCAACAGAAGCCTCTCAGAGGACATCACTGCTTTCTCTTCCCAGTGGAGTACCTTTGCCAACAGGTACTTGGATCAGACGCCTTTTGTGCTCTCTCGCCCTGTGCAGTGGGGGCAATGGAGAGAGGAAGGGAATTCCTCCCATCTTAGCTGCACTGAGAATGCTCATCTGGGACAAATGTATTGGTTATCTGAGCTCGTTCTGGCTCAGCCCAAGTCAAGATCAGACAGTATGTTTAAAGGTGAGTGGCAGACTGCGGAGGAGGGGAGAAGAGTAAGACAATTGTGCCTGCACTGAAATGGATATTTTCAGCATCTAAATCCCAGAGATCATTTCAAGCATGAAATCTAATTTTATGTAAGTGCTGTCTTGTATCCCTGGCTTAGCTCTAGGGTTAAGTGAGAGAGCATGCTAGCATTTCTTCATAACCAGCAGAGATTTCCTTCCCTGCCCCCCCCCCTCCCCCAGCAGGATGACTGTTGTCTACAGCTGCAATTTCAGCCCTTCCACCCGAGCACCTAAGAGAAATCTGCTGTGATGTTCAGCACTGACACATCCTTGCCCCTGATCATGTCAAGAATCAGCTAAGGTTGTGTTAAAAAGCCCACATAACCTATACTCACTAAATCTGAAGACATTGAATGTGGCAGAAGGGAAAGTCAATCCAAATCCATTTCTTGTAACAAGAACATTAGTTTCATATGAATAGACATTCATCATGAAATTTACTCGACATCCTTATTGTGGCTGGAATATCAGGGCTTTTAGCCCACTGGCTCTTTATAAAGCTTCAGAGAAACAACAACACAAAAAAGTTGTGACAGATGAAGCAATGAACATAACTCTTGTGTTATACTGAAAATGAAACGAGTCAAACTTCTAAATGCACTTTATAATGCAGATACATTAGCAATAATTATTTTTAACAAATCATAACTGCATTGTAACTACACTGCAATTATACTAATTGTACTGAAGTTAATGTGCATTTGTTTTCTTTTGTTAAACCCAAGTAATCAGGTGAAGTAATTGCAAAGAAGTGTTTGAGCACTAAGATAACCACTCTTTGCTGGCACAAGTCTAGCCATGTTCATCATCACAGTTAATTATAACTTAACCTTTTCAGTGTAGAAGAAGTTCTTTGGCCTTCTCCAATAAGCTGCAAGAAAAATGTTGCAGACTGTCATTAGGGAAATACAGGTGGAAGGAAAATAATTTTCTGATTTTACAGAGGGGCAACATTTTAAAACATTGCAATTCCCCTTGCGGGAGATGATGTTATCCCAATGTGGGATATTATTGACGATACAGTTTCAAGGGTTTCTGCTGCTCTAGATACAGCAAGTATCTGAGCTTATAACTCCTTATTCATTTGAAGTGAGTTGACTTATAGTAATGTTATTAATGGGATCATTTGAGATTATATGACCTAAGAAATTATTGCCAAATTGAGACAATTCTTTAAAAAAACTTTTAGTGAATCAAAATGTTTTGATTTTGTCCAAAAAGTAGCTCTTGCCAGAAAAAAAAATAAACAAAAATAAACAAAGCACTGGTGAAACAATGTTCCCACACTGAAGACTAACAGTTCCTCAGTTCTTGAAAGCGCTTGGAGACCTAATCCATACATGAACAGAGTTCTGCTGACTACCTAAATCTAGCCATCTCAGAAAATTTTAGCCCTGAGATCTGGAGGTAAAATCTCATTACTACAGAGTTATTCAAACATTAAAAAGAAAAAAAAATATCTTTATCCTGGACTTATTTTAAATGAGGGGTATAAAATAGCTAGGCAAAACTGAGTTGAGACAGGAGCCCTTGGTCCCTTCTGAGACCATGAGTTGTGGAACTGTGCTGTTGGTCACAAAAACTAGCAAAAAGTGTTTTACTGATTGTTGCTTCTTGACTACTGGTGCAGTTGCTCTCAGATTACCTGTACAGGTAAAAGGTCAGTATTTGAATGTTTTTCCAAAAAGCCCACTTCAGGTAAACAGGCAAAAATTAATGCATTTTAAGTAAAATAGACTTCAAGGGTGTTCGTTTTCCTAAAGGATGTTTTGCTCCTAGTTAACCTCAACACTCTGACTGTTCCGTGCTTTTTCATAGGCCTTTGCCAAAAAGAAGAAATTTGAAGTAGTTCTTTTAACCCAGGGTGACTGTTCTTCAAGTTCTTTTATGTTCTGTTCATGTCTCTACGGGTGTTCTTCTGTGACAGTTGCTTCTCTCTGCTTCTCTCTCTTCCATGTGCTCTCTACTCCAAGTATTATTTTTTTTTTGTATTAACTTGATAAAATGAGGCAACTAACATCGGTCTGAAAAAAGAATTAATTTGTAAAAGTTATCTCCTACCAGTTGCCAGGCAACAGCCTACCACATCACCAGTCAGTTGATGGCTGTCTTAATTACTCTCTTAATAAGTATTGCTTGGGTTTAAGCTGTCTTCTGTAACACAGTTCTACAGTGAAGTCCACTGGGCTGTCGTTTCAGGTCCCTACTCAGGAAGGACAGTAAATACTAGGTTTGATAATTGCCTCACATAACACAAACTCTCTTCTATTTTGTAATATATCTTCTATTATATAATAAACTTTGCCATACGTACATGACGCAAAGTTTCACAGCAACAGTTGTTTTTCCAAAGGTACTTGGACACCTGAGCTGACAGACAGAGAAGCTCATGTGCAGAAGCCATCCACGAGGTTTTTTGTTGGTCTGCACATGTATAGTTTTGCCCTTCTGGGACAATAAAGGCCCATCATTCATGTCAAGCTTGTGTGTCAGAATTGTCTGGGCCGCTGGTTTTGATTGATTCTAAACAAGGTAATATGCGGGCCTCACTCCTTTTAGGGTAATTCAACTTCATGAACACTTTGGCCTTATACATTAACAGGTTTTGTCTTACTCAGTTATAACAGTTGCAACTCATTTTGTTACTGATACAAATGGCTGCGTGATATAAATGCATTTAAGGAATAATAACCTATTGTGTAATTACTTATAACTCTTTAACATATAATCTGCTGGCATGAAACAATCATTTTAAACTGCACACTTATCCTGGATAGTAGGAGAGGGTAATCTGAAATCCCAACAGGCATTGTTGAGGAAAAAAAAAATCATGATTCTATGATTCTATGATTCTATGATTCTATGACATTTGTTAATAATTCTCTCCATTCATTTGTGATATTTAATCCATCATTTCTAGATATACAGCTCCATAAGTGAGTATTCTGAAATGCAAAGCTAAAAGTATCAGTTTTGGATTAAAAATAAATAATTAAAAATAAGTATTTTCTCCATGTAATATTACATTTTCCAGATTTAATTTCTTTTTCAAGGGAAGATTATGTCCAAAAATGAATGTGCAGTCACAAAAAGTAGAGATATGATTTTAATAAGTAAGGGCTATTACAAATACAAAGAAACCAGAGGAAATGAAGTCATACTCAGATGCTTTACATAGTTTCAGCTGTTAATAACTAAGTCATTTTTTTTCACGGCCTGCATTCATTAACATGCAGGTCTTCTGCAGTAAAGTGCTTCATTTGTTTCACGCTTGCCATAGTTTTGGCTAGGATAGAGTTAATTTTCCTCCTAGTAGCTGTTAGGGTGCTATTTTGGATTAGGATGAGAAGAGCGCTGATAACATGCTGATAACATGCTGATGTTTTAATTGTTGCAGAGCAGTGCTTACACCAGGCCAAGGACTTTTCAGCTTCTCTCTCTGTCCTGCCAGCGAGCAGGCTGGGGGTGCAGCAGGAGCTGGGAGGGGACAGACCCAGGACAGCTGACCCAAAGTGGCCAAAGGGGTATTCCATACCATCTGACGTCATGCTAAACAATATATAGGGGTGGCTGGCCGGGGTGGGGGGCCGGCTGCTCGGGGATAGGCTGGGCATCGGTCAGCGGGTGGTGAGCAATTGCATTGTGCATCACTTGTTTCGTACACATTATTACTAGTAGTACTATTATTATTATTATTATTTTCCTGTCTTAATAAACTATCTTTATCTCAACCCATCGGCTTTCATTTCTTTCCTGATTCTCTCCCCCATCCCAGAGAGGGAGGAGGAGGGGGAGCGAAGAGCAGTGTGGTGCTTAGCTGCCGGCCAGGTTAAACCACAACAACACTGCAAGATAACATTTGAAAATATAGTAAGAACAAGATGAAGACATAATAAATACAAAGTGAAGAAAGTGAGTCCATGCTCTTAAATTAGAAGGCTTTGAGTAGCTATAGCAATTTGATAAATGTCTTTTAATAGCTTTGATTCATGAGCAATAAACACACAAGTCTTCAAATTTTTGCATCTGATACTTTTTATTAATCAGTTTTCTGGTGTTGTTGAGACGTCTTTGGTTTACCCAATGTGATTTTAGCTGAGTGTATCAATTAGTACATAGATTTTACACAGTGCATAGTACATAGTAAGACCCATAGGCCATGAAATACTTTATAATTTGTCACAAGATAGAGCTGTTTAAAAGGAGTAACTGTTGTGCTATAAAGCAATATGATTCTTCATGCCTCTTAGCAGAAAATCTATTCAAATTTCTAAATGGTGCCAAATTAAAGAAAGTGCCATCCAAGATAAATGATGGCATTGAAGTATGCCACAGGTTGCTCAGGAACTCTTATGGGACACATAAAGAACATGTGAAGGAGATGAGATTGGTAAGGTGAACTTGAAGAGAATTTATCTGTTTTATGCATGGCCAGCAGTACTCTCATGATCTTGTATTCAGATGAATGAAAAAGCCCTGACCATTGCTGGAAGACAGCTGTAGCAGCTGCAGGATGTATCACAGTAGTTTACATTAGTATGTGAGGCTATAAACTCAACAGGCTGACATTAATGAATCAGATTACAGAACCACAGAAGTAACTGAGTTTGGAAGTGACCTCTAGTCCCACCTCTGCTCAAGGAAGGGTCAGTTAGAGCAGGATGCTCTGTACCATGTCTGGGCAGCTTGTGAGTATCTCCAGGGATGGAGATTTCACAGCCTCTGGCTAATCTGGTTCTAGTCTCTCACCATTCTTGTGGTCAACTTATTTTCTTCCATTATCTAATCAAAACTTTTTGTTGTCCAACTTTTGTCTGTTGCCTCTCATTATATCCCCGTACACATCCAAGAGTAAAACAGCTGTCTTTCTAGTTCTATTGAGTTAGTCTGGATCCAGACTGCAGAATATCTTTGCTGAATTTACAATAAACAAGGCAATTCTCTTAGTCCAGTTTCATTAGTGGTAATGGTCCACCCTGTTGTATTAGGAGGCTTATTTACGACAGAAGGAAGCCTGTTTATCCTTCCCTTGCAAGAGGCGTATCAAACAGATAAAATTAGTGTGAAATTTCAAAATCATCTTTTCTATAAAGCAAAGACCTTGAAGATTCTTCATGACAGATGACAGAGTGAGTATCATCAACACTGAGGCATTCAACTGGGGTATTATAAATTCTACCCTGTTATTTTCAACATCAGGTGGACATTCTAGTAGGGAACGAAAACATTTTTGATCTCTAAGTTTTGGCAGAGCAAAAAATCAAATTTTCATTGATATCTGATTATGACCACTGTAAGCCTATGATCTTTCATACCCAAACTCTTCATAGTGTATATTTCACTAAAATATTTGACTTGTAGAAATTGAAGATTTTCTAAAAAACTGTTGAAGTCCCTGTGGGTAAATCTGAAGACCTCAACCAAATCTCATCTCTGAGATGAGATATAATATTGAATATTACATTTATTTTTGATACTCTTATTATAAGAAACGTAGTGTAAAATCTGGAAAGAATTTATTACAATAAAAATAAGTAAAGCATGGATAAACTGACGAGTATGAAATGTAAGTAACTTGACTAAGAGAAAGAAAAAAATAGAAATGTATCTTTGCAAATATCTGGAGAACATAACCATCAGAAAAAAAAATCATTCATTGTGCACTACTAATCTACATAATTTTAATAACTTTCAGAGTTACTCTGGCTTTGCAGAGCATAAATGAATAATCCAATTTGTATGAAGGAAAGCAATATATTAAGGTAGCAAATGGATGTAACGTTATATACTAAAAAGAGGAGAACAAAAATATGCTGAACATAAGGAAAGCTTCTTGAAGTTTAAATGTACCTAGCTTGAATACAGACTGAGATGGTTGTTTGCAAACATGATGAATACCAGAAACATTTTTTTTTTGTAAGAAGATTCAATTTCCTCAAGATAAGAGATCAAGATCTCACCCACCATGAGTAGCCTAGTAATCTAAACAATGTTTTGTAACTCACAAACTTAATCTTTGTCAGTGGAGAAGTAGCTTGATTTAGCGCAAGAGAACAATTGGTTTCATCTTCCACATGAGATCACATTTGCGGAGATTGAGTCATGAAGTCTGGGTTTTGTGACCATTTCAGAAATGGCTATATTATATTGATTGAAGACGTTCTAATTGAAGAGTCACTAAGGTTTGGAGATAAATTCTGTTTGTCTGCTATT
This sequence comes from Anser cygnoides, assembly GCF_040182565.1. Lineage (NCBI taxonomy): Eukaryota > Metazoa > Chordata > Aves > Anseriformes > Anatidae > Anser > Anser cygnoides. The sequence continues at coordinate 134,384,264 of NC_089873.1, forward strand.
ATTATTTTTTCCTATTTGATGGTATAAATATATGCTTACTGTTTAAAAAAAAAGCAGCTTAGAGCAACTTTTTTCTATTTAAGTAATGGGGGAAAGTGATATGGAGTAAAATGATATGTAAGAGAGTGGTTATTATTTTACTTATGTGAATGACTAGTGAGACAGACTTGTCCATTTTACAGTAAGGTGAATTAATGGTCAAATCTAGTCCTCACATTGGTGGAGGACAACAGATTTGAGAGAATATCTTTTAGTCCTTATCAGTATGATACATCCCAAACAGTTGATCCCTAACAGTTACAATGGAAAAATTGAATGGGACCAGAAAGAATATTTTTAAGAGTTCAAGTTCACACATATCATATGGAGTGAATTTTGTTCACATGTGTTAAGAATGAACATCAAGACCTAATATAGTTTGCTAATATTTTAGACAACTATTCTTTTACCAGTGGTTTTACTTCCATTTATGCACTCACATTTTACTACACAGAATCTCTGATTTAAAGGACTGATTAAGAATCAAATTCACGTACTGAAAAGAAAAAAAAAAAAAGATTTCAGAGCCAAAAGGATGTTCTCAAGGTCTTTCTACTTGTTAGTCTGTGTGTACATCCATTTATAACCGGCAGCTTATTAGAATTATTTTACTCTATTTAAGGAGAACTCTTTATACATATATATATTTTTTTTCACAGAATCATAGAATATCCTGAGTTGGAAGGGACCCATGAGTCCAATGACCAATGAGTCCAAATCCTGGTTCTACACAGGACCACCTGAAAATTAGACCGTATGTCTGAGAGTGTTATCCAAACACTTCTTGAACTCTGGCTGGCTCAGTGTTGTGACCACTGCCCTGGGGAGCCTCTTCCTGTGACTGACCACCCTCTCAGAGAAGAACCTTTTCCTAACATCCAACTTGAACCTACCCTGATGCAGCTTCATTATATTCCTTCAGTTCCTTTTCTCACTATTAACATGGCTAAAACCATTGCTTTCATTTTCTTGTCCAGAATTTTCCTATCAATCAGAGATCTAAGGTTGGGAATGGGGCAGCACTTTTCTACATTTCTACCTTCATGTCTCTTTGAAGGAAAACTAAAAATTAGAAATCACTTCAATTTAAGAGAAGCATGATACCTATAATTACAGTGGGAATTTTGACCAATTCCCACTGTGAAAGGCAGATTTAAGCATTGTGTAATGGAAGAAAATTCAAAAGTAATATTAATTCTAGGATGATTAAACAGAGTATTGCTTCACATTTGTTGTGTGTCGTCTGGAATTCCATCTCACTGAAAAGCTGGCTACATTTTCAATAGAAAAAGAACAGTTTTAGCATTTACCAACGAAGTCACTTTCTCCTTTCCAGAGCAATGTTCTTATTTTCTTTTTAATCTTTTTGTCACATGAAAACCAGTCATAGTAGTGAAAAGTGAACAATCTAGGATGTTAGTGACTTCTTTTACTGCTTATGCAGTTCTGTCTTCCAGATGTACCCTAGTATTTTACATAAGTCGGTAATAATAATTTTAAGTTCATTAACTAAACTAAACAACAAAAAATTACCCTCCCTAATTAGTTTTTTTTTTTTTTTTGAGGATTCCCCAGAACAGACTTCTGCAGGCTGGAGGAATGGTCTGAGAGGATCCACCTCAAGTTCTACACAGGAAAATACACGTCCCCTGGCTGGCACTAAGAAAGCCCCTGCACCAGAACAGCCTGGAGACTATCAGGAAAGCAGCTTTGTCAAAGCCGCTTTGTCATGTTGACTCATGTTCAGATTGAACATGAGTCAGCCCTATGTTCACGCAATGAGGAAAGTCATAAGGTCATAAGTTTATAAGGTCAAATTTTAGACTAAGTTATTGTGGAGGTTCTAAAATCTCTATCCTAGGATCCTGAATCTTATTTGTTGAGCAATGAGCAAACTGAAGAGAGAGAGAGGACAGGGACAATGATGATTGCATTCTGCTTACTTAATGTCACTGCTTAGATCATGCACCACTTACACAACCCATCTATTCTTTCACTCAGAAACTGGTCTCCTTTGAACATCAGTACTCCTTTAAGGTGAAAATGGTTGTATACATGGAAAATGGAACACACTGCTATGTTGTCTATGTTTTGTCCTCCAATGTCTGTAGTCTCTTGACTACTCAAAAACTTAAATGGTGAAGAAGGGATAAATTAATCTGTTTGGAGAACACAGAAGCATTACAGAGCAATATGGCAAGAGGTTCACCACAGCAACAGTAAAGCCACAGAACACAAGTCAGAGAGAGATGTTTGTTGCTATACAAGAGTTTATTGTTATAATCTAATGCATAATGTGAAATCAAGTTCAAGTGAACGATGGTAAGGAAAAAAAAGAGGGCCTTGTAATTAAAAGGAATAATCACAGTTTACTAGATTAAACAACATTTTAAAATTGACTGCATAATTATTTTACAACTCTATGTCTTGTAAATATATTGATAGAATCTAGCAAAGAAATCGAAATACTAATTTCTTTAATTTGCAAAGATAGACTTGCTATTGTGTGTCATGACAGCTATCCCTGCTCCGGGCTAGTATAGCAACAAGCAAAATGGAAATACTGCCACCTTGTGTCTGAGCTGACATGAAACGTTACTCTAGGTGAAAAGCTCCAATTACGTTATCTGTACGTGTGTGAACAGCTCTTGAGACCCTAAACCTGAAAGGTTCCATGCACAGGTTTAGAATAAATATATGCAGGAAATACTGTACATAGAGTAATCATAGTATTGTATATAAGAACATGAAAATTTAGTCTAATCATTTATCACACAGGATGCTCAGGAAACTCAATTTTATACATGTATATTGGACTACTAGCCCCAGAGAAGTTAGCTGCAGCAATTGTAGCCATGAACTTGTCTTTTAAGACATGTTCTTATATTTTTATTCAAAAGAGAGCTTTTTTAATTATTATTTTAAGTGTGGTTAACTTATTCCAACAGAAATATCAGTGTTAATAGTTTGAGATAATGTTTAAAAATTAGTTGAGCTGTAAAGACAGTTCTATCAATTTTAAAATATTCCTGATTTAGCAAAATTTTAAAATGTAAAATAACCTACTTTAGAGGATGTAAAAAAATAGCTTCACACACACACAAAACGTATAATTAAATGATTGCATTTAGCAAATAAAGATAGTGTAATCTGTTTATTTTGCCATGTAAGGTGTTCTTTTATGGCAATGGTTTGACAATGTACTTCAGAGAAGGTAAACAGGAAAATTTAAATCAGCTCTTTTCAGTGACTCAGCTTTATTCAAACGAACGGTTACAGTCACAGTAGCCTTCAAAGTATTTTATTGCTATAAGCAAGCACTAAGCCAGATCCTAGTTTTCCAGTTAACTACACTGGGACCATTAATGCATATCTAATTTAGACATGAATTATTCAGCGCCCATTACTTGGGCATTATTAAAAACCTTTAGCAAGTCAGGTAAGTGGATAAGGGAAGATAAATGCATCTGCCACTCTATAAATGCACCACTTTTGCAATAGCGTAATTACATTGCTATGGGGAATGGAATATTTGCTGTTGACTTATAGTATAAAAACGTTATAAAAATATGTGAGGCTACATCAGCACCATAGTCACACTCAAGGTCAACCCTGACCATCACCCTTCCTGAGTCTGTCAAAGCTTGACTCTACTGTGAAGCTTGTTCCATACGCAAGCCCTTCAAGAAACCCACTCCTTTGCAATTTGAAATTCTTTGTTTTCAAGGCAAGCTGGCAAAAATTGAATGACTGAAGCTATGAAAGAGAGCAGCAATGGGGATTAATGACAGGAAGTCTTTGGGCTATTGAGGATTTTGTCTGAAGTCCTGAACCCACTTTAGGAGAGAGTATAGTTAGGGCCTTGAGCACTGACATTCAGAAAGATTCTGGCTGTCTTGCATTGAAGGCAAACTTAGGGGTTAGCAGCAGATGTTAGAACATCAATGGGATGGAGGTGAGACTGGGTTTTGGTATAACTTCAGAGTCTGTGCAGGCAGATCCAGAAGGCATAACATTCTGCCACAGTACGGTGGAAGTGGCATACCATCAAAAAGCCAGAAGTCTTGACAGCTCACTGGAGATTGCTTCTGGTCAGAAATTGTTCATATAATGAGATTATAGAGTAATTCTAGGGAACAGGGAGGTTTTTTTGTTTGTTTGTTTTGTTTTGTTTTTTAAATCATAGTAACTGCACTCCAATAAAACATTTAGCCACTTAAGTAAGCTGAAACTTAAATATTTAAGTTGACCACTTTTAGCGATTTCTGTTGACTTGTTCATAAATGCGTTGCAAAGTCACTGCTCTGTGAAATTCTGCCACTAGCATTACATATTACTGCCTTTAGCAAAAATACATTTTAATGGGAAATCCTGAACTGTGCCAGCAACTGGTAAATCTTGCGTGGTGTGTGGGGGATTCCATTAACAGCACAGATAAGGCTGCAGTTAAGCTGCAAAAGTTTAAAAGAATTAACCCATTTATTTTACTGAAGTAATAAATAATTAGAATCAGCTCAAGAGAACTGAAGTTCTTTACAGCAGTCAAACAAGTAGAGATTATTTTGACAATACTGTTTGAAAAATGTATTGCCATTTGACATCATTTATTCATATCACATGGCAAGGAATGGTAAAATATATCTTAAAGGAATCAAGAAACATATGTGCAAGTGCCTTTCTCAGTACTAAGCAGTAACATTTGTTTCGCTGTATGGTATCTACTTGAATAGCGTAACATTCCATCTACTGAATTAACAGGTAGCTGAAATATTACCCACTACTGTAAATAGAAATACTTATTCTCCACTATATAAAAATGAAATGTATTTGAATTACATCATAGTTGTAGGAAAATGTTTGGATGTCATAATCCAGTGCCAGTCACAAGAGAAACCCTGGTAGAGAGTATTTCATATTCTTGTATAATAAAGTGAGATTCATCTCACTTAATTTCAGGGGTTTTTTTTGTTTGTTTGTTTGTTTTTCTTCTGCTTACCTTTTTTTTGTTGTTGTTGTGTTTGCTTGTTTTGTTGTTTTATTTATTTTTATTGTCGATTATAAAAGAAGATACATATCTCCAGAGGGCAAGTCAGCGGAGAGAAACAAGGCAGAAAAATCAATTAAATTCTAGATGTTTGGCAATAGAGAAGTTTTGCCTAACACTTCAGTCTTCTATTTGGGACCTTGTTTCCCTTGACATTTCTGATAATTAAGTGCCAACTCAGCTTTTCTATGCATTGTACTTCTTTTTTTTTTTCCCTGTTGATCAAATCTCAACTACCCCACATATGTTAGGAAAGAAAGTTTGATCCTTCTTGTAGATATTTCAGGCTCTTTATCTTTCATACTGGCATGGAAAATGCCAATTCAGAGCCAGTTCTACTATGACTTACACAAATCATGTCTAATTCATTTAGCTCTTATATTACTCTTCTGAAAAAAAAAAAAGTAATATATGTCTCAGTAATTAGTACTTGTCTAACAGCTTAAGGTAAGTTAAAGTGAGGTTCCCATTTTCATTATGACTTCCTTTAGACAATGCAATAAGAACTATTTATTATGAACATGATAGACCAAGATGCCCATGAAAAATGTGAAAGGTCATTAATAATTCATTCCCACTTACTGTAGAAATCTTTGTCAATAGCATATATCTGCTATAATGTACTGTCTCATCTGCAATGTCAAACAATAGCAAGAATGACACTTGACTTCACCTGTTTCTTTGGCTATTGAGAGTAAACCCTGTAGGACAGGCCATGAGTTTTCCAGAGGTGTTGTGTAAGTTCCCTTCTGAAAATACAGTTGGAGAGCCTCAGTGTTTCAGGAGTTTTGGAAGTGTTCTCTATGAGTTTGTTCACAAGGTCTTTGATGTGGTGTACATTTTATCCTGCGAAATAACAGGGAGAAAAAAGACAAGTTCACATTGACTTGAAGATACTGCACAGAAAATTTTGATAGCAAGGAGATTTATTACAGATCTCCCTTGCCATATTGAGGTGGACAATTTCCATCTGGCTACTCCAAGAGTTCCTGAAATGGGAATGGCTGTCGTAAAGAGTTCCCCAAAGGTCTGAAAGGTCAGTAAGATTTTCCACTTTAAAAGAACTGAAACTCATTTCTCAATTGAGTGGCATATGACAAGGAAAAAACAAAACAACAAAACAAAAGCAAAAAAAAAAACAAACAAACAGCTTCCGTGTGTGTAGTTAAATGGCTTCAGACTTGATTTGTTGACATTTTGTTGGCTGATAAGAGGATACACCTAAGAATAAAATGCACATATGGGACATTTATTTGTCAAACCATCCCTGACAAGTGAAATTTCCCATTAGACTACAAATACAGAACAGCTGTGAAAACCTAGACAACTTATTATAAGCAAGAATAGGCTGAACTAGAAAATAAAAAGCAGTTATTTTGGAAATTAAATCTCAAAGCTCTAAATAACCTCATAGGAAAAAAAATTTTTAAGTTTAAGTTTTTTTATAGTAATCATATTTTTCTAAAATGAGGAATATGGTGTTTTTTGTTTTTGTTTGTTTTTTACTGGTGTCTTCAAAATTCAAGCTACAAACATCTTTTTATTTATTCAATACAGAGAAAAGATAATCAGTGGTAGTACATGCTATTATCTCACACTGTCACAAGTCCAAATGTGAGATCAAGTTATTCTGAAACATTTCAAGTATGCTTGTATGTAGCATGCAAGTTGTAACATCTTTTTCATGTTTTGGCTGTGTCAAAATGCAGACCTTAAGAACAAGTTTGAGTAAAATCTTCTGCGACTGAAAAAATATTACTCAAGATACTTGTTCTAAAATTTTCTAGATTGTGTGACTGGTTGTCTTATGCAAGCACAGTGGAAGGCATATATCAAACATTGTATAAGCAAGTTACAGTGCAGCACTCTTAAGCAAGTTGCTTGGAAGTTTGATTTCAGAAGCTTTTCTTTTCCAAATATAGCTTTCATATAACAAATTAAATGAAAGGTTTATGTAGTGATCTTACGTCAACAGAAAGGGATATATTTCAGCCACTGAAATCAACATAATTCCTCAGGTGGGTACTACAGAATAATTTAACACAATTGGTGGTCTGTGCTTAAGAAAAGCAAAACGCTAGAGCAGCAGGGATTCTGCAGGTCAGGAAACAGCGTGGGAAAACCTGCTGGTACTATATATGGCATCCTCATTTCAGTGAACAGTAATTTCAAACAGTCTTTTAAAGTCATCAGTAAATACATAAAACCTTTCATATGAATTTTAACTTTAGTCAATTAGTAACAGAGATGCGAAACAATGGATTATTTTATGTCTCACCTGAAGTCATTTGTAATTTCCAGAGCTAGTGTTCCAGAGCTAGCATACAGATATATCCTGTAAATAAAAGCATTAAAAGCATTTGGATACTTCAGAAACAAAATGTGTTGAAGTCATTTTTATTAATCCAGATCTACAGTGATAAGTCATATTCTCAGAAATTCTACAATTAAAATTAAAATATCACCATAACAATTATCAAAAATTGGGCTTCAAAGCTGTATTATATTTGGAGATTCTTTGCAGTCAAATTGCAATAAGATGTCAAGTTAACATTATATGTCTTTCAGTGTGAAAATTCATTTGAATTAAATACATTCTAAATCAGCAATTATGGTAGCTTGGCGTGATTAACATGAGTTAAAATGAATCAGAGATGAGGTTAATCACATAAAATACCTGAAGTATAACTTTTCTTACAAGGAGAAGTATCTCAGGAACTGACAGAAAAGTATAGAATAATCTAGCTTAAGAATTTCTCAAGAAATATGCTTATTTTTCATATACATTTTCACTAAAGTTCTCCTCTCCTGCTACACATATGAAAATGTCATCACAATAAAGGCAAAAGCTCAATATCAGAAGACAACAGGAGAAATAAATGAAGATAACCTACTCCTGTTACACTACAATATCAATTTCTTACCTTGCATCTTTATTAAGTACAGATCTACAACTTCTCCTTAGGTCTGGTGTTTGAAGCCAGGAGGTTAGATAGCCTTTACTCTTTCCAATAAGTCCAAGCTTGAATCTAGTATGTCAAATTAATATTGAAACATAGCACCACATTAGCTTTACACAGTAATATGATGAGTAGACAAAATCCTTCTTTTAGACTGTACTTTTTTGTTTGGATGGCATGTTTAGTACGAACTTCTAAAATAAAATACATAGATGACTTAAACTAGCTTACAGGGCTGTCTTTGTTCCTACCAGCATTTTACATTTATAGATTTATATAAAGTCATCTTTCTCCACAGGCTAAGAATTACAGAAATGCCAAGTTTTCTGCTTAACAAAACCAGTTCCCAAAAGGGCAAATGACTACAGGATCCAACTGCTTGCAAATTATTTCAGAAAAAAAAAAAAAAATGAGAGAGCAAAGAGAAGATGAGGTTTAATAACACTTCATATTTATCCAGGGATTCAAAACGTTGAAGTTTGTTAAATAAGAATGATAATACATTTCTGTGCTTTTAGTAAGCATAGACTGCTCAAAGGACTGAGCTAGCACTGAAAAGAATGAAAAACAAAACAAAACATACATGAGCGAAGGGACTTGCCCAAGGTCACAGTCAAGTCAGCAGTAGTGACAGTGATCAAGTGTATGTTGATAGAGAACAGTGTTCTGTGCCTACAAAAGGAAGGTATTTTCCCTGTTTTAAGGATCTACAGTTCATTACCCACAAGGGACTATATGAAGTTCTGATGCAGCTGTACTATAGTTCTGCTGATAACTTTAGGCAGAATATTTTCTCTGGCATTTATTTTTGTAGTATGAAAACCCAACTCCCCTTTACTTAGTAGCCATATACAGGATTTGAAATTTTCCACTAGCTAGTTTCAGTCTGTAGCAGTTCAAATTCGATACACCTTAATGTAAAATAACAGAAGACCTTCTGTCCTTTTGCTTCTTTCAGTTGGATTTATGCCATTGGGAACACCTCCCTCCTCCCTCTTCTTCTTCTTCTGACTTAAGATTGAACTAAAACAAACAAACAACAACAAAACCATAAAAAATCTTTGTACAACAATAATTCCAACTTTCTTTCTTTCTTCCTTACAATTACCTTGATTTATGCTTTGCAAATGTATGTTATTATTTACCAGGCACCATAACATTATTTACCAGGCACATAACAACACATAACCATAACATTTTATGTTTAAAGTATGTAAGGTAGTCATGGAGTCATTTATGCTGTAAGAAATCTTGACTTGCATGTGATCCACACTTGCAGCTCCCAGTTCCTCCTGATCTATTTCACTTGTGTATTGCTGTTTCCTAGTGCAAAACCACATAAAATACTGATCTGTTCTCTCCCACAGTCTGATCTACAATCTATTTCCTTCCACTGAAAACAAAGCCAAAAAAACCCACCCAAAATAAAAAGACAGATTTGCATCTGCCAAAAGCCCTGATGGGCATGGATGTAGATTTTTATTTATTTATTTTTTATTTTCTTTTTTTTACCTGCATTTTATCTTGTTCTCAGCATGTCAACTCCCTAACTTCCACACAGAAGAAAAATTATAATCTTCAAGCCCTTGCTTTAACTTTTTTTCATTCTGATCAGCTACCCACGTTTTTGTAGTGGGTTTATGTGGCAAGGTTTTGGTAGCAGGGGGCCATAGGGGTGGCTTCTGTGAGAAGGATCTAGAAGCTGCCCCATGTTTGGTAAGGGCCCCACTGCTGACCAGAGCTGAGCCAATAAGTGATGTTGTTTTGCGCCTCTGTGAGAGCATATTTAAGACAGGGAAAAAAATGCTGAGCCACACAGCAGCTGGGAGAGTGAGAGGAGTGAGGAACAGCCTTGCAGGCGCCAAGGTCAGTGAAGAAGGAGGGGGAGAGGTGCTCCAGGCGCCGGAGCAGAAGTCCCCTGCGGCCTGTGGTGAGGACCATGGTGAAGCAGGCTGTCCCCCTGCAGCCCATGGAGTACCACGGTGGAGCAGGGTTCCACATTGCAGCCCGTGGAGGAGCCATGTGGACCCCGTGGTACGGACCCATATCTGGAGCAGTTCTTGAAGAGCTGCTGCCTGTGGGCAGCCCACGCCGGATCAGTTCGGCAAGGGCTGCATCCCGTGGGAGGGACCCCACAGCACAGGGGACGGGAGTGACCAAGAAGGAGCGGCGGAGAAGAAGTGCTATAGACTGACCATAACCCCCATTCCCCCTTTCCCCTGCGCTGCACGGGGGGAGGAGGTGGAAGAGGGTGTATGGGGGGAAGGTGTTCTTGGTTTCTTTCCTTTGTCTCTCACTTCTCTAGCTTGTTAGTAATAGGTAATAAATCTTACTATCTCCCTATGCTGAGTTTGTTTTGCTCATCACGATAATTACTGCGCGATCTCCCTGTCCTTATTTCAATCTTTGAGCCCTTTTCATCATATTTTCTCCCCGTTCCTCTTTGAGGAGGGGGAGTGAGAGAGCGGTTGTGGTGGAGCTCGGCCGCCCACCTGAGTAAAACCACCACAGTTTTCTAGGTGATCTTTCACTTCTCCATGCTTTTGAATGCCTAATACTTTAATAGTAGTGATTCCAATCTATGCCATAGAAGGAGTTTGCTTTGGAACGTTCTATGATCCTTTTCACTGGTTATCTAGATCAGGAAAATGATCGGAACATAAATATTTACTTTTTTTTTTTTTTTTTTCCCTGTAGAAACCAAAATATGGAAGTGCTCTTTGCTTCATCAGTTTATATATAATACAACATAACTGTGCTATAAAGTAGAGTTAAAGCAGTTTTGCTTTAAATCCTGAAGGAGTGTAGTTACTAGCATCGTACTGAACCTACAGTCCATCAGCTCCATCCAAGCCACAACGATCATCATTTAAGAGATTTCAAAGCTTCTCGAGCAGGGGATACCATATAGAAATGTACCTCTCCCATCATACAAGGTTTTTATCCAGAGAACCTTAGTAAGTAGGAAGGATAAGTCCCCAAGACTCTTTGTTTTACTCCCTTGAATTATCCTCAAATCAACTCCAACATAGTCTACTTTTAGATCATCAGGATAATTCTTTCCAGTTTTCTTCACACTTAGACCACTCTCTTGTCTTGTGGTACCATATCTCACAGCAGTTCCCAACACCAAGTTCTGCCCAAAGCAATGCTTCCCCTTCCAATTAAATCAAGCAGAAAGCAGCTTTCCTGGTTGCTTATTCATTGGTACTAACATCTTTTCTCAGGTAAAATACATCTTCTGCTCTTCTGGAGCACAGTCCCACACCTGGAGAGATGACTAACAAGTCACAGGTGAACTCCCATAAGTGGTTAACCTCCCTTCTGACATTTCTGTGGTGTTCTAATTGAATTTCTATGCTGAATGCACACCTCATTGGTCTACTTTCCATTTTCGATCTTCTACTATGTGGGATATGTGACACTTCAAACATTAAATATGTTAGATGTTAGAAGTAAGGGCATGAAGGGGTAATTTCTATTACACAGTGTGCTTCTTTTACTTATCACATTTGAGATAGTAATAGTTTCATCTATTAATCTTCATGTACTCATGCAGATAGGGTGTATGAACTGAAGGCAGAAAAACAACTCTTGTACCTTGTTATCAGTAAATTATTATTATTATTATTATTATCATTATTATTATTTGTTTACATAGCTACACTACCATTTTTTTCTACTGGGGAGCTGCAAGTTGCGTTCTTTCCTCCTGGTGCAGTTTTGAGAAGTAAGAAAGGAGTGAAAAGGAAATGAAAAAAGGTGATCTTTTAGTGTCTGTTCCCTAGATTTTCTGGCAATCACCCATATAAATCATACAACACTGCCAAAATGGAAGGCTGACATCATTTTATATCAAAGTCAGTGTTTTTGTTCCTCAGGTTTTTAGAAAATGGTTCTGAGACACGCCTAAAACAATTTATAAGGGAGATTTGCTTTGAATAAGAAAATTCAAAATATTTCCCTTGCAGACTTATAATTTTTCTCACACACCCATGTTTTCTCTGGATTCCTCAGCTTCAGATATATACTGGATCATCAGTTGGAAATAATTTCATTTCTCTCAGGGCAGAATTTTTGACATTTCTCCTCTTTTGCCTTGAAGTATGTCTTTGCAGCACTAGCTGTGATTTAACAGTGTTACATTAAGGAAAAAAGACTTTCTGAAGATAGTGAAGAATGATATTTTCTCTCAGAGTTAAAACAAGCAAATGCCTGCCTGAATTTTATTTGTTACTTGTGGCTCAGACTTGACCCTGCTGAATCTTGTGTATTTGCATATTTACAGGGCTTACCCTGAATTTGATTTGGCTACATGGTATTTGCTTTGTTTTGTTTGGATGTCAATAGACATACATTGAGATGATAGAGAAAATAATGCATATCATATCATCAAAAATATGTTATAGATAAAGTATATGGAGATCATGAAATTGATATTTGTGTTGAATTTCTAAACTCTTTGAATAAACTTTACTTACATGTTAAATAGGTAGAATACTTGAAAATATAAAGTATGTAGTATAAAGTCAGTAACATTCTTTTGAAACATGATTTTGTTCTTGTTATCAGCATGGCTTATATAATTGGAATTAGTACAAAGGGGGAAAAGGATTCACTAGGGAAACAACAGTTAAGAAATATGTAAGTTTTTTCTATTTAGGATGGAAATAGGAGGAAAAAAGTGAGGTTGAAAATAATCAGTTACAGAAACAAAAGAGGAATTTCAGCCTAAAGAGAATTTTTCTGGCACTTTTTTTTTTTTTTAAACATAGAAAATATTAAACTATACTTGATACCACTTTTGAACTTGCTCCAACTGCAGAAGCTATCTCTTGAGTGTTTCCATAGGACTCCACAGCTTCTGGTCTTAACAAAATAGGGAGAAGTTCTCATTTAAAGATGTTTCACACATGAAGTCTATATACTCTCCAACAAAGTCTATGTGAATTGAGACTTGAGGGGGTTAAATACAAGATGTCTTGGAGTTTATTTTTTAAGTCAGAAAAAAACTTTAGAAGTATAAAACTTCGTAACATAAAACTTCATGAAACTCTATTTAACCTTTGAGATTATGCTTCCATTAAGGTTTCTGTTTCCTCTTCACTCTTTCATTCATTCATTATGCCATAATGAGCTATTTCTGAGGCATAATATGAATGTGCCCGTTCTTAATCTGTACTGTGATAGAAAAACAGAAGGAAAATAACACTGTATGATGCAATTCATTTTCAGTATTTTTTTCTACTATCAACCCTCTCCCATCTCATTTGAATTTCAGAGGAGAAAAGAAACACAACAGCTGCCTTCCCCTATTCGTGATGTCTTGGCAGATTCAGATTAGTGGAAAACTGTGCAACCTGCCTACTCTTATTAACTCTAAGGGACACAATGACTTGGTCTTCTTGTAGGCAATTTCTCTAAGAAACATAGGATGGAAAAGATAGTGGGGACTACGTGTTGTTTCCTAAAAAGATTAAGGTGAGAAATTCTGGTGTGATAGTAGAAGGTATACTGAAGTAATCGTTACCATTCTGGAGCTTGTCTGGGTTATGGTGCAAAGCATCTACATGTCAGACTAGAAACTGTAGTTGAATTACTGGCATGTGATTTCAGCTTTTCGAGTTTGTTTGACTGTCTTAAAATATAATAATAATAGCAATAAAAATCTAAACATACCTGGATTAAATTTTGATCAAATCAAGGAGCATTTGGACAATGGTCTCAGACATATGGTTTGATTTTTGGGTGGTCCTTTGTGGAGACGGGAATTGTACTTAGTGATCCTTGTGGGTCCCTTCCAACTCAAGATTCTCTTTTCCCTTCCTATTACTAAGCTAGGTTCAAATGCTTTTGTACATTATTCATCTGCTACCAAGGATTTGGCTCCGACAGGTTATTTCATCCAATGCAACCATTTCACTTGTAACTGCTGCTTTAATTTCCATTACCTTTGGAGAGCTATTTATGTACTGCTAATGTAGTTAACTGTTAATGTTAGTTCTTCCTCATTTCCACTACAGAATATTAATGCAGTTCAAGGGGAAAACTAATTTAATAGCATTAGGCATTTTGGGAATGTATAAATAAATGAAGGACAAAATAAATTAGAAGATGAACCTGGAATGCATGGGTAATTAATACCAGGTATATATATTTTTTCTCATCTGGGAGAAGAAAGGGTGCTGAAAATGTCATTGCATTTTATATATCAGTATTTTTCATTTTTCCTCTGTCTGAAGGGAAGACACTGATGATCTGTTAAATCAAGTAGGGAAAGAATAGATATGAAGATATTTCAACACTCAGTTCAAATCTCTCTATTATTCTTGGCAATAACTACTTCTATAACTAGGCTTGAAAGGCATTGTATGAGAGAGTATAACGACATTTCTTGGTTTAGTTTCCATAGCCCTTGGATTCTGCTGAAGGCTTCTTAACTCCTTGGAGTTTAGGAAAGACTGAAATTGTCTGAAAAAAAAGACACAGGCCCAATGTGTTCCACTAATACCAGTGAGAGGTTTTGTTCAACTTCTTCCCATACCAGGACCCTTGGAACATCTATATTTATTGACAAGCTGATGGCATTCATTATTCTAAATATATCTGTAAGTCTAAACCCTCTGATACCAGGTGATTTCCTCAGTCTTGAAGTCCATCTGGCAGGATCCACTCAACGGATATAATTTATACTTGATTTCAAGAAATTCACCTCAAAGGAAATTTTTCCACATACACTTACATAAATAAGGGGTGTGGATTACTTCTTTCTGTAATTATCTTGAAAGGCTGTTTTTTCAGAATCAGATAGCTTGGTTATCTTTTTGGCTATCTTTTCCTTCGCTATATTCATCAATATTCTCTATTTTTGATTAAAGCAGTTTCAGTGTCTTATAATTTTGTGTTTACATTTGTATTTCATTCTTAAGTATTCCTAATCTAGCTTTTACAGAAGACAGAATCTTCTCAAAAGTTAATATGTCTTCAGAATTTTTTTCCAGTTTAACTGGTAGAAAATCTTTAGGAGCTGTGGTTTGGAGAGACCGCATGCTGCCGCATTGCTGAATCTAACCTGAGACTCCCATAGGTCAGTTTACTTTGAAGTTAGAGTTATTATCTAATCTTTCTCTCTTTTTTATTATTTTTTTAATTTTTATTTATTTATTTTTTTAGCTCTCTGTTTTGTTCATTCGCAAAGTAGTAGGTATTATTTTTCCCAAACTAAACAATGTTTTTTAGGACCTGAGATGTGTTAAAGGAAGAAAAGTTATTTATTTATGCTTCACCAAATCCAGCTAATAAAAAAAAAATAAAAAAAAAAGCTCCAGCAGGTGAAATTTTGGACTCAATCATCACTCTAACAACATATACCTGAAGATGGTGAGGGTATCCAAATTTGAACAGTACACGTGAAGACTAGGATGAGGCTAGTATATAGATATATCATATATATTGTAGAGCCCACATATATATTTTTATCTCTCTATATATATTCCTGCAGAGTTGCATGACTCTGCAGGAGAAGAGACAATATAATAGCAGACAATATAATAGTTTACATGTATATGTGTAATACCTACTATTTGCTTTAAATGGCCAATAATAATAAAAACAGCATGTTTTGCTGAGACATCATGTGGGAATGGCACATTTTTATGAATTAGTGAGCTGCTGTCAGAGCATGTTCATGACCTTTTAGATCAACAAAATATTGTGATTTGGATGAATTAGTGGTAGGCTGCTAAATGAACTTAGTGCACCTATGTTTCATTTGCTACCATTAAAATATAAATTTGTGCTTTTTCTCTTTTCTAGCAGTTATAAGCATATGTGATTCTAGCTTTCTAAATCATATCTATTGGTTACATACTTCAGGCCCAGCTACTGTACACATATGGATTAAATTACTTATTGGGACACTGGTCAGATCTCAACTGTGATGTGACGATTATCAGATGTTTTTTACCCTTCTCAAGCACAAAGGCCTGAAGTATATATTAAGCCATAAAAATTCTATTTAGGGTAGTGTTAAAGTTCTGATAAATTCCTAGCAATGTTCAAGAAGATGAAAGTTGAAGCTGTTGATGACCAGAAGTTACTATGAAAGAGTAATCCTTACTTTCCAAAGGCAATATCTTAAAATCTGACAAAGTGGCTCCTAAGAACTGACCTCATAAATTGCATGAACTTCAGACATATGCATTTTCACGGATATCAGGTATTCACAAATAATAGGCTTGCCATGCTAGGAAAATTATTTTAAAAACATTAAGAAAATTGTAACTATTTAGGAGTTGAATGAATACTTTCATGAAAAGATTGTTTCCGGTCATAATGTTGATTTGATATTTTGAAGAATTTTTAAAATGAAAAACGTGTTTTCTCTTAAAAATGTTAAATTGTACAGAGGAAAAAGGGTTTTATTTCCATGATGTAGATGTTTTTAAACCATGATGTAGCTTTAAAAAAAAGCTATTATTCATGCACTTTTATCCAATTTCTAAAATTTTGATTCATTATTATTTTTCATTTCAATTTTTTAAACAAATCTTGTTGTTGTTTTTGTTGTTGTTTTTTCCATGACTCCTAGCTAAAATGTATGTTTTATTTCTCAGTGAAAACAACAGCAAAAAAAACCCTAAACTTTCACTGTTTTTATCATTCTTCCTTGTTACTGGCATAAATTGATTAACATCTATGTTATTTTAATCAACACTTTTCTATTTATTTTTTTTCCTTTTTCCTTCTCCGTAATATTCCAAAATATCATGAATATTAAAACTTTTGCAGAGTAAAACTTACCCCATCCATGTTCCAACATGAGATATGTCTTTTGCTACAGATTTTTTAAAAATTGAATTTAGTGGCAAAAAAAAAAAGGAAGATGAATACAGACTGCAAATATTCTATAGTGATTAAAAAAAAAGAAATCTAGAAGGTGTTCTATTTTAAATCTTTGACAGAAAGTGTATTGAGGAATTCAAATGCGTTAATGATGTTAATTTTTCTATTTGTTTGGTTCATTTTACCACAAGAGCTCTATATAAAAGTTTCTAGGTTTTGCATTTAATTAATAAACTCTGGTCACAATTATCCATGAAACAGCTTGGATCTATGAAACTATTGTAGTCAGAGAAGAAATTTGCTTTAAGCTAAATTTAGTTTTAGTGGAACTATGTTGATGATGTTCTTCCACTGATCACGTACATATGTAGTTACAAGTAAACTTGCAGACTAGTGCATCAGCTGCAAGTATGTGATCTGCAAATAGTATAATTTTGGTTGGCCTTTGCTGTTTTAAGGAGTAGAACTGCATGAAGGAAAATTCTTTCTTCGTTTGAGATATTACTGAAGAACCTATAAATCAATTTTGAAAACCCATGAGATACTTAGTATTCATACCGACTTAGGTGAAGTTTTGTTGGCTATTGTAACGGTCGTCTCCAAAATGGCTGCTTCTTTGTTACATAAAAATAAGGCCAATACCTTGAATATGAGGTGAATTTGTGAAATGAAACTTCCTGAAAAAATCTGAAAAGAACCATGTCTTTGGCAATTACATATTCAAAGAGTGTAGTTCATCTAAACAGTGCACATCATAGCAGTGAAAATTGCTGTATTAATACAAACCAAGTATGATCTGATATGATCTATGTTAATGTATACACTATGAAAGAAGTCATAAAACATTTTCATCCTAAGTGGCCCACAGCTGCATCAAGATTTGTAAGTACATATATTTAAAAGTTACTCTAATCGAATGTGTATTTCTGGTTCCTTAGCTTGTCTGAGTTATGAAGGTCACGACTCAATATGTTTAGAAGAGTACATTTGGAGAAAAAAGTATTTGTTACGAAAAGCAAAACCAGATAAACAGAAAATATAGAGGATGGTGTTAAATGGTTGACATGTAGCGCTATGACACTCTTTGTGTCCTTTATGTGAAAGTATTTATATACAAATTCACAGTATAGATTGGATAAGAGGCTCAACAGTAGATGAACAGATAAGGTGTAATTTATAAATACCCACTGGAGAAGGGCCTACATTTACTTCCACTACATGAGAAGACAGACCTAAAACATAGGTCTCACAGATTTGTGACATGGGGGCAGACCACAAAAAAAAAAAAAGGTTTATCATGCTTCCTGTCCCCGTTATAAGACATTAGCACTTTGTGAATATGGCAGGAAGTACAGCACCAAGGTTGTTTTGTTGTTCTTGTTGTTGGGTGTATTTTTTTTTTTTTACTGTTTCCTCAATGCTACATATCACATTCAAGGAACCAGAGAGAAATGTTCTTCTGTGTGAACGCAGCTCAGTGCTGTAAATTCACATCTCTGCAAGGTGAACTGCTGCAGAGGAGAGGAGGGCTCAAGACCTCCTTTCATATTACGTTTGAGCTTACAGCATACACTGCAGAGGAGAATACAAAGTCCTCTGCACAAAAGCCATGGTAGAATATGGTGGAGCTAGGGTGCCAAAACAAAGCACACAATATTCTCAATGTGGCATATTAAAGGGCAATACAAAATTTCTTTAAAAATATTATAAGCTTGAATTTTTAGCAGTTGAAGCTGAAAGATAAAATCCCAGTTCCACTAGCAGCAATATGAATGCCACTGTTGACTTTATTGAGGCCAGATTCCAGCTGTTGTGTATTGCGACTTACTGAAGTTATGTTGATTTGCACCGGTTGAGGGTTTGGCCCAGACTGGCTAAGCATTGCCAGGTATTGTACTATGTGCTATTGTCCACTGGGGATAGGGTTAATCATCAACTTGCTTTACAGGTGAAACGGTATCCACCAAAAGGTCAGAAACTCCTGTCGCTACCAGTCCTAGGTGAATTTTAGAGACTGCTGTAAAAGTACCTTAATGAATTGCAGAAGACAATATAATAACCCATATGGACGTTTTACAGCAAAGGAGAATATATTACCTTCATATCGAAGAACATATGATGGATTATTTTTCCACTCCTTTACTGCAGTATCTTTTCTTTTTCAGTAGTTGAAGATAATTTTGAACATTACTTCATTTAGTTTTGAGGCCAGACTTTAACGGTGTATGAATGTGATACAGTCATAGCTCCTTTGTATAGATGATTTGATACCGAATAGATTCAGCATTGGTTCTAATAATTCAGATTGGCCTTTGATAAAACTCATTCAGTACTTAGGAGTACTATATATTTGCATCATTCAAAACAAACAACTGGAGTTGGGTGGCAAAACTTTTCCTTAAATACCATGGGTTTGCTCCATTATTAGGAATCTAATTTCCTTGTCCAGAACATTTCTGATCTGTTCAATGTGGGACTTGGAACTCTTGACACATCCCTTCCTGCCTTCACTTGAACCATAAAGAATTGTGTGCAGTGATGTAGGAACAACACTCCATTTCTGAAAGCCTGCTTTGCCTGTGGCATTGTAGAATTTGCCCCAATTATCCTACGAAGGGAATGACAATCATGTGTTACCTAACTTTTTATCCATTACAAGTCCTTTAAAAAAGATGTCCCTTATACTTCGTTGTTCTTGGTTTCTGACTCTAACTGAACTATGAGTTGAAGACCAAATATCATAGCTGGAAGAATTTAACTGTGAGACTATCCAAGAGAAAACAATCTTTTTAGGGGACATTACCTGATTTCCCCATGTCTTTTCTGCCTTGCCATGGAACATTATATCCAACCATAACAGTCCCAACTGTCCAGGCAGAATCACCACGTCAGACATTTTGCAGACCTTCCTGCAGGCTCCAGGAGCCTCTAAGGCCAGCTGCATTCACAGCCTCAATGGAGAGAGGAAGGGTTGTTGTCACACGTATTATAAGTACAAAGTGCCTCTGGGCACTTCAGTTCACAGTTCTGGCATCTTCCCAGAGCTCTCTAACTACAAGAGCAGAAGGATTTGTTACATAACGTGTGCAGTAGAACTTCTTGTCTGTACATGCAAGATGGACTCCATTTAATAACTCCTCAGAGAATTTGTATATACTTTTATTAGAACAAAAGACACCCAACAATGCAAACAATCTCATTTCATGAAACTATTGGGTGCACATCATAGCTCTTAAATATCAAAATTAATGAAGAAGAAAACATACTAAGTAGGACTGATGCATATTCTTAGGTTAATTTTGGGCTCCAGTGTGGTACTGTAGGAAATGCAGTTGTCTGAACTGTAATATAAAATGCCAGTGGTCACCATTCAAAAGTCTGGCTTTACTCCAAAGTATGATGACTGAAGTTTTATTGGTATTCTGTACTGGGAAGCTTTGCAGAATCTTAAATGCCATTATAAATGCTGACTTTGAGTGGTTATTTCAATAACAGAACAGACAATTATGTGTACAATGGGAAAAACAGAAAGGATTCTAATGCTAGAGGAGGGAAATGAAAAACATTATGAAGTTATGCAAAGGTTAGATTGGAAAGATTCCCTGAGTATTTAATTATGATGTGCAGCTGTTTTTTTTTTCTTCACAATTTGTGTTAAAGACTGACAAAAAGAAAAATGTAAGTTCAGAATATAGGTACTGCAGATTGGTTTAAAAGACTGTTTTAAGTAGATCTATTAACCTGTCTTGAAAGGAATATAAAATATGGTGTATAAAAGCTGGAAATAGCAAGTGATGGAGTGCTCTGAAAGAAACATGAAGAGATCAATTATCACTGTATGTGAGACAAGCTTTACAGAACAAGAGCATAACTATATTAGGTGATTCTCACATCATTTTATGCTGAAGTATATATCAGAAAGTTAGATGGTGGCTATAAAAAAAGAATAAAGGTCTACACCACATCAAAAACTTTATTTTCTATTTGATGGTAAAATTTACTTGAAATGTAAGAAAGTTCTGATGGATACAAATAAGTAGACCGGGAAATGTGTGTGGAGTAGAAAAAGCAAAATCTTAAACAATATTTTGCAGTGCTTTAAATCTCATGATGTGATTATAATAGCCATAACATATAATATTGTTTCTGGTAGAAGATACCAGGTCCTTCTGAAAGCAAGAAATTTGTGGGCATTCCTAAATACTTAATAATATAAACTGATAATGTTTCAAATTCATGAAGTCTTAATAGAAGCAATGGCTATATTAGTGATGTTATCCTTGACACAGGTAAGATAGGTGATAAACAGATTAACAGTTTTTTACATATATTTTTCAGAAGGACTTTACAGGATCAAGAAACATGATTGCCCTTTTGCAATCAACAATCTGAAGCATGAAGAAAACATCAGATCTGATGATGGTTGGACAGTAAATCTGCAGCAAAGCTGGGAGCAAAACATAGGGTTACTGACTCCCAGCTTGGGACTCTAACTGCATAAAAATATAACCACTACATGAAATCAAATTCCTACGTTACCCTGCACTGAGAGAATCAGAATAGTAGCCATCAGACAACCATTATATTTGTACATAACTTGATTTTATAGGTTCTGGTGTAAATCTTCTTTATGGACTTGCAATAGAGTGAAGTTAGCGGTGTCTCAGTGGAGCCTGTGAAAGTGCTGTTAGATCAGGACATAGCATAGAATAATGGAATAATGACACATGTTTGAGGTAAAACACAGCTTTCTGAAGTAGTGTAGGATGAAGGAATAATTTGTTGCAGAATGAGTACTTAGAGAGAACATTTTGATTGCTTGGAATGATTCCAAAAAAGCAAACCTTTTTTTTTTTCTCTGATAAAAAAAATAATAATCCTGCCATAAATCTTTCATTAAGAATTTTATTATTGTTTATTATATATTTTAATCTTCGGTGCACTTTAATAGTGTTCTCTTTGATGCTCTTCTCCAGTGATAATCAAGCAAAAGTTACATAGTATTGCAACAAATCAAAAAAGGCCCCTAAACGAACACCAAATCTTCATGCACTCATTTCTTGCATAAACTTCCATATCAGTATCCAGAACCTCTCAAACTGTACCTTCAGTCTATTGGAGAGAAGCAGGCTATACCAGGTTCAGTCAGGTTTCATTAAGTGGTGACTGTAACACCACCAGGAAGTTGATAGGACAGCCAGGCCTTTGCTGAGTTTTTGGAACACAGTATTTCAGTAGAATGATGCTGGGATTTAGACAAAAAATATGTTACTGATCTTGTTCATCATCTGTTTCTCAAGAAAATGGCTTATTCTACTGCTCCCTCTGCTATATATATATTTATATATATATGTTCTATTTTAATCAGTACCATTTCTAAACTGCATTTCACACAGAATCACACAGAATCATCTAGGTTGGAAGAGACCTCCAAGATCACCCAGTCCAACCTCTGACCTAACAAGTCCTCCACTAAACCATATCACTAAGCTCAACATCTAAATGTCTTTTAAAGACCTCCAGGGATGGTGACTCAACCACTTCCATGGGCAGCCCATTCCAAAGCCTAACAACCCTTTCAGTAAAGAAGTTCTTCCTAATATCCAATCTAAACCTCCCCTGGCGCAACTTTAGCCCATTCCCCCTCGTCCTGTCACCTGGCACATGGGAGAATAGACCAACCCCTACCTTGCTACAGCCTCCTTTAAGGTACCTATAGAGAGCGATAAGGTCACCCCTGAGCCTCCTCTTCTCCAGGCTGAACAATCCCAGCTCCCTCGGCCACTCCTCATAAGACTTGTTCTCCAGACCCCTCACCAGCCTCGTCGCCCTTCTCTGGACTCGCTCGAGCACCTCCATGTCCTTCTCGTAGCAAGGGGCCCAAAACTGAACACAGTACTTGAGGTGCGGCCTCACCAGAGCCGAGTACAGGGGGACAATCACTTCCCTAGCCCTGCTGGCCATGCTGCTTCTTATACAAGCCAGGATGTTGTTGGCCTTCTTGGCCACCTGCGCACACTGCTGGCTCATATTCAGCCGACCATCAACCAATACTCCCAGGTCCTTCTCTGTCAGGCAGCTTTCCAACCACTCTTCTCCCAGCCTGTAGCGCTGCTTGGGGTTGTTACGCCCCAGGTGCAGGATCCGGCACTTGGCCTTGTTGAACTTCATACAGTTGGCCTCAGCCCATTGCTCCAGCCTACCCAGATCCTCCTGCAGAGCCTTCCTTCCCCCGAGCAGATCGACACACGCACCTAACTTGGTGTCATCTGCAAACTTACTGAGGGTGCACTTGATCCCCTCATCCAGATCATCGATAAAGATATTGAAGAGGACCGGCCCCAGTACTGAGCCCTGGGGGACTCCACTAGTGACTGGCCTCCAACTGGATTTGACTCCATTCACCACAACTCTTTGGGCCCGGCCATCCAGCCAGTTTTTAACCCAACGAAGCGTACGCCAGTCCAAGCCACGAATAGCCAGTTTCTTGAGGAGAATGTTGTGGGAAACGGTGTCAAAAGCCTTACTGAAGTCAAGGTAGACCACATCCACAGCCTTTCCCTTATCCACCAAATGTGTCACTTTGTCATAGAAGGAGATCAGGTTCATCAAGCAGGACCTGCCTTTCATAAACCCATGCTGACTGGGCCTGATCGCCTGGTTGCCCTGTAAGTGCCACGTGATGACACTCAAGATAATCTGCTCCTTGAGTTTCCCTGGTGGTGATGTCAAACTAACAGGCCTGTAGTTCCCCGGGTCTACCCTCTGACCCTTCTTGTAGATGGGCGTCACATTTGCTAGCCGCCAGTCGACTGGGACCTCCCCTGATAGCCAGGACTGCCAATAAATGATGGAAAGCGGCTTGGCCAGCTCCTCCACCAGTTCTCTCAGTACCGTCTGGTGGATCCCATCCGGCCCCATCGACTTGTGTACATCCAAGTGCTATAGCAGGTCGCCAACCATTTCCTCGTGGATAGTGAGGGCCACATTCTGCTCCCCATCCCCTTCCACCTGCTCAGGGTACTGGGTATCCAGAGAAGAACTGGTTTTGCCGCTAAAGACTGAGGCAAAGAAGGCATTAAGGAACTCAGCTTTTTCCTCATCCTTAGTAACTAGGTTTCCCCTCGCATCCAGTAAAGGATGGAGATTCTCCTTAGTCCTCCTTTTGGTGTTGATGTATTTGTAAAAACATTTTTTGTTATCTTTAACAGCAGTAGCCAGATTTAGCTCCAGATGAGCTTTGGCCCTTCTAATTTTGTCCCTGCACAGCCTCGCAACAGCCTTATAGTCCTCGTGAGTGGCCTACCCTCTTTTCCAAAGATTGTAAACCCTCTTTTTTCTCCTAAGCTCGAACCACAACTCTCTGTTCAGCCAGGCCGGTCTGCTTCTGCGTCGGCTCGTCTTTGGGCACGTGGGGGCAGACCGCTCCTGAGCCATTAAGATTTCCTTCTTGAAAGGTGCCCAGCCTTCCTGGACTCCTCTGCCCTTCAGAACCTCCTCCCAAGGGACTCTGCCAACCAGTGTCCTGAACAGCTCAAAGTCAGCCCTCTGGAAGTCCAAGACAGTGGTTTTACTGGTCCCCTTCCTGACTTCGCCAAGAATAGAGAACTGAACCATTTCGTGGTCACTCTGCCCAAGACAGTTTCGACCACCACATCTCCCACCAGTCCGTCACTGTTTGTGAACAGAAGGTCTAGCGGGGCACCTCCCCTGGTAGGCTCTCTAACCAGCTGCATCAGGAAGTTATCTTCCACGCTCTCCAGAAACCTCCTAGACTGCTTTCTCTGGGCTGTGTTGTGCTTCCAGGGTATGTCTGGGAAGCTGAAGTCCCCCGCAAGAACAAGCGCTGACAATTTTGCAACTTCTGCCAGCTGCCTGTAGAACTCCTCATCCATCTCCTCATCCTGGTTCGGTGGTCTATAACAGACCCCCACCAGGATGCTTGCCTTGTTGGCCTTCCTGCTGATCCTAACCCACAGAGACTCAACCTTATCAGTCCCAGCCTCAAGTTCTACAACATCAAAACACTCTCTAATATAGAGAGCCACACCACCACCCCTTCTGTGCTGCCTGTCCCTTCTGAAGAGCCTATAGCCAGACATTGCAGCACTCCAGTCATGAGAGTGGTCCCACCACGTTTCTGTGATGGCAACCAAGTCATAGCCGGCCTGGTGCACGATGGCTTCCAGTTCCTCTTGTTTGTTACCCATGCTGCATGCATTAGTGTAGATGCACTTCAGTCGGGCCATTTCCTAGCTCTCCATATTAATTGGTTCGCCATAAGTAGCTTACAAGAAAGAATCTTTGTTGTTTTGTTGTTATGTTTGACTGTAAAGCCTTTCTGAATAATATCACATTGAAATAAGCAGAGGCATGAACCCTTGAATGAACATATTAATTCATAAAACCCAACTAATTATGAAGTATGAATTATTCGGCAACTGGTGTGACCTGATTGGCTGTTTGTTATATGCAATTCAGTATACCTCTAAGATAAAATACTTAAAATGAACTTCATACTTAAAGCATCATTTTAGACCCTGAAGTCACATTGAAGGCTCACTGCTTTTGTTGAAATTACGTTACTGGTATCATTATAAGTAAATTTCTTTCTGCCTTTAAAATTGTGTAAGTTCTTGCTAAAATAATTAAAGCAATAAACTAAAAATAAAAAACTCCTGCTGTTTGAACAGTTTCATCTTCTTACTAGGATGGAATGACATCTTGGTTAATTGACACTTTTGAATTAACATAATTCATAAGAAACTGAACCATAAGGAGCGTGGGCTGGATTTTTAATATAGTTTTTAGTCACAATTGATTTTTCTCAAGTAAAACTCTCTAGCGTTATTGTTTAGCTTCTCACAGGTGAAATCAGTGAAGATCTGTTTTTGAGTTTTAGGTAGTTGTTTCACTTTTTTGTGTTCTGAATAAGAAAGTCAGAAAGCTGCTGGTCTCTTTTCACACAGGCCCCCCCCCACTACCAAACCTTGCCACCTATACCCAAAACACACTAAAATTGAAAGGATACCCTTACATCTCTTGTTTGAAACATGTACAAAAGTGAGATTCCTAGTATGTCTCCTATGATATGACAGATTTTTGAGAATAAAGTGCTGTCTCAGAAAAATATTTGTTATACTACTGTGGGAGCAGGTGGAATATATGTTTCTGTAGAGGAACAAGTAGTGCATTTTTTGTTCCAGTACAGCATCAGTTCCAGTACAAGCACCAGCTCAGATGAAGAACTTTGAAACACGTTTCCACCCCTCTTGGTGGGGAGGGCAGATATGGAGCATAAACTGGTCTGAACTGTTCTGGGATAGGGGCCCTCTGTGTATCCTATTGTCTCCTATGCAATCATATGCACCACTCTCAAAGAAGACTTAAGTTTTCCACTTAGCGTGGGATTAGGGCATTCCTTATGGACACCTGCACTCTTGCATTCTCACCTGCTCTTCTTGAATCAGAGTTTCTTTCCTCTTGATTGCCCAACTCAGAGGCTTGGTGATGCCCTTATTTGTTCAGCCTCAAAATCATAGATTCTTTTGTGCAGAAGAACCTGTTTTCAACAGTAGAGTTGTTTTGGGGCCATCCTAAACTATGTGACACAAGCTTTTTGAGGGGGAAGGAAGAAAGTGGGTTTTGATAATAGACGTTGAAATTCCTGACAGAAGCATAAAACTCTGCTCAGCGTTGCTTACTGGTGAGCTTGGGTATCCACTTACAGTATGCTGGCTGCTCTGAATTTCCTATTGTGGTTGCTAACTCAACTGTGGTTGTATGAGCTGCCTAAAATTCAGTTGTTGCAACACAACCTCACAGTAGTGCTTGGAGTCAATAAACCTATTTGAAAACTTACTCTTCTGTCACATTTGAAGCAAGGACTTGAATCCAAATTGTTTAGATCCTCAAAGACTACTTCAGTTAATAATCTACTGGATGTTCTATTTGCTTCTGTTGTTGTTTTTTGTTTGTTTTGGTTGTTGTTATTGTTGTTTTCCTGGATACTGTATAAACAATGAACTATTAATTGTATATTAATTGTAGCAGAAATTTCCATCTCTCTCCTAGGCCTAAAGAAATATCCTCATCATTGAACTATGGTATTTAAAACTTGCAATTTCTTCTCTGGCCACAGGAAAACTTAATTATTTTATAGAGAAAATTCAACAGAAGATATTAAGGGAGTCCTGAATATCCAACAGACACTTGAGATACAGATATGCTATCCTAAGCAGCTCTCAGACAGGATAAGTTAATGAATTATTGCTTTTAGAAACTTCCTAGAATTAAGGTACCCAAACTTTGGAAGCATTAGAAAGGAAAATTTGTGCAATCCTGTTGTCAGGAAGGTAGGTCTGTATAGAATTGTTGATATCAAATAATAATTAATGTGCCTCAAGATATCAAAATGATCTAGTTGTCAAAGTTGGAAGCTGAGTAACTATGATCTTTTGTAACTCTAGTCTTTGTTAAAGCATATGCAGACTGGTAAAAAACTTCCCTAAAGTGTGTAACATATATCTACTGCTACCACAAGAAATTAATATTTTTTGGACATTGTAGAACTTTCTAAATAAATGTCTACATCAAAACTTTTTCCTGTACATTCTGCCTAACTATTCCCCCCATGAATACTTGTATCATTCAGATGCTAGGAAAAAAGAAAGTTATTGGACTTTTCTATGTTTGTCATCTAGTTTCCATACCAGGTAATGGACATCACTTCCAATGTTGTGATCACACACTCCTTTCTCTTAAACAGTGTTTAATACTTGCTAAATATATATATATTTTTTTTTCTCTTGTATGCCCTATATAAATCAGGTTTATGTAAGAAAAGGCCATCTCTTAAGCTTAAAGAAATTCAAAAATTTCTATTTTTCCACATACAATTATCATGTGGGCTAACTGAAAAGAACAGTGAAAATAACAGGAAGAAGGAACTGAAAAAGAGTACTAGTGAGAATGTTTCAAGAAAAAAAAGAAAAAGACCATGGCATTGTTATGAACTGCAAGCACATAAAATGCTGCTATGAAGAAGAAAGAAATAATAAGTTCTCTGTTCCTAGAGAGGACAGAAAAAGAATTAATAGGCTTGAGTTACAGCCAGGAAGATTTAAGATAGATAGTAAGTAAAATTTTCTAACGACATGGATCATGACACACTGGAATAGATTGCCTGAAGAGCTTTTGGAGTTTCGGTCATTGGAAATCTCTAAGGACAGGTTAGATAAACATCTATCAAAGTTGACAGGTACAGTTGATTCTGCCTGCAGGGGAAGAATAAAGTAGATGACCTTCTGAGGTCTCTTCCAGCCTTATTTGTCTCTGATTCTGTGATAGGTAGCAGTTTAGTCTACAGGTACACTCATGACTTCAATAGGGGTATTTATAGAATAAAGTACTCTTCAAAAAGACATTTGCAAACATGTCATTTTTCTGCAAGTAAATACATAAAAGGAGTAGAGCTCCTGGCTGAAAATGGCACCCAGTTTTTTTTTTTTTTTTTTTTTGTTTTTTTTTTTTTCTGATCGAAATAACTACATAGTAAATGGATTCTGTCAAGACTGTGGGTAGCAGTTGGACTTGAATTTTTAAGGTTTCCATGGGAAGCCACATTGCCTCCCTCAGCATTATAAGTAAGATACTGAAACACATTTAAATGTCTACCTTCCAAATACTCTTAAAGGATATGATTTCTGTAATATATGCAATTGGTGGGCCTGTAAGAATAAAATAATTCTTGGATCATCTCAAACATCAGGCAATAAAATATAGGCACCATTATATTTGGGGCTGCATACAGTCTCAAAATATATATGGAATTCCATCACCAGTGTTGGCTGGAGTTACCTCAAAAATTTATTATTTGTAAAAGAGATACCCTGAGCTCATTTGTCAGGGAGTGACATCTAGAGCATTTACCAGGCAAAATTGTTATTGTGAGATTTTACTACCAGGTTTTAATTATCATTTTAAAATAACAAACAAATAAAGCACTGTAAATCTAACCCATTTAAGAAACTTACTCTTCACTTTGGCATTTCCCTGTGTCTCTCCTCCAGAACTCAGGAGATTTTTACAGAACTGATTGCTTTAGTGCTGGGCACTTGATTGACATTCCAGAGATGGCATATCTTTGCCTAACTATTTATCTACCCACACTTCATCTATATGGTTACAACGAGGAACGAAGTGTGAATAATCTGCCCAAATATCTGCTGTTACAGACATTTGCATATCCGCACCTGTGACTTCCTTTGGAGTCAGTGGAGAGAAACAAGCAGTCAGCATGTCATTCGGGTGACTGATTTTTGATCAGCTCCTTCAGCATGAGATTCTTTGTGCTCTGAAAGTACTTATTTATTTCCTGTGTCTATGAAGAGAACACAAAATGAAGACTGAAAAGTGGACATTTATATTAAACAGTTAAGTAAATGAATATCTTTTGTTCTAAGACAAATTTTCACATTGTATCTAACCACTTCATAGTCACATACTTCTTCCTCTCACAGCTTCTGTGGAATAGGAAGAGTAGTTGGAATAGGAAGAGCAGTACTTCTAATTATGATGCTGTTAAGCATTCAAGAATTACATAAATGGTCTGGTGAAACACGGATGGCAAATCTGCAATAATACAGATCTTCAGAATGAGCACAATCTTGCAAGTATCCATATGGTAAAATAATTGTTTCTGATTTGGAAAGGAATAAATTATCTTCCAAGACTAAAATACATATACACTTATATGTGTGTATTCATACTTACATGGTGTACATATCTAGTCGGTCTAGAATGAAGTTGTAGAAATTAATGCCTCAAATGAGTCCTTGAAATGGAGAGATGGGTGAAAGGTAAAGTAAAGAAAATAACTTTTCCACAGTGTACAAAAAACATGAAATGAAGAATCTCTAATAGACAAGGAGTGCCTTATGAAATATAGTAAATCCCTAGCTTTTTTTCTAGCTCCCATAATATCACCTCCAAAAATGTGTGTGAATACTGCCAGCTATTATATTAAATTCATTATCCTTATATTGGGAATAAATCTCACATGGATTAATATGTCCTGCTTCTCTATACACAAAGAGTTCAAAGAACATCAGGTAACATTCTCCTGGGAATTTTGATTGTCTAATGTTTATTATGCATTCTGAGCAAGGTGAAAATATCTTGCAAGATGTGAAGAAGTACAAACCAGAAATATTCTTGAATGTTTTCAGTAATCTAGAAAATGTTGCTGGTAGGTTTTGGAGAGCAACTTGTTACTTGGGCAGATAATGATAGGACAAGGGTGTTTAAAACTAAAAGTAGGGAGATTTAGATTAGATGTTAGGAGGAAATTCTTCACTCACAGGGTGGTGAGGCACTGGAACAGGTTGCCCAGAGAAGCTGTGGATGCTGCATCCCTGGAGGTGTTCAAGGCCAGGCTGGATGGAATTTTGAGCAGCCTGATGTACTGAGAGGTGTCCCTGCCTAGGGCAGGGGACATGGAACTGGATGGTCTTTAAGGTCCCTTCCAACACAAACCGGTCTGTGATTCTATGACTCTAAGAAGGTTCTCAGAAATTCTACTTACAGTTGACAAAGCTGGTTTTAAACTACACAGCAGAGGAACAAGCAGATCAGGGACAATGCTGACAATGCTAATGACAAGAAGTGGCTACAATGCACAGTTTTTCATAATGATATGTGTGAGGCAATACATCCGTTAGCAGTAATATTTGGTTCACACTATAAAAACTTACCCAGTAATTACAGTGGGAAAAGTGGCTTTATGCAAATACCAATTCATCTTTCCAGCAAAAATAAAGACAGAGCACCAAGGAAAACTGAATTTAGCTTCCTCATGGTGATAGTGCTGGGGACAAATCTAGGCTGTAGCACAGGCTGGAACAGGTCCTTAGCAAGGGGCAGATGGTGTTTCTTTGATGTGGTATTTAAATGCATTACAGCCCCAAATTTTTCTTTGGATACAACATATATGAACATTTTGTGCATTCTCAGTGGGCTGTCTAAGGAAAACTATATTCTTCAGATAAAATTGGTGAAGAAGGATTCACAGAGGAAGAAACTTGTTCTCTTCCGTATGGAAATAAGAAGCTTACAGAAGAATATTGTTCTTCATAAAAGTAATCATTTAAGACTGAATATACAGAATATAGCTGTCTTTTCTTGAGCAGACCTTCTTTTGGTTATCTGGGCCAAAATCCAACTAATTAAATTTGTAAGTTTTTTTTTTTTTTCCTGAAGATAAAATGGAATTTCAAAATGTCAGTACTATGCTTAATATCCACTTCTTGTTGATAAATACTATGTTAAGTGTAAAATGGCAGAATCAATACTGTTTCAGAAAAATATATCAGTAAATATGAGGATTGCAACAAACAAGACAGATGATTTTTTTTTTATTTTTTTGCAGAGTCTTCCTATAATAGAGAACTTTTAAACAGATTTGCAGATAGCAACATTATTTCATTTTCAGTGTAAATTTTCTGCACAGGAATTCTTACCTCTATGATATTGTATAGATGTCAGATTAGGTGGCAAGTGGCGGCCCTGCAGCATGTAACTCTACACAGGCCACATGTCTGGTCCACAGGAAGACAGAAACCCAGTGGTTGGTGTTCTGCATCATCAGCTGTATTGAAAATTGAAACATAACACGCATGGTTTTTAGAGCTACAGTAACAATATCTTGCATATCATCATCACCTCAACCTTCCTATCATGAGATTCACCTAGTCATTCTTTTTTTTTTTTTTTTTTTAATACGTAGTTCTGGTTAAAGATACTATTTGTTTATGTATTTAAATATCTTTTGCAAGGCTTTACATTATTATTCTTCTCTTCCATCACCAAGTAAATTCAAACTTTTTTTTTTTCTTTTTACTATTTTCTCTTTTTAAAACCACCACAATTTTCAAGGTGGTTTTATTCTGAAAGTCCTGGGTTGTTACTTTCAACTTTTTCCTTGCTTTGTCTGCAAATTCCAGATACAGTTTTCTCTTTTGGATTAATGTTCATGGTTCTTCTATATTAAAGACCTTAAACTCTCAATCTAGTCATTGTCTCTGATTGGTTCTCATAATTTGTCGAAGTTTTTCCTTTCAAAATCTAAATCTTTTCTTACAGACATGCTTTTGTTTATCCTGCTGTTTCATTTAAACAGGATCAGCTAAGGATCATTAGATTCAAGGTTGTTTTCTGAAGAAGGCTCTTTTATAATGGTACTTTTATATTGTCACATATTTCATATTACATCTACGTCTTAGATTACATTGCCATCAAAAAATAGTTATTGAAGGTACAGGACAACTACTGAGCACAGGAATTTGAGATATTAATATATTACGTGACGTAAATCCCTGCCTGCAAGGAATGGTATGAAAATCACAATTTCAAGCGTTCAAATATAAAATTATAATGCAACACCTAAATTACCCTGGAAATTAATTATGCCTATTTTACATGTGCATCATGTTAAGGTATTTATTTACGTGATCAAATTTTGCTTAATTTTTCAGTTGGACTCCTCCCTCAGGCAGTGCACAAAAAGCATGAAGATGAAGCTGTCTTCTTTTGGAAACATATTTACCCCAGTTTTGAAAGAGCTGAATTCTCCTCCTGAATCTTTACACAAAAGTGTCACGAGTGTCAGAAACACTGTGTTCCAAGACATTTGGGTTTTACTTCCCAGATTCAGTCATAGCAGTATATATCTTTGTCACATCAGGACTGAATCATCATGGTTTCAACAGCAAGCAACATGTAAACTGCAACTAATTAAATACCTCCAGTTTGATGCAGCAAATTAGCATGAAAACATCATTCCAATATTTGACAAAGAAGACCTGTAAGTGTCTCAGTCAAAATTCTAACTTGACAGACAGTCTTGGGATATCATACAACTCAGGTTATATTTAGGACATTATCCATACAGTTTCTTTTATCTCAAAATTAAAGTATATTCCAAGCACTCCGAATGTGACTCTTGACGACTTATATTCAATAGTGACAAAACGGCAAGATCTTTCAGCAATTGCATAGCTTTTTCATCTGTTCATTGCCAAGAAGATTTTGGAGATGGAAAGACTTAGACAATATAGAATAAAATGTTGTGGGTGTACATGTAATGATTATACCACTCTAATTTAATTTCTTTAAAACAAAATTCTTTCCTCAGAATGAAGAAGAGAAGCACTCTCTTTCTTTTGTAGTCTGATACTACCATTCAGTTTCATATTTAGTAGGTTTATTTTGAAATAACTAGGTGAATAAGGTTGTGGTAATTTGCTCAATTCTGCAAAAAGAATCTTTTCTTCCTTTTCAAAGGAAACAGAGAGGTGAAGTCTTCTAAACTGTTATATGGCACTTTATCACAATGTCATTTGCAACTAGGAAATGACCTTGTGTCTTCAAAGTCGTGAAATTTTATTTTAAGAGGGTGAACAATCTCACCCTGGTGATGACAAGAAGATAAGGAAAGAAGACAAAATCCATAATTTAGCAATGAATTAAAGAGCTCTCAAAAAATATAATGTTCATGGAGTTCAAGGAGTTTGCTGCTGTTAAAACACATAGATTTAATTCAGTTTTGTTATTTTGTCAGGAATGCCCCAGGCTAGGAGTACTGAAGTGAAAAAGAAGACTTGGTGTCATTTCTAATAAATAGAAAATGTTAACTTTCTCTAGCTGTAAGAATTATGTACCTTTTTTTGTTGTTGCTGTTTTTATCCTACCTTGCAGAGCAACAGAGTATTTTGCAGTATTTTCTCATTATTTTATTTGCAATGATCATAAAATACTGTCCTCTAAGAAAGCCACAATCTGCATTTTTTTTCATAGTTGCCATGACAGCCACATAATTTTGATAGGGTTAAAAGATTTTACAAGTACATATCTTTATTTTTTTTTTTAAAGTCATCATAGCAATACCAGACAAGTATTATTAAACATGGCTGAGCATTATACAATCATGAAAGCTACAAAAATGACGTGAGGTCAAGAAAAATTGTACCTCTGGTCGAGAGCATGACAACACAGGAATTTGCTATGGCATTAAAAAACATTAAAACTCTGATTATTTTGGGAGGTGGGGGATTGGGGAGGGTGTTAAGGCAGAGGGCAGAAGGGAGAGGGGAGAAGTATTTTGGGACGGATTGAACAGATTTGATACAAATGAGAAAAAGTGAACAAACAACAGCTCAACATTAAGACCAGTTTAATATCAGTTTAGCTTCTCAACTAAATGAGTGAATTTTAAGGAGTAGTACAAAAAGCAAGCATTCTGTGAGGATCTGCATCTTGCCTTAGATCACCAATATGTCAGAGACATGCACCCTTTTTTACCCTTTTTTTTTTTTTCCTAGTTATGTAAGATATTAAACAACTTTTAATAAGACTGAGGACAGAATTTTTAAATTCTTGGCACTCTAATTAAAATTGAAAATACAACATTTCAAAAAAAAGATTTCATTCTGCTTTGGAACCTAAACTACACTTTTAAACAGCCTCCTGCAAAATGTTGAAGACATATCACTTTGAAGTGATTTCTGCTTAGCTAAAGTAAACACAAACTGTAATAATCTATTTTCTTTTTCATAATCTGGTGGAATTTATTGTATGTTTTATTCTTATAATTATTAGCTAGTTCATGGCATATCAGCAGCAACATAGTCACATATCGCACTACTACTGGCATGTGACAGTATGAAAAGATACTGAAATATTTCAATATTCTTAAAATCAATACCAAGAGCTGACTTTGGCACATTTGGAACATTGCTCTTCTCCTGTATTGAAAGGCTTCCTTAGAAACAAAAACAGGAGATGCTTTGACATAAGTATAAAACTTTTGTCACTTTTTTTTCAAAGCATTCTTTACCTGAGATAATTTTAATAAAAATATTTTAAAAAAACTTCCATTCTACATTAAAAACATGTTTTGCAATGATCAACATTTAGATGAAAGAATTCTGATCAGATTAGTTTCTTCTAGTGTTGACTGTAAATAATTATTTGGATGCCCTATCTAAGAGGTGTACGGAATGGTATCAACTGTGCACAAAAAAGTTAAGCATATTATGGGAAAGCCACTACACTGTACCGCTGTTTCACTCAGCTGCTAAACTCTGACTTCTTCAAACTCCAAAATAATGCCAGTTTTTGTGAAAACAAGCAAACAAACAAAAACAACCAAACCCACATTTTTTCTCTTATGTGGGAAAACCAATATCATAACTACATGACCTCCTATTGCGCAAGTTCTCCAACCTCATCTTCACAGTGACATTTGT
The DNA here is from genome assembly GCF_040182565.1 of Anser cygnoides. Lineage (NCBI taxonomy): Eukaryota > Metazoa > Chordata > Aves > Anseriformes > Anatidae > Anser > Anser cygnoides. Next base: position 134,419,456 of record NC_089873.1, read on the forward strand.
GAAGACAAATCAAACAAATAACTGTGTTGCTTAACACACACAGTTCATCATTAGCTTTGGAGGTAAAGAGAATGAATTCTGCTTACTAATAGTGGGTATGAATAAGTCCACATTTCCAAAGTCTCATTTCTCTTGCCTAGCTAATTCATGATTAATTAATCTTTTACCCATGTAAGGCCATTATGGTCGGGATGGCTGGACAATTTGATGGCAAAAATCTAGCTGGATGGAGAGGGTCAAACAGTGGTGGCTAGTGGTTAGTACTCTACTTGGATGCCAGTGTCAAGTGGATCTTACAGGGGCCTGCAATGGGATCCCAAGCTTGACATCTTCATCAGTGACCTGGAGGACATAATCGAGTGTACTGTTGAGGTGTTTGGTAATGACACCAAACTGGAGAGAACAGTTAATAGGTTGGAGGGCAGGGCTGCCAACCAAGGGAGACAGACAGGCAGGAGGAATGGACCAACAGGAACCTCGTGAACTACAACAAGAACAAATGCCAAATCCTGCACCTGAAAAGGAGCAACCTCAGACACCAATACACATGGAAGACTGATGGACTGCCACAGCTCGCTTCAGTATTTATTTATTTATTTATTTATTTTTATTTGCAGATATGGGAAGACAGTACTGACATCCAAAGCTGTCTTGTCAGGCTAGTCATATCCTCTTAAGCTTTAATATTGTAGGGAGTGATATAACTGTCACCAGCCTCTGCTCTTCTGAGTGGTACAAGGAACAGCCCCATTCTGCAATATGTTGCCAAGTAAACAGAGGCAAACAAAGCCACTTACCTGGGGTCATTCATTACTCTTATGAGTTTCCACATGTGCCTGTCTGCACATACAAAGGTACAGATACATACTTACCCATTTTTTTAGTAGACTTAATGAAAGATAGGGGATAAAAGCAAACATATTGCTATGGATTTTCATTCTATTCATTTCAAAATTAATTAACCTTGAAAAGAGAACTGTGAAAAATAGAAGACTGAATTATTTTGTATTTTAGATCCCAACATTTGCAACACAGAGCAGGAAAATCCATAAAAACAAATTTGCAGGTTCAGCTTCTTCTTAATTGTTGTCATTTTTCATTCTATCACTTTTGGTATTATTTTAGGTTGAAGGACACAATGCAGAAACAACAAACTCTTGAGTACATCAAAAGGTTTCAGATCAATTCAAGGAAAAAAAGAATGTTTAAAACAGAATACACCATGCCTTACCTTTAGCTATTTTTTTGTTAAAAAAAAAAAAGTATCTGTAGACATCGGATAGGAATATTAAGACTACATGGTTGTCAGCCAGACATGTTTATAAAGGATCATTTTACTATGTTGTAGTTCTGTCATCCTGAATGTCCTGTTTTCTGAAATATGTTGCAAATTAATCTTAAAGGACGTATACTATTGAAAATATGCAGTTGTGAGTTGAGAAGAAATTATGTGTCCTATGTAACAGGCTGGACAGTTGTTTAAGATTGAGTCTAATTAAAGAAAATGACAATTGTGTCACACATTGCTTTCAGACTCTGCACACATTCATTGGTTGGCTCCTTGTACAGCCTGGTTCAACAGGACCTTCACCTTGATTGGTCTGTCTCTCCTTGGCAAAAGCAACAATGGCAAGTATGGCAGCAGATTAAGTTAATGAATAAATGAATAAAAGCATGAAAATACTTTTCATACACATATACAAAGAAATCTGACATTGTCTTTTTAGGAGATTACAAATCTGACTGGCAAAGACCATGTTGAAAAACTAGCATTTGGCTTATTTTTATGTGACTTTCTAACTAAAATTTGACATTAGCAATAATCAATGTAAAACATATTTGTATTAATCAGACTGGGAAAAAAAAAAAAAAGGTTTTGATAACAAATCTCCAACACTAATTGTAAATGGGAAAACGTCACAGAAATTCATGGGATTAGTGCTGTCCTTGACTCCGTATTGTTCATTTTGTGTATTGGTAACCTAGAAATGAAAAATAAAATTGCTTCTGAGGAATTATGCATATGACATGATTATTGACTCAAGTGGTAAATAATATATAGAAAATTCCGAGTCACTCAGTAATGTGAATTCATTTTTAAACATCATACATTTTAATGCTGCCATATGCAAGGTTGTACATCCAGGAACATAGAAAGTAGGTCACACAAGACACAAATAATGTTTCTTGGAAAGCTTGTATCTATGAAAGCCTTTGGGGTTTGGTGAGTAACCAACTGAACATGAGCTCACATTGTAATACAGTGACTGAGACTAATGTAGCTCTTAACAATGTAAGGTGAAGACTAATAAGACAGACTAATATTGTATCTGTATGTTATTATTGACACCTTTACTAGAATATCATGTCCACACCTCAAGGTTGGAAAGGTTTTGGAAAAACAAACAAACAAAAAATAAAAACGAGAAACAACTGCAGAAATTGCCTTGGATTTGCAAAACCTGCAATACGGCAAAACATGACAAAGAAAGCTCGGTCTGGCTAATTTATAAAAGAAGTTAATTGTGGTCTGCAAAGTAACCTCCCCTTGCATCCCAGATATATCTTCAGATGGATCTCAATCTATCTTCAGGTGGATTTCAACATGAAAGGCAGTCTTCCTTTTTCCAAAAGGTGGTAAAAAGTTCAATGTCTAAACATTAATAAAAACTGCAGTCAGACTAGAAGTAAGGTGTACTTTTTAAAAGTAGGACAACCACAAAAAACAAACCAAAACCAAAACAAATGAACAAAAAAACCTTCACCAAAGATGTTTTGATTTCTACATTAGTTTCTGTCCTGATATAAAGAGTGGATACCTTTTTATAAACATACTCTATTTCAAACAGTAGATAAGTACAGGATGTACAAAACACAAGACAAAGACTTATGGTCTATTTGTAATAAGAACTCAGACCAAATGACCTGAGTGACAAGAGGTAGCTGGGAATGTGTCAGTAAGATATACTTTCATTGGAGAACTTATTTTTGCGAACTAGTTGAAGACACAGATTTGGAGTGAGGCCTTGGCTTTGCTCTATTCTATATGACCCTGAAAAAGATGAGAGTCCCTGGGAGGAAATAAGTATGTTCATTGAACTAACAGCATTGTTTGACTCTGACCTTTCTCTCTGGGGGTCTCAAGTTCAATGTGTTCACAATTTGTCTCTTGTTTTGTCTCCTTTCTTTAGCACTGTGGACCAAATCTCATTCAGGAGCATCATTCAGGTACCATCTTTGATTCTAAGGCTTTGATCTCCATATCTTGAAAATCAAAGCTTGTTTAAATCTGCATTCTTTGGTACAATGTCTCTCCTGCTCAGTCCTTCTTATTCATTCATACAGCTAAACTCTTATCAACCACCATTTTCCATTCTAAATACTGTGACTTCTTTTCTTATCTTTCTTTCTCTTTTCTCATCTTTCTTTCTCTTTTCTCTTTCTTTTCTTTTCTCTTCTTTTCTCTTCTCTTCTCTTCTTTTCTTTTCTTTTCTTTTCTTTTCTTTTCTTTTCTTTTCTTTTCTTTTCTTTTCTTTTCTTTTCTTTTCTTTTCTTTTCTTTTCTTTTCTTTTCTTTTCTTTTCTTTTCTTTTCTTTCCTTTCCTTTCCTTTCCTTTCCTTTCCTTTCCTTTCCTTTCCTTTCCTTTCCTTTCCTTTCCTTTCCTTTCCTTTCCTTTCCTTTCCTTTCCTTTCCTTTCCTTTCCTTTCCTTTCCTTTCCTTTCCTTTCCTTTCCTTTCCTTTCCTTTCCTTTCCTTTCCTTTCCTTTCCTTTCCTTTCCTTTCCTTTCCTTTCCTTTCCTTTCCTTTCCTTTCCTTTCCTTTCCTTTCCTTTCCTTTCCTTTCCTTTCCTTTCCTTTCCTTTCCTTTTCTTTTCTTTTCTTTCCTTTTCTTTTTTCCTTTCCTTTTCTTTTTTCCTTTCCTTTTCTTTTTTCCTTTCCTTTCCTTTTTTCCTTTCCTTTCCTTTCCTTTCCTTTCCTTTCCTTTCCTTTCCTTTCCTTTCCTTTCCTTTCCTTTCCTTTCCTTTCCTTTCCTTTCCTTTCCTTTCCTTTCCTTTCCTTTCCTTTCCTTTCCTTTCCTTTCCTTTCCTTTCCTTTCCTTTCCTTTCCTTTCCTTTCCTTTCCTTTCCTTTCCTTTCCTTTTTCCTTTCCTTTCCTTTCCTTTCCTTTCCTTTCCTTTCCTTTCCTTTCCTTTCCTTTCCTTTCCTTTCCTTTCCTTTCCTTTCCTCTCTTTTCTCTTCTCTTCTCTTCTCTTCTCTTCTCTTCTCTTCTCTTCTCTTCTCTTCTCTTCTCTTCTCTTCTCTTCTCTTCTCTTCTCTTCTCTTCTCTTCTCTTCTCTTCTCTTCTCTTCTCTTCTCTTCTCTTCTCTTCTCTTCTCTTCTCTTCTCTTCTCTTCTCTTCTCTTCTCTTCTCTTCTCTTCTCTTCTCTTCTCTTCTCTTCTCTTCTCTTCTCTTCTCTTCTCTTCTCTTCTCTTCTCTTCTCTCTCTTCTCTTCTCTTCTCTTCTCTTCTCTTCTCTTTTCTCTTTTCTCTTTTCTCTTTTCTCTTTTCTCTTTTCTCTTTTCTTTTTTCTTTTTTCTTTTCAGTTGACATCAGCATTTATTTTTCATCTAATTCTTACATTTTTAAATAAGGACTTTCATGCTTTCTGTTACATTTCTTCTCGTGTTTGAGAAGAGTGCCCAGTGAATATCTCTCAAGCTATCTCACCACTTTCCTCCAGATGCTTCCTCAGAACTCATTGTGCCTGTGTTTCCTGCGCCCATGTGACAAGGCCTACCACATCATTCAAAATCACCTAACTTTTTTCCTGCATTTTGACAGCAATCTTTGGACAAGCATCTGTTGACTCGTGCTTTAGACACAGATGGTGAGATTTTTTGAACAGTGAAACGTTATTTTGTCCTGCCTTCCACTGTGACCGTTAACTCCACTGCTAATATTCCAACTACCTACCATGGATTTCGCTCGTACAAGAGAAAACAGCAACAAAGAAAAATGATTTGTTCCTGTCAGAAAGTATTATTATAAGGACTACAGTTCTTCACCTATGAATGAAGAGTATCAGCTATATAAGATAGAGATTTCTGGAATTTGCTTTCAGGGCCTGAGTTAGGACTATACAAAATCATGTTCCTCAAAAGAAGTTTCAGAAAGTCTTAACTTCAGGGATCCCATGTGTGACTTCCACAGGCAAGAAATGTGCCTTTGAGAACCCAGAGTTGGGCATGGTTACTCTCAAGAGTTACTATGCTGCCCTTAGCACAGGAACCAAGATGCATTTGGTCCTCGAAGGAATGTGGAAATTCATATGAAAATCTGTTTCATCCTCTCAGTCACAGGCATCAAGATTTGTTCACAGAAGACACAAATTCTGGCACAAATTCATCCTGCTTTTAATATCACTTCTGGCTTCCATCGTTTCACTTGCAGAAAGAAACAATTTTGTGGAAGCATCTTTCAAAATGACTTCATTCTCCATGGTAAATGCTTTCAGCTTCCCTTGAGCATCAGTAAACTGCAGCAGACACAGTCTGTATTCAAACCTCAGACAGCAAATAAAAGACCACTACCTAGCAGAGCTCTCGCTACTGCAATTTCTTTGGTGAACTGCTGCTAGCAGGAAATCATGATCAAGAAATCACAAGTGGATCAGCCATCTCCCACAGCTTTACAAATCTATAAGTAATGTTAATAGAGATTAAAAACTACATCTAATATTACATCTAAATTACTGTATATCTCACATATATTACCTTCCTTATGTATGTCCTGAATACTGGTGAACTGAATATGCAGCATAGGTGGGACACATAATAGTCTCTTTAACCTCTGCCCACGAATTCACTAAAAAAACACAGACTACTGCTCTTTAAAAAGCCAATATAGTTCAAATATAAGTCGTAGAGCTGAATTAAAGAAGTGCTTCAGAGAAAGTCCCTGTGGAATTCAGTGGAGATTATGGCAAGCAATTTGTTTTAAAGGTAAACATTTAAGGTAATGATTTTCTATTCAGTTTTTTTTTTCTTTTTAATTTGGGAAATGCTCTTGAAAATAAATGTGTTTGTTTAAATTATTGTTCAAATGTTGTACCTGAACTTATAATCACGTTTTATATAACATAATTAAAGCCAAAGAGAATTGAGTAAAGAATGGCACTTTAGGGCCATTTAGTAGAATAAACTAAATCATTGTGTTAAAATAGAGTAGTTTATTAAAAAAATATAGTTTTTAATATTAACACTATCTCCTTTCTTTGTTTATGTGCAATTATAGAATAGTGTTGTTAATTACTTTATGGTAAGAAATAATTACTTAAGATTACTTAAGTTTAATTTAAAATCGATTAAAACCAACTCATTAAACAGAAATAAATCAGTACAACGCCCAGTAGCTCTCACTTCGCAAAACCAGTATGTGGCGCTGTTTCCTGTGAAAAAACAGCCCCGAGTTTCTCAAAGCTGGTCTCCAAAAACGCTTGTGTGTACATTGTCAGGTATGTCACACTGGTTTGAAGAACAGATAGGATAATAAAACCTGTATTTTTAAAAATAAGATCAATACTCTGTATTTGCAATAATATATTGGTACTGAATCAAAATACTAAAAGATTCTAATACTAAAAGATTATTTATTTTCATTTATCAAAAAACAAGCAAGCAAGCAAACAAGCAAGCAAACAAACAAAAACCAAACAGCCAAAATGTAAGAATGTATCTATTACATATATTTTTGTGGTTTTGGCTACTATTTTAATAAGGAAAAAAGGTAGGTATGCTTACATACAAGTAAATAACAACTGATGTCTGAAAAATAACTTGTGATTCAGAAAACAAAAATAAATCCAAGAATAGTTGCAAGAAGTGTTCTGAAAAGTTCACTAAAAAAAGAATCTTGTCTGTTTTGAAAGATTACCACTGTATTATCTGGGACTTCTGAAAGATCCAAAGATGTCTGACCAATTAAATGATTCCATGATTATGCCTAAAGATTGCTGTTTTTTTGCATCTCATTTATTTCCAAATGAATGTATTCTAGAACCAATTTACTAAGCTCTCTAATATGACTGTATTCACAAAGGTATGTATCTTACCTTTCAATCTGTTGGATATTTAGCCTGTAGTGGGTTTTGATTACCCACAAAATTCTTGAGCTGGGGAGCCTGTTTCTTAATCTCCATGTAAGGGAACAGGACCTGTGTGAATTCTGTTTTACTGGAACTGAACAGCCGGTCTTTTGTGTGCTAACCGAGTTGGCCCTTGCTTAAAAGGAATTCACAGACTACACTGATGATCTCTGTAACCGTGACCTTTCAAACACAAGCAACTGAGTAAACTGTGTATTCATGAACTTTTTAATTTTTAAGGGCTCTATGCCCTTTGCTACCAGACTTTATAAAACAAAGGAAACAGGATTCATACCCTTTTACTCAGAGCTGGGGATTATAATATACAACATAAATTGCATTAGCACTAACACTGGGGTTATATCTATAGAACCATCTGCCCTCTCTAGATCTGTAGTCTGATTTATAGATGGTAACATATTTTTTTTTTTTAGGCAGTTCTTATTATCTGCTAAAATATGGCAAAACTTGAAAGCATTTGGTGTATCTGTAAACACTATGAATCAGTGAAGCAATTTTCTTTTCCTGACTCAAGGCAAAAGGTTGCAAAAGATTCAGCTAAGGTTTAATAAAACCTATCTGAAAATTAGTCAGTTAGAGACTGTGATTTTCTGAACTTAATATCAAAGCCTGAATGGTCCCATAACTGTTTGTCACAGTATTGCTGGGATTGTGCTTTTACTTCTGTGCTGGTCTATAACGTGGTTCCTTATTCTTTTTCAACACAGAGATGCCAGAGTAGGCTAAGTTCATCAACTGCTGTCAGCAGAACCCTAACCAGTTCTCTAGCAGCAAGAAATCTGCCTGGATTGGGATCGGTATTTCCGGGCCACCTACTACTCCTGTTCATTGAAAGCCATAGGTAATCAGTCCAGCTCCCAAGATGAGGAATACTTCTGGAGGTGTAGCTGAGATGGTCTCCCTTGGTACATTTCCAAAACAGCCTGCTCAGAACGCTTACACAGTGCAAGCAGCGGGGCAACTTCTATGCCAGGAAGTGGCAGGTGACCCCTTCTGGTTACTGTGCTCCCTCAGGCATTGAAGGACACGGACTGTCATTTCAGTTTGTTAACACTTGCAGGAGTGAACGTGGCCTACTGGCTTCTCTCGAGTGAAGATTTCTAGTCAACTGACAGGAGGATTTAGCTCAGGCACTGTGAGCTGCAAAGTAACATCTAAACTAGAATTTGTTTCGCTTCCTGTTGTATTGGTATGTTACCCGTACAATCTGTATGTTACTCATACGGTTTAACTATGGATTTAGTCTGGATTTAACAAAGCTTTTTATAGTTTGATTTTCTGTTTTACAGATGTATATGTATAGGTTTGTGGAAAATGTATATATGGATTCTGGGAAGAAAAACTGCATTGAGGTATATGCTTTATTTCACATTTGTGTACAATGGAGTATCCATTAGGAAAATAATTATAGCCGTGTAAAATTTGTACAAGCAAGACTGGTCAAAGACCTTGCTGCATTTTGATTAGATTTTAGGTGAGTTTCCTAAAATGTATTTAGCTTACCCTAACACTTGTTTCGGTAAAGAAGACTCCTGCTGTGTAAGTGTTCCATAACCATGTTAAACGACTATTTATAGCAGCAACTGTAACTAGTACTATTAACAGGTACTATTACTAGCGAGCTTCTCACGCTACCATCTCCTGAAACGGCCAGAAGACAACTTATTTCAGCTCGCGCGGCCTCGGGATTTTCCCGCTCGGGAGGCCCGGCCCTCAGATCCCCGTGAGGAGCCTCTCTCGCCCTGTCCCGCGGCGGGAGGAGGCAGAGGCCGCAGGTACGCGGAGGCATGCAGCACCTACCCGTGCTACACCCCGCACCGCCAGCAGCTGCCGGAGCGGAGCGAAACGACCTCCTAACTTGCCGCGCACCGCCCGGGAGCCATTTTAAAGCTCCGCTCTCGCAGCTCTCCCTCGGAGGCACCGCAGCGGTGGCCGGCACCTCCGCATTACTGACCGACCCTTCACAGGCCGCTGGACCCCACCGCGGGCCGGGAGGGCGGTGCCAGCCCCGCCGCTAACGGCCGGGCGCCACACAGGTGGCGGCGAGCAGCCGGCCGAGCCGTGCCGATCCGATCCGAGCCGAGCCGAGCCGTGCCGTGCCGTGCCGTTCCGACCTGCCCGCGGCCGCACCGCCCGCCCCGGTGCTGGCGCTCGCCGCAGCCAATGGCGCCGCCTCTGTCAGGCTCGGCCCGCCCGCTGCCGGCGCGGGGGAGGGCTGAGGGCCGCGGGGAGGGAAGGGGCGAGGGGAGTTGGATGATTGAACTTTCTTGTTTAGTTTCTGCGCCGCGGAGCCTTCTGCCCCCACCGCAGCCCGGCACCCGCCCGGCGAGCGGGAGCGCACCCCGGCGCCTGCCGCCCCCCGCAGCCCCCTGCCCTCCTCCTGCCCCCCCGCCCGCCCAGCCATGGTGCCCGGCGCGTCCCTCGCCCTGCTCCTCTGGGCAGCGGCCGCCTGCGGCAGCCCCGCCGGGCCGGGGGCCGGCGCCCGCAAGGAGGACGAGGCTTTCTCCACGGCCAGATGCACCTCCAGGTGCCTGAGCCTCCAGATCACCCGCATCTCCGCCTTCTTCAAGCACTTCCAGGTAGGGGCACGGCGCCGGGCGGGGTGATCCCGCTGCCCGCCCGGGGGGTGGCCGGGTGCCCGGGCGCACCCCCGGCAAACTTCGCGGCGGCTCCAGCCCCGCCGGCACCTGGAGGCGGCGGGCAGGGGGCGAGGGCTCCTCACAGGTGGTGGCCGGGACGGGGCGGCCCCGAGGGGTGCGCTTTGGGCTTTGCTTTTAACGAGGGGTGAGGGGGGACAGTGGGTGCCGGCCCGGTGAGGGTGCGGGTAAGGCTTCTCTTATTTTTGCCTCTCCTTCGGGATAACGGTGGTGGCGAAACGGGGATGACGTGGGGGGAAGCGGGGACGAGGCGTGGGGAGAGCTGCGTGGTATGAAATGCAGTGAGCTGTGCGGAGGGAGGGCGAGCCCCTGAAGCTCCTAAAGCGGCTGCCCTGGAAGCGATGCGGGAGGTGGTGTAAGGGCAGCGGGTGTCTGCCCGCCCGTCCCCGCCTTCCAGCTACACGCACTCCTTTTATCTAACCTTGTCTTGGACACTTCCAGGGATGGGGCATCCGTAACCTCTCTGGGCAGAGGTTTTCCATTCTCCCTTCCCCACCTGTTCTCGACTGTGCACGCATTGAGCCGAATAAATGAGGGACCCCCCGGAGCACGTCTCCCTCTGTAGCCCCCAAGTCCCTTTGAGAACAAGCCTGGCGGGCAGCGCGGCCACCTCCACGTCTCGGGACAGCACGGCCCCGCAGCGCCTGGGGAGCGCCTCTCGCTTCCCTTCGGCTTCCCCGTGCGCTACGAACTGGGACCGATCGCACCGACGGCTCGGGGAAGGCAGCTCCGAGGGCTGCGGTGTTGGCACAAAACCCCGGCCGGGGAGAGGTTCGAGGATAACCCTCTTAAAAACAAAAGTCACAGCGAAAGGAAAGCCTGCCGCGCTCGTCCCGCCGGCCGCGGGAGTCGCTCGCTGCCTGTAGCAGGGTTTGGGCCGACGGGACCCGGGCTAGGACCGGGGCAGGGTGCAGTGGGCGCTGCCCCGGGCCAGGCTTTGCCGGGTCTAGGGGTGGCGAGGCGCTTGCTGGCAACGTGGCCAGCTGCCCAGCGCGTCTGGAAAGGATGGTACTCGTTAAAATAGTTCATTATCTTGGGGAGGGCTTGGGATTTTTTTTTTTTTCTTTTTCTCTTTATGGCGTTGTCAGGAGGTTGTAACTTATTTGTTTTACAGTTTCGGTGGCTAAAGAGGCAGTTTAGATCAAGCCAATTCCGAGTGAAAGGCTTTTTTTGTGTTTTCTTGGCATGATTTCTTTTCCGACGTAAAACTGCTGACAGAATGCACATTGCCAAACAATAGTGATTACATTTTAATTAGCTAGGGTGAAATAAGCTGCAAATTACTCAGTTAGGACTTAATAACTGGCTGTTTATTTTTGTAATCAGTTGAAAATCTTGCAGTTTTAACCCCAACCTCCTAAAGCACGCGGTAATTTATCTAAATTACCAGGGATTAAACTCCTGCTGGATATGAAACGACTGTAATGTTGGGAGATAAAGTGCTCTCGCTTATGGAAGTTAAGCTTTCCATTGTCTCTTAATGAAGGAGAGGAGGAGAGTTTTGGAGTATAGGGAGGACTGGATGTTCTCACAGACTGATAATGCACGGTGGAGTGGGCCATATGGTTCCACCAGTGCGAAAGGATACGATGTTCCTTTCATCCCCTCTCTTCTTCCTCCTTTTAACGCAGTCACCCTCCCGGCCCCCCATTTTCATCTTGTCTGGGAGCAGTTTCTGGAGTTCTTTTCATTGCAGAGATGCCCACTTATCTTGTAATCTGATTCAGCCTTTGAAGTGAACCAAACACCCAGCAGGAGTAGGAAGCAACTGTAGTGTCTCCCAGGTAGAACAAGATTGGAAAGAAGTGTGACCCACTCATTTCCCAGCCCTGCTTTAGGTACCACCTCAGTGTGGGGGTCAGGGCGATAGCAGCTGGGTGTGTGGTGGCAGGTGCACTCCACCACATTGCAGAGAGTTCAGTTCACACAGTTCAGGGTACCAAAACCACAGCACTACTTTTTTTTCTAGGGAATGAAGGTCAAGTAGTATAAACAAAAATAATGATTATTTCTATAACTTCTGGCTATCTTGTTTGAATGCCAATTGATATTCTTTCAAATTTTCAAAATGTTCACAAGAGATTTTCCTTCATTTCCCACCCCCTCCCTCCTGACCCCTGGAAATTCTGGAAATTTTCACCCATTTTTCTTTACCATCCCTGTTTCTGAAAGGGTCAAGAGAGGGTTTTTTATTTATTAATCTATTTATTTTATATCTGGGAATTAGTTCTAAGCTTGTTTTAAAGTTGCATTCCCAGTAGGAGATTATTTTCACTAAGGCACATTTCAGATAATTTACTTTTTTCTTTTCCTCTTCCATGTAGGCTATTGATGTAGGCTAGAAGAAGAATTGGTCACCTTAAAGTCTGTCATTTCTAGAATGCCTGATGAACTTGCTCAGATGCCTGCATTTTGTTGTAAAATTTCCAGGAGTTTTCCAATTTTTTAGGAAGTTTGGGGAATTCTGGGTAGAGATCACACTAAAGAACATTTGTGGTTGATATTGGAGATATCCCACCATGTGGGTCTTATAGGTCAATAAAATACCTACATTTTATATGTGGGTACATCTCTCTGCAGACTAAGAAGTTTCACACAAAGTATGCCGGCACAAAGTCCTTTCTTAAAAAAGCAAACAAAAAAATTCAGGCAAGATGGCTCATAGTTCTTTCTTCTTTTACATAGCAGCATATAAATTACAGCACTCATCAGCAGTGGAGAGTGATGCTCAGTCTCTGAATGAAGGGGCTCCAACATATCTTCTGGCTTCTTGGAGCATGTGCTTCAGCTTGTTTTGGGCTGTTGCAGATGAGAAAGCATTTTGTATCCCAACTGTGGAACTTGGGCCACTGTGCAGCACAGAATGAGACATTGATTTACCTGTGACCAGAAGAAAAATAGGGAAAAGAGAACATGTCTCTCTAGCCTAATGTTTAGGGCACTCACTTTTAGCTATTTTGGATATTGAGACTGGGGTTTTAATCTGTAGTATAATGACTAATGACTTGCATGAGACAGTATCTGGAGGGGTCACTGGCACCCATCCGTGCTCCTGGGTGACTGCATCGAAGAGCAGAGTTCCTACCTCTGTGCTTTGCTTCCGGCAGCATTTGTGTCTCGTTATTCTCTGCAAATCACCTGATCAGGAGAGGGTGACTAGAGAGTGTTCTTCCAGCAACCAAAAGCATGACAGCCAAGTGGCCTGCCTACAGCAGAGAAGACATTGTTTCGAACTTGATAGTTCCACTCTATACCTGTGAGGCTGTTGTCTAAAAGAGCATGTCTGTATCTTAGCGAGGAACCCAAAAGCTGCCCTTACAAGAAAGAAAGAGAAGTTCCTCCTCTGCTTTGGAAAGAGAGGAAGGGCTAAGGTGCCTGGCTCCATGAGAAGCATCAAGACTATGAATCCTCTGTAGAAGGCATGCTTTTTTTTGGGACTGAGGTTGCAAAGACGGGTGATACATTGTTTCCCTCAGCAGTTTCAGACTAGCAGTTAAGAAGACAGTTCCTTTCCCTGCGTTTCGGCTGATGGAGCAGAAACGTCTGGGATTCTAATTTCAGGTATCCGAAGTTTCTTTGTGAATCCAGCTTTATAGTGACTCACACTAGGTAAAAGCCTCATGAAGACCAGGTCACAGTTATTGCATGTTTTTTTCTATTTCTCAAAAAGGATGTGGGTATAAATACAGGACCCTGTATAGCTAGCTGGGATAGAGGCTTGAGTATTCAGACTAGTTTAGCTAGAGGTTTTCTGTGTAACCTATCTGTTTTAGTGGTGTAAGACTAAAGACTCCTTGCACTGCTGTCTATGGATGTAGCTTTTCTCGTCTGTGATATTAATTGTAGATGAACTCATCTCATTTTGGGGGAGCAGGCATGGCAATGGCCTTTAGCATTCTGTTTTCAAGTTGAGCGAAAGCACGGTTTGGATTTTAACCTCTACCGCCAGTCGTCTGAGCCAGGTTCAGAAAACAGCATGACTGAAAGTTTTGTTTGTGAATAACAGCTTGGGGCAAATGTCAGACTAAGTTCATAGGCTAAAAGTACAGCATAAAAAAAATATGAAGAACAAACATTGTTTACTTGGACCTGTGAACTCATGGATCTTTGCTCTTAGTTGCCACGTGTTACAGGCCTCTCAAGTGTCTTCCTCCTTAATACGTGAAACTCGACAAGTTGGCTCAGGTAGGGGAGGTGTACATCTCATGTGCTGGGTCAGAAGCTGTGAGGGTAGGAGAACATAGCAGAGAAGGGAAGAATGGCAGCAGCAAGAGGTTGTGGGTACCTGTCAGACCACCCCTGTTTGCTGTGAGGAGTCACAGGAACGGAGAGTGGCCAACAGCCACATGCTCATTGAACTGGAGAGTGGTGATCCCACTGGGGATCCCTCTGGGATGGTTTGCTCAATCCCCCTGAGCAGGGTCAGCTAGAACAGGTTGGTCAGGACTGTCTCCAGTCAGATTTTGAGTACCTAAAAGGATGGAGACTCCACAACCTCTCTGGGCAGTCGCTTCTTGTGATCAGTCACCTTCACAGCAAAATAAAATTTAAAAAGTGTTTCCGTATGTTCAAATGTAACCTCCTGTGTTTTGGGTTGTGCTGCTGCTGAGAAGAGTTTGGCTCTGTCCTCTTTACTCCCTCCCATCAGATATTTATAAACATTGATGAGACCACCCCAAGTCTCTTCTATTCCAGGCACAACAAACTGAGCTCTCTCAGCCTCTACTCATGAAATATGCTACAGTCCTTTACTCTTAACGGTCCTTTGCTGGATATGCTCCACTAAGCCCATGTCTCTTGTGTACTGGGGAGCTTAGCACTGGACCCAGGACTACAGATGTGGAGGAGTGACTGGAACAGACAATAGGAGTAATTACATTTTAAAGCTACAATGCAAACTAAATATTGGTACTGACTTTCAAAACCACTCTCACTGTTACAAGTTTCTTACATTAGTTTATATATGACTATTTATGGTTATCAATCCACTAAAACCAAAATGCTAATGCTAAATCCAAGCAGATGTCATGTGTTGCACCCCCCCCCCCCCTAATTTTTAGATAACTGCACATGTCTGTAGTTTTCTTTTTGTTTGTTTGGGTAGTCTTCAATTGTAAACTGAATCTTAGCAAATCCATTCCCTTATTCTTAAGGAAATCCAGGTGTATATATAGTGTGATCCAGAATTGTTGTTACTGATTGAATAGGCCTACGAGGTGTTGCTTTAAACTTGTTAAGGTGGATACTGATTAAAATGTACCAGCAACAGTATGGATGAGCTTGGTTGCATAGAGGTTCTGTATTCATACCTAAGCCAACTTGAATACTGGGTGAGTTCCAGTCTAAACTTTTGATGCAGTGTAGACATCCCTCACATGGCAAGCCAGGTTTGCGATACGTGAAGGGAAATTATTGAGAGATTTCCTTTCTTAGTATAAATCTTGTAGTAATGTACTAAGAATTAGAACTTAGGAAGTATTAAGCTAGATTGGCTAATGCTAACTCTAAATTGTTTTTGAAAGGATGGAAAAATGTTCTTTTAAGTTAATAATTCAATATGTTGCATAATGCTTAATAGCTGTAGGAGGGAAAAATAAGGCCTTCAAAATTTATTTTGAATGACTGATAACTGTATGGTGGTAGGAGATTGTTTTCACTGTTTTAAATGGAGTGTGGTCTGTCAGAACAACTAAAGTTTTTGAGGGAAAACAGGCAATCCTTTTAAAGATATAATAAAATTTCTCAGATTTTATACCTTCAGCAAATAGTGTGCAAGCGATTACCTCTACATAGCCAATGCCTGATTTTACCTACAAGTCAGGCAGCCAGTTGTCTAAGTGCCAGCACATCTGCCTTCAAATTGCTTGAAATTCCAAAGTGACTGCACCTGCAAAAATCTGCAATCAGTTCCAGATGGGAAAGCTGTAGGCCAGGCTGAAAGTCTAGGGTGCATGTGTCTCTATGTGCTCTGCTGTACAGAAGTCAGAGATCACGAAGAAACATTTTGTTGTAACTGTCTTGAATAATCCCCAAACCTTAAATTAATTTTAATGGAACCTTTTGAAAAGATATGTACTACTTTTGTAGTGATGTATAGTAGATATGTTGTGTGTTATTCCTGGAATGCTTCAGTTTCAATTGATAGGCTGCCCAGGCACCTAGGCTTAGATCTTTTGGGACATTGTTCATAATCTTTTCTACATGTTACTACTTAAGAAATGTGTGCCATCTGCTTGTATTGCCATTTCAGTACTCATCTCCTTTCCAAAAATAGTCCTTGTGTTAAATAATTCTGACTTTCATATGTCTCCTTACAAGCACACAGCTGTTAATTTCTTTTCACAGACAAATCTGAACATTTGTCATTAATTTTTTTGAGAAAATCATAAAGTAAAAATCCAAATTGTTCGTCTGTTTTTATTGTTCAGATGGCATACGATCTGGATAATTATTCTGACATTTGGTGTGCTCATGTTATTGAGATCTGCCATCATGAACAAGAAATGCACAGATCTTAACATGATCTTAAGTAAAATCTTTGAGGACAAAAAGTTCACTTTGAATAATAACGGTCACAACTAGTGAAAACACCCGCATTATTCTATGTGTGGAAAATCCACGTTGTGGAATTGAGCCACAGTCTTTGTGCACAGTCTTTGTGGTCATATCTAGATCTATGAACTTTCTCATGACCAAACTCAAAGCTCTTTGGCATCAGTGAAGGTGTGCAGTCAATGTGAGCAAAAGGGTTATAGAGCCTGGTCCTTGCTGCCTAGCAGTTTTAATTTCTCTCATTTGGGATTGTAACTTTGAACATTGTCATTCCAAATTAGAATGTTTGTCTGTGTCTCATGTGTAAGGTTTAAATACAAATCAAATAAACTGCATGGAAACAGAAGAGATTGGTGAACAATTTTATTGAACAGTAAGTGTTGCCAAGATAGTATTCTTGCTTTTTGCTTGTGGCTGATTATATACTAGAAGAAAAATCTTTATACTACATAAAATTAAAAATGCTGTTAATGTGATAAATATGTATGATACTAAATGCAATAAAACTAATAGTAATGTTGCTAATGTATTTTGAAGCAGACATTCTATGTATAGATAATATTGGCAAGGCGTACTTTTAATGTCATGGGTGTGTACCAGGAAAGGGGATGTTGCTTTTGAAAAGCATTGGAAAACTTCTGATAGAGAATTATTGGTATTTTTCAAATGTAAATCCTTTTTTCATTTGCATATATATCCACTTACTGCCGAGGAAAAGGATAGTTTATAAGCTAGGTACTGTTCATATTAAGATTATTTTTGAAACTGTTCATTGTCTGCATATGGGTTATCTCTGTCATTAACTATCACTCTCAAATGTATTAAAATACATTTTATTTAGTAAGTGTCCCATAAGGAAAAAAAATACACAACGCATTTCTGAGACAGCTTGAAAAACAGACTCATTTCCCAGATGCTGAACATTTGTCATTTTGCAAAGGGCAAATTTCATAAGAGTGAGTACTGAATTTGTGTGTCTACAAAGGGAGATTATTATTCACAAGCTGATCTGCATCTCTGTCGGCTGTTCTATGTGATTTTCTGCTTTCTGTGATTATCTGGAGTTGAGTGCATCTCTACCTTCTGTAAACAGAGAAAGTACTGTTATTTCACATCTATATTTTTAAAGATCAAAACCACGATTAATAAGCAAGTATCAGCAGTATGTTACAACAGAAGGAAGACATGTTCACAATTATATTAAGTAGGTGGTGCCTAGCAAATGTAAAGCTTACAACAAAAAACCTATTGACTAGGAGTTTACACCAAGAATTTTCATTTTTTGACCTTTGCCATAGCTAAGCATTAAGGTCTTATATCTCAAAAACCTTTGAAGTCCGTGAAAAACCTTCTGTTGATTTCAGCTGGATTAGGTCCACATATGTACACTGGGGCCATGCAGCCTTTGTCAACAAAGAAGAAGAGTGATGTGAACTTGGCATCCCAGCTCTAGTTTTATCCCCCACCCCCCTTTTTTTATCTTTTAATGTCCACAAGATCACAGGATATGAAGGTGGAGAACTGGGGGTGTTGAAAGGTAAGTGGACCCTTTAAACTTGAAAATAGAGTTCTGTTCCTTTCATCTCTGATTAAAAAGAATCATACATTCATTTTCATCCATCAAAAAGAATATCAGATATTTCCAGATTTGGGGAACAATCCCAGCCCAAAGTTTATATAAAAATTTCCATTGACTTCTGTGAAGTGCATTTTTACCAATGTGTCTCTAGCCTGTCAAAGAAGTATGTCGTCCAAATTATGCAAACATATTTATGAATTGAAAATGTAATACAGGAAAATACATCTTTCACACACAGACACACACACAAAAAAGAAGTAATTTATTTTACCATGGACACTGCATGTTTTTCTTCCCCCTACCTTGGTTTGTATCTTTCATCATCACCTTTTAAAACAGAAGTTACTTGACTCCCTCTGCAAAGGGAGTAAATACCCTGGCAGGAGCTGAGATTACTAGAGGAAGATATGGCCCCAAAACTTGCATGAGAAGCAAAAGAAAAGAGAGAGTCTTAGAAGGGAGAAAGATGGAGAAAGGTGAATTCCAGTAGGCACACACAAGGGAAGACAATGCTGGACAGAGAATTTGTCTAAGAGTATATATATTTTACTGGGACACAATTAATTCAAATTAGGGCTAGAAATAGGGAACTACCCCGCACAGACAGAAAGGAAGAGTTGTAAGTATTTTTTTGTTTCAGCTTTTTCTGAGCTGCTTTGAGTTTTACCTGGTTTAAAAAAGTTAATTATTCTTGTTTGCAATTTAATTAAAACGTGGTTTGAATATCCTTCTGTCTTCATCCAGTTTTAAAACCTCAAAGAAAATTCACCATAGAGGTCTAGGTGATTCGTGCTCATGTCATATGCCTATCCAATGCAGGCAAATAAACATCGTTTGTTCTAGACCAGGGATGCTCAAGCGTACAGTTTGTCCAGGTAACTGTGATGACCTTTGGCTAGCTTCTTTTCACCTGGTTTTCATTCAATTCTTTAATAAAAGTACTTTGGGAGGGTGAAGGCAGTTCGCCTGTGTCTGGGTGTTGGTAGCATGCTTCTCATTTTTGTCATCCCTACAGACCATGCCATATCACGCTGATTGTCTGTGAGAAAAGTGTGCCAAAGGAACAGGCTGCTTTGGCTTTCTGAACAATTCCTGCTCTCCAAACATCACTCTGTTTGTTAAACTTGTAAAAGTCACTCTGGGGAGTTTTCAACTGGAAATAAGTTCTGATGATGGCAGCCTGCTCTCTTTAGTCAATACCGTGATTTACTTGCATGTATTCTGGATTAATTAGTGATCCCAATTCTTTGGGAAAAGCTTTGGATCTTCTGGTGCATGTAGACTGTACATTTTCAGAAGTGCTGGATTTAGTGTGTTGCACATATACTGTAAGTTTGGTCATCTGATGAGAGAAGAGCTGCACATGTGGTGTGTTCTCATATGCTAGACAAAGCCTAGTTGCCTCCCCAGGCACAATGTTGGTCACTGTCTACTGCAAGGTTATCTTTCTAGTCAGAAGCTTGACAAACTACTGCCACTGTAGTTTCCCTCGTTGTCACAACTCAAACCACAAACCTAGCCAAGGTAGTGAAGAGTTCGTGCTTTTGCTCCTTGTCAGGGTTGCAGCTGCCATGGATCTTGTAATAAGATAATGTGAGGGAAATAATTGCTTTGGAGAAGATGTCTTCCTCGGAGATTGAGGTTGATGGTAAAGATTGGATGAGAATAATGTGCTTATTTAATCCAGTGTAAACGTAGTTCAACCTCCATTCCTATTCTTGGAATTTATAAGAATAGTTATGTTTTTCCTTTTTATGGATTATTCTTTTGGGGAGTTATCTTCACATTGACTTATATTAAATAAAAGAATGTGCACTTTACTCATATGAACATCTTATACTTTAGATCATAGATACAGGTCTATACATCATTTGCAGTTAATTGATAATGTTTTTTAATTGTTAATGATATCTTTGTACCACAGGAACATTCCAGTCAAGCCTCTGGGCTTTCTTTGGTCCTAGACACTGTAAATTCATTTCTTAAACCCATGTGCTGTAAGGCTTTGGATTTGTTGGGATTTTGTACATGGATGGACAAATACGTAAGGCAGCAAATAGTTGAAAGCCGAGAAAGTAGAGAGAACAATAATAATAATGTGTTCTAATACAGTGACTCAGTGATTTTTTTTTATAATTTATTCGTTTTTGGAAGACAATTCAACAAGGTTTGTGTGTTTTTTATTTAATTAGATGATTATAATTCCTTTAGAAACAACAAAATCACATTGCTATGTAACTACAGCTAGACAATAATAAAGCACATCATTATCTGTCCCCATTTTTCTTAGGCATAAAGAGTTTATAATATGTTGACATTTGAGCCATAGCAATTTTGGCAAAGGAACTGGATGTAGGAGAGCTTGAGGCTTTTTTCCCCATTTTGAGATGTCTTTCTATGTAACTTTTAATGTAAAGATCATGAATTAGCCAAACTTTGGTCAGTCTGGATCTGCAATAGGTGGAAAGAACATGTAGGGTTAGACAAACTGACAGAAAGAGGTAAAAATCATCCAGTTAATGAGGTGTATGACTCGCCTCATATAGTACTTGCTATCAGCTATGGGACACACTTGTCAGAACAAATAAGGAAAGAGGACATGGATTTCTGGAACTAGCAGCTTATTGTTGGATTTTGAGTAAAAGAATTGAATAAGCAGTGTGAAAGACAGTAGACTTCTGTTAAACTTCATGAATTTTCTATCTAGTGGATCCAGAGTATAAATGCATTTGATGTTGCATGTGCAGCATATAAGCTCATCTTGTGAAAAATTTTAACTATAGAACAACACGCAGATACATTTGTGCACTGTACAGCACGGAGCTGTAACGTAAGTGGCAATTAAATGTTTAACAGCAACTAATAGTTATTTCAAGCCTCCTCCCAGTGTTCAAAACTTTATTTTTCTTAAATAGAAAAAAGAGCAGCAATGTGGACTAGACTTTAAGTAAAACAAAACCTCAGCCATTTTCCAGATTGTAGAAAGAAATGAACAAATGAAGAAATGAGTTTTCTGAAGGATATACTGTCTGCTGTTGTTTTGGGATAGAAAGCATGACTCAGTTTTAAAGACTAAAGAGCTTTACACATGGATGTAGTGTAAGTTCCTGTTTTTTCTTTAGCTGGAGATCTTTCACATTTCTGAATGAAACTTATCAACTCTTCCATTTATATAATTAGCAGTTTAATACAGATTTTTTTTCTGGAGTTCTCATTGCTGGACTGAGTTTGATATCCCTACAGATGATGGTAATGTCTCTAGTGGTTTCAACTGAAATAATCTTAGAACAGTGTCAAATATACTAGAAATATCTGATCAAAATTTGTAGATAAAAACAATAAAATTCCCATTATACTGTTTAAAGACAATTAACTTAGATTTGTTAAATACCATCTTAATACATCTTGACATCATCCTTTACAATTCAGGGTGGTAGTAAATGTTACTATGCCATTAGGATAAAGTAAAACCGAATTGCCAGTTATTTGCCAGATGTAAAATACCTTGACTTCAAATTAAGATAAATTTTTTAGAAGCAATTCCTTCAAATCATAAGCAAAGGTAGAAACAATTTTTTGATGTAACCAGAGCTGAGTACCACTAAAGACAGTAAATAAGTAGCTGAGTACCACTAAAAACAGTAAATAAGTATTTTTTATTTTATTTTATTTTTTTTTTACAAAATGAGATATTGTCCAGTTACTGATTGTTACTCTATATATCCAGGTGCCCTCAGGGATTCCGTGGCATCCCTGTCAGCTTCATCAACAGGCATGGCTTATCCTCTTAATAATAGCAGCAGATGTCAAATTTTCATGCCCGTAAGATGCTTACTCATACCTAGTAGATCCATCTGTTATAGATCGAGCCTCAGTCAAGTTGTTCTCATCCATGACCTTCCCACTGAGAAAGCAAATCAAGCAGAGCTCCTCAGTCCAATGAAAAACAAACCTGAGTATTATCAACATATTTGTAGTACCACAACCCACTTCACTTCACTGTCTTTCTTAATTGCTTTGCACAGGTGAGAAGACTGGTAAGATGGAATGAGGCAGTGTAATAAGGATAGAATTCCTGGAGCATGCCAGAAATATCTGGGACTTTCCAAAGATGAAACAACTGAAATATCTGACAGTTTTGCAAGAATAAATGATATAAGAAAGAGAAACAAAAATTTGTTATACAAAACCTGCTGATAATTCAAGATGTTGATAACTGGTATTAACCTCAGTTGTAGATGTTTAAAATATGGACACACTTGTAGATGCTTAAACTCATAAAATATGGGCATTATCATGTTTTTCTTTTGTGTCTGTTAGTGTGGATTGAAGATAGAAAATCCTAGGCTTCAGAGCTTCTGTTATCCTTCCAGTGGAATTCTGTGAAAAAGTCCACATCCAATTGTTTACATTGACTGGGGCTTTAAAATACTGTAGCTTGGATAGGAACTTAGGCTGAGCTTTGACACCTCTCATATTGCAAGTCTTTCAATATCTACAACACAAATTAAGCTGTCTTAATTTTAAACTCTTTCACCTGATGCCAGAAATGACTGAAACGCGATATACCTGTCAGTAAATGATTGCTCTGCATAGCAGCTATATCTCTGGTAACCAGACATGTGTCAATGACAAATGCTGCAGTCCTGCCTTGAAAAGAGATTTATTTTCTTTTTATGGTATGTCTTCATTAGCTAGTTATCAGACTGTATACTCGAAAACTGGCACATGAGAGGCTTTTTGTTTGTGGAAAAGTTTATCGTATGGTGAGGCAACTTTCACAATTTTCAGTGGAAGATCTCTGTAGAAAGATCCAGTTAATATCTTTGTAGCTCAGACTGTATGAATAATTTTAGTGTCTTGTATCTTTTTCAAATAATAACACTTCATGTTGTTTTCCTGTCCCTCTCATCTGTTCTTCCTCCCACAATCTAAGGTTGGTTGCATGGTGGTCTAGAAGACAGGACTGTAGCAGTTGTATATGTTTCATATGGCATACAGTTCTTAACAAGCTGGAAAAAGCTCATAAAGAAACTGAAGAAGTGGCTTGTATCTATTGTAACATGCATTAAAAGTCTGTCTCTTTTTGCAGGAATGTATTGTCAGTGTTGCAGGATAGAAGGGGCCCCGGCTAGGATCAAGTGGAAAGGGAAAGACTCAAACTTCCCACCCTACTGTATGCTCCTTCACATGATGCCTGTTTTTTATCCATTGTCAACACAATGCCCTTGCAACCTTTGCTGTTCTGGGAGCTGTTGCAGTCCCTTAGAATAGGATGGGAGTAAAAATGCAGTCTGCAGACAAATATGAACAGGGTTTACAGGTCTGGGAGCTGGGGAGACAGCAGCACTGAGCTAAAGTCAGGGAAAAGGGGTCATGGCTTCCCTTTTTGTTACATGATAAAATAAGGAGTACATTCATCATCTGATGTTATACGTGGTATCTGACCAGAACGCGACTGGCATCCACTAGTCTTTGTTATTGACTGAATGTGGCAGTACTGGGGGTTGGCTTTCCACAGAACTGAGAGCTGGGCTGGGGAGGAACAGGCTGAGGGCCAAACCAATAGGAGCAGTGGAGGGAAGAGTGTTAGCTTGCACAGTGTGATTAGTTGTTGGGTTGTGCTTTATAGTTGAGATAATAAAGTTATAGGCTAATTAAACTGTACCCATTACATTTTGCCTGTCTTCTGTAATGTCTACGATCAAGGCAGATGTATGGAAAGACTGTAGCAATTAAAATGTCTGGGAAATAAGGCTTCTTCCTGAAATGCTGCTTTAACTGTTGTGGTAAAAGCTGTTTTTTGTGTGGCTGACATATGTTTCTTTGAGTTAGTCCTTTCTGAGCGTATGTTAACAATATTGTCTTGGTTTTTATTCAGGTTGAAGATAGACTGCTGTTTATGAGTCAAAGGGTCATTTTGATCTGGACAGTTATTTAATTCCTGAATGACCACAGAAACCTTTTGTAAATGTTTATAGGAAATTGCAGGTCTGATGAAGTGTACTTCACTCACTGAGCCTAGACTTCTATAGAAAGAGGAAAAAAAAAAAAACCAAAAGACTATTTTAAACAATTGCTAGAGCTACAAGGACTGTATGAATTTTGACACTTGTTATTTCTGAGAACTGTGCTGTGCACTTCAATAATAGACTTTATGAGTAGATCAGTGGAACTATTAATATATAATTGTAGGCATATTTCAGAAGGCATATTTAATCTGTATGATCATTATTTGTGCTGTTGTCTTTTTTACTGCTGAGATTACAATTTTCTACATACTTTTACAATATTGAAAGAACTTTGGACATTGAAACAAAGTATGTATTTTGGCAATGATGTTTATTGAGCCTATTGCCTTTCACTGATTAAAAAGGAGAAATTTCATAATTTATCAAGATAACTAAAATAGGATAAGGGATATTTGTCACTTTATTCTGTTGAGAAAGGCACTGTATGGAATGAATTTATTTACTTATTTTTCTTTTAAATGGAAATGAAAATATACTTATCCATCAGCTTGTGGTGGATATGGCTGCTACTGCATATTTGAAATATCTAGTATCTTGGAAACTAGTAATAAGAGAAAGGAAAGAAATAAATTCCTGAAACGTATCATGTTAATTCATGCTATTATATCAGAAATAATTGGTACCTTAAGTACAAGAATATGAGCATAAAATTTGATGTTGCCTGATATTTGAGTTATAATAAAATGGGTACCAGAGAGCTGTTAATTTTGATAAGGGCAGCTGTGTTCATGTATTTTTGCCAAAGATACAAGCGTACTATATAATGATGTCCCTCCCATAGATACCAGGACAGAATAAGAGAAAAAAACAGGAAAATATCACGTGACCAGTATGTAGTATAATGCATTTAGCAGTTTTATAATCAGAAATGACTCCACCACAATGCAAGCTTCATGGAGTATCCCATGTTCATATAGTTTATAGTTAAACTATTTATAATAAACATGATCTAAAAATATGGGGTTGCTACCCTATCATTTATGTTTAGTTTCTTAAGGACATGAGACACCAGAACCCTAAGCCTGTTGCAGGTCCAGAAAGGAATGGTGCCCTGAATGGTCATGAAAAAAGATGGCTTATGAGGAAAATCTAGTCTAGTAGGAAGGACTGAAATGAAATACTTCTCGTGTATGTTTGTGGGAGGTGTTGGAAATTTCCGAAGTGCATCTACATGTTAATGTTTTATGTGAATCAGAGTATGCATTTAGAGTAAGTCTCCTGAGCTACATGATCCTCTTTTTCATAGACCAACCTGAGAGGTCATGCAGTAGATTCCTTCTGGATGAACATAACTGGAAGAGGTGCTCCAGGGGGACCTAATTTACTTTAGCAGTTTATGGACATTGAGTTCATGGGACTGGACTAATTTGAAGGGAAAGGGAAGTTGGCATACATATAGTGCAAGTATTAGATCTGTCAACATCAGTTGTTTTGCTCAACAGATCAACAGATGTGCTCCTGTGCTTCACACTACTTCCTAGTGTGGAGACACCCTGGGGTATTTGTAGCTGATTCTGGAATGATTGGCTGGTAGGCAGTGCAGGCGAACACAGCCTGTGGTAAGTGTAGCACATCACATACTGTTGGGACCCAACTACTCAGTAGTCTTATAATTACACAGAATAGGCACATGGACTGTCATTTTCAGTTATAAAGTCAGATAAGTTAGCACAAAAGTAGCATGCACACATTTCTGAAACCTGGAATATTACTGTCTTTTTTGGTAAATCATGTTTTCTCAAATACACTTAAAAAAAAATCACGTCTACACTTACATTGTGTTTTGTAAAAGTAAATATTAATTTTTAGAATGTCTTTTGTTCCTTTTGATGCTAATTTCCCAGTGGGCTACCTTTGTGTCATTATTTTTGAGCCAGGATATGCTATTATTATCTTGTTATTTAATTTGCATAGCAAAATCTACTTTATGACATGAGAGAAAAGGCACGTTGAGAAGCATTTTGGAATGGTGAGGGTTTTGAAATTGAGCCTAGAAACAAATAGTCAACAAGATGTCTTTTACTTTTCATATTCATGCTATTAGATTAGATTTTGTTTCCTTCAACTGGATTACTTAACCCCAAGGAATGTGTGCAGGGTTTGGCCCCAAGTATGTGCATTAGTGTGAGATGCTGAATTTACTTCTAGTATCTTAGCGTCATTGTCTTTAATTCCCCATGATGCTTAGTGAAATGAAGTTTATTTAGGTCTGGTTTCTTTTATAGATTGATAGAAACTTCTGCTACATAGAATAAAACTCAGTTGAGATCAGTCTTGGAAGTGGTAACACTGAAGTCTGTGAAACCACAAGAAGGCAGTCATAACTCACAAGTGCAATGGAGACACCAGGATTCCTGTGGCTCGTTTGTTTTTACAGCTTGT
Organism: Anser cygnoides; assembly: GCF_040182565.1. Classification (NCBI taxonomy): domain Eukaryota; kingdom Metazoa; phylum Chordata; class Aves; order Anseriformes; family Anatidae; genus Anser; species Anser cygnoides. The sequence goes on from NC_089873.1 coordinate 134,445,799, forward strand.
GTTTATCTAGTAGTTTTTCCATCCATTTGAGAAGGCACTACTGTAAAAAGAGAAAAGGTGTTGCGTGCTGGAGATGCAATGTTAATCAAAGCTATGCATAGTCTATATTTTCAAAACTACTGATCTATTGTTGTTTCATTGGTAGTGACCTTTGGATTTTTGCTCACTGTCTTTCTAGGAACCTACCCATGATGACAGCTTTATAAGGAATGCTGGTGTGTATCGCAATTTAGGTGGTGGTTGCTGATTTTACTTGATTGGTTTTCATAATTACTCCGATCTTTATCTTATTTTTTTCTCTCTGTGTTTTCCTTTTGGTGCATGTTAAGTTGTGGCTATACATATTTCAATGTAAACTTCAATGAGGACAGTCTGTAATAGAAATGAAGGCTGAAGATGACTTTGCACGAACTGTTTGGGAAATAATCAATGCAAGGTTTAGGTCAATACAGTTCTGTTCATACCCACCCATCCACAGCAGGAGCCTGCCGTATCACTGTGATCAGAGCTAGTGCATTACAGGTGATGGCGGCATAAGTGTAAATCCAAAAGAAAACTTAAGATTTTCTAAAAATAGTAGTGCTACTGATACTTTGATTAAATTATTTGTGATATGCATTTGCTGGTGTTAATCTAGATGTTTAAAAGTAGACTGCAGTGTTAGTCAAGCTGTTTTCCATGATAATTTAATTTTAGTTTTTATTTACAAACTGTAGCTATGTCACCAGGATCAACTGTTAAGAGCAGATCAGTTTTGTAACTTTCTTACATTCAGTCACCTCTTTAACTTAGTCACTTTGGGTTAACCAGTAAACAACATTTACTTTTCTACAGTATAAGTGTCTGCAGTATAGAAATGGATTCTGCTGAGGAGGATGTACATTTTGTTTGTTTGTGAGGGACCATGGCGACTGGTTACAGTAACAGAAGGTCTGCATATATTTGTTCTAAAATGCATTCTTCTGTTTTTCTGTTTTTCATTTTCAGAATATTGTCACATGGTTCATTTAAAAAAAAAAAGTTAAATCTGTTGTATTTACTTGTAGGATCACAGTGGAAATATATATACATACTTAACTCTATTTCTATGAAAGTTTTTGTGTAAAACACTCACCATAAAGTTATCCAAGTGCCTGCCTGATGGATAGGTAATACATTAAAAATGACTAATATCTACTAAATAGTGTTTGTTCTCTTCTTTCATGTTGACTCCTGTCAAGTGGCTTTTTTTTGGGTATTGTTCTGGTGGTAGGTGTTATGCTTTGTTATTTTGCCAGGTTTGGATAATCATTATTTGGTTTTATTGTTGAAATTTTGGTTTTCATTTTTGTTAACGAGATCAAAGTCTAAGGAACATTCTTTATGCATCAGGGAAAAATTAAGGTCATTATAGAGCCCAACCTGCCGTCTCCTGCTTTCAGCCACAGCAAGGAGCAGCTGCCCCTCGGGGTCAGGGAGCTGGGGCCTGAGGGTGATCCCAGCACAGGCTGTGCCCTCTCTGAGAAGCAGCCCCCCAGGGCCTGCACAGGGCAGGCAGCGACGGGTGATGGTGACAGCCCCAGGCATGGGATGAGCTGGGGCCAGGGGCAGGCAGGGGCTCCAGACAGGGGCAGAAGGAGACCGGGTGGCTGGGCACAAGGCTTCAGCATGGGGACCCAAGCCCAGCTGGGAGACAGAGCCAGAGGCAAGCTACAGTGTACATCCAGGAGGCGCGACCTACAGCACTGGTGTGAGGCAGGGCCAGAGACAGGCATACCTACAGCTTAGCTCAGGCAAGGACTGATGGCCCCAGCCCTGCTGAACTGGGGTTTCTGGGTGGTGGGTCAGGGCAGGGCAGTTAAGGCCTATTTGTGTCCTCAGGGCCTTGACACTTGGCACACAACATCCTAACATCTAACAAGGGGGAATATACCAGCTAAATTCTCTGGAGCAATCAAAACTAAGCTGAAACCTAAGGCTTTTCAAAAAACAACAGTAAGTAAAATTGAAGATACTGCATAAATTATGCTAAGACCCCTTCTGAATGTTCAGTGTTCTTGTCCTTACACCTCAAAATGGTGTAAGCAGAAGTAGAAAAAATACAGAGAAGAATATCAAGAAGAAAGTCTAAACATGGAATGAACCACTAGTTGCTCATGCACTTCTTACACTTTTGTTTCAGTAACTGACCCCCCCCCCTCCCCCCCTTGAATATGAGACACTGTGCTATCTGGAACTTGGTTAGGTTCTCTGTGACTATAAAATACTTAGGAATGAGCTGTTAGGGTACATGATGAAAGCTTGTCTGCACACCCACAAAGAAGCTCAGAGAGACAATGGCAGGTGGGGGACCCCAAATCACACCCTGCCTAGCTACTCTCAGACCCATCACAGGAGCCATCAACCTATCAAATGCCCATCCCCACAAGGTCAGGGGAGGAGGAGAGAATCCCAAAAGCAGATGGGAACCTAGGTTAAGGACTCAAAGGGAGGGATGGCCTTTTTGGAGCCTCCAAGGGCTGTCTCAGGAGAACCTCAGCCCCTGTGTCCAAGCATGAGACCCATCAAGATTCAGCAATGCCAGAGCACCTTTGGAACTGAGGGGGCTGATGCCTGGGGTATGGGACACATTATGGGATACAGGGGAAAAACATTTCAGGATTGCGCAAGACTCACTCTGAGGAAGCGGAGGGGTAAGGGGATAAAAAGGGCTGGATGTGTGTAAATAAGTGATATGCTTGTCTGTTCATGCCCTGCACCTGGTCAGCACAGGCTCTCCTAATTTCTCATTAAATTACTTAACTCTTCCTGGGTGAGGGAGTCTGTTCTGTGCATGCATGTGCATACGGCGGTCCAAGTGCCAGCAACCGAAGTCATAACAGAGGGCTGAGGTCCCATGTGTCTGTGGTGCCAGTGCCTGGAATGAATGCAGGTCTGGGTGCCAGCAGCTGGGCTGGGACTGTGGGCTGGAGTGCCTGTGTGCGGAGTGAGAGCAGGTAGAGAGACCTGAGTGAGTGAAGCCACGTGCCAGCCTCAGAGAGGGACCTTGTGTTACAGAGCCTGTTTGTCTGTGGAGTCAGAGGCTGGACAGAGCCCAGGTGTGCAGGTGTGTGAGCGCTTGTGAAGAGCAAGCTGGACGAGCTGGTGGGTAGGTGAAGTTGCCTGGTGTAAATGTGCCTCTCTAGGGGTGAGAGCACAAGAGAGCTGACTAAAGGGGACCAGAAGAGTCCTGGCCATCTCTGGATGGGTCGTAAGTCTCTAAGAGCAAGACCAAAGGATTTGGCTGCTGGGTATAGTGGGAGTCACAGTCTGCTCTGTGTGTATTTGCTTGTGTGCATGTGAGATGGGCCATGCCAGCAATTGAAGTGGGGCTGTGGCTTGGGGCCTCATTTGTCCGGGTGCCAGAAACTGTGAAGACTGGTATCCAGGGGTAGCTACTGGGCAGAGCAAGTGTCTGAGCCTAGGCCCTGTTGGGATCCATGTGGCAGGTGTGTGTGTATATAATCTCAGTATCATAGAATGGCTTGAGCTGGACGGGACTTTAATGATCATTCAGTTCCAACTCCCCTGCTATGGTCAGGGACACCTCCCGCTAGATCAGGTTGCCCTGGGCCTTATCTAACCTGGTCTTGAACACTTCCAGGGATGGGGCATCCACAATTTCTCTGGTCAACCTGTTTCAATGTCTCACCACCCTCTGAGTGAAGAATTTCCTCCAAACATTGCAATACAAATCTCCCCTCTTTTAGTTTAAAACCATCCTCCCTTGCCCTATCGTTATCTGCCCAAGCAAAAAGTTGCTCTCCATCTTTTTTATAAGCCCCCTTTAAGTATTGAAAAGCTGCAATGAGGTCTTCCCAGAGCCTTTTCTTCTTCAGGCTGAACGTCCGCAGCTCTCTCAGCCATTCTTCATAGGAGAGGTGCTGCAGTGCTCAGATCAACTTTGTGGCCATCTGGACCCATTCTAACAGATCAACATCCTCCTTGTGCTGGGGGCCCCCAGACCTGGATGCAGGACTCCAAATGTGGCCTCACAAGGGCAGAGAAGAGGAGGACAGTCACCCCCTTCAACCTTCTGGCTACACTTCTCTTGATGTAGCCCAGGATGCAGTTGGCGTTCTGGGCTGCAAGTGCACGCTGCTGGCTCATGTCAAGCTTTTCATCCACCAGAACCCCCAGGTCCTTCTCTGCAGGGCTGCTCTCAAGGAGTTCTTTTCCCAGTC